>NC_081315.1:121579489-122204489 GCF_026419965.1 Kogia breviceps | reverse complement strand
ACTTGATTTTTACCAGTTGTTCAGGCCAAAAGACTTAGAATCAACCTTAATCTTTACTCTTACTACCCACAGCCCAGACACCTGCCAATCTACAAATCCTGTGAACTCTACCTTTAAAATATCTCCAGGATTCAAATACTTCTCACCATATTTACTATTTCCACCCAATTCAAGCTTTAGCATCTCTCACATGATATATTCTGGTAGCTTGAAGACTGGTGTCCTGGTCTCCATCTTTGTCATTCTTATGGCCTGTACTCCACACAGCAACCAGCATAATCCTTTAAAATGGAAATCAGACCGTGTCGCTCTCCTGCTGTAAACTCTCAGTGTCTTTGCATCTCACACAATAAGGTCCAAAATCCTCAACATGGCCTAGAAGGCTGTCCATAATTTGCTTCTGCCAACCTCTCTCATCCTATTTCTTTACACTCTCATTATTCGTTGAGCTCTAACCTCACTTAGCATTCTTTGAAAACTCCAAGAACACTCAACTGGGGGCCTTTGCAGATGGAATGTTCTTTATTTGGAATCCTCTACCCTCATCTATCTTTAGCTCCTTATTTCCTTCATGACTCTGCACAAATAATACCTTATCGGAGTGATTTTGAGTTTTTCCTGTTAAACAATGGTGCCAATGGGCCTTCCCTGGTGGCGCAGTGGTTGAGAATCTGCCTACCGATGCAGGGGACACGGGTTCGAGCCGTGGTCTGGGAAGATCCCACATGCCGCGGAGTAACTAGGCCCGTGAGCCACAACTACTGAGCCTGCGCGTCTGGAGCTTGTGCTCCGTAACAAGAGAGGCCGCGATAGTGAGAGGCCCGCGCACCGCGATGAAGAGTGGCCCCCGCTCACCGCAACGAGAGAAAGCCCTCGCACAGAAACGAAGACCCAACACAGCCAAAAATAAATAAATAAAATTTTTAAAAAATAGTGCCACCAATCATAACTTAGCTTCCTTGTTCTGCTTTACTTTTCTACGGAACACTTATTACTACTTGACATATATATATGGTACATACAATCCATTGTCTCTTCTCCATGCATACAATAGAATATAAGCAGCATGAGAATAGGAACGTTATTGCTCTTTTGATTGCTCTGGCCAAAGCATTTTCACTAATGCTGGATGCATCGTAGATGCTCAATAAGTGTTTTTGAATGAATGTGTCATGTTTATCCAGAGTTTATGTATATTTGCAGATATTTCTGACAAGTTTATTTTGTAGTATGATATTCTGTGGCTCTAAGTAACGTTGCACTTCTAGAAATGCCAAGCCCCTTCACCAAGTAGATTCTAAGCGGTTTCCAAGGGCAATGGGGCATATCAAGACCAAAACCAGTGATTTGCAGACGGTGTGTAATTTGTGAGGCTACTCTTGGTAAAGGTATGAGGACATAGTTATAAAGTGACAAGAACCAAAGGGTCCTGGATTTGAAATTAGAAATAGGAGCCAAGGAGTAGGACTTGGGAAAGCAAGGGAAAAAAAACAAACATGTATAAACACTGAGTGAGTCTCTTTAACTCTGGCCACACAGACTGGGTCTTTCTTCTGTGAAGCTGTTCTTAATGGCTGGGCGAGTGTGATCATACAACACAGCATTTAAAGTCACCACCCAATATCTTCCCAGAAGGAACTTTGCTTTACAAACTTTTGTAATCTCAGTGCTTAGCAAAGTATTCTACACACAGTAAGCAATTAATGAGCATGCAATAAAGCTGAGGGTAATAATTTTGAAAATAGGAGACTTACAGCCCCACTCATTAAAATACAAGTGAGATTCTCAGCAGGCGAATATTCTCAGAATGTGTACCTTTATCAGATAAAGCACTTTGCTTGCACTTTGTTTCCCTGTTGAAGTACAGACTACTGCTATCAGCTAAGCAAACAGGAGAAACAATCTTTTTGTCACCTTTCTTGGCAAAAGTTGTGAAAGAGGTAAGAAATAGATGTCAAAGATAAAAGAGGATTCTTCTTTGGAATCTCCCCAGGAGAGAGGACAACTTTTCAACATTGTGTTTATTTAGTATTTGCATATCTGTCATTTTATTTCTTGCAAAGAACATGCAATCTCACCTTTACCTTGACAGGTGTCTTCTTGTCTTCATGCAACTATTAAAGAAAATTCTGAAATTTCTCTATTGTCTCAATAGCCCAAAGAAGCTTATTGGCAGCTGTGCGTATTGTAACTTACATATGAGCTACTTTGTCTTTACAACATTTGTAAAATTATCGAAACTACACTTCTCCCTCATCAAAATTAAATCATCAATGAATAAATATCTGACAATTACCATTTTAATGGATCTTATTTACATATGTCACTCACTTCACGAAACCTAGCAAAGGTAGATTTAGCTTTATCCAAGAGGCAGTGACTGATTTGGGTGGAGGTTTTTCATGTTAAATAATATATTATTTGATGTTTATATGTCATTGTTATAATATTTGATGCTTCAAGCTTAATTTTCTGCAACCCAAGCCTTTGCAGCTCACTTAGGAGAAAATAGCTAAAATAACTTGGAGTGGGGGGCACTTTGCCAGGGACTATCCTTTTTTATCCCTCTAGGCTCAGCATAATTATTAATAATGCCTCTTTCATTCAGAAAAGCAATTGGATAGTTAATTACATCATCATCTAAACATACAACTACTTCATGATGCCGATATTTCTCCCAACACTTTTCAACTATCTGTTGAAATTGTTTTCAAGGTCAATCACCTGAACTGGAATATTAGAACATGGTTTTATAATCAAATGACCAGAATAGTATTATAAAATTTAATCACTCATTTTAAAAGAATTCAGTCAAAATGTTTTCAGTTGTTTCTAATAATCAAGCACAAGCTCAGGAAAAGATGTATCTGTCACTGAGAATTTCAAAAACTGTCTTAGCAACTAAAGGCAAAGACAACTGCAGTCGTAGAATAGTAATAGTGATAATAGCAGCAGTAGCAGCGATGGAATAATAACAATTCTTTATTAAGCATTTGCTGTTTTCCAGTCATTGTGCTAAGCACTTAATATAAGTAAGTGTATATAATCTTCATGTCAGCCCTGAGAAGTAGATGTTATTATCCCCATTTTAGAGATGTGATACTGGAGGTTGGGCTTAGTAATTTTAAGTAACTTGACCAGGCCTCATGGACAGCAAATTGCAGAGCAGAGATTCAAGGCCTGTTTAAGTTGACTCCAAAATCCATGGCCTCCATCACTGAGCTATACCGCCTCTCTAATCTCTCATTCAGGGAAGGGAACTATCAGTGCATGGCTGAGGGTGGAGTGACCTGGAAATAGTGGTGACCCAGCGTGGCTGGAACATAAGGTGACGGCAGGGAGTCGTATAAGAAAGGTAACGTGGAGCCACCTTACAAAGGACCTCGTAAGTCAAGGTAAGAAAAATCTTAACTCTGATGCATATGATAAGGACTTGATCGAGTTTTCAATCAGAAGAGTGAAAAGATGAAACGCGTTTCTGAAACACAGATTTGAGGGAAGGAAAGAAGTAAAATTAGAGAGAGACTAGACATAGCAAGTCCAGTTAGGAGGCTGGCTCTGGAAAAGAGAGAACAAGATGCTGAATAAAATCTTTGACAGTGAGAGTGGGAAAGAGAGAATTTATTTGAGAGATGTTTAACAGATAGAGCACACTCTAGGACTGACTGGCTGAGGTAAAGGAAGATGGATAAGACGGGAAGGAGGGCTCGGAGGTGTGGCTTGAGTTCCCCAGCAAAAGGGGCTCCACCTTAAGAGAATATTGATAGGTTATAGGTCAAGGTCTTTGGGGGTGGGAGGGACAGGTGGAAATAACAAGGTGAGTTTAATAATTGTTAAATTTGTGGTCCCTGTTGTCATAATGACACGGGACAGACTGGAGAAGGGGAAGCCTAGAACTACTGCGATAGAAAAGATCATGAATTAAACACTTTGAAAACTTGAGTACAAATAATTAAGGCATAAAAGAGAATGTGAAATTCTGGCTATGGAATTACATACCAACATTTACCTGTCTGGATTCCTATTCTGCATCAGAGATTCAAAATGATTCTTTGCTGTTCCTCTTACAAGTAGAAAAGCAGTCTAACTCTTTTCCATTTTAACTGGTATAAATTATAGAGGATATTAGTTAAAAACCTAGATAGTTGGTGCATCTACATCTTTAGAGCCAGAAACAGTGTGCTTTTATGTTGAATGTGGACATGACTGTGATTCCTGTCCTATCAGTTTTTAAAGCCACTTTCACATTTCAAAAATAATAATAATAAAAACCTTTGAGCTCCACCATTGCCATCTTTCTTTTCCCTACAATAGTGAATCATGGTATAGCTTGCCCAGAGCAACAAGATTTAGGGTAGTAACAATCATAAAGCAACCGAGGGTGATCCACTCTTTCCAACTGTTTGGTAATTTTTTAAGAAGAAAATGGGGTGAGACAAAGTAAAGACTTCTTATTCATTAGCAGCAGATGGCTTTAGTACTATTATATACTTTTCACCTTCGTGTTGCTTACGTCGCCTACATATTCAGTCATGGACAATAAGCAATAGTATAGGCTGGGAAACTGTAATTCTAGATGCATTTTTTATTGGTTTATTGTAATAAGTATACGACTCAGCTAATCTCTCTCTTTAAGCTTATTTTTGCTTAAAATGGTGACCTTTCAAAATACCATGTGAAATTCAATAGCTATATCTTTTTTTTTTTTTTTTTTTCTGTACGTGGGCCTCTCGCTATTGTGGCCTCTCCAGTTGCGGAGCACAGGCTCTGGAAGCGCAGGCTAAGCGGCCATGGCTCACGGGCCCAGCCACTCCGCGGCATGTGGGATCTTCCCGGACCGGGGCACAAACACGCGTCCCCTGCATTGGCAGGCGGACTCTCAACCACTGCGCCACCAGGGAAGCCCCAATAGTTATATCTTAAAAGAAGTTAATCATAGGTACAAAGGATATAGGCAACTTGGTGTAAACAGTGTCAGGTATCTGTTAGCTTGTTCATCTTCATAAATACATGGAGTATCTAGGGCTGTCATTTAAAGGTAATCTAGAAGAGAGCACTTAATAAGAGCTTTATTCCATGTGTTAAGAAAGCATGCAGAGAAAAAGATGAGAACGGTAAAATGAGGCCCTGATTGTGAAGCTCATGGCATTTTAGTCCATCTTGTTTGCCTTTTGGTGATCAATACTCATCATATTATCCAGAAATATAAACAGAATTGATCTGATGATAACATTTTCTCTGAGGTATTTTCTATTCTGAAAATATTTCTATTTCTATTTCTAATTTCTATTTCTATTTTCTCCTACCTTCTATGATTTAAGTGTCAAGGAAGGAAGACATGCAAATTAATAATTATAATTGAATAATATAAAGACAATAATAGAGATATATAAAATTCTCGATTATCCTAGAGAAGAGAATAGCCAATGAGATATTTCTTTTAAATCTATGGCCTTTTCACTACATTCATACAGTGTGCTATAATAAAAATAAAAATTTTGAGAATTCAGTAACTGCAAGTACATCTGATTCATATTCAAATTTTTTAACTATTAAGATAAAACTTTAAGAAGACTCCTGGAAATCATATAAGTAAGTCATACATGAACCAATCAAATGGAACTTGAGTTTTGTGTATAAGATAAGTTGTTTTCTTTTGTTTATATCGGATCTGAAATCAAATATAATTACCTTTCTCCAAAATGGCTTTCTCTCACATTTGGAATTCATTTCCTGGAATAAAAGTTTCTATTTGGTCATAAAAGACCTCGAAGAAAGTGGTGAGAAAGCTCTGCAAAAGTCTAAACTGATGGCATTTGCGCAACCCAGACACAGCACATGCCTGAGGAGGCCTGAAACCTAACTCTGTTAGAGTGGAGATAGAGCACTCAGATCACCAGGTCTGTGAATAATTAATAGGTTAGTGTAGGAATAATTAAGATCCTTTCTTAACCTGAGATGAGTGGGAAGAAGAATCTCCATTATAGCATCCTTTGTTCTCTTCCATCAGGGTCACAGAATTATTAGGATTCCAGTGTACTGAAACTGACATAGACAAACATGACTTGTTCTATTTGTTCCAAAGCTGAATCTGTTTTAATGAGGTTTACTTTAAACTATTTTTGGTTTGATAATTCTTCAATAGATATTCAATACTCATAAAACATTTCAGTATCTTTGACCACATAAGATGACAATACATCTCAACACAAATGATTTTGTTCATTTTGAAACCATGGGTCACCTACTCTGTGTGAGGCATGGTAGAAACAAAAACAGAAACTCCTGCCTTCTATGATTTAAGTGTCAAGGAAGGAAGACATGCAAATTAATAATTATAATTGAATAATGTAAAGACAATAATAGAGATATATAAAATTCTCAATTATCCTAGAGAAGAGAATAAATAAACGCTCAGGGAATTAAGAAAAATGTAGAGAATAGCTGAGATTTGAGACAGGGTTTGAAAGTTGGACAGGAATTTTTAGCTGGAGAAGTCAGGGAGAGACATTGTAAACTGACTAAATAAAATGCAGGCAATGGAAATATAAAGGCCCATTTATTACTTAGGGTAAATGCTAAGTGCTATAACAAAAAGATGAGATGGATACAAACAAAAATAAAAGTTTACCTCTCACTCACATAAAGTGGGTATTTCTGGTTGGCATGTGGCTTTTCTCCATGCAGTAATCCAGGAACGCAGGTTCCTTCCTTCAGAGGGTCTGCTGTCTCTTAAGGCATGATTACTTTTTGTATCCACCCAACAGACAGGGTGAGAGATCTCGGAGGGTCATATCTGCTGGCTCACAAATGGCACACTTTTCATCTATTCATATTCCATTTGCTAGAATTCAGTCAGTCATATGGCCAAGATTAACTCTAAGGGGAGCTAGGAACTTTAGCTCTGCCTTCTGGAATTCACGTGTGCTTGGCAGGGAGGCTAACTTCTATGAAAAGATATCTCAGTGGCTTATCACAGTAAATGTTCGCTTCTTGCTTTTATCACCATGTAATGAGGGTTATCAAGGAGCTCTGCTGCAGGCAGCCATTCAAGCTTACATCCATGTAGTGGTGTGGCCATATCCTGGGACCATAAGGCTTCTGCCTGATCCTCAGCAGTGGCCAGAAGACAAAGGGAGAGAGAATCATGTGAGGGGCCACATGAGAGTGGTGGACAGCTCTTCCACCCACTATCCCATGAGCAGAAATGAGTCATACAGCCCCACCTATGAAACAGCTGAGGAGTAATGTCTAGCTGTTTGCCAAGTAAAATCAACTAGCCAGTCTTTGACACCATTGTGTTTTGAACATGCCTTTGCTCTCCACACAGAGTACTTTTGCTACCTCCCCAAAAGGGGACAGGCAAAGTATCATTCAGAAACTGCCTCTAACCCAAAGCCTAGAATCTCCAGGAGATGTGCAGTCCTCAAGTGCAAATGCCATTCCTGGTGATTCTTTATGTACTAAGAAAACAAGTTTATTTGGATTATATATATATGTATATATATATATATATAATATATATATATATACATAGATATAATGTATATATGATTATAGACATAGAGCAGGGACAGAAAAACTACAAAAAATATGCCCATTTGAAAAAGGGAATAACAAGACCAGTCATTTAACTGCAGTGACTCTGAAATCCTGTGAGGTCAACATGGTGAATGTAGGTTCCTGTCCTGGCACTTGGTAGAGGTTCCTGAATTAGACCCTGCTTCTGCCTTCAGGGAGGCGTTCTTAGTTTTTCATTGTTCTTCATAGCCCCGGACTCAATCTCTTAGAAGTTTCTTCATTTTCCATCATTCTCCACTGGGAAGAATGCCATCCTTTGGGGGTGCGGGGTGCCCAGCTTTCACTGCTCATTTCCTCTTGGAGAAAAGTTGGTGGCCTGAAATTTACTTAATAATTTGAACATTCAAAGGATTTTTCTGATTGTCACTGTTTCATTGACAACACAACTCACTCAAAAATGTAGTAATAAAGACCTACAATAACAAACCCAAAACAATTAAGAAAATGGGAATAGGAATATACATATCGATAATCACTTTAAATGTAAATGGATTAAATGCTCCCACCAAAAGACACAGACTGGCTGAATGGATACAAAAACAAGACCAGTATATATGCTGTGTATAAGAGACCCACTTCAGACCTAGGGACACATACAGACTGAAAGTGAGGGGATGGAAAAATATATTCCATGCAAATGGAAATCAGAAGAAAACTGGAGTAGCAATTCTCATATCAGACAAAATAGACTTTAAAATAAAGACTATTACAAGAGACAAAGAAGGACACTACATAATGATCAAGGGATCGATCCATGAAGAAGATATAACAATTGTAAATATTTATGCACCCAACATAGGAGCACCTCAATACATAAGGCAAATACTAACAGCCTTAAAAGGGGAAATCGACAGCAACACAATTATAATGGGGGACTTTAACACCCCACTTTCACCAATGGACAGATCATCCAAAATGAAAATAAATAAGGAAACACAAGCTTTAAATGATACATTACACAAGATGGACTTAATTGATATTTATAGGACATTCCATCCAAAAACAACAGAATACACATTTTTCTCAAGTGCTCATGGAACATTCTCCAGGATTGATCATATATTGGGTCACAAATCTAGCCTTGGCAAATTTAAGAAAATTGAAATCGTATCAAGTATCTTTTCCGACCACAACGCTATGAGACTAAATATCAATTATAGGAAAAGATCTGTAAAAAATACAAACACATGGAGGCTAAACAATACACTACTTAATAACGAAGTGATCACTGAAGAAATCAAAGAGGAAATCAAAAAATACTTAGAAACAAATGACAATGGAGACACAACGACCCAAAACCTATGGGATACAGCAAAAGCAGTTCTAAGAGGCAAGTTTATAGCAATACAATCATACCTTAAGAAACAGGAAACATCTCGAATAAACAACCTAACTTTGCACTTAAAGCAATTAGAGAAAGAAGAACAAAAAACCCCCAAATTTAGCAGAAGGAAAGAAATCATAAAGATCAGATCAGAAATAAATGAAAAAGAAGTGAAGGAAACAATAGCAAAGATCAATAAAACTAAAAGCTGGTTCTTTGAGAAGATAAATAAAATTGATAAACCATTAGCCAGACTCATCAAGAATAAAAGGGAGAAGACTCAAATCAATAGAATTAGAAATGAAAAAGGAGATATAACAACTGACACTGCAGAAATACAAAAGATTATTAGAGATTACTACAAGCAACTGTATGCCAATAAAATGGACAACCTGGAAGAAATGGACAAATTCTTAGAAATGCACAACCTGCCGAGACTGAACCAGGAAGAAATAGAAAATATGAACAGACCAATCACAAGCACTGAAATTGAAACTGTGATTAAAAATCTTCCAGCAAACAAAAGTCCAGGACCAGATGGCTTCACAGGCGAATTCTATCAAACATTTAGAGAAGAGCTAACACCTATCCTTCTCAAACTCTTCCAACAGATAGCAGAGGGAGGAACACTCCCAAACTCATTCTATGAGGCCAACATCACCCTGATACCAAAACCAGACAAAGACGTCACAAAGAAAGAAAACTACAGGCCAATATCACTGATGAACATAGATGCAAAAATCCTCAACAAAATATTAGCAAACAGAATCCAACAGCACATTAAAAGGATCATACACCATGATCAAGTGGGGTTTATCCCAGGAATGCAAGGATTCTTCAATATACGCAAATCAATCAATGTGATACACCATATCAACAAACTGAAGGAGAAAAACCATATGATCATCTCAATAGATGCAGAGAAAGCTTTTGACAAAATTCAACACTCATTTATGATAAAAACCTTGCAGAAAGTGGGCATAGAGGGAACTTTCCTCAACATAATAAAGGCCATATATGACAAACCCACAGCTAGCATCGTTCTCAATGGTGAAAAACTGAAACCATTTCCACTAAGATCAGGAACAAGACAAGGTTGCCCACTCTCACCACTCTTATTCAACATAGTTTTGGAAGTTCTAGCCACAGCAATCAGAGAAGAAAAAGAAATAAAAGGAATCCAAATAGGAAAAGAAGAAGTAAAGCTGTCACTGTTTGCAGATGACATGATACTATACATAGAGAATCCTAAGGATGCTACCAGAAAACTACTAGAGCTAATCAATGAATTTGGTAAAGTTGCAGGATACAAAATTAATGCACAGAAATCTCTGGCATTCTTATACACTAATGATGAAAAATCTGAGAGTGAAATTAAGAAAACGCTCCCATTTACCATTGCAACAAAAAGAATAAAATATCTAGGAATAAACCTACCTAAGGAGACAAAAGACTTGTATGCAGAAAACTATAAGACACTGATGAAAGAAATTAAAGATGATACAAATAGGTGGAGAAATATACCATGTTCTTGGATTGGAAGAATCAACATTGTGAAAATGACTATACTACCCAAAGCAATCTACCGATTCAATGCAATCCCTATCAAATTACCACTGGCATTTTTTACAGAACTAGAACAAAAAATTTCACAATTTGTATGGAAACACAAAAGACCCCGAATAGCCAAAGCAATCTTGAGAACGAGAAATGGAGCTGGAGGAATTAGGCTCCCTGACTTCAGACTCTACTACAAGGCTACAGTAATCAAGACAATATGGTACTGGCACAAAAACAGAAATATAGATCAATGGAACAGGATAGAGAGCCCAGAGATAAACCCACACACATATGGTCACCTTATCTTTGATAAAGGAGGGAAGGATATACAGTGGAGAAAAGACAGCCTCTTCAATAAGTGGTGCTGGGAAAACTGGACAGCTACATGTAAAAGTATGAAATTAGAACAATCCCTAACACCACACACAAAAATAAACTCAAAATGGGTTAAAGACCTAAATGTAAGGCCAGACACTATCAAACTCTTAGAGGAAAACATAGGCAGAACACTATACGACATAAATCACAGCAAGATCCTTTTTGACCCATCTCCTAGAGAAATGGAAATAAAAACACAAATAAACAAATGGGACCTAATGAAACTTAAAAGCTTTTGCACAGCAAAGGATACCATAAACAAGACCAAAAGACAACCCTCAGAATGGGAGAAAATATTTGCAAATGAAGCAACTGACAAAGGATTAATTTCCAAAATTTATAAGCAACTCATGCAGCTCAATAACAAAAAAACAAACAACCCAATCCAAAAATGGGCAGAAGAACTAAATAGACATTTCTCCAAAGAAGATATACAGATTGCTAACAAACACATGAAAGAATGCTCAACCTCATTAATCATTAGAGAAATGCAAATCAAAACTACAATGAGATATCATCTCACACCGGTCAGATTGGCCATCATCAAAAACTCTAGAAACAATAAATGCTGGAGAGGGTGTGGAGAAAAGGGAACCCTCTTGCACTGCTGGTGGGAATGTAAATTGATACAGCCGCTATGGAGAACAGTATGGAGGTTCCTTAAAAAACTACAAATAGAACTACCATACGACCCAGCAATCCCACTACTGGGAATATACCCTGAGAAAACTATAATTCAGAAAGACTCATGTACCAAAATGTTCATTGCAGCTCTATTTACAATAGCCAGGACATGGAAGCAACCTAAGTGTCCATCAACAGATGAATGGATAAAGAAGATGTGGCACATATATACAATGGAATATTACTCAGCCATAAAAAGAAATGAAACTGAGTTATTTATAATGAGGTGGATGGACCTGGAGTCTGTCATACAGAGTGAAGTAAGTCAGAAGGAGAAAAACAAATACCGTATACTAACACATATATATGGACTCTAAGGGAAAAAAATGTCATGAAGAGGTTAGTGGTAGGACGGGAATAAAACACAGACTCACTCGAGCATGGACTTGAGGATATGGGGAGGGGGAGGGGTGGGCTGTGACGAAGTGGGGGAGTGGCAGGGACATATATACACTATCAAATGTAAATTAGATAGCTGGTGGGAAGCTGCTGCATAGCACAGGGAGATCACCTCTGTGCTGTGTGACCGCCTGGGGGGGTGGGATAGGGAGGGTGGGAGAGAGGGTGATGCAAGAGGGAGGAGATGTGGGAGCATGTGTGTATGTATAACTGATTTAGTTTGTTGTAGAGGGAAAACTAACACACTATTGTAAAACAATTATACTCCAATAAAGATGTTAAAAAAAAAAAAAAAAAAAATAGACTTTAAAATAAAGACTATTACAAGAGATAAAGAAGGACACTACATAATGATCAAGGGATCGATCCAAGAAGAAGATATAACAATTGTAAATATTTATGCACCCAACATAGGAGCACCTCAATACATAAGGCAAAGGCTAACAGCCATAAAAGGGGAAATCGACAGTAACACAATCATAGTAGGGGACTTTAACACCCCACTTTCACCAATGGACAGATCATCCAAAATGAAAATAAATAAGGAAACACAAGCTTTAAATGATACATTAAACAAGATGGACTTAATTGATATTTATAGGACATTCCATCCAAAAACAACAGAATACACGTTTTTCTCAAGTGCTCATGGAACATTCTCCAGGATAGATCATACCTGGGGTCACAAATCAAGCCTTGGTAAATTTAAGAAAATTGAAATCATATCAAGTATCTTTCTGATCACAATGCTATGAGACTACATATCAATTACAGGAAAAGATCTGTAAAAAATACAAACACATGGAGGCTAAACAATACACTACTAAATGACCAAGAGAGCACTCAAGAAATCAAAGAAGAAATCAAAAAATACTTAGAAACAGATGACAATGAAGACCCGATGACCCAAAACCTATGGGATGCAGCAAAAGCAGTTTTAAGAGGGAAGTTTATAGCAATACACTCCTACCTTAAGAAACAGGAAACATCTCGAATAAACAACCTAACCTTGCACCTAAAGCAATTAGAGAAAGAAGAACAAAAAAACCCCAAAGTTAGCAGAAGGAAAGAAATCATAAAGAACAGATCACAAATATATGAAAAAGAAATAAAGGAAATGATAGCAAAGATCAATAAAACTAAAAGCTGGTTCTTTGAGAAGATAAACAAAATTGATAAACCATTAGCCAGACTCATCAAGAAAAAAAAGGGAGAAGATTCAAATCAATAGAATTAGAAATGAAAAAGGAGAAGTAACAACTGACACTGCAGAAATACAAAAGATTATTAGAGATTACTACAAGCAACTGTATGCCAATAAAATGGACAACCTGGAAGAAATGGACAAATTCTTAGAAAAGCACAACCTTCCAAGACTGAACCAGGAAGAAATAGACAATATGAACAGACCAATCACAAGCACTGAAACTGAAACTGTGATTAAAAATCTTCCAACAAACCAAAACCCAGGACCATATGGATTCACAAGCGAATTCTATCAAACACTTAGAGAAGAGCTAACACTTATCCTTCTCAAACTCTTCCAAAATACAGCAGAGGGAGGAACACTACCAAACTCATTCTACAAGGCCACCATCACCCTGATACCAAAACCAGACAAAGATGTCAGAAAGAAAGAAAATTACAGGCCAATATCACTGATGAACATAGATGCAAAAATCCTCAACAAAATACTAGCAAACAGAATCCAACAGCACATTAAAAGGATCATACACCACGATCAAGCGGGGTTTATTCCAGGAATGCAAGGATTCTTCAATATATGCAAATCAATCAACGTGCTACACATACACCATATTAACAAATTGAAGGAGAAAAACCATATGATCATCTCAATAGATGCAGAGAAAGCTTTTGACAAAATTCAACACCCATTTATGATAAAAAAGCCTCCAGAAAGTAGGCATAGAGGGAACTTTCCTCAACATAATAAAGGCCATATGTGACAAACCCACAGGCAACATCATCCTCAATGGTGAAAAACTGAAACCATTTCCACTAAGATCAGGAACAAGACAAGGTTGCCCACTCTCATCACTCTTATTCAACATAGTTTTGGAAGTTCTAGCCACAGCAATCAGAGAAGAAAAAGAAATAAAAGGAATCCAAATCAGAAAAGAAGAAGTAAGGCTGTCACTGTTTGCAGATGACACGATACTATACATAGAGAGTCCTAAAGATGCTACCAGAAAATTACTAGAGCTAATCAATGAATGTGGTAAAATAGCAGGATACAAAATTAATGCACAGATATCTCTGGCATTCTTATACACTAATGATGAAAAATCTGAAAGTGAAATTAAGAAAACACTCCCATGTACCACTGCAACAAACAGAATAAAATATCTAGGAATAAACCTACCTGAGGAGACAAAAGACCTGTATGCAGAAAATTATAAGACACTGATGAAAGAAATTAAAGATGATAAAAATAGATGGAGAGATATACCATGTTCTTGGATTGGAAGAATCAACATTGTGAAAATGACTCTACTACCCAAAGCAATTTACAGATTCAATGCAATCCCTATCAAACTACCACTGGCATTTTTCACAGAACTAGAACAAAAGATTTCACAATCTGTATGGAAATACAAAAGACCCCAAATAACCAAAGCAATCTTGAAAACGAAAAATGGAGCTGGAGGAATCAGGCTCCCTGACTTCACACCATACTACAAAGCTACAGTAATCAAGACAGTATGGTACTGGCACAAAAACAGAAGTATAGATCAATGGAACAGGATAGAAAGTCCAGAGATAAACCCGGGCACATATGGTCACCTTATCTTTGATAAAGGAGGCAAGAATATACAGTGGAGAAATGACAGCCTCTTCAATAAGTGGTGCTGGGAAAACTGGACAGCTACATGTAAAAGTATGAAATTAGAACACTCCCTAACACCATACACAAACATAAACTCAAAATGGATTAAAGACCTAAATGTAAGGCCAGACACTATCAAACTCTTAGAGGAAAACTTAGGCAGAACACTCTATGACGTAAATCACAGCAAGATCCTTTTTGACTCACCTCCTAGAGAAATGGAAATAAAAACAAAAATAAACAAATAGACCTAATGAAACTTAAAAGCTTTGGCACAGCAAAGGAAATCATAAACAAGACGAAAAGACAACCCTCAGAATGGGAAAAAATAGTTGCAAATGAAGCAAATGACAAAGGATTAATCTCCAAAATTTATAAGCAGCTCAATAACAAAAAAACAAACAACCCAATCCAAAAATGGGCAGAAGACCTAAATAGACATTTCTCCAAAGAAGATATACAGATTGCCAACAAACACATGAAAGAATGTTCAACATCATTAATCATCAGAGAAATGCAAATCAAAACTACAAAGAGATATCATCTCACACTGGTCAGAATGGCCATCACCAAAAAATCTAGAAACAATAAATGCTGGAGAGGGTGTGGAGAAAAGGGAACCCTCTTGCACTGTTGGTGGGAATGTAAATTGATACAGCCACTATGGAGAACAGTATGGAGGTTCCTTAAAAAACAAATAGAACTACCATATGACCCTGCAATCCCACTACTAGGCATATACCCTGAGAAAACCATAATTCAAAAAGAGTCATGTACCAAAATGTTTATTGCAGCTCTATTTATGATAGCCACGACATGGAAGCAACCTAAGTGTCCATCAACAGATGAATGGATAAAGAAGATGTGGCACATATATACAATGGAATATTACTCAGCCATAAAAAGAAACGAAATTGAATTATTTGTAGTGAGGTGGATGGAACTGGAGTCTGTCACACAGAGTGAAGTAAGTCAAAAGGAGAAAAACAAATACCATATGCTAACATATATATATGGAATCTAAGAAAAAAAAAAGTCATGAAGAGCCTAGGGACAGGACAGGAATAAAACACAAACCTACTAGAGCATGGATTTGAGGATGGGGGAGGGGGAAGGGTAAGCTGTGACGAAGTGAGAGAGTGGCAGGGACACATACACACTACCAAATGTAAATTAGATAGCTAGTGGGAAGCTGCCGCATAGCACAGGGAGTTCACCTCTGTGCTTTGTGACCACCTAGAGGGGTGGGATAGGGAGGGTGGGAGGGAGGGTGACGCAAGAGGGAAGAGATATGGGAACATATGTATATGTATAACTGATTCACTTTGTTGTAAAGGAGAAACTAACACACTATTGTAAAACAGTTATACCCAAATAAAGATGTTAAAAATATATATGTATACCTGAAAAAGAAAAAAAGAGAGAAATAAAAGCTTGCACTGATGAGAAAAAAAAAAAAAAAAAAAACTACAAATAGAACTACCATACGACCCAGCAATCCCACTACTGGGCATATACCCTGAGAAAACCATAATTCAAAAAGAGTCATGTACCACAATGTTCACTGCAGCTCTATTTACAATAGCCAGGACATGAAAGCAACCTAAGTGTCCATCAACAGATGAATGGATAAAGAAGATGTGGCACATATACACAATGGAATATTACTCAGCCATAAAAAGAAACGAAATTGAGTTATTTGTAGTGAGGTGGATGGACCTAGAGTCTGTCATACAGAGTGGAGTAAGTCAGAAAGAGAAAAACAAATACCGTATGCTATCACATATATACGGAATCTAAGAAAAAATTAAAAAAGGTCATGAAGAACCTAGGGGTAAGATGGGAATAAAGACACAGACCTACTAGAGAATGCACTTGAGGACATGGGGAGGGGGAAGGGTAAGCTGTGACAGAGTGAGAGAGTGGCATGGACATAGATACACTACCAAACGTAAAATAGATAGCTGGTGGGAAGCAGCCGCATAGCACAGGGAGATCAGCTCGGTGCTTTGTGACCACCTAAAGGGGTGGGATAGGGAGGGTGGGAAGCAGGGAGACGCAAGAGGGAAGAGATATGGGAACATATATATATGTATAACTGATTCAATTTGTTATAAAGCAGAAACTAACACACCATTGTAAAGCAATTATACTCCCATAAAGATGTTTTAAAAAAATGTAGTCATAGGCTTCTGATTTATCTGACTTTCCCGTGCAGTAACCACACAGAAGGTCCCGTCCTAGGCCTCGTTCTGTTTCTGTGCTTGTTCATCCTTAAACCTCATCTCTCAACTTAATGGGCCACCTTGATGCCAGGTGGGACAATAGGTCAAATTAGAAGTTACCTTTAATTTGATTTGTCTATGGGGCTCAGTAACTCACTTCAACTGAAAAGTCTCACTGGGATTTCAGTGCTCAAAGTTTCTTTTCAATCTTATCTTTTATGTCTCTCATAAAAGTTCAGAATCAATTGGCTTTCCTACCTTAGAAAGGCCTCCAAAATTCTCCTGCTCTTTTTTGGCAAGAAATAGGCCCACTATTTTCTGAGCCCTTCTGTGTCTTGCAATACCTGGCCAAACTCATCCAACAGCAACCACTACTCATGAATGATGTTCTGTTTTCCAACCTCTTTCCACAGAGACAGTATTGGCAGGCTTGAGGTCTGCCTTTCTCATTGTCAAAAGTTATATTTTTACCAAACATTTGGCCATGATAAAGGATGGATCTCAACTGTCATCCTGTTACAGCGGCTCCTTTGTAGCCGATTGCCCAACCACTGAACCACTGACACATAGCTTAGGGTTTATTATAGCTGCAAGCTCCTCTCAATTTTTGTGTGAGTCTGGTAGGCCAACCGTTATTAGAATCAACAATAAACGTCAATGGCTTATCATGCCCCCAAAAAGCTTCGTTCTTATTTACATCACAACCTAATGTGGGTTGGAGGGGGGACGCTGGTCATGTAAACCGTAACGGATCTAAACTCCTGTAACTGGGCTTCCCTGGTGGAGGAGTCGTTGAGAGTCCGCCTGCCATTGCAGGGGACACGGGTTCGTGCCCCGGTCCGGGAATATCCCACGTGCCGCGGAGCGGCTTGGGCCCGTGAGCCATGGCCGCTGAGCCTGCGCGTCCGGAGCCTGTGCTCCTCAGCGGGAGAGGCCACAACAGTGAGAGGTCCACGTACCGCAAAAAATAAAAATAAAAAAAAATTTAAACTCCTGTAATTTATAGGCTCCACATCTGGCCTTCAGACAAAGAAAGAGAAAGTGAGCATGGAGGATAATGTAAGGCTTTAAGGGCCAAGCCTGGAAAGGGCATGCATAATTTCTATGTAAATTCTGCTACCCAGCACTCAGAAGCAGGGGCCCATTATGTTGCAGAAGATTGAAACATATAAAGGATATAAGGAGCAGAGACAGCACAGATAATGATCGCAGCTGGTAAGTTTCTGCTACAACACAAAAGAAATAGATTTTTGGTGAGCTATTGTCAGTTTTTGTGTTCGCCCATTTCCAGGACGCTGTACTACTTAGAAATTGAGCCAAGTGGTTTAGTGCCAATGGGGTTCCTGTAACTTAAGCCCACCAGCTGAGACTGAGGGTAGAAGAGGAAAAGGTACAGAACAGCCAGATCATTGAAATTTGTACGCCATGGTGGAGAATTGTTTTCCATTCTATAGTCAGGGAGAATCTATTTGAGATTTTGTTTTTCATGGTAGAATAACACATTCAAATCTGCATTATAGAAAGACTAGAAATATAAGAGGAAGAAGGAAACTAACATTAATTGGACATCATTTAACACTATAAATTAGCTAGGTGCTATTTCATTTAATTCTAGCAATAATCTTATAAAGAGGGTAATTTTTGTTGTGTCCCATTTTGACAGGTGAGGAAAGTTTAAAATCTTTTATAGCTTTAATTAATTATTTTTCTCTTGTCCAACAGTAAGTTTCAAAGTCAGTATGCAAACTGAGAAATATCTGACTTAAGAATCCATACCTCACAGATGAACCGGTTTGCAGGGCAGAAATTGAGACACAGATGTAGAGAACAAACGTATGGACACCAAGGGGGGAAAGTGGTGGCAGGGGTGGTGGTGGGATGAACTGGGAGATTGGGAATGACATGTAGACACTAATATGTATAAAATGGATAACTAATGAGAACCTGCTGTATAAAAAAATTAATTAAATTCTTAAAAAGACCCAATACAGCAAAAAATAAAATAAATAAAATTTTTAAAAAAGAATCCATACTTCTTTTCACTAGCTAAGTTGGTTAATTGGAAGTGAGATTAGAGACATAAAGGCATTTAAAAAATTTTTAAATATCTCATGCAACTAATGAAAAGACCGTATGTACTATAGGTCAGCAGTTAAGGTGGAAAAGTGGGGACTCATCTGGGAAATACCTTGGAAATATAATAGGCAGAACATGGACAAACAAAAAGTGGATTCTTTCCTGCAGCCTCAGAAATAAGTTCAACCTTGCCATCACCCTGATTTTAGCCCAATGAGACATATTTTGGACCTGTCACATTCAAAATTGTATAACATAATAAATCTGTACTGTTTTAAACTGCTAAGTCTGTAGTGATTTGCTACAGCAGGAGTAGGAAACTAATATGTACGCCAATGGCAACAGTCCTTTAACCCCAGAAAAGAACAGTCATACTTTGATCATACTACATTTCCACTGCCTCCCACTTGCCTCTCACTTCACATTATTCTGTTAATTCATCAGCTTAAAATCACTGGCCAATTATTTTAATCATCCCTCTCTCTTCCTTTGTGATATTCACTTAGCAAAACCCACACACTAGCTCTCTCTACCCACTCTAGACCTGCACTTCGATGACAGAACATGGTGATCACAGCCACTTTAAAATTCATCATGTCTTCCAGCAGGTGGCTCCCTAATAGTTTCTTGCTAAAATACTATAGTCCTCTAGTCCATTTACTAAGCCACTCTCCTGATAACTAGGATATACGTATTTCTTTCCTCAAAACCTCACATCAATTCCGCCATTACTTTGGGTCAATGACCTTATTTCATTAAATGAAAGGAAACAATCTGAAGTTTACATCTGCATACTTGCACCGTTCTATCTCCCCACCTTCCCGCAGCTGTGCCTTATGATTTCTCTTCTACTACTGTGGCTGATGTTCTTGTGCTTTTAGCTAAAGTCACACCTTTCACTTGTATACTGTTTTGTCTCCTCTTATCTACTCAATCCAAAATTTCTCCTGTGTCTCTCAAGCTTCAGTTTTCCCTCTCTAATGGACTATTTCATCTATATATGAACATGCTGTTATTTCTCCTACCTTAAAAATTGAATATATTCTCTTGGTTCTCCCAACCCTCTCCATAGCTGTCCCATTTTCTTTTAGCTAAACTTCTCAAAAGATTTGTCTACACTCATTGTCTCCACACCTCTCATGCACTCTTGAACCCACTCCAGGTAGGTTTTTCCTCACACACTACAAAAGAACAGCTTTAGTTAAGTTGCCAATTACCCTGTAGTCCGAAACCCAAAGGTAAATATCAGCCATCATTTTACTTGACCTATCAATAGCATTTGATCCTGTATATCACGTTGTCTTTCTCAAAATATTTTTTCACTTGCTTCCTAGGTCACCATCATTTCTTTATCTCAGTTTTCTCTTATCTCAGTGATGTTTCCTTCTTCATCTTCTTTGTTGTTTGCATAGCATATTTCCAATCTTTAAAGAGTGAAGTGTCTTAGAGCTCACCCATTGGACCTCTTCTCTATCTGCACTCACTTAGTGATCTCATTCAATCTCATGGCTTGAGATACTCTGCTGACAATTCCTAAATTGATATCTCTACTCATGAACTCACCCCTGAACCTCAGCCTGTTATATTCAAGACTTTCTACGCAGCATCACCATTTGTATGTTTAATAAGCATTGCAAACAAAATGTCCCACTTGACTCTTCCTCTCTCTCTCTCTCTCTCTCTCTCTCTCTCTCTCTCTCTCTCTCTCTCACACACACACACACACACACACACACACACACACACACACACACAGCTTGCTCCTTTGGAACTCTTTACATCTCACTTTTCAATAGTAACTCCACTCACATATTTTCTCAGGTCAAAAACTTCAAATGACACTTTGAAACTTTCCTTTCCCTAATATCCGTATTCTGTTGGTTCTGCATTCAAAATATTTTCAGAACCTGACCATGTCCCCCTTACACCTACTGCAATATCCTTGCTCAGAGCTTGCTTAAATATAGCAGTAACTTCCTAACTGGCTTCAACTCAGCCACCATCAACTGGCTTCTCATCCTAGTTGATGAAAGTCAAAACCAAGTCTAGCCCATTTGAGCCTTTGTAGAAAACATTATAAACCATCCAGGATAACCAACACAATATTGAAGGAGAAGAATAAAGTTGGAGGACTGATGCTACCCGATTTCAAAACTTACTATAAAGCTGCAGTAATCATGATAGTGTGGTATTGGTGAAAGAATGGATAAATAGATCAATAGAACATAATAGAGAGCCCAGAAATAGATCTTCATAAATATAGTCAGCTGATCTTTGACAAAAGTGCAAAGGCAGTACCTTGGAGCAAAGACAGACTCTTTAACAAATGGTGCTGGAAAAACTGGATATCCACGTGTGAAAAGTTAATTTAGACACAGACTTTACATCCCTCAAAAAAATTAATTCAAAATAGACAATAGACCTAAATGTAAAACTCAAAACTGTAAAACTCCTAGAAGATAACATAAAATAAAGCTTAGATGACCCTGGGTATGGTGATGACTTTTTAGATACGACACCAAAGACATGATTTATGAAAAAAATAATTGATAGGCTGGATTTTATTAAAATTAATAACTTCTACTCTGCAAAAGACAATATCAAGAGAATAAGAAGACAAGACATGAACTGAGAGAAAATATTTGCAAAAGATTCATTTGATAAAAGATTATCCAAAATATACAAATAACTCTTCAAACTTAACAATGAGAAAGCAAAAAATTAGATTAAAAATGGGCCAAAGACCTTAAAAGGCATCTCACCAAAGAAGACATACAGATGGAAAATAAGCATATAAGCAAACACACAAATAAGCATAAAATGTTCCATATTATATGTCATCAAGGAAATGCAAATTAAAACAATGAGACACCACTATGCACCTATTGGAATGGCCGACATCTGGAACGCTGACGACACCAAACACTGTCAAGGATTTGAAGCAGCAGGAACTCTCATGTATTGCTGCTGGGAATGCAAAGTGGTAGAGCTACTTTGGAAGATAGTTTTGTGGTTCCTTACAAAACTAAACATACTCTTACCATGTGATACAGCAATTATACTCCTCGGTATTTACACAAAGGAGTTGAAAATTTATGTCCATACAAAAATCTGCTTGCAGATGTTTATAGCAGCTTTGTTCATAATTACCAAAAGTTGGAAGCTATCAAGATGTCCTCCAGTATGTGACTGGATAAACCGTTGTACATCCAGATAATTGAATACTATTCACTGCTAAAAATAAATGAACTATCAAGCCACGAAAAGACAAGGAGGAAGCTTAAGTGCATGTTACCAAGTGAAAGAAATCAATCCGAAAAGGCTACATACAGTATGATTCCAACTGTATGACGTTCTGGAACAGGTAAAACTATGGAGTCAGTAGAAAGATCAGTGGTTGCCAGGAGTTTTTGGGAGGGATGAATAGGCAAAGCACGGAGATTTTTTAGGGAAGTGAAACTATGTATGACACTGTAGTGTAGACACAGGTTATTATATAGTTCTCCAAACCCATAGAGTGTACAACACCAAAACTCAACCCCAACTATGGACTTTAGGTAATGGTGATGTGTCAATGTAGGTTCATACTTGGTTAAAAAAAAAAAAAAAAAAAGTGTCATCCTGGTGAGTGATGTTGATAATGGGGGGTGCTATGGATGTACTGGATGGGGAGGTGTGGGGGAAATTTCTGTGCCTTCCTCTCAATTTTGTTGTAAATCTAAAACTGCTCTTTAAAAAAAGGAAATATACATATAATTCTCCCCCTTGCTCTAGTAAATAGAGTCCCCAAACAAGGCATCCAGCATAGTCAAAGCCTTCTCCATCTACCCTATTTATAACTGTGACTCCTCTCCCCACTCCCACTTCACCAGAACTCCCTTTCTTCCTTCTTGACTTTATTTTTCTCCATTGCATATTATATTTCTCACTTGTTGATTTTGGTTATTTTCTCTCTCCCTGCTCTATAATGCAAGATCCATGAGGACAGATATGCTTGTCTGTCTTGTTTACTATTGGATCCTTAGTGCCTATAGAAGTGCCTGATATATAATAGGTGCTCCATTATTTCTCGAATTAATCATATTTTTGAATAAGAAAACCTAACATACTTGAAACATAATGAATGAGATCACTCCGAAAGAACGTTTAGAGTGAGAAAACATGGAGCAGAGGAAACAAGGAAGGATGCTAAGAGGGAATGGTTAAAACATCTGACTTGATTTCAGCTCCCCAAACCCATAATAAGTCAATTGCTTCCTATGATAGAGTAAATCATACTGATGATTCTTGAAGTTGTCACATTATTTCTAACAAAGACTGTGTGAGTGTGAGTGTGCGTGTGAGAGTGTGTGTGATGGGGAATTAGGAGAGGGGAAGAGATGACTAACAATTTTAGTCTTACCTTCAAAGATCAGAAATCTTTGGGAATTCACTCCAATTAATGGCTAACTTGGAAAACCTCAGGCTAAAGTAAATTAGACAACCAATGCTCAGTTTTATTCTTGTTTATCTTTTCTCTGATTGCTGTCAGTCTCTCACAAAGTACAAAACCACAAGTGGTGGAAATAGCTCAAAATAGGCGGCAACAGCTCAAAACTCAAAGCAAACCGCACTCACATTTGAAAATCAAAAAATAACACTTTGCCTTATCATTTTCTAATAGAAGATCTAAATTTTAAACTGCATTGATTTTACTAAAATTTTATTCCTTTGCATCAATGTATCTTCCTGGTACTGAATCTTTTCAGATAGATTGTAATTCAGTCAATTACACAGAAAATATTAGAAACTTTAAAAAAGTAACTTCTTTGCTTTCTATGTTCGTCTGTTTTTCACCTCATAGGATGTCTCCTCTCTATTTGAATGTGTTCACAAACTGAATATGTCTACTACACTGGAACTTCCTGAGATGAAAGACAAAATCACCCAGCTGCACCATTACATGCATAATTTAGCAGACCAGTTTCTTTCTATGGAAACAGTGGTGAAATCTCTGTTCTATGATGTCAATTCTCAGGTTCGTATTATTGTTCATTGTCATATTACTTGCTGAAATCAATTCTAAAAGTATGAGTCCTGATCCTGTGACATTGGATTCCAACTGCTAAAATACCAATTGCAATGAACAGCATGCTCTGACTGTCAACTCACATTAACAGACTGTTCTAGCCAGGTCTCTTCCTTGCCCTTTCCCTTTGCCTAACATTTGTCCTGTTCTACTAGCCAACTTGTATGAAATTAATTGCTTAAAATGGCCAAATGATGTTTAGACTATATAGAAAGCAACTCTAAAAAATGGCGTTTTCCCATTTAAAGTTGCTTATTGGACAAACACCGTGAAAGACCTTTTGGGGACAAATGGCAAAGTTTGACAGTGGAGTGGGGAGTGGATGGCATTTAGAAATTTTTACTCTCAGATGTGTGAATGCTATTGTAGGTGTATGTGTGCTCTTATTTTTGTAAAGATGCACATTGGAGGTGGTTAGACATGAAATGTAATGATGTATGTAATGTGTTTCACAATAGCTCAGTGAATAAAGAATGGAATTATCAGGTAAAAAATAAAGCTATCAATTCCCCAAGCATAATCAATGATCTTCATTAGCTCTCATACTGGCATGTATTCTTCCAGTTATAAAATAAGTGTTACTACAAAATAGTTATGGAATGCTTATTTTGTGCCAAGCACTCTAATAAGTATTTCATATGCATGATATCAATTAATTATCCAACAAACTTGTTTGCTATGTAATAATATTTCCATTTTTAAAATGGGAGAGATTAAATAATGTTCCTACATTATATAGTTTTGTCAGTTATCCTCCAAGGTGTATACACACACACACACACACACACACACACACTCACACACTCACACACACACACACACATACACACACACACACACACACACACACATACACATATACTATAACAAGAAGATACATACCTCCCCAAAGGCTTCCACTCAGATATGATCTTTGTTTCTTATATGTACCCCTCACTACTCCCAAAGTTTCTTAGGCACAGACTCATATACCTTCACCCGAGCAGGCCTCTAAAGACATTTGGGCTTGCAACCCCAGATTTAGAGCAGCGGTTTTCAAACTGTTCATTGCAGAGCTGTGGATTCCATGGAAGGCATCATGGGTCCCACCTCATTCAAAAGAGACTCCCTTTGGGTAGACTCCCCTTTTAATCCACTTTACTTATCAGGCTGCATATAAAATCCCACTTAATAAATGTATCCTGCTACTAAAAAATGTTTGAAAAATACATATCTAGACGAATGGATGGATAATATCATCTCCACGCAGTCCTTTATGACTATTGCTTATCTTAACCAAGCTTTTGAAAGCTATTGGTCAAGGTTATTCTCCTGAAAGGACCCTGAGTACAGTCGCTTTCACTGTGGGAGGTCAGTGCAGTGCTGTCTGCTTCAATAGGCAGGTGAGCTGGGAGCAGGCTGACATCTTCTTGTAAAAATTTTAAAAGGGCATGTACTTGACTAGGGCTGATCACCTCTGGTCCCAGGTGAGCCAGGTAATACCCGAGGGTAAGACTAAGATGATCGTCAGACAGCAATTCTGGGTGTTATCGTATACAGCAACAGCTGGCCAAGCTAGCCTTCACAGTTCCAAGCCATAGTGCATGCCTGAATAATTTTAGCTTGGAACATGTTTATAGGGTTCTACCCATTGCCCCTTAAACTATATGAAGATGCCCAACAAACCATGCAGAACACCGGATGAGCCTCTATATATTAATTTGCAATGAATTGTAAATAAGCCAAACGTTTTCCCTATGTTAACTTTCACTTTAGAATATTTTATATGTAATTCTTTCTTCTGCCAAGAAATAGATAGTTGGAGCTAGTTTCTACTGAGGCCACTATTAGGTCCTGGTAATAAAACTAATTCCTTTTCATACAAGAGAATGCTTATCATTCCATTGTCTGTAGCAGGGGACTATTCATCTAGAGATATTAAATATTTATGGAGTATGTTAAAATGGTAGGGGAGGAGGAAGAGTGGCCAGAACACACCTCTGTTTCCTTCCTCTTGAAGGCATTATCTGAGGCATCAATAACCCATTCCTAGTGACGTGATTCTCTTAGTAGCATTACTACATAAATCTTTATACGTTAACTAGTCGATGTTAATTAGTGCAGTGTAATCCTTAATAATCTCTGTCCACAAATTTAAAAAGACTGAGAAAACTTCAGTGAAAGCCAGTTTTCGTTTCCCATGGAAATTTTTGGCAACAAAGCGGTACAAAGTGTTAACAGTGGTTAGTCCTGGAATAGCAGTGCCTAAATGCAGCTTACATTTCCTACGGAATATTGGCCTGAGTTATTGGTACTTGTATTAAGCCAGAAAATAGCCACATTTGCTATTGAAATCTTAATGGGTTCATAGTTTGGGTGAAATAAAGAGCTGCCTTTTAAAAAATAGGATGGACCATGTTCACAGTTATACCAAGTAGGAAAATAGTGACAAAAGGACCTACTGTATAACACAGGGAACTCTACTCAATACTCTGTAATAAACTATATGGGGAAAAACCTAAAAAAGAGTGGATATATGTATATGTATAACTGATTCACTTTACTGTACACCTGAAACTAACACAACATTGTAAATCAACTATACTCCAATAATTTTAAAGCAAAACATGAAAAATCTTTATACAGTCATAAAAGAACCAACTTCCCCACTACCAATACACTATTTAGCCAGACTTTATCATTTCAGCTCAATTACTATACATGATCCAATCACAGAGTAGCCAAGAATCTGGCAGTTGGGATTGGTATGTTATACCGAGAAAATTCAGTCACTCCTGTG
Source organism: Kogia breviceps (assembly GCF_026419965.1). Taxonomy (NCBI): domain Eukaryota; kingdom Metazoa; phylum Chordata; class Mammalia; order Artiodactyla; family Physeteridae; genus Kogia; species Kogia breviceps. Next base: position 122,177,567 of record NC_081315.1, on the reverse strand, counting down.
TGAATTTGTATCTGAGCTTCAACAGCTTACTTACCAAGTTCATATATGGGTGATATGTCTGTTTATGTATCTATCCTCCTTCCTGGATATATCCACCAGCATTGGTTCCCCCCACAGAATCACTTGTAACTAAGGTGTAAAGTAAACTTATGCATTTTTACATTTAATCAGATTCTGAGTGACCACTTCCAATTTTCATCTTTCTCATTATCTCACTAATATGGTTAGAAATTTGTCCATTGCCTAATCTTTAGCAAGAGCAGATATTAAACCAGAAATTTCTAGTTTCCTGGGACATTGTACAGATAAAATAAATGTAGGTTATTTATCCTCTATGATGAGGAAAGGAGAAGCTCTCCCTCAAGCACCAAGAGAGTTTTCAGTGGTCTTCAAGTAGCAGCAAATCTCAAATACAACCCGAAAAGCCTCTGTTCCCCTTAGCATTTTCTCTGTTCCACCCATCTTGCTCAATTCAAATTTGTGTACAGAGACCCAATATTCTGGGGGAAATGTGCTAATTAAAATTATGCTAAAAACCGCCCATTATCAACTGTACCTCAAAGAAAAAAAAAAGTAAAGCAAAAACAACACCCAACCCCCTTCATCTGTTCCTATCTCAAATAATAGAGCATTGATATATTTTATTTTTCTCAAAATAAAAGAAAAATACTCTTGCAAAGTGTCTAGCGCATAGTAGGCATTCTATAAGTACATGTTGAATGGAATCATTGAATAAATGAATGAAAAAATGCTGTTGGGCTTCCCTGGTGGCGCAGTGGTTGAGAGTCCGCCTGCCGATGCAGGGGACACGGGTTCGTGCCCCGGTCCGGGAAGATCCCACATGCCGTGGAGCGGCTGGGCCCGTGAGCCACGGCCGCTGAGCCTGCGCGCCCAGAGTCTGAGCTCCCGCAATGGGAGAGGCCACAACAGTGAGAGGCCTGCGTACAGCAAAAAATAAAAATAAAATTTAAAAAGAAAAAATGCTGTGAATTTGAATTTCCACATCATGGTTCCCTTTTCCATTTTTTTTCAATGTGGCTCTTGAGCTCTCAGTCTAGGGTGTTGAATTTATCTGAGTTGTGAATAGGAATCCATTCATTCCCGTCGGGCAGCATCCACATTGCTTTCTGCTGACAAGAATGCTACAGGCCTAAGGTTTTGATTTCCACTGACATCAGTGGTATTTTAGAAAGACGCACTTACACGGAGTATGATTTAGTACACCAGCACTAATGGCTCGTTCATGTGTTTTAATTGTTAAAGCACATCTAATTATTTAATATTAGAAAATCAGCCAAGCCCACACCAAGTTATGAGGGGGAAAAGCCCACAATAATCCATTCTCTTTAGGATGAAAAACGTATCTTTTATAGGTTTATTTTAATGTCACAAATATAATTATTTGTAAGCAAATGATAGATATTTACTCAGTGATGAGAGTCTGATGACCTAAGAAACAAGTATTTGCCTGCAGCTAGTTTCCAATAATCAACCACAACAAAAAGAGATTACAACAGAAAACTTTTAACATATTTATACAACTATGTTGATAATTTCTGTTTTAGATGGACAATATAGAGATATGAATTTATATGAGTTAAAATTGAATGAATTCTTCAATGTGGACAATTTCTTAGAATAAGCAACTCTTTCCTATCTCTTCGAAGGAGATGAACAAGGTTTTATTTGTATCTCCATTGGACATCAGTATTTTACCACTAAAATACCACTGGCACCTTACTGAAAAACATTAAGGCTTTATGGAGAAACTCAAGAATCAACAGCTTCAAGTAATTTTATCTGCAATCCAACTAATAATCTCACTGTTTTTGCCTGGTAGACTGTCTTTGTGATGTTTCTTTTTAGCAGCTACAGAATCCTGTTGGTTCAAAATGAATGCCTTTGAAAGACGACTTGAAAATGTCACCACCACTTTGAACAACCTTCAAAAACGCTTAGAGGAGGTCCGTACTCTGTCGAGGTTAGTGCACAAGTGAGGATGATTAACTTTTTAAAAGGCTAATAATTCAATTTTAAAAGATACACAGTTACTCACCTTGAGTGCAAGAGCCTATTTGTTCATGTTGGAGGTGGTTGGCAGGAAGCTACACAATGATTTCTGAAACTGCAAATGGCGGTATATAGCGTATCATAATATATTTATTAAGGACTAATGCAAACCACGTTGAGTCATAGGAAGGAAAATGTATCCCTCCATGCTTAGAATTTACTGAACATGAAGAACTCAAATGAGATTGCTTAGTGAGAAGGAGGAGGAATTTCCATACATACCTCCCCAAACAAATAAATCACCACTTATATCCTGGGAGTGTTTTCAAATAGACTGTGTTTAATGATACGAGTAGTATTAATAACTGAGTTTATATTCACATGTCTTTTCTGCTTTACTTTTCAAGTGTATATTTCAGACCAAGACTGTGAATATTTTATGCTTAGGATATAATACAGGATATCAAGTCAGTTATCCTTGAATTGTTCTTTTGGGTTTAAGACAGTGGCAGAGTTTCTTCACTGAATGGCTAGCTTGTATTCATCCATAAATAGCACAGAATAATTTCATGCAATAGCACAAGAGCATCTTTGAAATCATCCCTATTCCAGCCCAGAAAAAAGGGTCAGTAGGCTGAATAGAAAAAAAGGAGGCTTTCTTTCCCAGATTTGTCACCTGTTCATGCTATTTTGTTAAAACTTTTTCTTTGTTTCTGAGTCAGTGTCTTGTTACTAATTGATCGAATGCTAAGTGACTCACAAATAGGCAGACATGGAGCTGTTCTTGGAAAAAATGCTGTATCAAAAGAATGAAGCTGGGGTTTTCCCTGGTGGCGCAGTGGTTGCGAGTCCGCCTGCCGATTCAGGGGACACGGGTTCGTGCCCCGGTCCAGGAGGATCCCACGTGCCGCAGAGCGGCCGGGCCCGTGAGCCATGGCCTCTGAGCCTGCGCGTCCGGAGCCTGTGCTCCCGCAACGGGAGAGGCCGCAGCGGTGGGAGGCCCACACACCGCAAAAAAATAAAATAAAATAAAAAAGAATGAAGCTGGGTTTTCAGAAGTCCTCACATGATACATCTGAGATCAAACATATTTAGGAAATATTTGAACAAAATTGCATTGAAATGAGCAAAGGAACAAAATGTAAAAGACAGACATCTAGACTTGATGTCAGGAGATCCGAGTGCCAATTAGCTTATCAGCAGACATCATAGGAAAAATGATAACCATCGTTCAATGAATATTCGTCAAGGTCAGTGATGGGCAAAGAATGTAACAGGATGAAACCTGAGCAAAGAAGGAAAATAAACACCTTAAACAAGACACAGACATTGGCGCTGATAAAAACTTTTACGTGACAAAGAAAGTGTGACCAAATCAGAGTGAAGAAAGCATATAGTAATGAAGGCTGGAATTATTGTTTATTAACTGGGGAGAGAATCAGTTTAGGCAAATATCTCACATTAAACACTAAAGCTAATTTATATTGATTAAAAATTAAAATACTCAAAATGAAACAATGTACAACTAATAGAAATTAGAGCTAAATATCTATCAACACTCTGGAGGGGACAGAGGTGACTTTGTAAGTCTGAAAACTCGTAAAGGAAAAGAGATTAGAGAAAAATTAACTGTTATCTACAAACATTAAAGGCAAATAATACAGTAGGAGATATTTTTTGCCAAAAAATATGAAAACTTATGGGAAACCTGAAGAAAAAATTTAAATACTAACAGATAGACAAGAAACCATACACAAATATCTTTGTTAGTGAAGAAATGAAAATTAAAATCAAACGGAGACAAAAATTTTCACTCAGCAAACTAGCAAAAGAAGGAAAAACAAGTTTAACCCATAATAATGACGCATTGTAGGAAAATAGGCACTAATGATACTGTAAACTGTTGAAGGTTTTTTTGAAAAGCAGTTTGACGATGCCTACCAAGAGCCATCAAATATTCCTATCCATTGATCAACTGAATTTCAGTTTCTGGGCTCTCTTGTAATAAAAGAATGCAAATATATGGGAATAGCAAACTCAAAGATATTCCTGAAATCATTTTTCTTAATAGTAAACAATAGAAAGATATAAAACAGAAAATTATATTTATACACACATGCACACAATGATTAAGCTATGATGTATCTTCTGATGGACTATTATACAGGACAACAAATGTAAATATAATCCTTAGCAACGTGGTAAAATGTGTATTCTGCAATGCCAGGCAAAAAAAGAAACAGAAAAATTATATATATATTACCATGTTACGCTGAAGAAAAACGTTACAAATACTTTAATGAAGATAAAAAAGAATACTCTAAAACAAGGACATTCTCATCTGGAGGGTTATGTACTCTTCTTCTGTTTTGCTTTGTCTTTCTTTTTCCAAAGTTGTTAGCTCTATGTCACTCAGCCTCTCACAGCGTCCATTTCTTTTCTTATTTTTATGTATAATGGACATTTAACTTTGTATTAGTTTCAGGTATACAACATAATGATTCAATATCTGTGTATATTGCAAAATGATCACCAGGATAAGTCTGGTTAACACCCATCAACATGCATATTACAGATTTTTTTTTTCTTGTGATGAGAACTTTTAAGATCGACTTTCTTAGCAACTTTAAAATAAGCAATACAGCATTAACTACAGTTACCATGCTGTACATTACATCCTCATGATTACTATTTTATAACTCAAAGGTTGTGAGGGCCTTCACCCATTTTTGTCCCCACCCCCTACCCTCTTCTCTGGCAATCACCAGTCTGTTCTCTGTATCTACGAGCTAGTTTGTTGTTGTTTTTAGATCCCACATCTAAGTGAGAACATACACTATTTGTCTTTTTCTGTCTAACTTATCTCACTTAGCATAATGCCCTCAAGGTCCATCCATGTTGCTACAATGGGAATATTTCATTCTTTTTATGGCTGAATAATATTTCATTGCATATATATACCACATCTTCTTTATCCATTCACTCATTCACCCATCAATGGACATTTAGATTATTTCCATGTCTTGGGTATTGTAAATAGTGCTGCAATGAACATGAGGGTGCATATATCTTTTCGAACTATTGCTTATCAGCTTCCATTTCTTTACATTTAAAATCATGCTGTGGGAATCACATAACTCGGGCAGGGGTGGGTGTTTATTAGGGTCTCAGAGTTGTGGGATCTGAATCCTAGAGCCAAAGATGCCAGGTGCAGCTTTAAAATCTGTACATTTTTTTGCACGAAGACAAAAATTGCCCCCTTTTCTGGAACACACAAGAACCCAAGAATCATATGACACCAAATCAGAGGAAAATCAAATATTACAAAAGATACTCCAAAGCGAAGGTAAGGGCTTTGGTTTCTTCAACCTTCATGTTTAGGACAGACAGCATTAACAATCCCCTCTCACAAGCCTGTAAAAGTCCTGATGCACCAGGTATAGACAATTTCTCCCACTCACCAAAACATCAGAACAAACTTGAGTGAGAATAACATTATTGCGGAGTGACTTTGAATTGCCTCTGTTGTTAAAAAAGTAAGCCATTACTTGTGACACACATGACAACTGATCATACCTCCAAAGTCTTTCAATTCTGTATTTTAGTAAAGCTCTCATTTTTAGTTCTAGCAAGAAGATAGACTAAAATAGCTGGGGAATCTTTGTTTTAGAGGCATCTGAAAGTAGTGGGTAAAATATACCTTTTTAATATGCATCTTAAATTTCCTGACAAAATTAAGGCCTCATTATTATAAAGCCCCATAGGATCTCACACCACTCCATTTAGTTCTAATGCTGTCGATGCTAATTCTCCCAGCTAGGCTGGCTGGCCACTCTGTGAAGACCTGGGTCCGCTGTTCTCCACTGTCTCCTTAAACACAATGCCCTTGGCCTGTAGTAGGCGTTCAGTAAATATTTTTTAATGAATTAATAAAACCAATAACTGGTCCTAAAATTTTGACCATGTATTTCAAATATTTCCTTGTTCATTTAGAGTATGATTAATGCATTGGAACTTAGCTAGTGTAAAGAAAACACGTATTTCCCCTGAGAAACTCTAGTAGTTTAGATTATTATATACTGTCTCATTATCTCCCTTTCAGTTCATAGGGCTAAATCAACATAGCAAAGTGCAGACTAAACATTTAATTTAATCAATATAGACACATTAATGTAGGTAAATGAGGCTATGAAAAATTGAGTTTGGACTTAAATGCCTAAAGTAATTAAATTAACTGGATAATTAATGAAAATTCCATTTCCGCTTGTAATATGTAGACACAGTCTTCAGAAGAATAATTGTGAATTTTTTTCCTACTCTTTGATATAATTTTGTTCCAAAGAGTAAAGAAAGCATATGGATAGTCATATAAAAATCAAATGAGATTGGGATTCAGAGGGAGCTTGGAGTTTATCTAGTCCAATATGTTCATTCTAAAAATAAGGTTGAAGCTTAAAGATATTAACTAATTTGCCCCGATTTCTGTTAGTAGATATACATCTGAATACAGGCTCTGTCTCCAGCACTGTGTTTCTGCCACTGAAACGTGCTGACTCAAGCTCTAAGTTCATTTGTTAAAAATATAGATCATTTTGTACCTTATAGTCAAATAAAAATCTAACACTTCATTGTTTGGCAAGTTATTTTGCTTAAATAACATATAAATTAGAAACCTGGGTCAACAAAACTTGCTGCCACCAATTATAAGGACATCTTTACCCCATCATCCTAAATATATAATGGATGAAATATAATGAATAATGGCAGGTTATGGAAAATAGAAAATATATACACAGGTTCTGTCTGAATTCTCTTAGAATTCCACATTTCTGGAATTTGCACAGTCAGAGTAAGTGTGGTACTTCTACTCAGAAGTAGAGCATATCTACATCAGGCAAACATAACTTCAGAAAAAAAATATTTATAATATAAGCTGGTGAACAAATTGTTTTAAATTTTATGCTCCACATAAATTTCTCACAATAAAATGTAAAAATCTTTAGTAAAAGTTGCCTTTTCTCTTTCACGATTTTCCCTTTGTTCTTAACCAGTTTTATGACATTTTTTCTAAAGAAAATAAGTTTACTAAATTTAAATTTCTCCATTTTATTCCAATGTCCAAATCTCAGCATCTCTCAAGATTGTATTCAATACTGACATTTAGGTTAGAAAAAAGTGAATAGCTAAATCTACATTTCACCACTAGATGTCACTAAAGGATTGTTTATCATAACTACCTACCCAGCATTTAGCCATTGGATCCCCAGCTCCTGTCAGAAAAGTATCTGTTCTATTTCTCAACACAACCAGGAAACTAATTTTCGTAAAATGTTCTTCACTATATTTAATACCTCAATGCTTAAATAATGTGTTTCTACATTCAACACAAAATAACTCAAGTACATATTAATAGGTCACTGTTTACCATTTTTTAATAGACCCAGCTGACAGGCATTGCCAACTTGACAGTTATTTTGCAGTGAATACTTATATATTAACATAGTCATAATAAATATATACAAATATACATATTCATGTATATTTTCTCTCCAGTTTTCTTTAGAAAATAAGCGCAAGTTGGCCTCTTTCACCCATGAGAGACCTCACTGATGTGGGGAATTATAAGACTATTTGTAATTGAAACTGTTCATATCATTATGAACATTACTATAAGCCCCAGATGGAAATTTGACAATTAATTTTACATGTTTAATTGCCTTAAGTATTTGAATATATATTTTTCATGTATGGGCTTTATTTCCTCAAGAAATAGTAATGGAATTATTTGCTTCATAAGGTTTTACGGTAGAATTCCTTCACAAAGCAAACTTCCATGCTACGTGTGCAATTTTATTTCAAAAAATCCAACCTAACCATCTCTTTTCTTTGTTTCAGGTGAGTAAGTAAGATTTACCTGATGGGCAAACTTTTAAAGCTCAATGGATCAAGAAGGAAAAATTGATAATAATATAATTTAAATGATGAATAAGTTATCTTAAACATGGAATTTTTTCTTTATAATGTACTATCAGAAACCACCTTTGGGTATTAAATGTTTTCCCTAGATGTGCTTTGTACAATAGCATCTCTTTTCTTTCCGGACATAATGCAATGTAATTGAAACTACTTTGATTGAGCATTTTTCATCTTCCTTTAAATACTCACTAATTATCATTTGCTTTCTCGGACATGGATGGTGTTTTTTGGCAGCTTTCCCAACTTAAAGACAATCTCTGTGTTACGGAGAGTACATTGACTATCACCAGGATGGAATATTTAAATGTATATACGTTACCAGCTCAACCCTTCCAAGAAAAAGAAAAGAAATTTTATACTACAGGACCCTCATATGTAATGTCTACTTAAAATTATTATATTTCTGATATGTTGATCATTGGTTATATTGATAATTTGCTTTAGTATGATATTGAGAAAAGGGTGGGCATAGTACATGTGTAGTAACTCATTGTCTATCCTCAGACGTATTTCCTGGCATATAATAGGCATTCTGTATGTATTTGTTGAAGGAATGAATAAACGCATGAATGATACACGGCAATAATCATGAGAAGAGAGACTTTGGATTTTTCCACACCGATCCCGGTTCTGTAAATAATCTAAATGCCACATGTAATATTAATGGCAGCAACATACTGACAAAGCATTCTACATGGGAAATATTTTATCTGCACAACTTGCACTTGAAAAAAAGGCAGAGATTATTACCAATAATGCATGAGTGGAGAAAATTAGGAGATTGTCCAACTTGTCACAGCAGCCTGAGATAAATTAATTGAGAAATCGAGTCACTGTATTTAACAGACTTTTCTTTGAAACTTTAGTATGGGTATTCCATATTCTTTGCAACTCAGTATTTTTGGTATTCAAGTCCATGCTGACCAGGGGTAGAGTTTGGAGGGGGTTGTTATGCTCTAAGGAATGTATTGTTTCCTTATATTTAAGGAAAGGACATCTATAAGATATAGTGCTACCAACAGAGAGAATATATGTCTGGTCCTTGATTATTCCCACATTTTATTAGAAACATCCCCTCTTGAACCTGCACTTATTCAACACGATTTATTTAACAAGTACCGGGTGCCAGGCATAGCTCTGCTCACTGAGGACTTGAGCATTGGAGAAGATCCCTGCTCTTGCAGAGACTGCATTCTTTTTGAGAGAAATAAACATAAACGAGGAAGAAAGAAATGCACAAATAAGGTGATTTTAGATAATGATAAGTGCTATGAAGATATTAAGAGTGATTAGATAAGAAACCACCAGAAAAGGGTAGTTTAAATTGAGTGATCAGTAAAGTCCTCTCTGAGTCGAAGGCATTTGGACAGAGGCCTGCATGAAAAGAAAGGGCATCAGATAAAGATCCGAAGGAGGGGCCTTCTAGGGACGGAACAGCAGTGCAAAGCCCTCAGGGGAGACATGAGAAACACAGAAAGTCCAGTAAGGCTGAAGCTCCCTGAGAAAGTGGAAAGTGTAATATAGCTGGTTGAAAGCACAGGTCATGGCGACAACAGTAGGATCAGGTGGGCCACAGTAAGATGTTTAGGAAGCCAGAAGCTTTCAATAGGATAGTGACATGGCAGGATAGATGTTTTTTAAAGAGGACTCTGGTTGTTGAGTAGAAACTAGATATTAGAAATCCAAGCATGGAAGATGAGAGACCTTTGAGGAGCCTTGTGCAATAAGCTAGAGGTCATCATGGCTGAGGCGGAGAGAAATGAAAGGTTTCAGGAAAACTCCCAGTGGTAGGGCAACAGGCCCTCACTGTTTGATTGGCGAATGAGAAAAATATAGCCGTCGAGGTCTTTAAGTAACTGGACAAGTATTAGTACTGTATACAAAATGGGAAAATCGCAGGGGAAGCTAAAAATTCTGTTTCTGACATTTTAAATTCGAAGTGCTATCAGACTGAAAAGTGAAAATGCCAAGTAGACAGTTAAGTTGGGAATTGTAGGGACAGGGAAGATCTGAAGATGTACATTTTGGACATCAACATATGTATGATCATCAGAGGCATGATGGTTTGTGGGATCATATAGGGAGAGAGTTCTGATAGAGAAAAGGGCTCAGGACTCCAGTTCCGGGGAGCTCCCACATCTGGAGGTCTAACAGCAGAGGAGTAGCCAGAAATCAAACCTAGAAAGGGTCACTGAGACAGGAGGGCAAACAGGATAGCACACTTTAGGAAACAATAGTAGCTTTCATTTATTGAGAAATACCATATGCCAGGCACCATTCTAAGTTCTGTTCCTGTATTAACTCATTTAACCTCCACAACAACCATGACACAGGTGAAACATAGTACTACGTTCTCCTTTATAGAAAATGAGATGGAGACAGAAAAAATTAAGAAAATTAATTATTTCAAGGCGGAGGGAATTATGTGAAATATTCTGAGAGATTGAGTTTGAATAAGATAAAGACAAAAAGTGATCCTTGAGTCTGACGAGATGGAGGTCATTGGGCATCTTGGAAAAAACAGTTTAACAGAATAATGAGGGAGGAAGTCCAACAAAAGTGGGTTACATAAAGAATAGGGGGACCTTTTTGAGAAGTTTTGCATTGAAAGAGAAAGCGAAAAACAAATTAATTGGAGGGAAACACAGCATGAAGAATTTTTTTTTTAAGACAGGAGATGCCAAGAAATATTTTTATTCTGCTGGGGATATATATGGAGAGAAATCAATGCACAGGAAATATGATGGGTAACTGCAGTAGTAAAATCCTGAAAAATCAGACTGGTATCCAAACTGCAAGTAGAGAGAAACTGACTTCTGATGGGAACCGACACATGATGCGTTTTAACAATTACTAAGGCAAAAAGAATGCAGAAACAGAGGCAGGGAAGACTGGTAGATTTGATGTAGAGTACGTGAGGAAGTTCATGACTACTTCTATTTCCTAAAAGAAGTATGATGTAAAATCATCATCTGAACCTGAGGGAGAAGAGGGACTGTAGAAGGATTAATAAAAGAGAATGTAAAAATAGCAAATCTACCAAGAAAGCGTAGAGGGAAGGGTGGGCAGTGTTGCCGGCCCCATTAAGCCTGGGGTCAGGAGTATAGTGAGGCTGACAAGCTCTGTGGTTTCTCCAGCAATATGCAGCTGTTCTGGAGCAGGTGTGGGGCTGGGAAATGAGTTTTCCCAGGTGAGTAAGTAGACGGGGTTGGTTTTTCCCAGGAGAGTTTGGTGAAGATCCGCATCTGGAAGTTAGTGCAGTGTAATATCAATCAATGCGCCTTTGCTGGACTAAAGTGAGAATTTCTGCTGTCTTCACTCCCTGCCTCCCTCTCTGAGTAGGAGAACTTCCCACTTTGTTTGTAAAATGCTCTTGGAGCTATCACTCTCATGAAGTCTAAGACCCCCAAAACCCTTGGGGATCTTCCATTCTTGCAGCAGAGTGGAGTCTTTCAAATCATGCCATCTGATGTTTTATCAATATACTTAGTCAAAATTTCTCTTTACCCTTCTCGAATGGGTAGCTGTTGCTTGGTTTCTTGAACTACGTGGAGTCATTCTTTTTATGTCTGTCATTGTCACCATGGCTATTCGTTAAAAGAGAGTTGGTTGAAACTACATTTAAGAATACTAATTATACTAGAATTCTCAACTTGGGCACCTTCTACAACATCACACTTCGAAAAAACCTCTTGCCGTCAAACGTATCGTTAGACAGTAGAGTCTTTGTGCGAAAGACAATGTCTTATTCAACCTGGTATCCACACACACAGTCCTGTGCCTAGCACAGAGTGGGAGCTCCATAAATGTGTCTTTGAAAAAACAAAGAAGTGGATTATCCTGCTGAGGAGTCTGAATAACACACACAGAAAAGCACAAAGCCAAGAGGGGAGAAGGAAATGAAACATTAACTTGTGAGAACACGTATAACTGAAAAGAGCATGGAATTAAACATTCTGTTCCAGATCACTTGGTGAGATGATGATAGCATAATTTAGACCCACATTTTGTTTGCCTAGATATCCTACACCGAATATGTGACTATTCAGTTTCCCACTTCTCTTAGACCAAGGTCACTGACTGTTTTTCTCTCTTTAAAAAGCTGTTCCAGAACCAGCATCACGAGATGCTAAAGATGTAGTAGATTCTGCAATATTGGAAGAGAAACCCAAGACAGTCATTTCATTCATAAAGAATCTTAACAGGTAAGTCTTACAATTCAATGTAAGGCTGAGTGCCCATGCGTATCACCTGGAAAAGATTCAACAAGTAAGAAGTAGTTTGTCTCCAAATCACCTGCCTTATTTTTAGTAATATCTATCCTATAAATATTAAATGTCCCAATTTTAATTATATGTACATATACTTTTTCTTTTGCAGAAACATTCAATATATTTTTGTATATTTAACTCTAAAATAACTCTAAGGCTAGGGATAACTGAAAAGTGTAATTTCTTCATTTTGTCCTGCATCACTACTCTATATAGTTTATTCTATAAAATGAAAGCAAAAATTATGTGAACTTAAATGATTAGTATCCAAGTTTTAGAAGCACAAAATGAAGCCACACTAAGACTATGAGTGAAACTTGTCCAACTATAAAAACTTCTGATGAATTTATATTATCTGGATATTCATGAGTAACCTGTTAATATTAGTTCATCAAAAGATAACAAAGCCTTCCAACATGGGGGGAAATAGTGATTAAAGAACTTAAGAAAATGACTGTAGATTGCCTGCCTTTGACATGGCTAAAATTGTTATTTTAAGCTTTCCATTTGCTTTAAAATGATATATTTGCATGGGTTTATTTTGTAATAACATCTTTATTGAGATATAATATATATGCCACATAACATAATTATATATACAGTGTATAAAATCGTGGTAAATACAATATATTCGATTCGTGTTTTCCACTAACATGGAAAGCCAGTGTGTTTATACCTTAATTTGTAACATCTATAAGTTAATCAGGACAACAAGGGAGAAAGGTAACTACTACACAAATAGTGTCAGAAAAAAAAAAGTTTATCTTCAGAGAATCAAGAACAATGTGGACTCAAGAAAGAAACAGAGGCTCTCCCACTCTTCCCTTAGACTTTCCCCTGAAGTGAATTAACTAATTAGTTAATTCTATAGCCTCTGTTGAGAACCTATCCTGTGCCAGACACCAACTATACATCAATGAACAAGACAGATGTAGTTCCTTCGATGGAGGAACTCAAAGCTCAGTAGGAGAGAGGAAAATATATGCTTAGTACTAGGAGAAAGCTAGAAAGGAGATCTTACTTGAGACAGAGTGCTCAAAAGGTGACAGTTATTTTGTCTCATCAAACGTAAGTTTAGCCCTATCCCCACCCCAAATTCTCATCCCAGTTCCTAACACACTGATCTGGAAGCAGTAGGGCCAAAAAGAATTAGAATGCTCTTTCATTCATTCAATACACACTTTATGTGTGCTTCCTAGGTCTCAAGTCTGTTATGAGTACTGGAAATACAGATATAAAAGTCTCTAATACAGTGTCTGTGGTGGAGAAACTAATATGTGAACAATTACGATAAGAAGCCATGAGTACAGAAAACCAGAAGAGAAATTGGGGGCCAGGGGCATAACTCAGACTGAGAAGTCTTTATCTAAAAGGTAATTTCTGAGCTGCGATTTGAAGAGGTAAGAGTTAGCCAAGGAAAGGGTCAGGACAGAATTGGGAAGAGGGGAAAGAAATACTAACACTTATATTTACTAGAGAGAGTATAATACATCTGAGAAGTTACAAGTAGTTCCATTTGGCTGATGAGATGTTATAGTAAGTTGTAAGAAATAAGTTGGGGGATGGTGTCAAGCACCAAACAATGAAAGGTCTAATGTGCCAGTCTAGGTTTTATCTTATTATAAATAGGGAGCTATTGAAAGACTTCGAGTAATAAGAAGTAACATGATCAAGTGTGCATGTCTAGATAGATCATTCTTTAAGTAGAAGAAAGATAGGTTGTAAAGAAAGAAATCTGGAAGCAGGAAGAACAATTAGGGAGGTGAGGCTAATAAATCAGGTAAGAGATAACCCTCCGAAGTAAGACGATGGCGAAAGAGTAAAGACTCAAGAGATGCTAGGGAGGTAGAATTAGCAAGACATTCTTGTTGGAAGGAGGTGATGAGTAAGGAAGGAATCTAAGACGATCCAGCTTTCATGGCTCGGGTGATTTACTAATGCTAATGTCAATAATTGAGAGAGGCAACAAGGAAGAGAAAGTGATTAGGGGACTAGGGACAAGAAGCAGCTGATATTGAGTGTGTTCTATGTTCCAAGCACTTTTCTTCTGCCACAAGTTAATTCCATTGTTATTTGTTGCTGAATCCTAAGGAGGTCTCTCCAGCCAGGTTTTCTTTCTCGAGTTCCAGATCTGTTTATTCAAATGCCTCCTAGATATTTTCATTCACGTATTTTGATGGCATGAAAAAACTGAAGAATTCCCAAGTGGAGTCTAGATAATGAAATTAGACACTAAGAGGGAATGTGTGTGAGTTTTGTTATCGTTCGTTTTGTTAGATTGTTATTTTTTCACTGAAAACTATAGAAAGGAAGAAAAAGGTAGGCATGGATAGAACGAGTTAGGAGAAATGGCAGGATGTAAAGGAACACTTGCTTATGGACATTTTTTCTCAGGAAAGCAAACGCAAGTTCATCCACTGGAACCAATGTGGGTAAATTGGCAAGTTAAAAGACCTGAGGGGAAAATAATGAAGGTTTGAAATAGCTATGGAGAATCAGAGAGCTGAAATGGAACAAATAAAATGATGAGTAGGTATCATTGGCAGTCCGGCTAAAATGAAGAGCTTGATTTTTCAGTACCATCAACCTATGCGGCTATTTGATTTTTGCCAGCATTGCTTACCAGTCCAGGTACAGGAAGAAAGAACACAGATGGTTGGGTTGATCCAGGATTGGACTTTGCTATATGGATGCAGCAGGATAGTAAAGGCAAGAGTTTGTCAGTATAAACAATAGAATTTTTAAGTTAGGGATCAAAGGCTCAGACTTAGTATAAAAGAAAATACTTCCAGGAAGAAACTTTTAGATTGAGAGGAGAAAAATGGAATAGTTATGGAACTGGACACCAATACATTGTCGTAGAAATGGGTACTGGAATAACAGGAAGCTAAGGCAGAGAATGAGATACTGGCGTAGGATATTGATATTTCAGAAACCGAGAGTCTCCATGATAAAAAGCCCAAATTTGGCTGGAGGTGATGATTGAAGAGGAGGGAAGAAAAGGTCAGTGGCTTTGACAACACCAAGCAAATATGATACTCATTTGTCAAGTGGTCCACCCAATATTTGGAAAAACCTTAAAGGGCACTAATCCAAGTTCCTTAAACAGAAACTTATATTAAGGCATAACCTTCAATAAATCTTGGCCAAGTAGCTGTCATCCTAATCATAAAGTAGCGACCCAAAATAGAACATTCTCTAGGAATGAATGATTTTACTCACGTTCTTTAAAGCAAGTGTAAAATAAAATCAGTGATACTTTTTGTTCGTTTGAAATTAATGATGATTTGCATATAGTGGTTTGTATTTTTTACTTTATTTTCAGAAGAAGTCGTTGACATAATGTGGAGAGAGGGAACTTTTGATTCACTCTGGGTCAAAACCACTTGAACGAAACTTCTAGTGAGAGAAGCAGTCAAGGATGTAACCAAGGTTCTCTTTGAGTGGACATTTAAATTACTTTTCATGCACAGGCACGAAGCCAATCTCCGTTTTCCCAGCCCAGCTACTCTTGTTCAACCAGCTCTATTACCTGAAACACCCAGGTCTGGCAACATATCAGACAGCTAAATCCTATTTTTTTAACCTTTATATAAATGCATCCCTGGACTTCATACGGAACCAAACATGATTCAAAACATCAATACCTAACCTTGGAGCTTTGAATCTATCAGAAAATTCTACCATTATCGGCCTCTATCGAAAGAAAACTTAAAGCTGCTTGCTTCCCCAGCCTCCTCTTCTCACGTTCTCTCCAAAAATGAGTCGAGATCAAGGAAAAAAAGTTTAATTTCCCCTCCTCCCGGAGAAGGAGTGTCGCTTGTTGCCAGCTGCAAGGCAAGAATAGGCCCGTTGAGCAAGAACGAGCTAATCGAACCCTAGTAAAAAGCATTAGAAGATACATGCACGTGTTTCTTAAAATTTTCCAGAAACCTTTCTTAACGTTATAGCCCAACTATCTTCACCCACTGGCAGAGAAAAGTGAATCTGAGAAGAGAGCTAACTATTGAATTGAGTCAGACGCCACATTTGCTTCATTTGCCACACGCAGTTCCTTCAACAGTCCTGCAGTTGAGCTTGCCTATCCTTTCCTTCTGCACTTTCGGGAAGCTTTAGGAGCCACAGCTGATCTGATTCTGGGACCTGGGTTTGGTGTTTTGAATACAAGCTTTTGAGACATGGAGATTAATAAAAATAGTAATAACTGCTAAAACAAAGCCCCAAACAAAACTCCAAAAAACCAAGTGTTAATTGGATAATACGCATGGCTACATTTAAAAGCTCTAAAAATTGTAATATAGAACATTTAGCTATATTTCTTGTATATTACTGTTGTTGCTATAGTAATTTCTCTTTCACTATTACAGACAACATTAGGTCTTAACTGCTGTACTCACATTGAACCCATGACTGCCTAGATAATCGTAACGCTTACTCTGTCACTGTCTTTCTTGAGCACTCTGTCAGTCAATATTCCTAGACATTTATTTTTCTTTACCATGTTAAGCAAAACATAAATTATAAACATAATTTACACATTTATTTGTAAATGTAATTTCAGGATTTTGCTGAATCCTTCCATTACCAGAAAAGAACTCATTTTCCTTCAAACTAGCTAAGAAGTTGGACTTATTACAACTATTTCGCAGATTTCCTAAGTCAAGCGCAAGTAAACTTAAGAGTGTTAGAATCTGGTCCTTTTCTACAATTTAGCAGGATAGAAGGGCCTTTACATTATGTCAAATAATGTGTAACACAAGAAGCTTGACACCAACAGTGGTGAAAGCTGTGCCATAAGACCAGGTGCTGGGCACTCAGGCACAGACACAGGCTCGTGGGGCGGAGTTACTGCCTAGCTAATGCGATGCGAATGCAATGCAGGTTACATTTGAGAGTGATTAACTGAAGATCCAAAGGGAAGACAGTTGTCAAAATATTCTTCCTTAGCATTGTGGCCATCCCGTCTTCAACACGTACCGTCTTGTCAGAACAAACTACTTGCAGTTCCTGACTGTGCCGCACTGCTCCATAACTCAAGAGCCACCATAGGATCATGCTTTCCCCCAATTATCCCTACTCACGTCTCTGCCTGGTGAACTTCTATTCATTGTTTATAATTCCACGAAAACAAGCCCCAGGTGGAACATTCCCTCATTCTTCTCTCTACCTCAACAGCAGATCGTCTATATCTAATTACAATATATATTCCACTGTTGACTGAAGCCGCTTACTTGCGGGCTTTGTCTCCTTCAAGTCACGGACTGTGGCTTCTTCATCCTTGTATTCCCAGGGGCACGTAGAGTGAGTGCCTGGCACTTTAGAAACACAGAAAACAATGTTTGATTGTGTTTTAATAAAGGCAGTACTGAGATCAGTGAGATGGAGAGGATAATAAGAATACAAAGGAATGTTATTTAGTGGTGTCATAAATGAAGAAACAACCTTTGATTATGTGTAAATTAAATGTTATAGATGACATCCAACTTAGCATAGGCGATGTCGGTATGTTCAGAATTGGTAGCAAAACGAGTAGGCTACTTTTGATGTAACATTAAGAAGCGTTAGAAAAATATGAGGGAGAAAGTGAATATAAGCAAACGATTCAAGGACTTGGGATAAAAAGATCATTACAATGTAGTCAGATGGATATTTTTGGTAACAGTTTGGTAACAGTTTTAGTAGAGAATAAAGACCCAATAGATACATAAAAAACTGTAGTATACATGAAAAAGAATCATTTCATTAAAATGCTTAGATTAATGAATGAAGCAAATAGAAAGCAATAAAAACACTGAGTTTATGGCTTAACTATAAAAACACCTTGAGAACACAGATAACAGAAGGATAAGTATTAAAGTAAATGATCAGATAATTCAGAGTAGAATAAAGAGAAGTGATAAGCTAGTGTTAAAAGGAAAGTAAGGAACAATTGACTTGTTAAAGAAATGTACAGCAAAAGCCCAGGTGGGGAGGAAAAATGACCTAGGTATATCTGAGAAACAGAAGCACCAACCCAGTGAGGACAAAGCACTGTTCTGCTGGGTGGTAGATGTTTGAGTTGACACCAAAAATCAAGTCTTTCATTTCCATAGATCCTCAAATCTTTTTCTACGATGCCAATGGATGTTTGACTTACAATGAAATAGTCTACTAGGAGAAGAGACACCAGAACAGGAGTTACTGGAGCCATTTCATGCTGATAACAATAAAATGTTCTCCTGTGTTGAACGAATAAGAGCATTTGGACTGACTGGTAAGGGGCTTCAGGGGCTGGGACATGGGTGAAGGCCAGGGGACAGGGAGCCTTGAACAGCATTCTGGTATTACAGCCCCAAACTAAGTAACCCACAACTTATAATTTTCAGTTTAAAACTAAATGCAAAAGCAAAGGTTATAAGAAAACCTTGAAAGTAACAAATAAACATGGCGTCCCATACCAAATGCAATGATTAATAGAGTAACAAATCAGTTTAACTGCATGAGTAGAGGGTTTATGTCTTCTGGACGTTAAGGAAAGACATAGTAATGAGTGTTCCTCTGTACTTGCTTAAAGGATTTTAGGATGACACTCTTAAGACTGAAACTTTAAAGCTTGACTAGTAGAAAGCAATGAGGTAAAAACAAAACTGGTAGGCTGGGCTTCCCTGGTGGCGCAGTGGTTGAGAGTCCGCCTGCCGATGCAGGGGACACGGGTTAGGATCCCACATGCTGCAGAGCGGCTGGGCCCGTGAGCCATGGCCGCTGAGCCTGTGCTCTGCAATGGGAGAGGCCACAACAGTGAGAGGCCCGCGTACCGCAAAAAAACCCACAAAATCCTAGAAGGCTACTTAGTATTCATTGATAGAATAAAAAGTTAAAGCTATATAAGTGAAATGAAATCATACAGAATCTAAAGCACCTTTAAAAATTATACTGTTTCCCTCATCTGCTTCTTTTCTATTTAGTTTTCATAGACTCCATGGTGTAAGGAATTTGAAAACACTTACATTAAATATCTAGGAGTAGTTTCTGAACCAGTGATGTGTAGAACAGCAGAGGAAATATGGGTGGCTATAGAAAGGAAGTGTTCAATCAATTAAACGAGAACATTCTGATGTGAAAAAAAAGGAGACCTTTTTAGGTCTAAATTTTTTGAAGACATTTAGAGCTGACCTCTGAGGCTGGGAGATTAACAGAACACACTTGGCCATAAAACAAAATTCCATGTAATCAAATGCTAAATTCAATCTATTTACTTTTAAAACTGGAGAATGATAAATTATTAAATTGCTGTCATTTCCCTCTCAGTTGAGAAAATATACAATAGCCAGAGTTGTTTGGAACCATTCCATCTTCGCACGGAAACACGAGCTGACTCTACCTGCTCCTCCAGTGCTGTAGTTACATTCTCAGGGATCGCATCTGCTGCACAGTGAAAACATCTGTGACGTAAGAGGACCCGCATGGCTGTAGATGCCTGGATACTGCCAAGGTCTTGCATTTGCCAAATCCCATTGACTTCCCTGGGTCCTGTATTCAAGACTTTATAAAGGTCTTTGCTTGATTTTGTCCCCTCCTACCTTCATCTCAGTGAAGAAGAAGAAGAAGAAAAAAAAGATGGGCTAGCACTCCAAAATACAAATTGCATGGTTGGAGGAACCGTTCATCCAAAGCATCCATTCTGAGGTAGTCATGGTTCTGAAACTTCCGCCTCCTTCCCAGGACATCCTCGCTTTGTTCCCCACACCTGTTTACTGCTACAGGGAAGATGAACATGCCGCCATCCTAGGCTAAGTTCTTGAATGGCTGCCACCTATCAGGCCTGGGCCTATCTCTGGCTCTACCTGACAACTGGCTGCATTCCGGCATCTTCTTTTAAAATCAGGGACAATGAGTGATGCTAAATAAATGAGTTAGAGAATCAGAGATAAAATGCATCCTGGTGCAGAAGTTCCTTTTAGAAGCTCCAATAAAGAATATGAGGCAGGCTCCCACGGGAGAAAGTTCAGGTCTGTATTTGTACAAACCAGCTATATTAAAATTTTGATTGACCAAGTGGGAGGTAAGAAGGGGTATACATGGCTTGACAGTTTATTCTTTTTTTTTTATTTATTTTTTATTTTTTATTTTTTTTTTTGCTGTATGCGGGCCTCTCACTGCTGTGGCCTCTCCCGTTGCGGAGCACAGGCTCCGGACGCGCAGGCCCAGCGGCCATGGCTCACGGGCTTAGTTGCTCCGCGGCATGTGGGATCTTCCCGGACCAGGGCACGAACCCGTGAACCCTGCATCGGCAGGCGGACTCTCAACCACTGCGCCACCAGGGAAGCCCGGCTTGACAGTTTAAAGATCCCTAAGCTACACCCCAAACCAGTTCACGGGGTCCCCCAGCCAGAGGTCTACACAGTGCCCTAGTCAGTGTAGCATTCTTCCACACCTCCGAAGAAGCACCATCTGTGTATTCATCGTTTTGAATGGAACTTCCATCCTAAATGACATTCAGCTAGTTCAGACAAAATTTTCTGAATTTTTTTTTTATACCACCGGTTCTTATTAGTTATCTATTTTATACATGTTAGTGTATACATGTCAATCCCAATCTCCCAGTTCACCCCACCACACCACCCCCCCGCCACGTTCCCCCCTTGGTGCCCATACGTTTGTTCTCTCTATCTGTGACAGACAAAATATTTTTTAACACAGTTGAACATTTTCTCAATTTGGCCTTTGGTAATTTGGAATGCTTGCACTTCCAATTGAGTTTCCATACTCTGTTAAAAAAACAAAGGCATCATTATATACATAAGCACAATCTATGCACCATAAACCTGGAAATGCTAGGGCAACTTAGAAAAACATCAAACAGTAGACAACCCAAGAGAGGAAACTGAAAGCTTGGAAGCAAGAAGATGGAAGCAAGGAAGGGAAGAAGGCAGGTTATGCAATAAGTAGTATGAAATCTGGAACCGGAAGCCAACACACTCAACTCAAAAGTTTAATTGCGCCTTCACAAACGGCAAAGCTGGCTTATCCATTCTCTTGGATCTGTGAAATAGATGCAGAGGTACACAAGTAAATTTCTTCCTTGTTCTCATCTCTTTGAGACCCTAAATGAAAAACTGTGGGTCAGTTGAATTCATTGTAAGAGAAAATATTATTCGTAACTAGGATCTAGTTTAAACTTCTCAATCTCAAAATATTTTTACTCTAGAATAAATAAGAAGATGGAAGTTCCAGAAAGAAGACTATATATTCAGAGCAGTAGCTTGATTTTATTTTATAACAATTTCATCCTGTTTTCCACGATATTTTAGCAAGAAGTGTTACAGAGGTACATCTGAGTTAGATGCTAAAACTGGCTAGTTCTTTGGAATATCATTCAGTTTCAAAGAAGTTTTTGTCTTTTGAAACAAACTTTATAATACCACCATTATTTAAAAAATAGGTGAAGAATTTTTGGTTTGAGTTAATTTTTATAATCTAATTCTAAAGAATTGTTTAGTATAATTTAAATGTTTATACATATGCATACAGAGACTTACTATTAACATTATATATTTATATAATGCATATATATATATATATATATATATATATACACACATACATACACATTTGTATTTGCTTTTTTTCTATTGGCCAAGGCTTTAACCAGTTGTTCACAGTGGCATATTTAAGCACCTAGAAGCACCTTCTTATTCATAAGGTGAACTTGTTATATACAGAGGGCAGAATCAGGATTGGAAGCAGAATTGATGATTTTTATATGTTAGCCTCGGGCTTTTCTAAATGCCTGATCTCTACCTACCAGTTCCTTCGATTTGAGAACAAAAGGCCTAGACATCACTCAGAAATATAACACCACACATCATCGTTAACTTGAAATTTAATGTTACATGCTATTTACCTAGTATGTTTACACTCGAAGTTACCATTTTCTGCTAAAAGTAAGGAATACTCATGGACTTCAGCTAGTTTCATGAGGGTAGCTAAAGCAGAATTAGTAGAAATATATAAAATTCTTCCTAACATTAGTTTTTGACATTCTAATGCAGTGCTGTGCTAAGAGTAATAGATCCTTCAACAGCAAAATTATTTGCTTGTATCTAGGCTCTCAATAAGAAACTATTTTTTGTTACGTTGTCTCTTACTTATTTCTGACCTGGATGGAAAACTGACCTTAATATTAGGACTAAGGACTCATGGCTTAGTAGAAATTACCTTTTAAAAAAGTGTAGATGTTATATTAAATTCAAGCTAATTCTGCCTTTGTAATGAGAATCGCTTACTGCATAAAATACATTACTGAAAGCGTCAAAACTAACTGTAGATAGAAACTAACACAGCAATGAAATATTTTTAGTTGTATAAAATTCAGTGAGGACATCAGGTTTTATTATTTAATAAATGAAAATACTTTGTAATACCTGATATTTATTTAATGTTGGTGTTAGACTCCTTTGAGTAGATTTACACTATAATTGTTTTATTTGAATAACATAGTATAATTTTACAAGTAGTTTTGATTTTTCAATGTGACCTTGGATTAAATCAATATTTTGCTTGCTGGAAAAAAATCTGCTGGTTTTATCACACTAACTAGGCATATTATCAGTAATCTTGTGGGTTATATGAATTAATTCTTTCTTACATTATGTCTTGTTTACCCAAAAGTAAAGACTGCAAATTACATAATTATAGTGTGCCTCTTGGTTTCCATATCTTGAAAAACAAGACCATTCATGCCATTCCCCACCCTGGCCCCACGTCAAAAGCCCAAATACCCAAGTGATTAGGAACTTGTAACATTTTGCAGAATTTGTAGAAAAATGACAACATGTCATTTGGACATATGTCTTAATTGTATAGATTTCTAAGACACCACTAGCTAAAATTTGTTAGAAAAATGTTTTTGCTCTCTGAAAAAACTTTCACTAGCATTTTTGCATGAAACATATACCTTTAAAAGCTGGCTAAAAATTATACTGTCTCAGAAGCAAGGAGGATAAGAAGCTCTTTAATAGAATTCACATAATTCTTAAACTTTGTCATATAAGATTTACAAGTTTTCTATTTCAAATTGTTTTTGATAATACCAATTGCAAATAAGCATTCTCTAATGTGATTTTATATTTATAAGCCAGCTGAATTACTTAGAAACAAGAATGAAGATAACTATACTTCCAATAATAAATCAGATCACTGTATTATCCCTTGAAGTCGTTTTTGTCAGCTTATACTGGTTCTCTCATTTTTAAACCTTTTCAAAGTGGAATCATTCCATTTCAGCAGCATTTTGGGATCTGGTGAATAGCTGAGCTATGGAGAGGACAAGATATAACTGTGAGAGCCAAGTGCAACACTGCCACCTAAAATATCACCAGGTGAATAGAAGCGTTAATAAATCGTTGAATAAATGAATGAAATGAATAAAACACATTTTCCTAAACAACTTTCAAAAACTGAAAGCATGATGATGTGAAAGAAGTTAATGTATTCAGTATACCCACAGATTTGAGGGCTCATCCTGTGCGGGCCATTATGCTACATGCTTTAAACACACACATGCACACACTCAGTGTATTAAACATTCAGTATAATGGCCAGCAGTGTGTGTGTGTGTGTGTGTGTGTGTGGTATGTATACGCATTCAAGATAAGCCCATGAGGTAACCATCATCATACAAATAAGAAATTCAAAAGTTAAAGATTAGTAAATGTAGGGGTAAGCCTTCAAAGTCATGACCCTCAGACAATCAGAGCTTGAGTTCAATACAGTATGATTCAAAAAATAAATTCATGAGGATGTTCCTGATGAAGCGATTAATGGCATGGACATCGTGTTACAAGACAAGCCAGTAGTGAGTGTGGATTCTCTGGTGCGCACAGAGAGGCTCCTTTGACATGTATTCTTGCCTCCCAAGTGTTCCTGCAC
Source organism: Kogia breviceps (assembly GCF_026419965.1). Lineage (NCBI taxonomy): Eukaryota > Metazoa > Chordata > Mammalia > Artiodactyla > Physeteridae > Kogia > Kogia breviceps. The sequence continues at coordinate 122,153,400 of NC_081315.1, read as the reverse complement.
AAGTGTTCCTGCAGGTATGTGCACGGTACCCTGCACATACATCTACTATGGGCCCCAGCACTTTACATTATAGTTACTTCTGTGTCCACGTCTCCCACTAGATCACAAGCTCCTTGAAGGAGAGACTGTCCTTATCATCTGTAAATTTCCCTGGTATCCAGCATACTGTCTGCAATGGGACAGGCATCCACTGAACATCAAGTCACTTCTACTCCCCACCCCTCCGTGGCAGTTCCTGAGTTCTTGCTTATAAATAAATATTCTCTCTTCAATTCACTACAGTTGTGTATTTCAAAGAAGGTTCTTCCCGTTTATAAATAACAATGGTCCACAAAATGTTTCACAACAACTGAACTTCTTTCATGTTAATTTCATCACAAGTTTTATGCCCCACAATGTCGAATTATAATGTCTAATCTGCCTAATTACAAGGCAAAGCTGGGAGCACGGCACTGAGACAGGTCATCTGAGCATAAATATTCCTGTAGTTTTGGTGGAAAACAGAAAATGGGTGGGAAAAAAACAGGACGCTACGACTTGCCTCACCACTACTGGCTCCTAGAAGGGAAGGAGGGCAGGGGCAGATAGCAGATCACCTGAATAGGTTTTTCTGAATTGGAGTCCTCTGAGGATCTAGTGTGGTGGATTCCTGCAGTTGGAGACGGGTGCCGTGTATCACAATCTAGCGGGAGAGGTGGTCAGTAAGTTGTTGGATAGGTAAGGTTCAGAGGTGATTCATTAAGGACAGTACTCCCAAACCTAAGTTGATAAACACTACCGGAGACTTTGCCAGAAGATACCAATGTTGTATTTGGGAGTCTGAGAATGTCCCCAGATTGTAATACGAAGTGTCTACTACATCCTCGAGACAGAATCTCTAGCTTTCTCCAACTTCAATCATAAACCACCGCTTTAACCCAAACATCACTCCCCTCTAATCCCGGACATTCAAATTCTGCCTCTATGTCTATGTGGAGGGATATTAAAAGTTCTGGCTCTAGAGGAAAAATGATTGATGTCTTAATTCTCATTTGCATTTGATACGATGACCAGCGATAGAAATACTTGCAGAGGTTCTTTTTAAAGAATAAATGAATAAATACTTTCTTGAAAACTTTACTTTATTAGAGAATCTAGCCCAAGCGTGGAAAATTTAAAATCACTCTATTTACCAAAACTGGCTAACAATAAGCTTACTAAAAAAAAAACAAAAAACAAAAAAAACAACAATGATCAGTAAAGACCTACACTTAACATTCTTAATTATGGGACAATTTTAAGATCCATGTTGATGTACTTGTAAGGTAAATCCCTCTGTTTAATAATAATAAAAAAATTCTCACATGTAACACTGTTTTCACACTCATATACACATATAAAGGTTGGGAGACCTGTCTCAGAAACATGTTTATAATGGATTTACATAATATTGTGAAATAAAATCTGAATAAAAATTTTATTCCAACAACATTTCTCTATTTTTAAATAATGTTTATTGTTTAAGTTTTTATCACATTGGAGATTAATTTATGCTTAATCATCCAGTGAATGCCTACTGTCTCCTTTATCCAATTCCAAAAAAGCAAAATCAACTCATTCATACACTCTAAGTCCTGTTGCCATCCCACCATTCATTGCCTGTGTCTTTTTTCCCTTTAACGGCAATATTATAAGATTGTGAAAAGGTATAACTAATAGGTTTATATGTGTAATACCATTTCTTCAAGTATTCAGACAGCAATATATTTGCCTGCATTGTACATTAGAAAACTACTTGTGACATTATTTCTAAGTACAGGAGAGTGGCTCCTGGTGGGAGTGAGATGAAGTTGTATGTCATAGTGTATGATAAGGATTTAAGCATTCTAGAATTTTCACAACTCTTCCCATGTTAGCGAATGTCATTAGGTAGATGCTGTATTTTTCTACTCTCAGCTGTCAGACATAAGATGTCAAACTACAAATAAATAAAGCATACACTCAACATGTGTAGTGCAAGTGCTAAGTAAACAGAATGACAGGGAACAAACTCATAGTTGCCAGCAAGTGAATGGTTCAGTTGGGAGGTCCTGATTTTGTGATGTCTGTGACTTGCACCCCTATCCTCAAATGAATACTATTCCTGTCCCATGTCAGCCACAATGGATTGAAGTGAGGGTGAAGGCAGTGAGGAGGGGAGTGGGAACTCATTTTCACAAACAAGGAGTACAATTTCTCTGTCACTTCGTGTAACGTGTAAAGTTTGACTTGGTAACCAGATCTCAAACCTCTCAGACAAAGCAGGTACCACCAATGTGGAGAAAAGCAAATGTTCCAATGAAAAGAATTAAATGTTGGCACCTGTGTAACAGACTGTGTGGCCCAGACAACAAAATAGGATGAAGGAGGTGGTTTTTTTAAGTTAAAACTTTGGAAATACCGCACCTGAACATTCAAAAAGTACATTACAGAAAAGCCATCAAACACTTACAAAACATTCAAATAACAACCCTGTTTAAAGATGCCATAGAAGCAGTCATCTTCAGGACTCTGAACAAAAGTCAGAGCTTTGTTGCTTTGTTTTAATTATACATTTAACATACTGTCACACTCATTAAAATGAAATAGAAAAAAACTATAAAATTCTCCCAGAGGCAAACTATTGGTAGGGAGAAAAATAGAAGTAAAACGTGACAACCAATTTATACATTTCCTTAATTGTATGCTTTTCCCCCCAGAAGTATCCAGAGTCTGTAAGAAAAGTAAAACTAAAACAAAACAAAAAACCTAAAATGAATAAACAAAAAAACCCTAAAAGTACAAAAACCGGTGTCATCTATCTTTTCATTTTCTTCCTCTACATTCAGTTTTGAGGGAAAAGTGTTCTTTCATTCTGAGCTCCCATATATTAAATTCTACAAGAGAAACATTTGGATCCTAACCATCTTTCTATTTCATTCTTGAATGTGTTGTACCATCAACAAATGTTAACAAGCAGCTGGCTGAAATAATCTTAATTAGGAAACATACACACACACATACACACCCGGGACGCATACATACACAAACAAATCTTTTAAAGAGAAAAGAAACCATTCCTTATCTGGGACACAGATATATCAAGACTTAAAACTAAAGTCTGACATGGTCACTTAATTGATTTAAATAATTAAGGCTTCTAAAAGGTTCAGTGCCAAAACTCTCTGCATCAGTATTGGAATAAAATACAGTTTTGCGTTTTAGGTTTGGGCTTTTTACAGCCATCTTAATTCCACAGAATTTCATTAGTAAGATCAGATAAGGGAGTGTTAGAATCGTCGTTTACTGATGTTTTCCTTTTAGTAGTTGTTAGACTAAATTACAGCAATAAAAATGCAAATGACTGAACAGACTCGTTACTATCGGGTGGGCTGTCGGCTCATTTCACCTTCTTTTCATGTTTAATGTGGCCATTTCTTTTATACTTGCCATTGGGGATTCCATTATGGTAATGTCCATTAACTGTGCTATGCTTATTTCTAGACCACAAACTTTTGATTTTTCTGTAGATAAATTTTGTGACCCAGGACAAGAGGAAGTAAAACAAGGCAGCACCAAGCAAAAGCACAAAGGCAACATCCAGTAAAAAATACTGACAGAAAGAGATTTGATGGACAGCGGCGCGCAGGTGATGGGCTCCATTGTGACGGAGAATGTAATCGATCCAATAGACAGTCCGATTGACAGGGTGACCAGGCTGATCCTTGTGGATTTCTGAAAGCTTCTGAGCCCTCTGACGGTAGCTATGAGGTAGAGGTTAAGACACAGAATGATCATGTTGCTACAAGCCTCAGGATCATTAACTCCCTAAAGTTAAAAATGGGGAAAATAATAAAAATAGCTATCCTGTATTAAGTACCTAGTATGTGCCGGGCACTGTGATAAGTGCTTTCAACACATTACCTTATACTAACACAGTAAAATAAATTTTACACAGATAAGGAAAATGAAAATCAGAGAGACCAAGTGACCTGACCATGATTACAAATTTGAGATTCAAATTCAAGTTTTTCTGACTCCAAATCCCATGCTCCTTCTATACTAGACCGTGCCTCTTATATACACGTAATCCTCCTCTTCATATGCTTTTAAATACTATTAATCAATGAGTCTCAACCAGGAAGAGGAGCGAATTTATTCGATTCTAAAACAGAGGGAGGGTGGAAAAAAAATGCAGAATCTTGTCCCAACACCTTTTCCTTTTAGCAGTGACATTCACTTTTGTTCTGATTTAAAACAGCACTAGGTGACAGAGTGAGATTATTATATTTAGTAAACGGATGAAAAGGAGCTGACAAACTCCTTTTGACATTATATGCAGTAGAGATACATATATGTATATGTATATACATACGTATAAAGAAAACACTCCTAAATGATTGATAAAAATCAGCTAAAGAGGATCATCACAAAAAGTGATCAAATGTAATGTAAACATTTTAATTTAAAATATTTAACTGTACATTTATATGCCAAGCTTTGGCACAAAGCCCCTTTGAGCATGGATCTCTGATGAGAGTTTGCATTGTTCAAACGTAAGAAATAATTTCCACATGGAAGGATTACAGAACACATCATGGAGGGTGGGGCCCTCGAGCTGTGCCTTATACAGGAACAAAAGTTTGGACACGTGAAAACATGCTAGGCCAAGAGAAGAGTGTGAACTAAGTAATAAAGGTGGGAGAACAAGAGTATGCCCAGAACAAATTTATTTGGAAAGCGTATGTAGCACAGGGGTGTTTGGCTGGAAATTAGATTGGAACGTGAGTCTCCTTCGTGTGTGTTCAGAATGACAAGATATGCAGCCCTGTTTCTTAGAACCAAAGACCATTAAATCAGAGAGACTGGCTTTAAACCAGAGCTTTGGGGAGAGGATTTAAAAAAGGAAGAGACCAATGGCGGAAAGATCATCCAACAAGACTGCCCTCAGGGCTGTAATTTCCTGCCTCCCAGGGTCCATGATCTTTCTCCTAAGCGACGCTCGCTGTCTACCATGTGCTGAAAAGTTTGTGAAAAAATTATAGAACACTGTAAAATGTTGTTACCTATTGTTATTTTTGATTGTTTTCTTGTATTTTGAATACTCACATAAGTAAATTTTTTAAAAGAAAAAGCTCATTTTCTGTGTCATCCTAGCCTTACCACAAAATTACTGTTATATAACAAACCCAGTTGCTTTAAAAGTCTAAAACCTCACCCAAATATTAAGAGGCCATCCTTGTACTATTGCTTGTACTATTAAGAGGCCTTGCTTTGTAATCTATCATTCTTTCTAATCAATGGCAAAAGGTAAATTAGAAACTTTTGATTACTCTGTTTTGTGAGAAAATTCTTACAGGATAAAAGGGCATCTTTAAAATATGGAAGTGAAACATGGTATCTTAGAAAATGAAATTCAACCTCCTCTTTTAACATAGAAGAAGGAGGATTAAAAACAATCTTGGTCCTCAGGTACCTTAATGTCATGAGCCTACGTACGGCCCACGCTCTAGAGATGACTGCACGTGACAAAGATCCTTCTGCAGGGACTCTGGCTTCACCGCCACCTGTGAAATTCCAGTAGGCTCACTGGTCCAGAACCAGTCCTTACCTGCCTCAGCTTACGTGAGTATGGAGTAGGGCCTCATCGCTCAGACCTTTACTTCTCCCCAAGAGCAGACTCGTAAAGCTCACTACCCAGCCCAATTTTCCAAGATTCTCCCTTTCAGAGGTAGCAAGTGGCATTGTCCTTTCAGCATAGTTTGCTTTACAACCCCAAATTTCTTCCAGTAGGAATATAAAGTTTGTGGGGGAAAAAAAAAAAAAGAACAGTGTGATTTAAATGGTCACTTAAGGCCACTTCTAAACTCTCCTTTCGAATGTCTTGGATGAAATTACTTTTAATAAAACAAATTACCTTGTAAGGGGTTCATGTGACTTGCACATTTTATTTTACAAAAGGGGAAGTGTCTCCTATCAAAAGTAATAACCACGGGCTGGATATGTGTTAAGTTCATAAGTTCATACCCATCTTTCTCTACAACTTGCTTTAATAAAATCTCGAGATTCAAAAGAATTCCTTGCAAAGAACAAAAGCAATAGCTTTCATTAAACAAATCCAAACAACTAGTATGGGAAGAAAGAAAACATGGTTCAAGTTGGGTAAAAAAAGAAATAAGTAATACTTCTTTAGCACTATTGGTTTAAAGCAGAATATTTTGGACACAATATTAGTGAATCAAATCAGCCTTTTCAATAATGATGGCATGTTAAATATGGAACATTATCATGTATTTGAAACAAATAAAGATAAATGCCTTAAGTTTACATATAATTACTTTTAGCAAAGAACATACTACCCGAATCACTGTCATTTTTGCAATGAATAAAGACACCTTCCTACCCCTGAATGTGTAAAAGGCTTTAGTTAAATATTTAAACTTTTCAAGGGTTATATGCAAACAACTAATTATTTATCTTATATGGATACTTTGTGGAAGAATATAAATTTATTCACCGAACAAAATAAAACCTAGTTTGAAATCAAGCACACATGTATACCTGAAGATGGCATAGCTGGGTATTAATCGCAGTGTGACCTAAGACTATAGCCTGGTCTCTGATCGGGCCCCTTTTACACCTCACAGAACACAGCCAGACTGATTTTGTGTGCGTGATCCAGACTTTTGCTTTTCCTGCATAACCGACCCAATCTCGGCAGCTCTGCCGCCATCTCTCTACCAACTCTACTTGAGGGCTGCATTTTACACATCTTCCTTTAAAAGCCTGTATGATACACATCATCTTCCATAAGAACATCACATTTTGAAAAACACTAGACTTTTAAAAGAAAGGCTACAGAACACAGACGAAGGGATCTCATAGTCAGGTACCTCAGAGCAGCACACAAACTGATCCAAGTGCCAAGAGCTGTGACCAAGACACTGGATCCTCTAAGGGGTCAGCACATGAAGGCCGCCTCTAAGCCCACATAAGACAGCATAATGAACTGCAGTGCACTTGAACCCAGCCTTTTACCTAAAGGCTACATCGCTTTACATGAAAGAATTGCTCTTACTGTTGCTTGTTTCTTAGAATACGGCAGCGTTTCTCAGTCTACTGTTATGCCATCTACTCCGGGTATAAACAGAAGAAGCTCACACTCTTCAGACATTAATGCCATTTGAAAGGCAAGATTGATTAAATGTCACATAAAAATGGGAAATATTGTTGCTTTGTTTTAAAACTACACAGGCCAACTCTCTACTCTTTCAGGCTCAGTTCTGAACTGGGTTAACTCAAGACACATCAAGAATTTAAGAAAAAAAATAAAATAAAGATTCTGACTAGTCATTCACCCGAGTAAAAAAAATCTCGGCATTTCACTGACGCTCAGCACTAGGGAAACCCAGCACCAGGCAGTATCAAGAGCACCAGATTTGGAACCAGACAGTCCTGGTTCAAATTCCTACTCTAATAGCTTTGTAACTATGGGCAAATTACGAAAGCTCTCTGAGTTTCAGGTGCCTCATCTCTATAATATGAATAAGGAGAACGGTGATATATAGTTTGATGAGCATCAAAATGAGATAAAGGACACAAAAATGGACACACAGTAAGGACCCAAAGGTTCCCACGGTAGTTTTTCCTTAGTTTGTCAAACCTTGGTAGAATATTATTCAAGGTCATACAAGGCTGGCCAAATGATTGCCATTTCTATTTTTCAAATGACAGAAACATGCACAAGGCATTGTACACAGGAATCTAAAGGATATTTCTATAATTGGTTTATTGACAACCTATTGGCAATAATCAGCTATTGACAATGTGCTGTGGTATATACATTTCATCTGCTTTAATATTAATTGAAACCTTACCTGGGATTATTGATAACTTTCACTAGTGCTTCATACAGCTCTCCTTCAGTAACTGTCTTCCATTCTAGCAGTATCCCCATACCTTTTGCCTGTACCCGGGTCATAGTATCATAATGGTCTCCAAACAGTGGGATTCCCACTACAGGAACACCATGATACATAGTTTCAAAAATACTATTCAAACCACCATGGCTCAGGAAGGCTTTAATATTTGAATGCCCTAAAGAAGGATTAAAAAAGAAAACAACTTAGAATACTGTATATTATTCTAGGAAGAGATCTTCCAGAAATTTCTTAAAAGCTGATATTATAATAAACATGCATTTCAGATATAGGATTTTTAAAGGCACAGTTTCACAGATGCCTACTCTATACCAATTACAATGCTTGTTATATACCTAATTATCTGATTTATATATATCAGTTAAAAGTCATTTTAAGCTAACATTTATAATTTTAAGAATTATATCACAATATCTTCTCCCAAAACACAAATATCAACTGCATTCAAATGGCCAATAATGAACAGGATATCAATGAAAGCAAGAAATGACAAAAAGTACCAGGGGGCAACCACATTCTACTAAATACAGACACCCACCTTCTGGCCACTCAAGCATTTATCTATATTAAAGTCGAATACACTTTGCAAAAAAACATATGTAAAAATGTGGGGCTGTATTCCAGATGTCCATGAAGAGTTTCTGTGCTTATCCAAAGAGGAACATTGTATGGTGCTTAGTCATATCAGCATCTGTGCTACACAATCTTAGGGTCTGATTTTACATTTTAGGTATAAAAACACGTAGGGACAGACAGTTACAAAAGTTAGTTGTAAGAGATGGGACATCACGTAACATCTAGCTGTCATGGAGATAGAAGAGATAATTCATCAAAATTAATGAGGTATTTAAAAATCCAGATCTCCTTCTGAGCAGAAAGTTTTGCATAAAAAGTGTAAGACAAAGAAACACTGCACTCAGGATAGGTGGCTATATAGCCAGAGAGGAATTATAGTTTACAAAAACACAAACATTTAAAATAAACATACATCAAGTAAAAAAAAGAACTCTGTGTGTGAACCTGGGTCTCAGTGGGGCTCCAGGACTCTCCCACCTCAATATCTAGCGGGCTGGTCACTCAGTGCCTCTTGCTCTGACCCACAAGCGGCTTCTCAACTTAGCCCAACTAAGGGATCTACCCTCGCAGTGGATTTCAAACTTTCTTTTCAGTAGTAGAACCAACCCTTTTTCTTTGAACAAAACTTTACTATCACCAAGCCCAGCAGTGAAAAATAATGCAGAGCTGGTGTATGGAGAGCAGGGGGGAGTGTCAGGAGAGGAGAGGAGGGGGGAGACACGGATGTGGTTCCGGCTTCTCATCCTGGAGGCATCTTCTGAGCACAGTTAGAAAGCAACAGAAGACCCACAAAGGTCATGGCTAGAGTTTAAAAGGATGCTAATCTCAGAAAAGGCAGAGAGCTGAGATTCTGAGGAACCCAGAAGAGATGTGAACTTGAGGAGGGCCTCTGGGTGTAGCTACACCTCGCTGTAGAGCCCCGCAGAAAAAAAGCCATGAGACCAATTTAGATGCTCCCAGACAGCAGTGTCCCCTGCTGAACTGAGATGGCTGATGGTCAAGATATCTTATTTAAATTTACTGCCCCTTCCTACCTTTTATGGAATCTGAAGTCATAATAGTAAAGACATAAAAAAGAAAAAGAAAAAAAAATACAAACATCAAAAAAGGTAAACTGTGTTGTTATTTTTTTCTCAGTTTTACCATTTATAGAATAACATTTATAATAAACTAAAGGAATTATTTATATATATATATACTTATTGTTTTTCTTACTGTTTTTTAGTTACAAAACAATTTGCAGGTTTTTAGGGGGTCAATTTAGCTTCTAAAAGATATTCTTTAAAAGTCTATTTTTAAGAATATAACTTAAAGCTACTTTTACATAATCTGTTAGATTAGTATTATTGAACAAATGATGGTCAATATTGCCAAAATCAGTAACATTTTTATAATTTCCTTAATAAGTAATATCTTAAAGGATAATATGGCCTTATATTTTCCTAGAGATTTAATAAAATTTACATTTTACTATCTGTGCTTATTAAACAGAATTAGATTTAGGTTCAGATATCTTAAAAGATATGCATATAATTGGTATTTTAATTTTGAGGTGAGGATCAGAACCCCAAGAAATAAATAAATCAAAAGAAATAAAGTGTTCAAAAGTGCCCAGTGATTTAGGGTAAAATCTAGGCAGATAATCCAAGTAAAGTTAAAATAAATTGACTGTTTTTTTGGCTTTCTGCTTCTCTGTGGTTTCAAACAAATGAATAATTTCAAATTTCTCTGGGTTCTTGGATACATCTGTAGTAAAACTATAACATAATCTAAATGTTCACTGTTTTTATTTTACTACTTTTAGCTGATTGGCATAACTAGGTATAACTTTACTCACCACTAGCTTATATAGTGTTAAGTATATTTTTCAGAAAATTAAAATTTGTGACTGGTCTAAAAATTTTAACTTATTGGCCTAAATGATTATACTTTAAAATTATTTGCCAATAACTAAAGGTTTGACTTGTTGGCCTGAAATCTAGGACTTAACGCACTAGATAATATGATTCTATCATACACCATACATGTATTATATAAGCCACTCAAGTGTAAAACTCACATTTACACAATTAAAATCTAGAAGCCAAGTAAGCACTCACATGTCACTGACTTACCAAGCAGGTCATTTTGTGGTAACCATTCTATGAGCTTGGTGTTGTTTCCCAGATTCTTTGGTTTGGTTCCAGAAAACCTGAAATTTACAACAGACTATGACTCTTCCAAAAAAATCACACTTCAATCCTGGTATGAACTCTCTGGTTAAATTTTTGGATTTAAAATAAATGTTACATGATCTTTCGTTGATATCCTTAAGAGGGATGCCATATTTTAGTAACAACAAAAATTTCAGTTTCTTTTTCACATTTTCATTGACTGAGGGATAAATAAGAAACACTGATTATACTGAGATCTATTTTCCTTCAGCTCTCCTCACTTATCCACAGAGATGGGGGAAATAGCAACCAAATGACCCTATGCTAGAAAGTCATTTTCTAACAGGACCTAGAAGGTGAAACAGGAAGGACCAGCAAGGGCCACCACTGGGCAGTCAATAGCTCCCATCTGGACACCCAGAAACTGAGAGAAGGCTCGAGAATTGGAAGAAAGCAGGAAGTACTCTTCTCTAGCTGGGCCCCAGAGACAGTTCTGTGGGGCAAAGGACATAATTAGGCTGTTTCCTGCCTTGATCTTTGAAAGATAAACCATAAAGTGCTTATCAACTGAGAGAATGGCAAGAGTGTGAAATGAGCAGATACAAACTGTTCCAAATAAAGTAGAAGGGGCACTTTCTGGGTTAAGCCTAATAGAAGAAATCCAATAGGACTGGAATCCAAAGGGAGAAGTCTTAAACCATTGTAATAAAATATGTATCCATTTCATAGCTTAGCCAGGAGAAGTAGGAGCTAATCCTCCCACAGGTGTTACAAAGGAAAAGCCCCTGTTACTCAGAGCCTACTTGTAATGGCTTGACACTGGGGCCGACCTCGATCACTGCTGTATCCCTAGAGCCCAATGGTGGGGACAGGTACTAAGTAAATACACACTAAATAAGTGTTCAGATCCAAGTTTAGACACTGGGTTAGAAACTCCAGAGACAGACACATGTTGGCAGTGCCTCCCAAAAGAAGTGGGGTCTGTTTTGACTAGCATTAACTGGCAAGTTACTGTATTTTTTTTTTTTTTTTTTTTTTTTTTTTTTTGTGGTACGCGCGCCTCTCACTGCTGCGGCCTCTCCCGCTGCGGAGCACAGGCTCCGGACGCGCAGGCTCAGCGGCCATGGCTCACGGGCCCAGCCGCTCCGCGGCACGTGGGATCCTCCCGGACCGGGGCACGAACCCGCGTCCCCTGCATCGGCAGGCGGACTCTCAACCACTGCGCCACCAGGGAAGCCCAAGTTACTGTACTTTTAAAGGCCTGGTCTCTTGGATAAAGGAAATCGAAAGTACTTATAGACAACGTGGGAGCCCAAAAGGTTCCACGAAATATTTTACCTATTTAATCATACATCCATCATTTTTTCCTCATTCCAACACTGACTTAAAGGAGTATGTAGAAATGCATGCAATTACACATTTTTAAGTGATAATAAATAATAGAAGGGTAAATGAGGGTAACATAAAAACGCATCCATCACAAGAATACATCATTGTGCATCAGATCTTCTTTTTATGCTATGGGCTAGATGTCATTTTATCCATCACAGAGTATTATATAAATTAATCCCTAGATTTCGATACACTAAGAAACAAAATGAGAAGTCAAAGGCATCCTGCTAATATTGCCAGGGAATCAATGGGCTGTGCTTACTCAGACCTGAGGGCTAAGTAAGAGGATATGGAAAATCAAGAGTGAAGAAATAATCTATATTATTAACTTACCTCCAAATCACTTTTTGGGGCAATCTCCCCAGAGCTCCTGCCAGTTTGTGAGCAATGTCTTCTGACAGATACTTGACACCAGCTCCGAAAGATACCAGGACAAAGCCATGTTGATTAGCACCATTTACCCACCTTTGGAGATCCTGCAAATCAAAATGTGGCAGTTAATTTTATGAAGGAGTAATACATTTCATAATCGGTGTCATCACAGCCCAGCCTTCAGATAATTTTCTTAAAAATTAAATAGCGAAGATAATATTTTCCTTTAGATAACTGCTTTTTAAAAAAAATATTTCACTGAACGATGCTAACTAAAATAAGGAGGGCAGATAGTTAATTTGGTTAAGATCAATAAGCAACAACAAAAAAAAATCAGTAATTAATGACCCAAGAGCTCAGACAGAAGTAAAAAACAAGAAATCGAAACTCATGTTTACAACATGGTCAGATGGGCTTCCCTGGTGGCGCAGTGGTTGAGAGTCCGCCTGCCTATGCAGGGGACACGGGTTCGTGCCCCGGTCTGGGAAGATCCCACGTGCCGCGGAGCGGCTGGGCCCGCGCGTCCGGAGCCTGTGCTCCGCAACGGGAGAGGCCGCAACAGTGAGAGGCCCGCGTACAACAAAAAAACAAAAAAAACATGGTCAGAGATAAATTTGTATGAGGACATAGTGAAAGATTAGACACATGACAAAGACTACCACCCCCCACACCCACCCAGGGAGACTTTTATTTTAGGAGTGGGCTGATTTTATCTTGGTCTTAGTTTGATAATTTTCATTTCTGAAGAGCATACTGTATTAATGACTGAGAAAGAGAAGGAATTAGCTAATAGTTCCAAACATCCATAGGCCTAACAAGTTTTACTATTTCTCGGATTATTTCTTCAATGCACACAGAATAGAAACCATGCATACTGTATAGTGAGGCATCCAGGGGTTCTGGAAATCTCTGAGCAGAAGCTTTCTCTCATTGTGTGGGAAAATGCTAAATTCTCAAACATGTCCATCTGCAGCTAATAGATAAGGGGCCATGGCCTATCTGATGTTAAATAGGGACAACTGTCAAATTTCAGGAATACTCATTTCATAGGAAGACACAGTAACACATTTCTACCAGTATTATTGACTTAACTGAAGATGAAAGAAGGTCGTTTTAAGGGATAACCACCCTTGCTTTATTTTATTCTGTAGGCACCAGCTTGTTTTTATGGTAAGCTATCCCTTTGAATAAGTCTTTTTGTCAAAGACACTGAGCCTCAGTTTCCCATATAAAAATGAATAAAGCCACAGCACTTTGAAGAACACATAATTCCGTTGTAAGGAAAAGAAACAAGCTGTCTACAGGCAACACCTATGCCATAATATAGTCATGGAGACAGGGGACAAATCCACTGTGTGTGTATTCACAATGTACAGAGCGAGCTGTCACTGTTGTATCTCGCAGACCTGGTAGGTCTCTCGTTCAGGATGAAGAAGTTACCGAGATGACTGTGCCTCCTGTGCTCTTTGCATTTCACACCACTTTCTGGCATAACCTAATTTGCAGCTGGGAGGTAAGAAGTACAGTAAGAAGTATCATCGCAACAGCATCACCACATAGCTCAATACTAAGTATTTATATGGAATGTTAGCCCTCTTTATGTCTTTATTTTCTTTGCTTTCTTTCCCTTCTCTTTTCCTTTTCTCACTTAATGAGTTCTGTGTTAACTGGCTCTATCACACTTATATTCTTAGCAGGGAAGAGGGGACCACATTTTATTCCTCAAATGAATTAGTGAATAGTGTTATTATATGACCAAGAGTAATGATGGAAAGGAGGTACATCCTTCCAGCTACTGAGTGAGTAAAATAGGCTCTAATTATTTGGGAGGGAAGAAAACCTTATCAAAACACCTCATTTTCCAGGAAACTCTATTTGTTTATGACTATATAAAAGAAATCGAGAAGATATCAACTGTGGATTAAAGCTTTTAACTTATATTCTACCACATCTACCAAGACTATCATGTGCTGAAAATTTAACAGCGTAACTTGTAGATTCAAAGTAAGAAACAAAACAAACCTATTTAGAATTTTCAATTTATATATAGTCTTAAGCCAGATATACTTAGAACAAATATAAACGCTGCACAGTAGAATAATCTGAATTCATATGGTGTTTTCTCCCTATGGTCTGTCTTCAAATAATTTATCACCTACTATCCAATTCTCTAAAGACAAAACTTTCAAGGTCAATGCCATTTACAAAATGTTTACATTCAGAAATACTAAGCGTTATGGGAATAACATTATTTAAACTTTGTTTCCCGAGGACTTAAAAGGTCTTTGAGTTTCAGCTGACTCTTTGTATACATGTTTGTTGTTTGTTCTGCATGATATAAAATGAAATCCATAAACCTATTTTTCCAGCTTTTTTCTTACCATAGTCATTAGCCGTAACAAGAATATATTCAAGTATATAATCTTTATTTGTATGGAAGGGAATAGAGAAAATTTTATTCATTATGGTTCCCTCCAGGGAAAGTACTCAGCATCTTTAGAAGATAATACTGCACTTGGCTTAGAGGGGAGAGGGAGGTCCTGAGGTAATATCCCAACTGCTGGGTCCTGAGCTGGAGACGGAACAGGGGAGTGAGAGGTCGGAGTAGAGAGTGAGGGGCAGGGCCCACTGGGCCGCTTGGGGATGTAAGCCCTCCCCGTGATCTGCGATCTCCAGATCTCTGTGATCTGCAGCCTCAATTCAGAAAATGTCTGGTGTGACTGATGTTATATGGGAACATAGAAGGGGTTGGGTTTGGGGTTTGGCTGATACAGTGACCATCTGCTAGCATGACTAGTTGCAGGAGCCAGAGGTCGAAGGGATCTAGAATTTGCTCAACTTACAGTGAAGACTCTGAAACCAGAACTTCACAAAAAGTGTGCTTAGGTCTCCAAAGGGCTGGAAGGCCAGGTGGCATCTCAACTCTCTATATACATACCGTACTTTCTGGAATTTAAGACCCCATCAGTTATAAAATATAAACTGACTTAATAACAACTCTTCACTAACCCCCCCCTTCATAATAAATGTAATTAATGTTTAAAAAAAATCCCAATTCCAGAAACTTAACCACTATTAAAAACATAGGTACTTTAGAAACCCCAAATACCAACTTAAAAAATTGGACTGAAAAAAAAAACCCTCACAATATCAACAAAAATAATACATATTTAAGACTAGAGTAAACCTAAGGATGCACATAAAGAAAACAAGAAAATTTTACCGAAGGCCAAAAAAAGAAAATCTATTCAAATGGAGAGATGTAACATGGGCTGGGAAGGAAACATCAAAGTTATGAAAATGATGATTTTTTATAAAATTAAGTTCAATGCATCCTCAGCCTACATTCCAAAAGGATTGTTATGAAAAGCTGAGCCTAAAATTCATTTAGAAAAGAAAATGTACAAGAGAGGCCAAGAAATTTTTGAAAAAGAACAGAGAGAGTTTACCCTTCAAGATATTAAAATGTACTCTAGAATCTAGAACCATCACAATGCATGTCTTCATTATTAGGAGAAGGAAGATAGGAAGTCAGCGTTTTCATCAGCAGAGAAAGGAGGCCTCCAGCTACTGATTCAGAAAAAATAGTGAGTTAGACCCCTCCACTAACACAAATTACAGAAGGATTAAAAAGTTAAATTGAATTAAAATATATGAAGTACTGGAAGAAAACCCCCAAAGGTAATTTTCGTGTATGTGGGTGGGGAAGGTCTTCCTGAGCCAGTCACAGACTCCAGAAGTCGTAGAACAACAAAAATCTTCTAGAGTATGAAAGACATTTTTAAAAGCAAAAGAATAATAAATAGATGCAGAAGTATTTGTAACACACAAAACAAAGAATATCTAAAACAAAATAATGCGGGGAAAAAAACCCCGCAAACAACATGAGAAAACACCTCTTTCACAGAAGGAGAGCACATGGCATAAAACATGGAAAGACGCTTAGCCTCAGATGGATAAGCAGAGAAACAAATTCAAATTGTTTTCATGTCTTGTTCTCTCGCTAGTCTGTATAGTGCTCTATTAGATGCTGTCAATATACTATTACGTAATTGAGTTTAATTTAAGAATTGACTGTAGTATTTCCCTTTAAGTATTACTGTTTTATAATTTTCTGTCAACTATTTTGTTTTGCTAGAGGGATAAAATGCCTTTTCCTAAGTGGACTCTGGGTTTATTTTCCAATTATTTAGCAAACTTTTCCCACTTTAAGATTATCTTTTAAATAGCTCTACCTTTTTTTCAGTAATTTTACATAGTTTCATTTCTTTAATTTTTAACCTTTCCTCACCAGACTTCTTTGGAGGAAATTATGAGGCTGGGTGGGACCCATCTTTATTTTTAACCACATAGCCAGCCTTCTCAGCACTACAGAGTATTTCATCCTGTCCTCATTTATTTGAAATGCCACCCTCTCGGTCAATTTCTAAATTCTATTCTTTTCCACTGATCTATCCATCCATTCCTGTGTCCGTGTCAAAGAGTTTTACTTACTGCTATTTTATAATACATTTTAATACTTGCAGTGATAGATTTCTCAATACTTTTCATTTAAGGACTTTGTTTTCTAAACACATCAACTGCCATTTGTTATCAGTACCACTCTTCCTTACGTATGTTATGGATATTTGTACATATATGTACAGAATACACACCTCACATCATGTACCATATGAGTTTAGTAATTGCATTCAGTCCTTTATACGTAATCGGCCAGCACTGCATGCTCGCTGCTCCACTAGATGGCAGGGCAGGAACAGAGCATGGATGTCCGGGCTCTGCTGAGTTTCCCAGGCTCTCGGCCATCATCACAGGCCCAAACCCAGCGCCTGTCTCTACGGTTTTTCCTCCTCATTGGCCAGGGGAAAAACTCTGTCATTTCCACAATGTAAGTAAAAGCAAAATCGTCACAGGAATAGGACAAATACTGAGGAGGAAAGCAGCAATAGTCATAGGTGCTTCTCTCACTTTATTACCATGACTACTTCCATTTCTGTGCAATTAAAGTAACCAATTTAGATACTTATCTATACTTTGCTATAACTTTATATACATAGCTTTTGAAAACACAACCTTGCAATAAGAATAATCATTTTATCTTCTTGTAGAGTTAAAGAGGGAAGGCGTCTTATGCCCTTTGTGGAAAAAAGTAACATAATAAGGAAATATGGATAACATATTTATCATAATCAAATGCTATATACTAACATATTTTGCTTTTTTTTTTTTTTTTTTTTTTTTTTTTTTTACAATTGTGACCTGGTCCACATGATGTGTTTCCTGGTATGGCCAGATTCCTTTCCTTAGAGTAATTATACACCAAATGCCTTGACTTGGTTGTTGGGAGAATAAGGCAATGAAAAGTATATCATCTTCCCCCTCCCCACTTCCCTCCCTGGAGCGCTGTTCAGGATGAGTGGGTAATGTAACCTGGCCCTGTGAGACAGCAGATGGGGGCGGAACAGAGGCCAAGAGATGTACCAGAGTTAGACTGGGGCAGCAAACGCCCCCAAAGTTTAAAACTGCCAATAGCTTTAGGTAATATTTTGACATGGTATATGTCGAGAAATGGAGGATAGTGGAAAAATATTCTAAGAAGGAGTAGAGAGCAGATTCTGAGACTTTTAGAGAAGACAGTCATTGGGTGACTCCTTTCTCCTTTTTTATACACTTAGCCTCCTATCCAAAAACAAAACTTCCTCTTAATTGTACAAATGTAAAACACATCCCAATTCCAGAAATGTGAAAGTAACTTGTAAAAGATCATCACTTCAGAATCAATGAAAGAATATCTAATGAAAAGGTGGCTGGTACAGGCCCATCTCTATCCTGTCTAGGCTTAATTTTGGGGACATCAGGATCTGGATAGACACCCCCCCCAAAGGAAATCCTTAACAGCTCCGAGCCTGGGGGCTGCGGAGGTTAGCACCAGATCTGTCCTGACGGCAGCCTATGACCCAAACCTACTCCTTACTCCCCACAAAATAGAGCCTTGAGAGGGGGCCGATGCAGTGGAGACACCAATAACACTGCATCCTTTGTCAGCCCCAACCATTCTGAGGCAAAGAATGCCTGCACTGTGAGAGAATCCTACACAGAGGTGGTGATGGGAGAAGCGGGGCGGGTGTTAGGACCTCTGTTCTTGTTCCCAACACCAATATCAATAGGCCTCTTTTCCCATTTTAAAGGGCCTGATACAAAGAATGCTCCAATTTGGTCAGGTGGGCTGCACAGAACTGAAATATTCATTCTGCAAAATCTAGTAGATAAGATAATAGTGAACATTTCTGATATAAAATGTTTTCAAAACACCGCAGGACATCAAACGTGATCTTTGACTACTGCTAAGATAGTTAACCAAGACTTAGTAAACAAACAATAATTACAACTACCATTGAAAATATAAAAGTTACCATTCAAAATGAAAACGGACCAACCATTGTTTTTAGTGAGTTAACTGGCAAAGAATTTGGTTTAAACCCCAGTTCCACAGTTTGCTGTGCAATCTCCATCAAGTGCCTATTCTCTCTGAGGCCCAGCTTTCTCTTCTTAAAAAAAACGCTGATAATACTTCACAGGGACATTGTGAAGACTAAATGGGATCAAATATACAACAGTGCTTTGAAACGTAAAAATTATGGTGTTATTTTCCCAGGGCGGGAAGTCTGAGAAGCAACACACAGATGAGGGATGGAAATGACAGCCACATTGAGAAAAGGAAAAAAATGAAGTTATTCTGCAGCAAGACATTTTCTCTGAATTCGACACACTCTCTTCGCCGTGTTTTTGATTCTTCAGAGTAAAGCCAGTTAAAAGAAATACATAAATGAGAAAAAGTACAAACAATGTTTTATATGAGGTATCCAATCTAGTTGTCAGTTTTTCAGAACAGTCAAGTAATTTCTAAGATTATCCGAAGGGGTTAAGCCACAACTAACCTGAAGAAGCAAGAGTGATCAAAGTCAAGGTGATGGTTCTATTAAAACAAAAAAATTGGAGAAGACGCCTTCATTAACACAGTGAACGTTTTCAGGAGGATGTAATAAGGACCTAGAAGGGTGTATTCATTTCCACTGAGATTCTGCAGTACCTTTTTTCTTTCTCATAAGGCTTTTAATTGTTGCCATTACAGTTACAATTAAAAGAAGTAAGCAAAATTTGAAACCCTGATCTGACTTTGAAGACAGTTAAATTTGCAAGGTTCTTAAGACATTCAAGAAACTGCACACAGTCAGGATGTCCCAAGGATATGATCATGGCAAGGTACCCAGGCACCATGGAAAGTAACCACTGGGTGTAAAAAGATGAAAATCTCACCAGGAAAAAAAAAAAAAAAAAATCAATGCAAAAAATGACAGCTAAATCTTTCCTATGTTGCAAAAGGAAATTAAGAATCCAGAGGTTTGGGGAGGATGAGAGATATTTGAGCATGATGATTTGTAACAGACAAGGAGGACGGGGGCATGAAAGGGAGAGATAAAGATGCAGAAAGGGTAGGCGTATGTTGTCTTGGCGCATGTGAGTGCAGTGTACAGATCTGTGATCCTGGAACATTCCAAAACAATGTGCTGTCAACTCTAAACATTCACGTTCCTGCAGGAACAAAAAGGACCGCCACGGCTGACAAATACTTGTTTATCAAACAGTGCCTCGGCAAGTGAGGAGCGCATTCATTAATTCAGCAAATACTATTGACTACCTGCTGTGTACCATACCTGGCATTCTTCTAGGCACTTGAGACATACCAAAGAATAAATTTATCACCAAAAACTCGTGTCCCCGGAGAATTTACACTCTTAACAAGGTGGCCACAACCTAACTTGCGGCCCCCACCTCCCACCAGGTTTCCACCCCTCCTCTACTCTTCCTTCTTCAAATATAGCCTGCCCCTGGGTGCCTGGCCATGTCCTCTTCACCTCCTAGTTATTTATCAAAGTTCTCGCAAAGGATACTAGCTCTGTGAGATGTGCTCGCTCAGAGGACACACATCACATGCCTTGCAGTGTGTGAGTTTAGGCACAAGATTCCCTCTCTTCCTGGGTTGTGAGACATCGTAGGTGCTCACTACTTATTTCTTTGCATAAATCAAGAAAGGCAGTATTAATCTACATCCTTAAAAAATAAACAAGAAATGCACTGTTTTATTTTTTCATTCAGTTCCTTAGGTAAGTAACACCGTCTCTTTCCTAGAATTTGAGCCAACGAAGGGAATGTTGGGCATTTGAAAATCCGAGTCCAACTGCACGGCCTGCCTGGAGAAAATAAAGGTAGGTTTTGCCAGCCAGTCCACCCGTCTGCCTTCTTTCCTTCCAGGAAAAGCAAAATGAAAGTTTCTTTGTGATCATCACAATAGTATGCCAGAAAGACACGATGAAGGCGGACGAGGGAAATGGCTGTAGTAGAGTGAGACGGGTGCAGGAGGAGACCGTCACCGGACAAGATGAGAGACCGGGGGAGCGAAGGTGAGGCTCTAAGGCTGAGAAGAGGAAGGAGTGGGTGTAGGTGGGTGTTTGTTAGAACCAAAGACAGTGAGGGGTCGGGAGAGGATGGGGCTAGCATGACTTCCGGGTTTCTGGCTTGGAATAATTCTGTAATTAACCAAGAGAAGAACCCTATAAGGAGAAGCAGGTCTGAGGAGGGGGGAAGAAGAAGAAGAGTTTATATTTGAACGTTAATGAATTCCGATTTCTGTGTAATATCCAAGTGGAACTACTTAGAAAGCAGTGGGAAACAGAAAGCTTGGGAGGGAAAATTGGGCTGCAGATACAGTTTCGTAGAGCTCTCAAATGCATCAAGAGGAAACACGTGAGTGTTACGGACAACCGGCGACACAGAGGCCTCTTTAAGGAGAAGTGAGAAAAAGAGATTCTGGGTCTAGAATACCTAACAGAATAAATTAGTTACATGTCTGCTCAGAGCACTAGTTAGAACGTGGTCCCCTAGTTCAGTAAGTAGGAGTGCAGAGGACCCATGGCACCCGCCTGCAGTTCTAGCCCAGGGAAGCCCGCAAAGGGTCGAGTGGGCCCTATACTCAATCCAGTTCCTTCAGGGAGGATCCCAGAGCAAACCAAAAACCACGAAATGACCATCAGTTACTCTGACTCCAGAAAGAGTCCTACTTAATCTGATGGCTTTAATTCCGTGGAGTCCCGTGCTGGGCTCTCCAGACGCCCTTCAAGCTGAGAGAAGCTGAGCTTTTCTCTGGAGTCTAACTCACTGAATCCAGTGCTACTGAGGCAGAAAAGACAATGACTTCCTGACTAGCAAAACTAGCACCTGGCCTAAGAGAAGGTGATATAAAACACAACAAGCAAGTTTGAGAAAGGGAGTCCATACCAATTTTTGTTTTTCTTAGAACTATTTTCCATTGAGAAATTCCTATATAAGATATCTGTATAACTCCCTGTCCTATCACAAAAGATAGCTTAGTAACATACAGAAATGGACATGGTAGTTCACTGACAAGTACTTCTTTGCTATATGTCTGAATTAAGGTGCCTTTGATTAAAATGAAAGGCAAGAGAAGAGTGAAACAGCATATAGCAAAAAGAAACTGGAAAAAATTGCCAGAAGAAGGTGAGAAGAAGGTGAGTATTCATTATTTACTTGTGCAAGAGAAGGATGAAATCATTTTATTCCTTTTACAACCTAATTTGATTATAAATCCTAACTATTTGCTCTCCACAGTATTAACAAACCTATAATTGCCTCACTGGGAAATACAAACCAAAAATTCTAGATAATCTATTAATTTTTATTTTTTAATTTAAACTTCTCTCCATCAATTTCAGCATGTGATCAACACATTTAACAGCAAGTTATTTAAAAAACAAACAAACAAACAAACAACCAGATACAGGGAATCGGTAAGTAGGTTATTTGGTAAAAACAACCTAGAAAGATACAAATTATTAATCATATGTGAAAATTACAGCAAAAGACATGGGAAGTATATTGGGTGGCAGGCTGTATTTTCCCAGCAATAATTCAAGCATTAGCTCCAGTCTTGCACATGCTTTCAGAACCTTGCTGCTCACTCTTATGATGGGGCTGTGTCCACACCCCTTGGACCTGGGAAGGCTTGTGACTTTCGTGATCAATTGATATAGTTGAAGTAATATGACATTCAAGGCTAGGTCACAGAAAAGGCTACAGATGCCAACTGCTTCTCTCTCTTGGAACATGTACTGTTGACGCCCAGTCACCATACTATGAGCAAATCCAAACCACATGGAGAGGCCACAAGTAGGTGTTCTAACTCACAGCCAAAACCAAAGTCTCAGCCACCAGCCAATATCAACAGCCAAACATGTGACTGAATGAACCTCCAGATGATTCCAGCTTCTAGTTCTCAAGGTGTCCAGTTAAGGCTGCAGACAATGGGAAACACTAGAAAGCCCTGAGTCCTGCCTGAATTCCTCATCTACAGAGTCTGTGGGTCAAATAAATGGTTGTTTAAATGTCACTATAGTTGTCCTTACAGCTCTAGTAACTGGAATATCTCAACAGATCTTCATTTGGTTAGTTTCTCAAGAGTCACAGATGGACTCTAAAAACAGGGCTAAGAGATCCACATGAAGTCCCTAGCATAGCATTTTTTTCTCAGAAAAGACTGGGAGAATAGGAAGTCACTCACAGTCACTGAATACCTTATTCTGTGACTTCCAACCCATCTAAATTATTTCTTCTAAGAAAATAAGATAGTGAATAAAGGCGAGGCCCAATAATACAAAAGAACCTAATTCTGAGCCATGGACCTGTGGTCCTCATCAATACTTCAATAGAGAAAAATGTAATATTTACCTGGTATTTTTCCAAAATAATTCTTATAGCCACATTCCCTTTTGATGTGTACTGATATTAGCAACAGGGACTGAGTATAGTGGCCTTAATTAATCTGCAGTCATATTCATGTCATCAATAATTCAGCAAGAGTTCAACTGTTAACTGGCCACTTTCTTTGCTCCAGGTAACAGGGGCCAGGAATACAAAAGAGCAAGACATGGTTCCCTGCCCAGAATGTCCCAGTCCAGGTCAGATGCACAAGCTTCACTATCAGCATCGCATCAGTACTGCCTTTGCCCCATTTCTTCCCTCCATGCTGGGGAAATGGAGACTCTAGGAATAAAAAATTTCAAAATAGGCATTTACATTAAATTTCTATAAATTCATTCTTGACTTCAGAGTTCAATTTCCGATGGAAGAGCGTGGCAACAAGCAATGAAAACTTGTATGCTAACAGTTCCAAAACCAACTGGAAACACATTGATGGTTCAATTAAATAAAACGTCAAAAACATTTTCCATGGCAACTGAAGAATCCCTTCATAAATCAAAGAAAATCTCCCTTTTTCTGATATTATAATACTGTTATTGGTGTTTCTAGATTCTAACCCTATAAAAAAAGAATAGTAAATGCAAAAACTGGCAAAAACTAGTCTAGTTCATATCACTTCCGGGGTAAATCATTCAATTAGATCCTTGCAGGTCAATGACAGCATCAGAGAGCACCTGAGGCAGCTTCTCCCAAATGCCTAAAGAAATACGTAAGAAGCTAGACAAATACCAAAATATGCAATGAGACTGAATCCTAGGACCTAATGGATATTTCCATTAAGTCTTGTGCCTTTCCATGTTGAACATGAGTGGTGCACATGGCTGTGAAGAAGGCAGGAGAAGTCTTTGGTTTCCTTTGGCTGTCAGCTTGGGGTAAGAGGCTATACAGCCTCGAAAACTAAGAACTGACCCACCTCTTCCCCTCCATCTCACTCCCCCTTTAGATAATCTATTTCTACAACTCTTCAGGAGGTACGACTCCTCCTATGCAACAAAAAGCCAATGACCCAGAAGGGTCTGGGCAATGGTGCATGGATCCTAGGATGAGGAGGTGAATCATCTCAGGGAAAGCATTTCTCCCTGGGGCAGAAACATGCAGAGCCACGGTAACCGTGCCAGCCAGACTGTGTAACCTTCCATGCACTACCCTACAGAAAGACAACTTAACTAAACAAATCTCACTCTCTGCTTGGATAGAGAAAGGGAAGCTCAGAATAAGATGAAAATCCTAGCTGGGCCCAGCAAAGGCTACACCAATGGAGGACAGTCATCAGAAGGCCTGTGTGGGCTGTTATGCCCCCTGGTCTCTCTCCAGGCTCTGACAGGAGCACTCCCTCAGCATCTTCATACTCTCCAGTCCATTCTGAGGAACTACAACTTGGATTGATCTGTTTTTCTATTTCACCATTATCATGACTTCCTTCCATCAACACAATTAACCACTGTGCTCCTAGAGAAGCTTGCGGTAGAAGTCTATCTTTGAACAAGAAACCCCAGATTTCCTTTCTCACCGATCTGCTTTTTGTCCTAATGCCTGGGCCCTCTCAAAAGTTTACTGACCAACCTGAACCAGTGTATTTTAAAAGTCTTATTCGAGTACTCTCCACTCGGTGCTTGAGTCCTCAATTTCTCTTAACTTTAGCCATGAGAAAAATCTTAAAATTGTCATTGACAATGCAAGGTCAGTCTGTTTCTCACTTCTGACCCTGAACCACACCAGATCATTCCACGTTCTCGTAGCCTATCCCATCCTGCCCCCACTGGTAACGGGGTTCTCTGTTTCCCCTGCATCATGGTACTCTGCAAGCTATCCAAATTCAACAGGCCCTTCAAGGTCAGAACAAACACCACCTTCTACATCAATCTTTGCTCTTGCCAAGTTTAAGAATTTATACTTTATTTCTCTTGATAGTACTTTACATCTCCATTATGGCACTGTCCACATTTGAACTTGTTATAAAATTATTTGCATACATATATCATCTCCTTTAGCAGGCTATAAATTCCTTGAATACCAAAGTACCTAAAGTAGTGTATGGCCCCATGACTCATCTACACTCAATAAATACTCATTGGATATATATCTATCCGATGGGTTACATTAAGTTTTCATTATTGTTTTGCTAAACCAAACCCATGCAAACATCCATCAACTTATAAACGGGTTTATTCTTAAAGTTCATTTGTAAATCTTTTTCTGAAATCTATGTGCATTTTCACAAAATGTTATTGTTATACGTGGTAATTTAGGATAACTGAAGTTGACTTCAGTACTTCAAAGATATTATGGATAAATAATTAACTTAAAGGACATGTGGGAGATGCCTTAAGAACCTGGCTGTGATGGATAACATCGTTCCAGTGGGAACTTTAGGTCAACAAATCCACCTTCTCTACTCCTATTCCTGGGCATCAGTGACTGATGGACTTGCTGCATCTGTTAAAAAAAAAAAACATCTCTCTGCATACCTTTAAATGTAAGCAACTTAAAGAGTTTATGAATCTGAAATATGTTTGTAAAAGAGGAGACATGAAGGAAACCCGTAACAGAGCATTACAGCAAGAGAGCAGAAGTGATGTATATATGGAAAACCAGCCAGTATTTGTTTTTAATCTTGAAATTGTCTTAAATTTCACATAAAATTAAAAGATGTGAGACGTTTATCTTATAAAAGAGAAAAATGGTTAAAGAAAAGGGCTTAAGTAATACTTCTCTTAGAAGAGGAGTCTTCAAGTATTCTCAATTGAGGAAAAATGGAAAGAATAAAGACCTGCCAAATCTTTTTAAGTCAAATTGTTCACATATTTTCCTGATATATGTGATTTATTTCACTATGTGGCTCCAAAGGAAAATCTGTATGATCATCCACTAGAATGAAAATTGGAAAAAATGGGTAAACCGATTTTCCCTCTAAATTAACAGCTACAGGGAAGTTTGCTGGCAAAAATCTCAACGATCTCAGCTAGTTCTGAAAATACGTCTGAGACTAGGCAAACCGAGAACAAAAGTACAGAAGAAATACTGGGAAGAACAGAGATCAGATGTTTCAAGGATGGATCAAGTAAAGAGTTTGAGGAGATGTGAATTTGCACGTCTACAGGAGAAAAAGCCTTTCTATGGAAAAGCAAGAAATGAACATGGTCAGTTAAAGAGCACTGTGCCAGAGGGCTCAAAGATTAAAAAAACAAACAAACGGCCCCCCTACCCCAATTTTGTGAGTTCACCTTGGATTCCTGTTACCTGACAGCTGATTCTGACAAACTGAATAATCCTCAAAAAATAGATGAAAAACCAACAACCCAAAGTCAAAAACAACACCAAGAAAGAAATTATTTTCATGGAATTAGAAATCATAGTCACAATATTAGACTAAGTATTGCAAAAAATTGTAAGAATGTACATATATTAATTTAAAGTAAAAATGGACAAATTAGCTTTAATATATTTGTAAGTAGTAGCTGTACACAGATGGCTTCTAAGCATACAGTCCTTAAAAAAATAGCTCATACATAAGAGAAATGTGAATGTGGGAAAATAACCCCACAAGTGCTATTTGTAATACTGTAATCTGCTCCAGGAGGAGAACATGCAGATAAAGTGATAAGAAAAAGGGTTCCAAGGCTGGTCAATTGCCAGTCATTTTGAAACAATGCAACTCAAAAGGCAACGAAATGTGACCACACAGCTGGAATCACAGTAAAGAATTCAGCACCTGGGAAAAGAGGAACCAGGGATCCCTACACACAACAGGTCCTCTGGGCAAATGCAGAATCTCCAACTCAGCTTGGGAAAAATCTCTGCATACCAATCCAGTGTGGTAAAAAAAAAAACAAAACCCAAAACTCAAAACCCACTGGTCCAAAACACTGCTGCTTTTTTTTTTTTTTTTTTTTTTTTTTTTTTGTGGTATGCGGGCCTCTCACTGTTGTGGCCTCTCCCGTTGCGGAGCACAGGTTCCGGACGCGCAGGCTCAGCGGCCATGGCTCACGGGCCCAGCCGCTCCGCGGCATGTGGGATCTTCCCGGACCGGGACACGAACCCGTGTCCCCTGCATTGGCAGGCTGATTCTCAACCACTGCGCCACCAGGGAAGCCCCTGCTGCTTTTAATTAACAGTTCACATACCATTTTAAGTCAGTGTTTACTGAATTTAAACAATCACGTATAAATCTGTACTTCTCAAAGTGAGGAAACACCCAGGTGTAGGAGGGAATGCACACACCACAAAGCTATAAAATAAATACATCCTGGAATGTTAATTTTAATCTACAAATAATGTTAAAGTCCTTTTTTAAAATAATGAAACAAATGAAGGTATAAGATTGTAGGAGAGAGTGCTAGCTGCCTAGCAATATCTATTTTCTCTTCTTCCTTTGTAACAATTCCCAGCTTTTAGCTAGGCATATGGCAGCCCAGGTAAAGAGGACATTCATTGTCCAGCCTTAGCTGAAGCTGAGCATGAAAAGGTGAGCAGCCAATGTTCTGGACAATGAGATGTTAGAGGAAGGAATTGGGCCTGCCAGTGGCTGGAACACAGCAGCCATCTTGGCTATGAGGACCAGAGCTGCACGCCAGGATGGCTGAACAGAGAGCTGGATCCCTGTTGACGTCTCAAAGTTGCCATACCACCCTGGACTGCCAACCTTAGACATTCCTTCTTGTGACACAAAAATTCACTTCCATTGTGCACGACTATTTATTTGTTTTCTGGTTTTTGTGTTAAAACATAATGCCTAAGTAATGCAATTATGAAGAAGAACGCAAAATAGGAGACTTCAAATAAATGTCCATGTTTATATAAGGCTGACTGCATACGGTTGCTCAATTCCAGCTCAATAGGCTGGAATGACATTCCATCTTACATAATGAAGATAATAAAGAGGATCAAACCAAGAAACGTTCTCTTCTCTATGCCCAGGTACTGAATAGGCAAAGGGCTTCGGAAGAAAAGCTAAATTCATTACATTTTAGATTCTTCATGGTAGAAAACTTCCCCAGTTGGCAAACAAATGACACTGAACTGACATAACATAACGATAATAATAAGCAAGAATACTATGCTATACATGCGCTGGGATATCTGCTTGTGTTCACACGTCTTCCACAGTTTTGTCCTGTAATAAGCATGAGGATGAAACGAAATGGTGCCTGTAAATCACTCAACGCCATGCCTCTCCGTGGTAAGCCCACCCCAAAGGGCATCCACCAGTATTATTTTCAACGACTCTTGGTAGTGAAATTCTTGATGCTTATTCCCATTCAAGGAATTCTACAGTGGCTTTCCTAACAATTTGGACCAATTCTTAGACTTGTTAATTTAATTGCTCATTAGAATTTTTTCTTCTATAAATCCAGTCTAAATTCCTTCCACAAAGCATCCTTATTTACTTTCAGTTCTTGACGATGGTTAGGAAGTCTGTATCTCTGAGCCTTGTATGTAGTAGGTGTTTTATGAATATTTAATTATAGTAGAAGCTGACGTGACTTTAAGGAGCTAAGAGCACGTTAGCAATATTAATATGTAAAGACCCAAATAAATAACTAGTGATGTGATGAGCCCCAGGAAAGGGGCTCATCAAATTGTTAATGGAAGAGGCCAAAGCACACTGCTTTCAGCTATAGAGGGACCGGGAGGAGAAGCATGTTCACCACTGCATCCTCATCACCCAGGAGAGTATCTTGCAGATACTTAACACTCAGTAAGCTTTAACTGAACAAAGGAAAGAAGGAGATATGGGATTTTAATGGGCGTAAGGCAAGGATAGGACATCTTAGGCGGGGAAAGATTTAAAAATGCATAGACCACAAATTATAAGTTGCATTAACTCGTTCTTTTGGTGCATATTTATGAAAGGCCTATAATATTCCAACTCCAAGGACACCAAAATGATGAAACAAGATGCCTACCTCAGGACGCTTGTAAGTCCAGTGAGGGAAAGAGGAGTAAATAAATCCTTGCAATTCAATATGATGTGCTAACATATAGACTATGGAATTCTGATACAAGTATCTAAGGGTTCAGGAAGTCTTTCAAATGAAGTGATGTTAAAAACGGGAACCAGATCAGTTGTGAGTGAATTGTGAGAAATAAAATTAGCAAGGTAAGCAGGTAGTCCTGACTGCAAGTATCAGGTTTTTGAACTTAATCATTTATGTATGGGAACCACACAGAATTTATCAAGAGAGAAATACCAGTGCTGCATTGTTTGAAGTTTAATTAGTCATTGTTTTTCGGGTAGATGAGGTTCAGGGAAGAAGGACACTGTGACTGAAGGGTCACAGCCTGGGGAAAAAGGTGAGCAGCCTTTGTAATTGTCACACATGAGGTCATTACAATTTGCAGAAAATGGGAACGGAAAAATAAAATGGAACAGAAAGGGACAGAAAACATATCCAAGGAAGAACCACCAGTATTTGCTGAAACCAGACAGAAAGATGCATTGAAGTAGTTTAAGAAATATGTTATTTCATTTCTGATGTGTCATGGCTTTCAAGAGCTTTCAATAGAATATTAAAAAGGAATGCATGTGGTTGGTTGGCTATTGTACAAGATTTAGAGTTTGGTGTATATTTCTAATACAACATCTGGTTGAAAACCAAAAAAATAATAATAAAACACAAAAGGAAAGAATGCCTAAGTTAGGCAAAGTGATTCCCTTTCTGTAACTCCGTATGTACTACACTTAAAGTCTTTGTTTCCATCTAAGCAACTAACATAAAAGTTACAAGTGCGTTCATGCATCCAACAGAGATCCACTG
The DNA here is from genome assembly GCF_026419965.1 of Kogia breviceps. Lineage (NCBI taxonomy): Eukaryota > Metazoa > Chordata > Mammalia > Artiodactyla > Physeteridae > Kogia > Kogia breviceps. The sequence goes on along the minus strand of NC_081315.1, from coordinate 122,123,376 downwards.
AGGACCTACTGTGTATATGCCAAATACCGAGCTCAGCACTGTCAGAAGGAAATAAATTTGAATGATTTATCTGTGAAATAGTACCTTACTCTACAATAATGGCAGGAAGAAGCTATTTAAAAGTCAAGTAGGGCTTCCCTGGTGGCGCAGTGGTTGAGAATCCGCCTGCCGATGCAGGGGATATGGGTTCGTGCCCCAGCCGGGAGGATCCCACGTGCCGCGGAGCGGCTGGGCCCGTGAGCCATGGCCGCTGAGCCTGCGCGTCCGGAGCCTGTGCCCCGCAACGGGAGAGGCCACAACAGTGAGAGGCCCGCGTACCACAAAAAAAAAAAAAAAAAAAAAAAAAAAAGTCAAGTAATACTAACCTCACTCAGAAATACTGATAACGTTTATTCTAAGCCCCACACGGGCCTTTTTATCAGTACCAAATGGAATACCACAAAACACATAACTACTTCTACCTGTTATTTTATGGCTCAGGACTTTTTTTTGCCGCCAGGGATTTTCCCAACTAATTGTCTCAACTGTAGTTAGGTGTCATCCACCTTACTTAGGTGCTTTATCATTCACCAATACTGTGTAACTATTAAAATTTAAACTTAACCGTTATAGTATTTCTTTCCATCCTTCTGAACGTAAGTGTCTAATGGCCTAGAAGCTGCTTTCAATGCCACTGCCATCGTGTTGCATCCAGAATTAGTTTTATAACTTAATGTTTAAACAAAAAAGTCAGAGAGAATGTGACTGTGCATCTTAAGTACTGGTGGGCCCTGCCATTTCACAGTTTTTACCTTGGACCTTAAGCCACAATTTTACAAACTAAAACACCATTAAAATAACAAGGACAAAAAGCAAGTTTCTTTGTTTTTCTTTTAGGCCCCCCCAAATGATTTCCCATTTTGAAGAAAAACAATCTTTTAAAGGGTCAGCTGCTTCTAATTTTGTTCTGATTAAAGTGTGATACATATCAGAGATCACATCTTATCTCAGAGGGCCACCGGTAACATACACAAAAGAAAACACCATATTCTGCATTTAAAAGAATTTCTTGGACTTCCCTGGTGCCGCAGTGGTTAAGAATCCACCTGCCAATGCAGGGGACACGGGTTTGATCCCTGGTCCGGGAAGATCCCATGTGTCATGGAGCAACCAAGCCCATGCACCACTACTACTGAGCCTGCACTCTAGAGCCCATGCGCCACAACTACTGAAGCCCATGCGCCTAGAGCCTGTGCTCCGCAACAAGAGAAGCCACCACAATGAGAAGCCCACGCACCGCAACGAAGAGTAGCCCCCGCTCGCCGCAACTAGAGAAAGCCTGCACGCAGCAACAACGACCCAACGCAGCCAAAAATAAATAAATAAATTTTAAAAAAATTTTAAAGAAAAGGAATTTCTCTAAATGCAAGAGGAAAATAGTGTCTTTAGACAATTCCATCCTATTAATTTTTCTATAAGTTATCTTTTTATGGGACTTTAAAACAACATATATTTTTAAAAATAAATACAGTTTTCTCTTATACCAAGTTTGCTGTTAGAAAGTCTAACAGCAAACTTAAATCCTGTTGCTTACAAACTAAAGCAGATGAGAGAGAAAAGAGAAAAAAAATAAAATGATGTTTTATTTACTGAATTGTTGAGTGCTAGTTTATTCAGCTGTCCACACTGGGTGATTCATTACAGCTGCTCATTCAAGTGAAAATGGAGAAGTGAATTCAGGAAGCAAAATATTCACAGCCCAATAAGTTGGTAAAAACAACAGGTTTAGCTAAAGAATCTCATATTGAAAAGTATACGTCAATAAAATTTGAACTAAAATATTATAACAGTATGTTTTTCTTGCTTTAAGCTAATTGCTATTGATTATTGCATGCCTAGTATATGCTGGGCATGGCATGAAACAATGTGCTTTACTTACTCTACTATCGCAGCAAAATACCACTGTAAGGTAGCTAGTTTCCCCTTAACACAGATGAAAAACCTGCAGGCTCAAAGTGCCAGTATCTCAAAGATATAAAAGGCTTAAAAAAGTTCCACCAAGGGCTTCCCTGGTGGCGCTGTGGTTGAGAGTCCGCCTGCCGATGCACGGGACACGGGTTCGTGCCCCGGTCCGGGGAGATCCCACGTGCCGCGGAGCGGCTGGGCCCGTGAGCCATGGCCGCTGAGCCTGCGCGTCCGGAGCCTGTGCTCCGCAACGGGAGAGACCACAACAGTGAGAGGCCCGCGTACTGAAAAAAAAAAAAAAAAAAAGTTCCATCAAGGTTAATGCAAGTTGGAAAAGCTCATGATCTTCCTGCCAGCCATTAGTGCACGTGACCTCACAATTCTGTTAAATACCTGGGGGTCAAGTTACCAATTTTAACAAGAGAACGCTGTTACTCAGCTTGATGGTAGCACTAACTCCCACCTATACTCCCTTACCAAACATAATGAGCTCATTTCCTCCTCTTATTGATGTTTCTTTCTTTCCCTTTAATCGAAATTTACACATGCTTAAAAACTATTAAATTTCATCTTGTAACATTTCAAATTCACTTTTTAAACTGTCCCTCATGTTGTAATATGCACAGATGGATGGACAAATAATGCCTACCAATTTTTTCTTTTTCCTTTAAATTTCCAAATTGCAAATGAAGATGAGAAGACTAATTCAGGCAATGGAGAAATCTAGACCCTGTAATTTCTTCAAGTTTAATTGCATCTAGTTTAGGTTCTAAAAATCTCATAAAATCGCAGCCATGCCCAGGCTGGTTTAACATTCAAAAATAAATTAATCTATCACATCAACAGGCTAAAACAGCCAAAAAATCACATGATCATATCAATATATACAGTAAAAGCATTTGACAAAATCTAACACCCTTTCATGATAAGAACTGCTAGTAAATTAGAAATAGAGAAGTACCTTCTCAACTGGATAAAGAATATCTACAAAAAACTGTAGAGCTAACACCATACTTAAATGAAATAAACTAGAAGATTTCCAACTAAGATCAGGAACAAAGGAAGGATGTCCCCTCTCACCACTCCTTTTTGACACTGTATGGGGATGCAATACATTAAGATAAGAAAAGGAAATAAAAATTATATCGATTGGGAAGGAAGAAATAAAACTGTCTTTGTTCACAGATGACATGATGATTAGAAAGGCCAAAAGAATCTCCGGGAACTAATAAGTGACTATATCAAGGTTTCAGGATACAAGGTTAATATACAAAAGTCAATCACTTTCCCATATACATACCAGCAATGAACAAATGGAATTTGAAATTAAACAATATTATTTAAATTAGCATCTCCAAAAATGAAATGTTTTGGTATAAATTTAACAAAATATGTACGAAGTCTATATGAGAAAAAGTATACAACTCTGATGAATGAAATCAAAGAACTAAATAAATAGGAGATATTGTATGTTTACAGACAGGAAGATTCAATATTGTCAAGATGTTAGCTCTTCCCAACTAAATCTATAGATTCAATGAAATTCCATCAAAATTCCAGCAAGTTATCTTGTGGATATCAACTGATTCTAAAGTTTATGTAAAGAGGTAAAAGACCCAGAATAGGCAACATGATATTAAGAAGAAGAACAAAATTGGAAACCTGATGCTTCCCAACTTCAAGACTTACTTTACAGCTATAGTAATCAAGACAGTACGGCCTTATCAAAAGAATAGACCAATAGGTCAATGTGACAGAACAGACAACCCAGAAACAGACACACAAACTGCTCTTTGACAAAGGAGCAAAGGCATACAATGGAGCAAAGACAGTCTCTTCAACAAATGGTGCTGGAGCAGCTGGATGTCCACATGCAAAAAAAATGAATCTAGACACAGACCTCACACCATTCACAAAAATTAATTCAAAATGGATCACAAATGTAAATGTAAAAGACAAAAATATAAAACCCCTAGAAGATTACATAAGAGAAAACCTAGATGACCTTGGGTATATCAATGACTGTTTAGATAAAATGACAAAGGTATGATCCATGAAAGAAAGAACTGATAAGCTGGACTTCATTAAAATTAATATATTACTGCTCTATAAAAAATAATTTCAAGGGCTTCCCTGGTGGCGCAGTGGTTGAGAATCCGCCTGCCGATGTAGGAGACACGGGTTCGTGCCCCGGTCCGGGAAGATCCCACATGCCGCGGAGCGGCTGGGCCCGTGAGCCATGGCCGCTGAGCCTGCGCGTCCGGAGCCTGTGCTCCGCAGCGGGAGAGGCCACAAGAGTTAGAGGCCCGCGTACTGCAAAAATAATAATAATAATAATAATAATTTCAAGAGAATGAGAAGACAGGCTGCAAACTAAGAGAAAATGCAAAAGACACATCTGATAAAGGACTGTTATCCAAAATATACAAAGAACTCTTAAAACTCAATAATAAAATGAACAACCTGATTTTAAAATGGGACAAAGACCTGAACCGATACCTCACTAAAGAAGATATATAGATGGCAAAGAAGCACATGAAAAGATGCTCCGCATTCTATATTATCAAGGAAACACAAATTAAAACAATGAGATACCACCACACACCTATCAGAATGGCCAAAATCCAGACACTTGACAATACCAAGTACCGAAGAGGATGTGGAACAATAGGAACTCTCATTCATCGCTGGTGAGAATGCAAATATAATACAGCCACTTTGGAAGACAGTTTGGCAGTTTCTTACAAAACTAAAAATATTCTTACTATCTGATCCAGCAATTACTCTCGGTATTTACCCAAAAGAGTCGAAAACTTATAACCATACAAAAACATGCATGTAAGTATTTATAGCTTAATCATAATTCCCAAACTTGGAAGCAGCCAAGTTGTCCTTCAGTAGGTAAGTGGATAAACAAACTGTGGTCCATCCAGACAATGGAACATTATCCAGTACTAAAAAGAAACGAGCTGTCAAGCCATGAAAAGACATAAAGGAACCTTAAATGCATATTCTCAAGTGAAAGAAGCCAATCTGAAAAGGCTACATACTACATGATTCCAACTATATGTCATTCTGGAAAGGCAAAATTAGAGAGACAGTAAAAGAAAATAAGTGGTGACTAGGAGTTGGTGGCGGGGTGGGGGGGGGATGAATAGCTGGAGTGCAGAGCACTTTAGGGCAGTGAAACTATTCTGTATGACACTATAATGATGAATACACATCGTTATACATTTGTCAAAACCCACAGAATGTGCAACACCAAGAGTAAACCCTAATGTAGACTATGAACTTTGTGGGGTTATGATGTAATGATGTGACACGAGGTTCATCAATTGTTATAAACGTACTACTCTGGCGGGGGGTGTTGATAATGGGAGAGCAAGGGTATATGGGAAATCTCAATTTTGCTGTGAACCTAAAACTGCTCTTAAAAATTAAGTCTGAAAAATTTAATAATACTTTTTTCTCCATCCTCCTCTCTCATTTTCCTATCAATTTACTTCAATGGTTAATCTCTCATTTTATGAATCAGTAAATATTGTCGTAACAGTTGGGGTCTTAATCTTGTAACACCAGTCATATAAATGTATATGAATAAAGCTGTAGCTAACATCCTCTGAGGTTTACAGACATCAAACATTCTTTTTTTCTTTTCTTCTTTTAAACTAACATTATGAAACATTTCTAGACATAGCTTTCTCATCACTCATATGAATTGGAATCTATGACTGGGTCATTGAGAACAGTCACCAAACCAAAATTTAATATAATCCAAAGTCAAGTACTGCTTTGTTTATAGTAAAGGAAACAAAATGAGGTTGAGCAAAGAGGGACAGATTTCTTACATGGTTGGAAGAAAAGGAAGGAATAAACTAAAAATGATGCTGTATTTTAAAGTAACATTATTACCTATGAAGATAACAATGCCACCAACAGTTGGGCTTTTGTGATCCCTTTTTTAGCAACTGATTATTAGTTGACAAAGATTCACTGTAAATTTTTAGTTCAAACTTCATCCTTAGCCCTCCTAAAGGCTATTAATTTAGCTTTTAAATTTAGATTTTGCCTGTCATGTTTGAACACAGTGACAGTCAAAAGTTTACCAGAATTTCTCCACAGAAATTACTGTAAGATTAACAATAATGATTAAAGTGCCAGAAAAATTAGGGCTTCACTTTTAAGGTGAGACTATCCTGTCTTTTTGGTGGTATTTTCTAGGCTACATCTTCAAATTAAATATAATCCAGCAATATATGGCTCTAGGACACTATATATATAAATATATATATATATATATATTACTTTAACACTATTTTTTTAAACACTTTCTTATTTATTTTAGATGGCAGTGAGCAGCTACTGGAGTCAACAGCTATAAATGTATTCATCCTAAAGAATTTTATAGATGTAGGAACCTGAGGAATGTTTCTCTTCTAAGGAAAATTCTTTTTTTTTTTTTTTCCACAAAGTAAGATTTTATACTTTTTAAAAAATGTTATTTATTTATTTTTGGCTGTGTTGGGTCTTCATTTCTGTGTGAGGGCTTTCTCTAGTTGTGGCAAGCGGGGGCCACTCTTCATCGCGGTGCGCGGGCCTCTCACTATCGTGTCCTCTCTTGTTGCGGAGCACAGGCTCCAGACGTGCAGGCTCAGTAGTTGTGGCTCACGGGCCTAGTTGTTCCACGGCATGTGGCATCCTCCCAGACCAGGGCTCGAACCTGTGTCCCCTGCATTAGCAGGCAGATTCTCAACCACTGCGCCACCAGGGAAGCCCTAAGGAAAATTCTTAAAAACTTTTCTAATATCTCTATATATGAAAGTGATCAATCTATGAGATCAAAACAGTGAAAACCAAAGTGGAGTAACTGCCACATGAAAGTAAAGTCAACAATGAATCCAACAAAGTGTCTGTCATCTCCATTCCAGTTCAGTGCTTACCTGGGATCCCCTTTTCCTCCTATCAGCTCTATTTCTGGGAGACAACGCTAGGCAAACAAGGAAAAATAAGTCTACATGTGCCAGGCACTTACAACTTATCATGTTTATTTTTACAATGGAATTATTTTTCTTATTTCATGGATTTAAAAAGTTGAGGTTCAGAGAAATGAAATAACTTTCCAAATAACCTAAAACTAGTAACAGGAAAACCATGATTAAAACATAGTGCCTGGGGCTTCCCTGGTGGTGCAGTGGATAGGAGTCTGCCTGCCAATGCAGGGGACACAGGTTCGATCCCTGGTCCGGGAGGATCCCACATGCCACGGAGCAATTAGGCCCGTGCGCCACAGCTACTGAGCCTGCGCTCTGGAGCCTGCGAGCCACAACTGCTGAAGCCTGCATGCCTAGAGCCCGTGCTCTGCAACAAGAGAAGCCAGAGAAGCCCTTGCAACAAAGAGTAGCCCCCGTTCAATGCAACTAGAGAAAGCCCGTGCACAGCAACGAAGACCCAACACAGCCAACAATTAAAAAAACAAAACAAAACAAAACATAGTGCCTGGCCTTAAAGCCTGAGTCCATTCTAGTAGCAGGAGGCCTCCATACATCAGTTCCAACCAAGATGGTTTCCAAATGGAATGGTACTTGGATCTTATGGGAAAAGTCAAGGGACGATAAAAGAAAAAAAGGCAAAGCAGACAGAGGGTAAAGATTACAGGGCAGAGATTCTTCATTCCATATTAACAGGAGGCTGCCTTTCCTGGCATCACTTTCTGAGTGCATAATCCCAATCCTACGCTTTGCCTTAACTGTGTGCCTAGGCATAATGGAGATATGAAAATCCGTGTTCAGCAAGAGAGCTGGCACATCAGAATGTCCATAAGGTCAGGTCTGGGGATGGCAGCCTCTTCCAGTTCCTTTAATGGAGGGCATGGTTCATATACTACTTGGCCATGGCATTTAGAATAACGTCTAACCCTCAATAAATATCTGCTAACAGAACTGATGAACGAATGACATAAGTGAATGGAGTCTATAAAGAAGGGGACAGAGAGCTAGAGATTGCTGTCCTTTACTTCCACTCGGGGTTTTCTTTCACAAGTGGAACCAGCATGGAAATCCCAATGGGCTATAAAGCTGACAGACTACATGTAAGACCCTTTGGAGGTTTAGGGACTAAGATGTTTTACTCTGAATCCTCAGCATCTCATGGAGTGTCCTGCACAAGGCAGGAGCTCAACAAGTACTGCTCAGTAAGTGAGTGAGTAAACAAAGGATATAGGCATGAAGGATTGGGCATTTTCTTTTATAAGGATGAATAATGTCCTCAGGTGAGATTCCCCATCAGAGTAGGAAAGTCTGTGAGCCTTAGAGATCCTCAGTGAGCTTGGGATGGAAGCTCAGGAAGCCCTTCTGCAGTAAGAGATGTCGCTGCACCTAAGCATGCATGTGCCGGTGACAGCCAACCTGTTAAACTTAGTGAAACTGAAAAATGACAAACAAGCAGCTAGTGGCAAGGAGTAACTTTCCAATAAGTAGAGAACATTCAGCATGAATCAAAGGTTAGAATGACCTACAATGTCAGCCACAGTGGTGGCAGAAGGAGGTCCTTGCTCCCGTCAAAGGAGATGAGTTTTAAAATGTGCCTCACACATGGTGACCTTCAATAAATTATTATGGAAAGAATGGCAGAGAAGGAAAAGCGGGACAGAGGGAGGGAGGGAGGAGGGAAGGAGAAATGAATGCGGCCAAATCTGCGCAGCCTTATTACTCCTTTGAAGGAGCTTTAGTTCTGCATTCCCCAGAGGATCTTATTATAAGGCGGTGGGCTTATCCTGTAAGCATTTCATAGCACAGATCCAGAGCCCAGGGACAGAAGAACTGCAGTGGACTCTCCTTGGGACTCCCAGGTAAAAAGCTCCTAATGGTCACTATTTGTTATTCCTAGGTTCTAATGCCACATTCTTTAGGTACCTAGGTTTTCCTTCATAGCATTTCCAAATATCACTTAATGTGATCAGAAGTTTAATATCTGTCTCTTCCACCACACTTAAGTTTTCTTTTATTCCCAGGAGCTAACCCAGTCTCTGGATTTAAGAAAGTGCTTCATGTATATTTGTTAAATAAATGAATAAATAACTTAAAAATTTCTAAGTGTTATTTTATGGTCTGATCTTAAAGATAAAAGGCTTTTTTGGTGTTTTTAAGTGAATAAAGCAAGTACTGCACGGTATTCCGTCTTTATCATATATATATATATATATATATATATATAGAGAGAGAGAGAGAGAGAGAGAGAGTGTTTATGTAAGAATTGATTTCAAGAAATGTGGCTGAGTTTTAAAGTATACAATATTATTCCGGTAGAAGAGACAGATGAGGTTACATACTTAGCTTGTAATTCTAAAGGTTAGTTTAGCCCAAGCTCTTCATTTTGCAAATGAATAAATTGGGCCTATCTTGATGAAGTAGCTCTGGACCCCTTAACCTAAATACAAATACAAGCTATCTGAAGCCTGTTGTGAATTTGCATCTTTCTGGGTACTTTAGTTTACATGAGAGCTAGAGCCTATTATTGATAGATGGACTTATCAAGGTGCTATGCACACTTCATTCTTTGATTATGCAGGGAATATATAACATATTAACTTAATTTTGGTTTTGTGTCACTGTAACAGAGTGATGTCCTTAGCGTCTGTAACACTAAATGGTCCAAGAGGGCTATGTGCTTTGAGTTACTTATATTCTTCTTCTACTTGTTTCAGAAAGGGTCTCCTTTTTCTGCCAGATTATTCAATTGTTATTTTTCACTATTTTCAGCACGCCAACATGAAAAATTTATTTAGTCTTAGAAATAAAATAACCCAGCTGTTTCACAGGTATATAATTAGACTGAATTAACTCTGGGGGAAGAAGGTCTAAGGGTATCCACTGTGAATCAAGTGTATGAATTTTAGTTCCCGGACATTTTGGCAGACATTTTGGCTTCCCAAATGTCTTTTTGATTTAGATTTTAGCTCTTGGTTTTCATCCAGATGAGCAAAACTGCCAGAAAGAGCCTGTTTGTTATTGAAGTTAGTGGGGGACATGGTACTAAAACTCAAATCTTTGGTTCTCCACTAAACGTTCTCTGAAAAATGCAGCTCATCTTAATATGTATCTTTTAAAATCCAAAATGTATCGTTCCCATAAAATGGCTCAATAATCCTTTACTTTTATATAATGCTCTGTAATTTATAGATACAAATACCATTTCAACAGATCTTCAGTGAACATTTTTGTTTTTTGTTTTTTGGGTTTTTTTGCGTTTCGCGGGCTTCTCACCGCTGTGGTCTCTCCCGTTGCGGAGCACAGGCTCCGGACGCGCAGGCTCAGCGGCCATGGCTCAGAGGCCCAGCCGCTCCGCGGCACGTGGGATCCTCCCGGACCGGGGCACGAACACGCGTCCCCCGCATCGGCAGGCGGACTCTCGACCACTGCGCCACCAGGGAAGCCCTCAGTGAACATTTTTGACATAGACGAAAATATTATTATCCCCCTCCTGGTACAAATAACTGCAAGTGGAAAGCTCAGGTGACAAAGCTAGTAAGTAGCAGTCATGGGACACTTCAGTCGCTCGAATTCCTTAACTCTTCTATTACTTACAAGGACATAGGTTTAATAATATGAATTAGTGGAGCAGAGCTAGTCTACAAAGGCTAAAAACAAACAACAGAAAAAACTAAGAAGTATGTATTTGTTGAATTTCAGACAATCATAACTTCAGCACTTCCCTGAATGCATCCTTCTAACAGGAAATGCTTTCAACAAAATCTGTGCCATTTAAACATTTTCGATGCATTTAAATATTTTCTGCACATCTTTGCTTCTCAGCATAGTATTTGTCTGGCTTATTTAATCTGAAATCTACGAGAGTGTTAAGCACTCACTGTATTAGCAACAGATCAGGCCCCGTAACCCTCCTGTTACCACTTAACTCACGAGGGCTATGAGATCCGGTGCTGTGAAGAGCTAAAATGGCTGCATTCCCAGAATAAGTTAGAACTTTTAAGAGTATAATCACCCACGTGAGTGGGTAAAAAGAACTGATATTAGGGACAGCCAGCAAGTGCCCCCTCATTCTCTGGAACCATTATCTTTCCCTTTACCTAACCAGACTAGTTATGCTGCTGGTATTGATTCATCTGACTGGATGTCTTACTGACACGAGACCTCCGATTTCAGTATAAAATATTCACTACTCCTAGAAAGGTAATACGTTACATTGCTATCGGCCATTAACATAGCACTGAATAAACTTCTTAGTTCTCATCTACAACTACAGCTAACTGACTGCACCTCAGGTTTGGAAACGAGGTGTTTTTTAACAACCAGGAGAAGGGGATTGATTTGGGAGCACTGGGCGGCCTGAGCCCCAGCAAGGCTGACTGAAGGGGCTACAGCGGGGTTCAAATCAGAGGTAAACACAGCAGAGGACAGGAGAGCAGCAGAAAGTCTGTGTGTGTTTAGTGGGGGGTGGCTGTCAGGTTGGGGGGTGTTACTGAAAGGGAACAGAATAAGGAAAGCAAAGAATAGAAAGAGGAGTCCAAAAGCCACGTGTAAACTTGACAGTTCTGACTAAGGCTGGCCACATTTTAGAGGGATTATAGATTTCTGTGAAAGGATGATATGGATAAAGTATTCCCAGCGGGTTAAAACATTTTGCTAAAGATTGCCTACTTTCCATACTCGGCACAAAAGCTTATTAACGAAGCCACTACTGCGTAAAGATTATTTATTTATGTTTCTCAAACAAAAATGGCATTGTCTCGACTCCACTGGGTATGCTTTGTCCAGTCTGATGTGCTAATTAGCAATTCTTAGCATGATTAAATGCTAAATACACAGCTGTGTGAGGCTTCAGCTGGTAGTAACCAGTAGTGCCTAATACTGAGTTTTTAAAGAGAAAAACAAAAGTACTCAAATACTGGATATAAAACTTTTGAGGCCCTATTCAGCTGAAACAAGTAAAGTTATCAATATAAGCACAGATTATGTACAATGTGTGCATAAAGCTAATAGCTATGCAGTATTTTTCATCTCTGTTGAAAAGTTATTTGGACTAGGAATAAAATTAGCCTAAGCTAAGTAGCTGGTTTAGTTTAACTCACATAAATAACATATTACATATGATTGCCATTAAATCATCATAGTTTTAAAAAGACTGAATTACTAAGCAAGTCTAGAGGGATAACCTATAAATACTCAAACATTATTATAGGAAACCTATACACTTTTTTGAATAAAATGAATCTTTTACATTCAACTGAAAATAAGCTGTACATAATAAACTAGTAGATAAATAACTCCACTTTTTATCTTGACCTAACTTTAGTCCTTATAACATCTAACACGTCTAAATAGTTGAAAACAATGGAGACTTTTCTATCTTCATGATAGAAAAGTGATCCAAATTAAACGTCAGCATAAATTTCTACCCTTTAAATCTGTAAAGATCCAGTAAATAAACCTCAGTTGAAGTTTTACTTATGAAGCAAGTTACTTAAAACTCAATTGAAATACGTTGTAAAGAGAAAAAAATACCTTATTTGGTGAGGCATTGTTAACAGAAAACAGGTTTCTGTTACGTACCTCAGATGACTGAGAGTTCTCAATCTTATACGTATTTCTAGGTATAACTAACACAGGTTTTCATGCATCTAAGCTTTGGCAACATAGTGGGCAAATTCCTTCCTTCCTTTACTGCTCTACATAATATTCAACTAAATATGAACTTTACCAAAATGAAACCAAATTTGCAAAGGCTTTAAGCATTTTCCTATCATTCCAATTTTTGGCTTTGAGAAGAATATTTTACAAAACCCATTCACAAGTTTTCATTAAAAACTAAAAGATATAATCTTTAAGGTGAGAAGAAACCACATTATGTGTATGACTGGATGTGTTTTAAAATTCTCCTTAAGATTACACTTCAGGAAAACATCCTTCAATAAAAGTGGTCATTCAATTATATTCCCTGAAAAAAATGCATTTTATGCATTGTGCAAAATAAAACCCAACGATGATCTGAATTTTAATCAGCTTTTTAAAAAGCAAAAATTATTTCTCTTAATACTATTTCTAATTATTCTTTATGATTTACCAGACAATCAAAGCTTCACCATATGTAAATTACAAAATCAATCCTCTTTCATACCTATCCCTTGTCCACTCTCTGCAAGCCTCCACTTCTATGAACTAGGACTTAAAACACACCTACGGAGAGGTCTGCTTGACCTTGATTCTGTCAACATTAATTGCACCAAAAGTAAAAATGTTTTAATTTAGGAATATAAGTCTGGATTTTAATGTATGTATGGTGCTCAATATGTTCGATTTCACACCATCACTGAAGTGGAAAAACCTTTAACAACCAGTTTAATCCCCATCCACTCACCCACCCACGGCTTAGTGATAAAGAAACAGGAGCCCACAAAGAGAAATCGATCTCTCCAGGGACTCTGAATACGCAGCTGACCCCTGAACAACTTGGGGGATAGGGGTGCCAACCCTCCCCGCAGTCAATAAGCCCAGGATAATTTACAGTCGGTCCTCGGTATCTGTGGTTCCTCCGCATCGGCGCATAAGTGGACCCACGCAGTTCAAACCCCTGTTGTTCAAGGGTCAACTGTATATATTCGTCTGGTTCCCAGTGGGTGCTCTTTCAACTTTACCAACGGATTGATGCAGCAGATGCAAGGCTGATTCTTAAAGGTGAGCATGAATTTTAAGTCTTTTGTTGCTATTATCTACTTAGCAACAATTAAAGTTGTCTGATGACATACGACCACATGTATATGTCCCCAACTAACACATGGAAACATCTGATTCGGTGGCAATGATAACTGATGGACCTTCCCTTCCTGAAACACCCACTCCTTGGATTCTAAAACACCACTTGACTTCTCAAGAGTTCTTGGAGGCTCCTCTGAGTTTACCCAGCTGCTACATGATAGAGTATCAGGGGCTCAAACCTAAGTCCTCCTCTTTCTCTACACTTCTCTGTAAGTAATTTCATTTATTCCCATCACTTTAGTACTGTCTTCTGGAAGCTCCCCCCCACCTTTGAATACCCAGCCCTGGCCTTTCCTATCAACTACATGCTCACATGTTCAAAGGTCATCTGAACATCTGCACTCAGACATCCACAGGTTTCTCAAATTCAGTATGGCCCGACCTGAACAATGCATTTTCCCTCAAAAATCTGTTCATCCCCCACTCTTTCCCATCCCCAAAATGACACCTACTGGTTACTTAAGCAGGAAACCGGCCTGTTTGCGAAGTATCCCCACTCCCCAAATCCGACCCCAGTTCATTCTGCCTCCCAGTGTACTTGGAATCACACCTCTGCTCAGCACCTCCGCATCCGTCGACCCACCTCTTTCCTGAGCTACAGCCACATGCACTCATTCGGTCCTCCTGCCTTCTCTCTTCCTCTCCTATAATAACTTTCTCCACAAAGCAACCAGACGGAGTCTTTCTAAACACAAATCCAATCACATTTAAACTCATCTAGTGAAATCCAAACCCCTTTTAGTGGCAGGATCTTTGCTCACCTCTCCAAACCCAGCTGAGCCACCTGCCCTAGTGTCATGCCTTCAGCCCTTCAGCCGCACTGATTTTTCTGGGGTCTTCAAAGTGCAAGTGCCTTCCACCCTGAGGATGGGTGTGTCCTTTGCCTGGAAAGCTTTCCTCCCCTTGGCTCCACCTTCTCCTAAGGCCCTACCCTGTCTCCTTGTTCTCTATCATTGCACGCTGTTGGTTTCCTTCCCAGCACTTCAGCATCGAAATTATACAACTTCATTAATCTGTCTACATCTTTACTGGTCATTTCTCCCATTAGACTATAAGCAGCACAAAGAAACTAACTTGCACTTAACATTACTAGCCCGGTGCCAGGCACACACTAGGAACTCAACAAACATGCACTGAATATATAACTAAATAGCTATCTATCCTTTTTGTGAGTGGCCATCCCTTTGTGTTTTGCAAAACCTTCTCCCTGCCACACACAGGGAAAAGTTCTCAAAGGACTTTGCAGTGAAAAAGAAAACGTCAAGCTGGTTTAGCTGTTCCTCACACTGGGCTGACAATGGTAGGCAGGGAATTTAGTTATTAGCCTCAAGGTTTTAATAATATTTATCAAGCCATTTGAGCTGCTTTTCACCGATAAAAACTCTGGCAATTTACAATGTAAAAACAAGTTTATCCCACTTTTGCAAAATAAATTGCATAAATGCATCAGCTTTTACAACTTAAAATTATATTAATTCAAAATGTATGTATGAGGGCCTATACTTCGCAGAGTGCTGCAATACTAGGTATGAAAGTGGGTGGGATATAAAAGATGACTGAGCCGAGAGCACTGCTGTCAAAGAGTTTCTTCCATTACTCCTTCTGAAAGGTCTTCAGTTTTTCGGAGTCTAGTGACTTTCTTTAAGATCTACACAGATGAAATCTTTTCAGTTACTACTAAAAGGACTTTTCTCTAGATCTAATTGAGCATAAAACAATTCAATGCAACAGACAATTATTAAGTAGTTGCTATATTCAAAGATGTGTAAAATGAGATCAGCTTGCTTTGACAGGCTTATTTTTACTATATCATATATCTAGGGGAAAAGAAGAGAAGCCAATCGAGGGAAAATATATAATATCCTGAACGTGGCATTAAGTTTTCCCTTCTTGCATTTGAACACCAATTTTCCCAAAGGCCACCCTGACAAAAAGCCACCCATGTGAAATAATCTAAGTATTAACTTCAACAGGCACTCTTCTCAGAAGCAGACAAACTTTTTTAGGAAAAAAAAGACATGCCTCTCTCTCAAGCACTTTCTAGAATGAATGCTCTGTTAAGAGACTAATAAAGGCTACATTTATACTGATAGAATCAGAATTCTTAAATGTCCTACTAAAAGTGATTCCTAAAACAGCAATAAATGTTGCTTTACAAAAATATACCATGATAGAAAGCCAAAAGAAAATGGTGGAGGTATGTGTATCCCACTCTGGTCCATTCAGTGCCCATCTAGCAGCACAACTGTTTTTAATTGTACAGAAGGTCTCTTGGGCTGCAACTGCTTTGTGATCAGGGTTTAAAGAACAGGCCTTCCACCACAAATACTCAGGGTTCTAGTCTGCATACTTTTATCATTTTTATTTTGACCAATTCCTATTACTGAGTACAGGCATTGTGAGTGTCCAGCCACCCTCTACACTGTGTGAGGAGGAATTTTCTATACTGCATGATTTCAGATGGAATTAGAATACATTCTGGATTAAGAAGTACCTGACAAATTCCATCCCACTACTTCAGTGCCTATTTCTCTCTGGCTATCTGTCCTGTTTTCTTGCTACAAAAATACCCCTTACAAAGCAACTCTCAGCTCCAGGACAATACTGGGCTTATCAGGCAGGGGCCAGTGTTTGCCTTACATGCATGCTCAGGGTTTGTTAACTTGCAAGAGCACTGTCTTCAAAGTAAAAACATAAAAGTGGTTGTTGCAGTGTAAAAATACACTTAACCCTTGAACAACATGGGTCTGAAACTACATGGATCCACTTACACATGGATTTTTTTCAATAGTAAATACTACAGTACTACACGATCCATGGTTGCTTGAATCCGCAAATGAGGAACTGCAAATAAAGAGGAACTGTGGGGCTTCCCTGGTGGCGCAGTGGCTGAGAGTCCGCCTGCCAATGCAGGGCACACGGGTTCGTACCCTGGTCCGGGAAGATCCCACATGCCGCGGAGCGGCTGGGCCCGTGAGCCATGGCCGCTGAGCCTGTGCGTCTGGAGACTGTGCTCCGCAACGGGAGAGAGGCCACAACAGTGAGAGACCCGTGTACCGCCAAAAAAAAAAAAAAAAAAAAGAGGAACTGTGTATACAGAGTCAACTGTAAATTACACGCGGATTTTTGAAAGGAAGGAGGGCCAACGTCCCTAACCCCTGTGTTGTTCAAGGGTCAACTGTATTTTTCTGAGTAAGCAAGCTAATGTAAAGATTGGACACTAAAAAACAAAGCCTCTCTCATTTTTATATTTATAATATTGATATATTATAAATACAAAGAAATGTTAATGGGTAGTGAGCATTTACAAAATGCTACATAAAGTAAATGACATTCTGCTTTCTACTAGATTTCGGATATAAGATTGTACGTAAGAACAAAAACAATTTCAGCGTATAACTTCTTAGGATTTTAGAAAAAGGCATTTCTGTAATATGACTTTAAAATCATAGCCTGTTTTGATCCAGTGCTGTATATTAACCTGAGATAAAATATTTTTAGAATGTTGTAAAAAAAAAAAACAGTTATAGTTTCATCTTCTCCAGAAGGACAGTCCCCCAAATTTGGCAATACCTAAATCTTGCCACTTCTTCTGCATACTTAAGGTCTTGTGTGGGTCTTCCCTTCATGAGAAAAAGGACTGGAAGATTAAAAAATAAAAACCATAATAACAAATGTTAAAGTCCCTAGAGGATCGACTTTCAAGATGGTGGAGGAGTAAGAGGTGGCGATCACCTTCCTCTCCACAAATACATCAAAATACATCTACGTGTGGAACAACTCCTACAGAACACCTACTGAATGGTGGCAGAGGACCTCAGACTTCCCAAAAAGCAAGAAACTCCTCACGTACCTTGGTCATGTGGCTGACAGGGTCTTGGTGCTCCAGCCGGGTGTCAGGCCTGAGCCTCTGAGGTGGGAGAGCCAAATTGAAGACACTGGTCCACCAGAGACCTCCCCGCTCCACATATTATCAATCGGCGAGAGCTCTCCCAGAGATCTCCATCTCAACACTAAGACCCAGCTCCACTCAACAACCAGCAACCTCCAGTGCTGGACAACCTGTGCCAAACAACTAGGAAGTCAGGAACACAACCCCACCCATTAGCAAAGAGGCTGCCTAATAAGTTCAGACACCCCAAAACACACCACCGGACACAGTCCTGCCCACCAGAAAGACAAGATCCAGCCTCATCCACCAGAACACAGGCACCAGTCCCCTCCACCAGGAAGCCTACACAACCTACGGAACCAACTTCGCCCACTGGGGGCAGACACCAAAAACAATGGGAACTATGAACCTGCAGCCTGTGAAAAGGAGACACCAAACACAGTCAGTTAAGGAAAAATGAGAAGACAGAGAAATATGCAGCAGATGAAGGAGCAAAGTAAAAACCCACCAGACCAAACAAATGAAGAGGAAACAGGCAGTCTACCTGATAAAGAATTCAGAGTAATGGTAGTAAAGATGATCCAAAACCTTGGAAATAGAAGGAAGAAAATACAAGAAATGTTTAACAAGGCCTTAGAAGATCTAAAGAGCAAACAAACAATGATGAACAACACAACAAATAAATTTAAAATTCTGCAGAAGGAATCAATAGCAGAATAACTGAGGCAAAAGAACAGATAAGTGACCTGGAAGATAAAATAGTGGAAATAATTACCACAGAGCAGAATAAAGAAACAAGAATGAAAAGAATTGAGGACAGTCTCAGAGACCTATGGGACAACATTAAATGCACCAACATTCGAATTACAGAGGTCCCAGAAGAAGAGAAAAAGAAAGGGACTGAGAAAATATTTGAAGAGATTATAGTTGAAAACTTCCCTAATACGGGAAAGTAAATAGTCAATCAAGTCCAGGAATCCCAGAGAGTCCAATATAGGATAAATCCAAGGAGAAACATGCCAAGACACGGATTAACCAATCAAAAATTTAAAACAAAGAAACAAATATTAAAAGCAGCAAGGGGGAAGCAACAAATAACATACAAGGGAATCCCCATAAGGTTAACAGCTGATTTTTCAGCAGAAACTCTGCAAGCCAGAAGGGAGTGGCAGGACATATTTTAAGTGATCAAAGGGAAAAACCTACAACCAAGGTTACTCTACCCAGCAATGATCTCATTCAGATTTGACAGAGAAATTAAAACCTTTACAGACAAGCAAAAGCTAAGAAAATTCAGCACCACCAAACCAGCTTCACAACAAATGCTAAAGGAACTTCTCTAGGCAGGAAACACAAGAGAAGGAAAAGACCTACAATAACAAAGCCAAAACAATTAAGAAAATGGTAATGGGAACATACATGTTGCTAATTATCTTAAATGTAAATGGGTTAAATGCTCCAACCAAACGACATAGACTGGCTGAATGGATATAAAAATAAGACCTGTATATATGCTGTCTACGAGAGACAAACTTCAGACCTAGGACACATACAGACTGAAAATGAGGGGATGGAAAAAGACAGTCCATGCAAATGGAAATCAAGAGACAGCTGGAGTAGCAATTTTCATATGAGACAAAATAGATTTTAAAATACAGACTGTTACAAGACACAAAGAAGGACACTACATAATGATCAAGGGATCAATCCAAGAAGATATAACAATTGTACATATTTATGCACCCAACATAGGAGCACCTCAATAAATAAGGCAAATGCTAACAGTCATAAAAGAGGAAATCGACAGTAACACAATCATAGTAGGGGACTTTAACACCCCACTTTCACCAATGGACAGATCATCCAAAATGAATATAAATAAGGAAACACAAGCTTTAAATGATACATTAAATAAGATGGACTTAATTGATATTTATAGGACATGCCATCCAGAAACTACAGAATACACTTTCTTCTCAAGTGCTCATGGAACATTGTCCAGGATAGATATTTTGGGTCACGAATCAAGCCTTGGTAAATTTAAGAAAATTGAAACTGCATCACGTATGTTTTGCAACCACAACGCTATGAGATTAGAAATAAACTACAGGGGAAAATATGTAAAAAACACAAACACATGGAGGCTAAACCATACACTACTAAATAACCAAGAGATCACTGAAGAAATCAAAGAGGAAATCAAAAAAAACCTAGAGATATATGACAATGAAAACACGATGATCCAAAACCTATGGATGCAGCAAAAGCAGTTCTAAGAGGGAAGTTTATAGCAATACAATCCTACCTCAAGAAACAAGAAACATCTCAAATAAACAACCTAACCTCACACCTAAAGCAATTAGAGAAAGAAGAACAAAAAAACCCAAAGTTAGCAGAAGGAAAGAAATCATAAAGATCAAATTAGAAATAAATGAAAAAGAAATGAAGGAAATGATAGCAAAGATCAATAAAATTAAAAGCTGGTTCTTTGAGAAGATAAACAGATTGATAAACCATTAGCCAGACTCATCACAAAAAAAAAAAAGGGAGAAGACTCAAATCAATAGAATTAGAAATGAAAAAGGAGGAGTAACAACTGACACTGCAGAAATACAAAGGATCATGAGAGATTACTACAAGCAACTATATGCCAATAAAATGGACAACCACGAAGAAATGGACAAATTCTTAGAAAAGCACAACATTCCAAGACTGAACCAGGAAGAAATAGAAGGTATAAACAGACCAATCACAAGCTGAAATTGAGACTGTGATTCACAATCTTCCAACAAACAAAAGCCCAGGACCAGATGGCTTCACAGATGACTTCTATCAAACATTTAGAGAAGAGCTAACACCTATCCTTCTCAAACTCTTCCATAATATAATAGAGAAAGAAACACTCCCAAACTCATTCTATGAGGCCACCATCATCCTGATTCCAAAACCAGACAAAGATGCCACAAAGAAAGAAAACTACAGGCCATTATCACTGATGAGCATACATGCAAAAATCCTCAACAAAATACTAGCAAACAGAATCCAACAGCACATTAAAAGGATCACACACCATGATCAAGTGGAGTTTATTCCAGGAATGCAAGGATTCTTCAATACAGAAATCAATCAATGTGATAAACCATATTAACAAATTGAGGAGAAAAACTATATGATCATCTCAATAGATGCAGAAAAAGCTTTTGACAAAATTCAACACCCATTTATGATAAAAACCCTCTAGAAAGTAGGCACAGAGGGAATTTACCTCAACATAATAAAGGTCATATATGACAAACCAACAGCCAACATTGTTCTCAATGGTAAAAAACTAAAACGATTTCCTCTAAGATCAACAAAACAAGGTTATCCACTCTCACCACTATTATTCAACATAGTTTTGGAAGGTTTAGCCGCATCAGAGAAGAAAAAGAAATAAAATGAATCCAAATCAGAAAAGAAGAAGTAAAGCTGTCACTGTTTGCAGATGACACGATACTATACAAAAAGAATCCTGAAGATGTTACCAGAAAACTACTAGAGCTAATCAATGAATTTGGTTAAGTAGTAGGATACAAAATTAATGCACAGAAATCTCTTGCATTCCTATACACTAATGATGAAAAATCTGAAAGAGAAATTAAGGAAACACTCCCATTTACCACTGCAACAAAAAGAATAAAATACGTAAGAATAAACCTACCTAAGGAGGCAAAAGACCTGTATGCAGAAAAGTATAAGACACTGATGAAAGAAATTAAAGATGATACAAACAGATGGAGAGATATACCATGTCCTTGGAATGGAAGAATCAATATTGTGAAAATGACTACTACTGAACGCAATCTACAGATTCAATGCAATCCCTATCAAACTACCACTGGCATTTTTCACAGAACTAGAACAAAAAATTTCACAATTTGTATGGGAACACAAAAGACCCCCAAATAGCCAAAGAAACCTTGAGAAAGAAAAACAGAGCTGCAGGAATCAGGCTCCCTGACTTCAGACTATACTACAAAGCTACAGTAATGAAGACAGTACTGTACTGGCACAAAATCAGAAACATAGATCAATGGAACAGGATAGAAAGCCCAGAGATAAACCCACACACATATGTCAACTTCTCTTTGATAAAGGAGGAAAGAATATACAATGGAGAAAAGACAGCCTCTTCAATAAGTGGTGCTGGGAAAACTGGACAGCTACGTGTAAAAGGATGAAATTAGAACACTCCCTAACACCATACACAAAAATAAACTCAAAATGGATTAAAGACCTAAATGTAAGGTCATAAGTGTTAAAAGCCATCCTAAATGTTTGCTAACTTACAATTGGAACCTTTCCTTTAGCATATTTATGCACCAAATATGTTTTTTTCAAAAACAATTTCTCTGCTTCTGTAAGCAGCCCATAGCAATAGACTTCTTTTGTTTGTCTACAAAGTAGCTAAGAACCTTAGATGGCAAGCATACCATTGCTTTGCCAAAGAAAAGCAAAATCTGTTTCTTCCCAAATATCAGGAGTTCATTTTCCCCAGTACAGTGTGGCAAGAAGTCACAGACTTAGGGATACGCTGTCCCATGTTCTGCACAGATGTTTGTGGGTAGATGAACGTACACGTCTTATATACAGCCATTAGCCCTAGGGTAATGGCAGCAAGAACGTTAGCAAGCCTTTGTTTGCCCTTCTCTGTTTTATAAGTTTTCTTCATGCTTCTCCTTTCCCTTACAGAGCATTGTAATCACATTTGGCACTTGGGCATCTGTCAAGGCCTTTTTCAGATTTTTCCTTATATAGATGCTATTCATCTATTCTCACAATTCTCTGTAAAATTTGCAGCAATCTGGTACTTAGTATTTACTTTTTAAGGTGTACAGGATACCCACTAATGGAAATTCACATTGTTAGCAGGTTACAGTTTCCTACCTCGATATCTGATAACTGTATTTGTGAGTTTTTTTCGCTCCATGTCTCAGTTTTAAAACATACCATCCTTAATACAGGGTGCAAACCATCATACATATTAAATGAGTCAAACTGCACCTTCCGCCAATATCAGCATGATACCAGCTTTCCCACCACACCTACCACGAGCAACACTGGTAACCTAAACAATCCTCCCTGGCTCCCAGCTTGGGGGCAAAGAGAGATTCCTGTGGTTGTGGTCAAGTAGGATGAAACTATTAAAGAGTAAAATACCGGAGCTGTTTCTCATTGTAGAAAGATGATGGGATCATTAGCAAGAGATTCTGACATTGACTTTGGTCAAAATTTTGAAAAGTCCTCTTTTCCTCCTCTAAAGTAATGTCATCACATGACGCTTATTAAGATGATGAAGAAAACACAGGAACAAAGCAAGGCTAAGAATCCATTAGAGTCAGTAGTGAGCTCATTTTTTGGTTATAACCAACTATCCAGGATCTGGATACAGGCTCGCTCCCTTTGATAGCAGAACTTAACACCTACATTTCCATAACATAGGGGGACAGTTTTCAGCTTTTATGTGAAAGTTACAGAAGTTAACTAAATGTAAGGCCAGACACTATCAAACTCTTAGAGGAAAACATAGGCAGAACACTCTATGACATAAATCACAGCAAGATCCTTTTTAACCCACCCCCTAGAGAAATGGAAATAAAAACAAAAATTAAAAAATGGGACCTAATGAAACTTCAAAGCTTCTGCACAGCAGAGGAAACCATAAACAAGACCAAAAGACAACCCTCAGAATGGGAGAACATATTTGCAAACAAAGCAACTGACAAAGGATTAATCTCCAAAATTTACAAGCAGCTCATGCAGCTCAATATCAAAAAAACAAACAACCCAATCCAATAATGGGGAGAAGACCTAAATAGACATTTCTCCAAAGAAGATATAGAGATTGCCAACAAACACATGAAAGAATGCTCAACAGCACTAATCATTAGAGAAATGCAAATCAAAACTACAATGAGATATCATCTCACACCAGTCTGAATGGCCATCATCAAAAAATCTACAAACAATAAATGCTGGAGAGGGTGTGGAGAAAAGGGAACCCTCTTGTACTGCTGGTGGGAATGTAAATTGATACAGCCACTATGGAGAACAGTATGGAGGTTCCTTAAGAAACTACAAATAGAACTACCATACGACCCAGCAATCCCACTACTGGGCATATACCCTGAGAAAAACCATAATTCAAAGAGTCATGTACAACAATGTTCATTGTAGCACTATTTACAATAGCCAGGACATGGAAGCAACCTAAGTGTCCATCGACAGATGAATGGATAAAGAAGATGTGGCACATATATACAATGGAATATTACTCAGCCATAAAAAGGAATGAAATTGAGTTATTTCTAGGGAGGTGGATGGACCTAGAGTCTGTCATACAGAGTGAAGTAAGTCAGAAAGAGGAAAACAAATACTGTATTCTAACACATATATATGGAATCTAAAAAAAAAAAAAGGTTCTGAAGAACCTAGGGCAGAACAGGAATAAAGATGCAGACGTAGAAAATGTACTTGACACAGGGAGGGGGAAGGGTAAACTGGGATGAAGTGAGAGAGTGCCATGGACATATATACACTACCAAACGTAGGGTGGATAGCTAGTGGGAAGCAGCCGCATAGCACAGGGAGATCAGCTCAGTGCTCTGTGACCACCTAGAGGGGTGGCATAGGGAGGGTGGGAGGGAGGGAGACATAAGAGGGAGGAGATATGGGAACATATGTATATGTATAACTGATTCACTTTGTTATACAGCAGCAACTAACACAACAATGTAAAGGAAGTATACTCCAATAAATATGTTAAGACAAAAAACAGTGATAGAGATAAAGGAAAATAGGGAGAAAAGTTAAAGGACTTTCGTACTGAAGACCTTACCTATTGTTAACATGGCTGCACATGGACGTTCTATGTAGATCTGCTTCCTAAAGCGAAGGAAATCTAGATATGTATATACATTTATGGCGGTACAATTTATACTGAAAATAATTTTCTAGAAGAGAAAAAAATCTAGAATGATCAGGAAAAAAATGATTCTCATACAAAATATATTACATAATATAATTTAAATGTACAGTTCACACTTGTTGTCTGAATCGAAATGAGTGGTTCCCAAATTGTGCTTAGTCCTTAAAGCAGCGGTATCAACATCACCTGGGAACTTGTTACAGATTAGTAGGCTCATCCCAGATCTCCTAACTGGTCCTACAATCCATGTTTTAACAAGAATGTGATGAGATTCTGATCTGAACAATACTGCGGAGAGTGAAGGAATTACAGTATACAAGAGCTACAACCTGGGCAGGCTATAGAGATATAGGAAGAAGTAAGGATAAACACTGAGGTTGATTGCAGTCTGCACTCTAGATCTTAGAAGAAAATCTCAAACTTTTTTTTTTTTTTTTTTGAGAGTTACGGGTTATCTAATCTAATAATCTAATTCAGCAGGGCCTGGGTGTGGAGGAGAATCTGGGTAGAATCTCTGCCTAGAAGTCAGGTATTTATTTGTCTGGAGCTTCCCCAAAGGTCCCTCAGGAATGGGAAGCCCAGAAGGTGAAGGAACAAGCCTGGAGGTAGCAGAACAGGAGCAGAATCCCTGCTCCTCCATTTAAAGGATCGAAAAGCCACAGAAAGGATCACTGAACCTGAAGAAGCCAGCATTTGGAAGTACCAGAGGGCTACTTCCTTAATTCTCCTGCCTTTACAACACATACCTGTCAGCTTCTGCTCATTTCTTAAGACACTCAGATGGTCTAAGGGGCACCTATCCCACCTGTCATTTTCATTCTACTTCAGTGAGAAAGACAATGAAAGAGAAGGAAATAAACATCCCCAAGATGGAAGTAGAAGTACCACGTGCCAGCCCCTAAAATGAGTAGACGTGACGCCATAGACACTTTCTCCACATACTCCCTACGCCTCTGAAACCATTCTTCTATCTGCCAGGTGGACGACAGCAAGTGATAGTGATTCAGTAACTACAGCGCATCTTAAATAACGAGTTATCACAACAATAATAAGAGCAACAACTACCAGCACTAGTTATTGCCGTGGCGCTCATTTATGGAAACCCTCCGAGGCAGGCACTGCTGTCCTCATTTGAATGAGGCTGACTCCCTCCCTTGTCCAAAAGAATCTTACAAAGGCCAGGACCATGTGGCTGAAAAGGCCCATGTATTTCCACTTTGCTACTTTGCCACAGCCCCTGGAAAGTTGGTATAAAAAATTCCGTAAACAAACTATGAAATAGGTAGCTTGTCTCCAGTGCCACCGCTTCTTCAGAAGCTCATGCCCACTCCATCCCCCCTGTCAAAATCTGCACTCAGGAATAGATCTGACAAACTCATTGACAGTAGCAATTTTAATTTTAAAACTAGAACTGTTTGGCGTGGAATGAGACTATTTGTGAAGAGTATCATTCAAAAAACTGGTGCCAACAGCAATTTAATTATGAGAACTATCATTTGTAAAAAATGATCAGTTAAAAAATATTTCCCTTGACATCGCCAGCATCTGAATATCTAAATGAACAATTCTGCAGGGCATCTTAAAGCTTAAATACTTAACAGCAGAGGGAGGAAGGTGTTTAAAAATCATGTCAGGCTCCTCAGTTTCAATTATATTCGGGTCTCCTAATGTATCAGGAAACCCTTTTAAGCCTATGATGCTTACAGAAGCAACTGATAAGCTATTTAAAACTACAGTGCTTCTTAGAAAATTACCTCATCAGTGAACTAAACAGTAACTTATTGATGTTTGCAACAGTGCCTGGGTTACTTCTTGGATAGATTCACTTAGCCAGGTAATCTGGTTTCTTACTACAAAATAAAGACAAAAATATATGATCAACCTACAAAACCTTTGCAAGAAATATCTGCAACAACATTTTACATTACTGAGTTCCCATAGGGAATCTATTATTTATGCCCAACTATCATGTTGTGGTGAATATTTAAGCTAAGAATCAGTAACTGGAATTAAATCATTCATCTCTTCCAATTATTAAGAGTTCTCAATTTTCTGATCCGTGCACAGCTACCAATACAGCACAGCAGTACTGCATGGAGGAAGACATCCTAAAAAATTATTCGTGAGTGATGGTATCCAAAATAAGGAACTTACTATAAAAGATACATATTTTGATTAAATGATACTTATTTAAAAGGGGACATTTTAATCAATATGATACAACGGTTATAATTTTATCTCTAGCTTTGTATTTCAAGAGATAACTTATATGCAACATACCATTAAAATGGCCCTAATTTTCCACACCTGCTGTGCAACCCTGGATCAATCTGTCAGCCCCAAGGACTCTGGTCCCATAACTCAGCTTAGACGTCCATTCACTCCTGGGGAGGTCAGCTTTCCATTTCCATATGTAATAATAAGTAATGGCTTCTAGGTGACTCAATGACAACTAAACGAAAAAGCCACTGTCTTGCTTCTTGGTTTTATTCTTCTTCTAATAACCTGATCTGCTCACAAGTGGGTTAATCTAATGAATCCGTTGCACAATGTCTCTTTTTTCCCCCCAAACCTTTCTCTGTGAGGGAGTTCAGGCAAACTACAAAATGACAAACAGTGAGTATCTCATGACACTGTCCTTGGCCTCTTGCCCTTCCTTATCTGTTTATCTCTAATCTGTATCTTTCCCCAGGACTGCGTTTCCCTAAATTAAGAAGGTCTCTACAAATGGTGAAATGAAAATGCCTTTCATACTCCTAGCCTGGCCAGAAAGCACCTCTGAGGTCCACCAAGTGAGTGCCATACCACCCCAAATCATCTTTAACACAGCAACAGCTGGCCTGACTTGCACTAGTAGCCCTGTTCACATGTATATTTGGAACACAGTGGAGACCATTTAGCTCACCAGTTGGGTAATGCAGGAGGATTTCCTTTTCTCAATGTCAGTGTCATTAAGTGGCTATTCTAATTCATTAAAATAACTTAACCTGGAATGTTTGGTTACTTAATGGCTGCAATGGCATCTGGACATAACTTGGAATAAACAAATAATGGTTATAATATTAACAACACTGTTGTACTAGTTCAATCAGCTATTTTTTGGCAACTATTTCTCTTTGATGCAATTCATTTAATTTTAAACATTCATTGAGTGGCTACCACTTTCTAGGCACTCGGGGTACAGAGGTTCCCCACCTTGTGGTCCACCCTTTATGGCATCCACACCCGAGTTAGGGAGAAAGCCGTGTGAAAAACCAATAATTAAGGTACAATCCATTAGGTGCAATTACGGTTCAGGGCTACAGAAGCTGAAAAGTGGCCGAGGTCAACGGCTTGGCAGGGCTAGACCACTTCCCACCAATGGGAAATCATCTAAAAATTATCACCCGAAACGTGAATTTTAATCATCGAAAGACTCCCTAAGTAAATGTACTATTCTTTGATAGTATTATTGTTATTACCCCCTAATCAAACCACTAAAAGCTACAGTCACCCCCTATAAGATGTTATTATTTCATTCACATTTAATACTTGAAGGACCTAATCAAATAGGGATCTATTTACAGACCTCCTTCCTGACCTAAGTAAAGCTTTTTATTTTTTTTAATTTGTTTCCATGTTCTCTACCACCCTGTAAAGATAGAGATAAGCCACTATATGGATATAATCCAACCTAAACCTCTTCCCCTTAAGGACATTTTAAGCCCTCTTACTGTAGGCAGCCTGGTAGCAAATAGTATGATAAGTTAGGCGCATCCATTTAGAAATGATTCTATTATCAAGGCGGACAATTTCTTCACTCTACACCAATGCAACGTTTTGTAATCGAAAGCATTTTGGATTCTGCCTGATTTCTATCATTAAATCTCTAAAGCACAAGGAAGAGTCCAAATGATGTAATGTGACTCTCAAATTAAGTCCTCACAATCTTTGAGATAGCAAATAAAGATTAGCAAAATTGTCTCTGCATAGTTTTCTATACACTATAAATGTGTAAATGAGTAAAATGAGTGACAAGAGATGCAGGCATCTTGACAAAATATCTAACTGATAGCAAATCAATCCACTTGGCTTTGTTTAACAGCAAAACAATTCACTTGGCTGTGCCACAAACTCTGGCCTGGACGAGACACTCAAATTCTTTTCATCTCCTACGTGACAAATGAATTTTTGTATTTCGAGGAGGAAAAACAGAGCTGAACTAGATGCTCTCTAGAGTTTCTTTGGGCTCAAACATTACGAAAGCTCCTGGAAAATGTCTTTTAGACATTTTCTCTATCTTTTCATCCCAGGTTGTGAAATGAAATCCCACTGTCATATCATTTCCAGACATCTGGAAAATTTAATCCATTGCCAGTGTAAGATACCAAGGCAGTTAACAATTAAGCTGTTATTAGTGAATCATGGGTTCTAGGAGGCCACTTGCTGGGCTCTATTATTTTAGTGTCACAACCATGACCTGTAAGTAATACAGGCATTTGAGAAACTCATTAACTTTTAGAAACCTGAGGTACATTTACTGTATCAGACAAATCTACTAGAGAAATCGCAATAGGAACACACGTGTTCCTACACATATAAAGCCTCACTAGTGTGAGGAATACATGAAAGGATAAGACACATCATTCTTCAAAATACTCCCTATTGAAGAACTTTGTAAATGGCACACTGAAGTGAAAAAGGCCCTTCACACACTTATAACCTATCAGATTTTCCATGATAATAATATACCTAACTGGCCCACATGCATAACACGTGCACATGCCAGATGTGTACGTATCTGAGTGTGACACCTAACTAACTGTCACAGCTAAAGCAATAATTGTAAATAAAGAGCACATTTTCAAAAGAATCATTTACAAAAAGCCCAAAGAGGAAAAAAGAACAGGAAAGCCCACAAAGTAGGTCAAGCCAGTGTCAAACTAGAAATCATGGCAAATCAGAAAATATTTTGGGTAATAACCTTCTATGAGGGTCCAAAAACCACACAAAAGATGCTTTTAAAGTAAAACAAGGTACAGTAGCCCCCCCCCCTTTATCCAGAGTATACGTTCCAAGACCTCCAGTGGGTGCTTGAGATCTTGAATAGTACTGAACCCTTTACATACCATGCTCTTTCCTATACATCCATACCTATGATGAAGTTTAACTTATAAATTAGGCACAGTAGGAGATTAACAACAACTAATATAAAACAGATCATAATATACTGTAATAGAAATTACGTGAATATGGTTTCTCTGTCTCTCAATATCTTATCGAGCTCTACTCACCCTTCTTGTGATGACACGAGATGATAAAATGCCTACGTGATGAGATGAAGTGAGGTGAATGACGCAGGCACCGTGACACAGAGTTAGGCTACTGCTGACCTTCTGATGATACATCAGAAGAGGGATCACCTGCTCCAAGCGATGCTGGATCACGGAGCCATTACGATGGCAACGGCTGGATGTCAGGAGCAGACCATGTGGATGGCTGGGTATTCTGGGCAGGACAGAGCTAGACTATGTGAGGTTTCATCAAGCTTCGCTACTCAAAATGATGGGCAATTTAAAACTTATGAATTGCTTAGTTATGGAATTTTAATATTTTCAGACCGTGGGTGACCGAGGATGACTGAAGCTGCAGATGAGGGAGGACTTCCATAGTGAAACTAACAGGCATAAGGACCCATGCTATTTGACTAAGCATACAATTGTATTCTGTACTTACATAGTTCAAGCCGCTGCAACTCAAGAAAGATGTACAAGGATGGAAGAAAAAAAAAAAAAGGCAATCAGAAGATTCCTTACCAGTGGTTCCTTCTTCAACCTGAAGAAGGGAGATAGCATTCGAACAAAAACCCAAAGGGGCAAGCAGAAGGGAAGTACCCTGCCTGGGAAAAGATGGAGATTTGAGGGAGTACGGTTGATCCGCCTGACACTGAGAATAACTTAGTTAAAGTAGAGACAGACTTGCTTCCGGGTCTCTTGGAAGCCGCTTCTGAAGTTTGATTTTAGTTATCTTTAGGAAACGGATAATACATCACACAGTGACTCTGGCAGAGACTATCTGGGATTCAAGGTGGGCTTAAGTAAATTCACAGACGGCTGAGACATGCCGAGACTAACCCCTATCCTTCACAGCTGGTGTCAGAGAGGAGGCCTGAGCTCACTCTCACAGCCTCTACCAGCGGCATCCAGGGTTTATGGGCCAAAGATCTGGCAAGTTCTGTTTCCTCATGTTACAGGAAATATATCAAAGTATTATTTATTAGATATGCTTCTAACGGAGGGGTTAAAGAAGTCTACAGGCTGTATATGCCAATCACCTTATTCCCCCACGAGAAAATTCTGCCCAGTGATTGTGCTTACCTGATACCTATGGGAGAAAAACTAGATTTACTACTTCATCAAGGCCCTGGCAGATTTTTCCTTAAATGTAGTGACCAGAGTTAGGGATGAACAAGTTAACAGTTGTTGTGAGTGGCTACTTTAAGAATTTTAAGAGTAGAAATGGTTGCAATAGCAAAAATCACAGAACAGGCCCTACACCTCCGTTAAATGCCATTAGACGTTGAGATGAAATCCAGAGTCAACCTGAGGTTAGAAAATCCCCTACAACAACCGATACGCAATATGGCTCCTGCCAGTTTGAGATACCTAAGAAAACAACAAACTAGGATGGAGAACAGAACACAAGGGTATGTGCTGACAGCTCAGCCAGCAAAAAGAATTCAGGTTTGACTCAGAGTAGAAGGGTTTTGTTAAAACATAATTGATTCCACCTTTGAAATGAAATCACAATGGGGCATGATTTCTTTAAACAGTTACATTTGCTTACTAACTTAAAATTAGTTAGCTTCCTAGGCTAATGGAAGTTACTACCTCATTTTCAGTGTTGGACATACACTTTCTAGCGGTCAGGACTGCTGAAAGAAGAAACCTCTATTCATGTCATGCTACTAATTTGAGTTCACGGGACCTAACCTAGATGCAGACAACTGTGTTTGTGCTTTCTGGGGGGAGATCAGAAGGATCTCTGTGTTTAATTAAAAGCAAAATCATTTATACTCATTAAAACGAACCATCTAACGACATTCTCTGTCATACTACAGTTATAACTTAATCAAAACTCTACTTTCCAGTCTACTGACCACATGGCAGAGTGGCCTCTCGGGATTACCGAAATGCTCCTCTGACGTAGGAATGCACTCCCGGGGAGTGAGGCACCCACAGATAAAGGGACCTTGGTAGGCTCTGTGTCTTAACCACTTCTTATAATAGCGTTTGTTACCCGACAACGCCCAACTCGATCTCTTCGAGACTCAAAGCTGACAAGTTAACATTTATATTTAGAAAAGATTCCCAAGGAGCTCAGCAAACCTTACTTCTGGTAGTGGGCCGGCCGGTTTGGTTAGGATCCCTCCTACATATACAACATTAGGCAGAGTAGGTCTCGGGAACTCCAGCGCTACATCTGTACACAGCATCCACAGGCTGGACCCATGCACCAAGTCATACATGGACTTCTCCGGCAGCAGGTTGTACTTCTGCATTATCCTCTCATATTTGGGAAGAACCAGAAAGCTGACCCCTAATCTGGAAATGAGGTAAACGCCGGTGTTTTTCATCCTTTGCAGCAGGTTCATGTGGTCTGTGAGGAGTGAGTTAAACTCCGGGACGTAAGCTAATGGGGCAGGAGCACCCACTTCAGCGGGATACCAAAGGCCAGTTGAAAATACAGCATATTTAACCCCTAAAAGATGAGCTATCACAAATCCACACATGTCATTAGGGTCCACCAGCAGCAGGTCAAACTTTTCCTTTTTTAGACCCTGGATCAGGGCACGGTTGCCAACCATCATATCACAGTTCTTGGTATAGTGATCCAGGATGTCAAACAGTTCGATTGCTGTCAATCTCCCAGAGAAAATATTCCGCATTTTGGACTGCAGGAAAGCATCCGAGGTGGTACTGTTAAAGATCCCTGGGTAGCGCTGGAGGCTGTAATGATTAGATGGCGTGATGTCTCTGCCTTCAGAGAGGAGAAACACCGTGTGGTGCCCACTCTCGTGCAAGGCAGAGGCCAGTGTCTTGAAAATGTACATATGGCTTTCGAACATAATTGGCGGCACGATGATGATTTTGGCGGCCTTCGCTATGACAACAGCACTCCACAGGAGCATGAAATACGGAGTGTAAGACTTCATAGCTGAAATGACAACCAGAAAACTACTGAAAACAGAATGCAACCCTTACCATTCAAAACCACCACAAAGACACTTTTTCAAAGTATCTGATGATCCAGTACTTTGCCTAAGGATCACTTTTAAAACTTATCCCAATGTTTGTTCTAGTTGCCTCTTTATCTCTGGAAGGTATTTTTCAAAGTATAGAATTGACCGCAAAACTGGCATAAACTGAAATATATTTAAAATGTATCAGTTCTGGAACACACAATTGCATCAATAACGGACAACTAATTTTTTTTTCAACGACAAAATTGTTTTAAATTTGAAATGAAACCTATAAGATTGAATGACAAAAGATCTCTCTTCTTTGAATAATAGCTATGAGGTACCTAAGAAACATCTGTTTATCTTTCAATTGAACATCAACGTTAATCCCAGAAAGAAGAGCCAAGACTTCTTACTTCCAGGTATATCAGCATGTATGTCTCTTTTTAAATCATTTTATCACATCAGTAACATTCCCAGTTATGACTAAAGCATACCAAAGAAAGATTATATTTTAGAAAGTAATTATTTCAAGCAGTAATTCTATAGAAAATACATTTTTCCACAGGAAAAAAAATGACCTTGAATGTGACTTTCTCCTTTATCTAAATACCCTTAAGTATCCTGGCCTACTCTCCGTTTATGTAATTTATATCAATTTGCTGATTCATTTCAGGGCATTATCTAGAAGAGGAATTTTTAATAGAAAAGTTCAAGAAAGTTAACTGGATCTCAGTAAATGTTTGTGAAAGAAGTGACTGACGAGTGACTATGTCCTAGACTACACTTCCTGTGTTGTACCTGTAACTCAGGTGCAAAGGGCAAGTCAGATGATGGCTGTATCCTTGATGGCTAATGCTTCTTCTATGCTTTTGTGTTAATAGAGTGTATACAATAGTTAGATTCATCCTCTATCATTTTTTAGAAATAATACCCTATGGGGGCCATAGAGTGCACAAACTTTCCCTTCCTATCCAAAATAAGTTTTACTTAGACTCTAAATTAGCCTCCAAATAGGGAAAGATCTGAACAATAGTTACTCGTGAGAACTGGACACTTTTACTTCAAGGAACAACTCAAAATAGATTTATATGCAATCACCAAATCAATATCTATTTTTACTCATTATCATACATTAATCATCCTACTTGTACAAATTCCCACCACGTAAATGCAGTTTAAACAACTATACCTTCTCAACATTCAAACACTGCAAGCAACCTAAAAAAAAAAAAAAGAAGAAGAAGAAATCAATAGCAGGCAACGATAGATTCTTCCAATACCAAGATTAAACTATAAATATTTCCAGGTGCTTTTTCCCTCTCTCGTTACAAGGAAATTTTCAAACCTTTTCTAAATGATACTACGTCATTAAGAGTAAACAGAAGTAATATGCTTTATAAACATATAAAAGTCTATGCTAAATGTTGCTTGAATTAATGTGAGGGCTTTAAAAAAATAAATTTGGAGAAAACACTGTTTATGTAGCAATAAAGTTAAAGTTTATTCTATAATAACAAGGTCACTGAAGGAATAAAATTAAGTAACCAATCTTGGAGAAAACTTTCCAGATCTTGATTCTCCTGTGTTGTCTCTCCAATGTGTCTCTCTGGTGTAGCCCCCTTCCCATGCCAAGGTGGAAAAATTAGGAATTTTAAGTAGACATGTTATTAACTTTAGGAGATTGATGTAGAAACAGCTATTACAGCAGAACTGTCCACTGCTGTGATTAACAGTGCCTGTTACTACATGCATGTCCAAGAAGACACGCAGGATGATGGACGAATGGTAGGCAACTGCTCTGCTGACTCTGTTTTGCATTTAGCTGAGCAGACTCAGTTCCTTCAGCTGCAGTTAAAACTATTACTTTATCATAAATCACTAAGAAACAAAACAAAAAATAATAGTAGGGAAAAAAATCCTTTTACCATCTTTCTTATTTTTTTCCCTTTTTTATTTTATTTTAGTACTTACTGCAAAGTAAAAAGAAATCGCACAAAATGATAATTTAATGCACAATTGCTTACATTCTAGAACAGCACTGTCTAATAGAACTATCTGTGATGATGAAAATGTTCTATCTCCTTACTGTCCAATATGGTAGCCTCTAAGGAGCAGCTAAAATGTGATTAGTGTGACTGAGGAACTGATTTTATTTTATTTTTTTATTTTCATCAACAATTCTTGATCTTTTTTTTTTACATCTTTATTGGAGTATAATTGCTTTACAATGGTGTGTTAGTTTCTGCTGTATAACAAAGTGAATCAGTTATACATATACATATGTTCCCGTATCTCTTCCCTCTTGCATCTCCCTCCCTATCCCACACCTCTAGGTGGTCACAAAGCACTGAGCTTATCTCCTGTGCTACGCGGCTGCTTCCCACTAGCTATCAATTTTACATTTGGTAGTGTATATATATCCATGCCACTCTCTCACTTCGTCCCAGCTTAGCCTTCCCTCCCCATATCCTCAAGTCCATTCTCTAGTAGGTCTGTATCTTTATTCCCGTCTTACCCCTAGGTCCTTCATAACTTTTTTTTCCCTTAGATTCCATATATATGTGTTAGCATACAGTATTTGTCTTTCTCTTTCCGACTTACTTCACTCTGTATGACAGACTCTAGGTCCATCCACCTCACTACAAATAACTCAATTTCGTTTCTTTTTATGGCTGAGTAATATTCCATTGTATATATGTGCCACATCTTCTTTATCCATTCATCCCATGATGGACATTTAGGTTACTTCCATCTCCCGGCTATTGTAAATAGAGCTGCAATAAACATTTTGGTACATGACTCTTTTTGAATTATGGTTTTCTCAGGGTATATATATGCCCAGTAGTGGGATTGCTGGGTCATATGGTAGTTCTATTTGTAGTTTTTTAAGGAACTTCCATACTGTTCTCCATTATGGCTGTACCACTTCACATTTGAGGAACTGATTTCAAATTACTACTAGTGGCTACTGTACCAAAATAAGGTTAGAAAAAGTACATAGATTCTGTACATAAAAATTCTAAAAGTAACTATTCAGAAATACCAATATTCATGTGATAAAATATCTTCTAAAAATAATGTCTACTAGGCCTGCATATGTCTTCATGAAAAAAGACTGATCACTAACAAAGAAGCATCATTTGCACAAGCGTGTTATTCGCTGTTCAAATACAAAGTTCATTACGAAGGATTACAACAGCACTTTAATCTCAGAACTATCACTTTCATGGATAACAGAATGACTAACGCAAACGCAACTACCAACAAATGGTGAGATTCTTGCTAGTCCAGAAGTATCAGAATGTGTCTATTGATAAGCTGGACTACATTCATATTAAAATTTCTCCTCTGAGAAAGATAAGGTCAAGAGAATGAGAAGATAAGCAACAGACTGCGAGAAATATTTGTAAAAGACATATTTGAAAAAAGGACTGTGATCCAAGATACGTAAGGAAGGAACTCTTAAAACTCAACAATAAGAAAACAAACAACCTGACTTAAAAAGGGGCCAAAGACCTTAACAGACACCTCACCAAAGAAAATACAGATGGCAAATAAACATAAGAGATGTTCCATATCATATGTCATTAGGAAAATGCAAATTTAAACAATAATGAGAAACCACTACACATCTATTAAAATGGCCAGAATCCACTGACAACACCAAATACTGGAGAGGATGTGGAGCAACAGGAACTTTCATACATTGTTGGTGGGGATGCAAAACAGTCTTTGGAAGACAAATTGGCGGTGTCTTACAAAACTAAACACACTCTTACCATACGATCCAGCGATTGTGCTCCTTGGTATTTACACAGAGGAGATGAAAACAGATGTCTGCACAAAAACGTACACAGGAACGCTTATACCAGCTTTATTTACAATCGCCAAAACTTGGGAGTAACCAAGTACACCACCTTAGGTTAAGTGAATAAATAAACTGTGGTTCAGCTATATAATGGAATATTATTCAACACTAAAAAGAAATAAGCTATCAAGCCATGAAAAGGCAGGGAGGAAATTAAAATGTATATTTATTAAAGGAAAGAAGCCAATCTGAAAAGGCTACATACTGCATGATTCCAATTACATAACCTTCTGGCAAAGGCAAATCTCTATGGAGATTCAGGCAATCTCTAAAGAGACTGGTGGTTGCCACGGGTTGCAAGGGAGGGAGGGATGAACATGTGGATCACAGAGGATTTTTAGGGTAGTGAAACTGTTCTGTAAGATGTTACAATGGTGGATACATGTCACACATTTACCCAAACCCACAGACTACACAACACCAAGAATGAACCCTGTAAAGTATGGACTTTGGGAGATAACGATGTGGCGACAGTCACTGATCAAAACGAATGTACCTGTGGCGCACAATGTTGATAGCTGTGGGAGGTGTGCATGTGCAGGGGGAGGGAAGATATGGAAACTATGTATTTTCTGCTCAATTTTGCTGTGAACTTAGAACTGCTCTAAAAAGTAAAGTTTACTAGTTTAAGAAAAAATTTTAAAGCAATCTGAAAAAAAATAATGAAAAGAAAATAAACTAGATGATTAAAAAAAAAAGGTTGTGGATGTATTAAACACACTATAAACAAAATTAAATGAAAAATGATATCCTAGAAAAACAGCCCCTGCAACATACATAATAGACATTTAACTTCTATAAGCATTTTCGTGAAGCCATTATTTAGGGCAGGAGAAGACTTACTAATTGCAAACATTTAGAGATATGTTAGATTCCCAACAATTGGAGACTGGTTAAATAAACTGTTGCTCACGCATACAATGCAGCCCCGAAACAACCCTGTAAAAGAACATTTAATGGCATGGAGAGATGTTCAAGATTAGGTTACTAAACATGCTTATAGCATGTAGCACTCTGTAAAAGATATATACATATATATACATAGGAATGCTAAACACCAAAGGGCAGTAGTTTTTTCTGGATAGTATGAATTATAAGGGATTTTAATTTAACTCTTTCTACATTGGACACATGTTACTCTTGTCTTAATAAAAATAATGGTAAGTATTTTTTTAATAATATGTGATGAAAAAAGATCTTTCACAGTAACAATAAAGTACATAAAATACCTTTAAAATTAATTTTAAAGGATATATATTTTTTGGCTATACCAAGTATAGCAAGCCTTTCCCTGAAGATATACATGGAAATAATACTAAGTGTATAGAAATACTATAGGGCTTCCCTGGTGGCGCAGTGGTTGAGAATCCGCCTGCCGATGCAGGGGTCACGGGTTCGTGCCCTGGTCCGGGAAGATCCCACATGCCGCAGAGCAACTAAGCCCGTGAGCTATGGCCGCTGGGCCTGCGCTCCGCAATGGGAGAGGCCACAGCAGTGAGAGGCCCGCATACAGCAAAAAAAAAAAAAAAAAAAAAAAAAGAAATACTATATTATTTTAATGGAATACGATATTCTAAAAAAGCCAATCTTTCCCATATTATAAATAGACTGAATAAATTCCTCTCAAAATTCCACTGGATGGCTTTGTTTTGTTTGGAATTTGACCAAACTATAGCCATGTTTCTTGGTTAGAACAGGCAAGAAGAGAGAATACACTTTTGAAAAAGAAACAGTAATGACTTGGGACAGAAAGGCAAATATTAAAATACATTTTGTAATTAAAACACTCTATGTATATGTGTGGTGCATATATACAATGGAATACTAGTCAACCATAAAAAAGAATGAAATAATGCCATTTGCAGAAACATGGATGCAACTAGAGATCATCACACAAAGTGAAGTAAATCAAAAAGAGAAAGACAAATGACAAATACCATATGATATCACTTATATAAGGAATCTAAAATATGACATAAATGAACCTATTTACAAAACAGAAACAAATTCACAGACATAGAGAACAGACGTGCAGTTGTCCAGGAGAAGGGGGAGTGGGAGAGAGATGGAGTGGGAGGTTGGCGTTAGCAGACATAAGCTATTATATATGGAATGCATAAACAACAAGGTCCTACTGCATGGCACAGAGAACTATATTCAATATTCTGAGATAAACCATAATGAAAAAGAATATGAAAAAGGATGTGCATATATATATATATAGAAAGAGAGAGAGAACTAAATCACTTTGCCGTACAGCAGAAATTAACACATTGTAAATCAACTATACTTCAATTAAAAAATAAAATAAAAACGCTACGGAACTAGCCCAAGAATCCTAATTCAAATCAATGGATCAGAGTAGGTAGCCTGTAAGAACTTCTTGAATATGAACATACTATGAGATGAAGGAAGTACCACAAGTAAACGAAGAAAGAACAACTCACTCAATATGAAGTGTTAAAAGCTGGCTTTATATTTGCAAAACAACATCACTAAATTTTTTACCTTAGAGTTTCCCCAAAGTAAATCAGATAGAATAATGTCAAAAATTTTTTTTCTAATAAAGCCGTTAAGAGTGTTGAGCTTTAAATGATCTCTGGAAAGAGAAAGATAATTCTGAGCATAAAGCAAAGGGAAAAGAATCACTATTATTCGATTCTATTACCTAATCATTAAATATTTTTAGAATGTTTAAAACATCTGGTGCAAAGGTTTCCAGTCTAGGAGGGCTGACTGAGCCCAAGTGTTTCTACTCCTTTCCTCCCAAAGCTCCTTTGGAATTATAGTAAACAATACAAAAGGGAATAAATACCTAACACCTCTGAGAACGGACATGAGGAGGTGAGGTACGGGCAAAACTACAGTCATCAGCGGAATGGAGTTGTGACGCCGTTTGTGTCAAAAATTTGACAAATCGCTTACGGAGAGAAAAGAATGCAGGAACTCATGGCCCAGAACACACAGAGGGAAAGCCTGCAGCAGGGATGAAAACTGCTTCCAGGATGGCTGAGAGCTTGAGAGGACACTGGAAGACCAAGAGCAGGAGGGACGAGAGAGAAATGAAGGGGAGGCACTCTCTGAAGAGGAACTGAACCAGTTTCCCATCCATCACATCTCCCCTTCACTCCCCCAGAGGCAAAGCAGGGGCTGCTGCATTTATCCCCAAAAGTAAAAATGAAGACCAGTCCTCTAGAAAAAGTGGATAACCTGCCTAAAGAGCAGTGAGAGCCGATAACTCGGGCTAAAACCCTCCCAATGTTGGCGTATGCGAGGTGGCAGATGGCTCCTCACCCGTGCGCCCTATGGGTGGCACTGGGCACGCCACCCCTCCACAGGCAGTCCTAACTCAACCTCCCAGTTAGTCCGAGGAGCTTAAAGCTTGCTGAATGACTGAACAAATGAACAAACGAGATTTCTTCTTTCATGACATCAGCAAGGATGTCATTTTTAACGATAAGGCTCAGTCCTTGAAAAGGCATAGCACAGTCTTACGCAGTTGGTGAAAATGTAAATCGGCACGAGTGTTCTGAAAAACAACCGGCACATTATTTTACATTTTTGTGAAGCTATCCCGAATCAGAATTACCAACATGTATGTACGAAGACATTCCCTGCATTCACTTCCGACAGCAAACAGGCAGAAACTACTACGAATCCAGCAAGTAAAGGATTGATCAAAGTCTGGAATATCTTACAATGGAAAACCATAGCACCATCAAAAACCATGATTTGTAAAACAGTTTTAATTTGAGAAAATGCCTATAACATAATAAGAAAGCAAGAAAACAAAATTTTACATACATATACTCGATATATGCATACATAAAATGATTATAATGACCACAAAGTAAATATCAAACTGGTATCAATAGTAAATTTGGACTGTCAGATTGAGTGATAGTGTTTTATTTTCCTATTTATATATTTCCAGATTTCTGAACTTTTCTACCAAAAATATATAGTATTTATGACACATTCCTTCAACTTACACGCCCCTTGAGCATGCCTTACGTTCACTCTCCCTTTGGAGTCCAGTGTCGGAAAACATCAGTCTCTGTTTGCCGGGCCCTACTTACTCTCCAAACGATCACAGCCTGCCATTGGCTGCCCCACGACTCTGCGTGCACACTCATTGCCAAGGGCACTAACTATCTCCTAACTTTCACACAAATTCCCTTTTCTTCCCGGCACTTATCTGATCGCACTTCTCTCCCACCCTAAATACTACTGATCCCCTACCTGCTCCAAATTCTCCCTTGGCTTCTGAGATGCTACTGCTACTTGACGGTACCTCACTGCCAGAATACTGAAGAAAATCCACAATGCGAAGACTCTATAAACAAATTTCATTTTGCACATCAGTCCGCCCTTTCTTCTTTACATAAAAATTATTCCCAGGCCTGCATTCAAGACAGAAACAATGCCAAGTTTAATAAGTGTGCCCACCCCTCGCTATATGGAAGCCATTCAACATTTAAGAGTGAATTAATTGGGGCAAAACAACATGGATATCGGGGTGGACCTAAATGTTGCACGTGCAAAACACTCATTTGCAAAAGTGATCCCTCCAAGGCCCCCCAAAATTGTTGTAAACCCTTAAAAGCACCAGGAAAAAATCAGATTAGCTATATATTTCTCCTGCTCCTAAGCAACAATGGTTCACATACGCTAACATTTAACACAGGAACACCCCAGCGTACCACTGAGATTTTTAAAGATGACAAATAGACTTCATGAATCCATACTGCTCCCATTTTCGCAAACACCAGAGCCTAACACCATACGAGACCTCTGGCAACCTTACTATTTCCATCTACTTATTTTTTATTTTTTAGTGGGGGCATCACCTTTGGCCACCATTTGAAAGAATCATTTCTCTGTTTTTTTCTATTTGAAGTTGGATCGTTAATAACTGTGAACTAAGCATACACGAGGATGAACTATACAGGAAGAAAAAATGCCAAGCACATAAACCAAAGGAAAGAACTTAGGTTTTGACAGCCTACCATCCCAGCAGCTCAGCGATTTGCAGTCTATCGTTTTAAACGAGAATCAATCAAAGTGTTTTCGCATTAAAGGAAAAACAAAACAATAGCTAATCGGAAATTTAAGATCATGTCTGTACGTGGTGAATTGGGCTATTCAGAAAAATGAAGTGAGTGACTTAGTCCTCAAAGCGGATTATGTTGTCTAGCAAGCTGAACAGCGGAATTTCTTTGTGCTTTTAAGTTTCCTTGGCATTTAATATTGTGTGGACTGCAATAAGAGAAAATATATCAGTCACAACTGCCACCACGGGTTGACCTTGGTACTATATGAAATATTGTTGAGTAATTTCATCTCTCTTCAAAGCACCTTCTACAAGTAAAGCCTTGGAAAATGCCATCTAGTAAAATAAAAATAAATCCAGCAAAGTAAAAACTAATGGGGCATCATTACTAGTGCTTTTAAATAAATGTAAATTTTATTTTAAAAATCTATTTTTCTCTAGCACAATTTAAGCTCCCAAAGGGGAGAAACTGTAGTAAAAGTTGGTAACTGTTTTATTCCCGTTGCTGAACCACATCGTGCTCAATACAGAGTTACTGAATGAATGACTGCGACTGTGAATCTGAACCAGGATGTTTAGTTGGACCACAGGCACCTCCACTAATGGCCTCGTTTTTGTCCTTTAATTTTAAATGAATGAACTTATAATTCTATCTATCACCTTACTTCTGAATAAAATTCTAAATCAAAGGCTTTGGCTGGCTTGAGGCATTGGAGTTAGTTACACATCTCAATCATGGAGAAAATTTCTGGGGTAATGGATATTGCAGTTGGAGAAAGTTATCAAGTTAAAGGACAGATTCATTACAGCTTTTCCTTAAGTCTAGGGGTCTTTTTTCATCTTATTTGTTAACTTCCTACACGTTCACAGCAATGTGGTGAATGGCCAAGAAAATTACCACTTATTAAATACTAGAATATGAAAGGAAACTGGAATTTGTTGGCTGCCATGTACGGGCATGTAAGAGACAGCTGTGGCATATATTTTCCTTCTCTTTTCTAGTAATGGAATCCTCTACTTTAGCTTGGCTCATAGCCAAAAAGACTAACGACATTTCCCAACCTCTCTAGGGGCTAGTTTTAGCCACAATGAGTAAGTTCTAGTAAATGGGCATGGGATGGAAGCATAGTGATACGTGCAATTCTAATTTATACACTTAGGGATTTCGCTTTTCACCTTCCTGCTGGCTGGAATGAGGACGTGGTAATGATTAACATCCTGGACCACGGGACAGAAGTACAAACCAGGAAAGGTGTAACAACAAAGACACCTGACACTGTGGAACCAGGAGAGCAGCTCTGCCTGCTTCTGCCCATTGTAACCATCATCTGCGAGACAACTCAACTACCTCCTTGGAGTCATTGTTATTTTGACACTATTTCCAGCACTAGGGTGATCAACCACCCTAGAAGTGACAGCATTTCCAGGATGCAGAGTTTCAGCACTGAAACTGTGAACGTCCCGGGCAAACCAGAAGGAGCTGGTCACTTTATAGCTTAAAATCTATATCCTAACATAAAACTATAAATAAACAGCAGCTTGTAAAAAGAGCTGTACTATGTACCTTCCCTGCATCACAGGCTTTATGAGTATTATCTCATTTTATACTGAGATAAAGGCAAAAATAGTTGTTCCCATTTATACATGAGGAGAATATGATTGAGAGTAAGACTGAGATAAGAAATTATCTAGTATATTGCAGAGCTTCATATCCATTTTTTCTTTTTTTTTTTTTTTGCGGTAGGCAGGCCTCTCACTGTTGTGGCCTCTCCCGCCATGAAGCACAGGCTCCGGACGCGCAGGCTCAGCGGCCATGGCTCACGGGCCCAGCCGCTCCGCGGCATGTGGGATCTTCCCGGACCGGGGCACGAACCCGTGGTCCCTTGCATCGGCAGGCGGACTCTCAACCACTGCGCCACCAGGGAAGCTCCATATCTATTTTTAATCCACTTTCATCCCACAATGCAAAGAGAGGAAGAAAACAAAGCTGAAAAAACATATTGTAACTGTGGTCAAACTGGGAGAAAACTCAGCTTTATTGCTATAGAGTTGTTAAACGGCCCGGGTTTAAACATTCATCTTTCATATGTAAACAATATCTTGTGTTCTGAAGTTAATTATGACCATCTGTTTGCAATTAAACTATGAAAGCAAGGAGTCCCCTAAAAAGCACACTGTGAAGTGGGAACACCTTGACTTGGGGTGGGTGATGGGGAGAGAGATAATTCAGGAAATTAAGGCCACCTGCTGTTGGTTAATGATCCCACCCCCCAAAAAAAAAGCGGTGATCTGGCAGTAGTCTGGCATCTTTAATTAATCAAGAGGGCAATCTGGGTAAAAACCCTACATTCAGTTGGCTGCTGGCAGTTAATACAAAGAACAGATTTTCAAAATTCGCCACTTTATCAAATTAATGGTTTTGATTCATTCAGAAAAATTAAAGACATTTATATGTTTGGAAGTGCATAGCTTAACTAGAGAAATGCAAGCTACTGAAGGAAATAAACCATTAGCAATACCGTTCAAAAAATTCATTGCTGCACTTGGTCCTCTGATGAGTGCCGAGGGGTACAGGAAAAGCCTCCTTTTGAAGGAGAAGTTGTAGGGAATGTTTTTGT
Organism: Kogia breviceps; assembly: GCF_026419965.1. Taxonomy (NCBI): domain Eukaryota; kingdom Metazoa; phylum Chordata; class Mammalia; order Artiodactyla; family Physeteridae; genus Kogia; species Kogia breviceps. Next base: position 122,079,039 of record NC_081315.1, on the reverse strand, counting down.
TGTCATCTATTGTTGCTGTTGCTGTTTTAACACTCCAAGCTAACTGCACTTACCACTTGTCTACACTGCCAGTATTTGCAGTTACCTCTTCCCAGACATCTATAGTATAGGTGGTGAAGCTGTAATGAGAAACTCGATGCTATTCGCTTAACAGTGATAGCTGGCCCAGGCCCACGGGATCCTTCTCTGAAATCATCAGGTGGGAAGGTATGATAAAAAAAAAAACAAGAAAATAAGAGAGAAAAGAAAAATAGGATCATATGGATACTAACAGACATTGCACTCAGTACCCAGTAAATTATATGTATCCAATTAATGCTCAATGACGGCGATTAAATTTAACTATATTAAACACAAATTTAATAGCCTAATGAAACCATTCTGAAATGTTCGCATCCCAAAGAAACACCCATGGTGCTAACTAAAAATGCAGATTCCAGGGTCTTTTCAACACACAGGCTATTATGAAGTCTGGGGAGAAATCCCCAAACCTGCAACTGTAAGAAGCAGCTGGAGATTTTGATGCAATTCAACCACCAGATTGAGAGACAGGGATCTCATACTTAATCCTTATGTGCAATAAGAGAAATACAAGTGATGCAGTGGACGTGTGCATCTGAAATTTAAAGACCTGATAAAGCTCAACTGTCCTGGGGATTCAGAAAATGACAATGCCCAACCACAGATCCTGAGGAACCCACAATAAACAAATAAACACTCCCCAGATATTTTGAAATGTCCTGTGACAAAGTGCCTGCAATCTCTCAGGAGCGTGTGACTACAGTTTTAGTAATTTATAAGGACATGCAGTACCTTTCAATTTTCATTCAGTTTAATATCACATATTCTACTTTCCCATTATCACCATATTATGCAAATTATAAGATAATTTGAAATATTAACATATTAGTAAAGTATTAGCAATGTCCCTTTGGATAAATAATTTAAATAAATGTCAACGTGTATTTAAAATTTTGGTGTTTTGGGTATGTGTCATATTTAGGTAACCTAAGACTGTCTTTTCAGGTAACTCACATTTCAAGTTGTTTATATTATGATAATAAAATCATTTTAAGAGACCCTATCATGAAGTCCCTATAATTAAAGGAAAAAAATAAATATATATATGGCATACATCTATGGATGCCCAAATCCACAGCCTTTGTAATTTAGGCCAAGTTATTTAATTTCTCTGCACCTAATTTACTTCAACCTGCCAGGTAAAGATATTAAATTAGATGGTCTGGAACATCACTTACAATTCTAAAGCTTGCTGAAAAACGGGATTAAGAATAAGTTTAATGAGACTGATATGATTTGGTTCACAAAAGTAGTTAAGATCAGATCAATGGATGCTGAGGAAAAAAATGAGGAAAAATGAAACTCACCCTGATTTTAAACTTTGTGTTCTAGAGAATCTTTACTGTGAAGACAAATTTCATAGGGATACTTTTAAAATGCAATTCTGATTCAGTATGTCTGGTATGGGGCCCCAAATGATTTCTTTCTGATGAGCTCTCTGGTGACATGAGATGCTGTAGGTGTGCACACCGCACTGTGAGTAAGCAAAGATTTAGAGTCAAGCCGAGAGGTAGAACGAAGAGTAATAAAACATGATCAATAATGAGGTCAAGCAGTCAACAATACCAATAACCTACTGGAAAACAAATTGTTTTTCAATCACACATAAACAAAAGACAATTTGCTTAAAATAATGAAAGGACCTAATGGACTTAATATGCAATTTTTTAAAGGAACTGATATTTGGTAGGTGAGCCAATCTTCCAACACACAGCTACACTCCAGTGGCTCTCAACTATAATCATCTGGGGAGCCCGTGAAAACTAGAGACGCCTGAAAACCTGCCACTCCCAACCCAGACCAATTAAATCAGAATTTCTGGAGGTGAGGCCTACCTAGGTCTTAGTTTTGTGTTTCTGTTTTGATGCTCCCCAAGGGATTATGATATTGAGAACCAGTGAGCTACACTTTCACAAAATCATAGCAAAATACACAAAAGTAAACTAATCCAACCCACTTTTTGTTGTTGTCTTTTAAAAAACTGAGTTGTGTGTGTGTGTGTGTGTGTGTGTGTGTGTGTGTGTGTGTGTGTTGGCAAAACTAAGACTACTTGAATACCCCTAAACAACCAATTAGTAAATAAAATACAGTATCATGAATTTAGGTTATAAAAACTAACCAGGAAACGTGTTAACCAGGAAAACATTTTGAAATTTATACTAGATTTTTCTTTTGTCCCTAAACTGATTAGAAATTTTTTCATCACATGAGAAAACTAGATCTGATTATATTTAGTATCATAGATCAGTGGTTCTCAAACTTTCGCATGCATCAGAGTCACCTGAAGAGTTTGTTATAACAGACTTTTAGGCCTGTCCTCAGTTTCTGATTCTGTAGATCTGGGAGGGGTCCAAGAATCTGCATATCTAACAAATTCCCAGGTGTTGTTGATGCTGCTGGTCCAGGGACCATTTTGAAAATCACTGATAGAGAAAAAAGTTTGCAATTTTAAAAACCACAATTTTATAGATATCCATATCCATATCCACAGATACAGTGGGGATTTCTTTTTCTGCACCTCCTCAAGACCAGCTTGGTACCAGCTATCTCCATGCTTCTGCATCATGTGATCAACATGCAGCAAACAATAAGGAAATTCTTTGTTTTGATTCTGATCTCATCCTTAAACAAATGAGAAAAGTTTCATAAATCGTACAACTGAGTTTGTATGAGGCTTTAGGTTCTCATAGGTATATGCTTTCTTAAAGAAACTGATGTTTGATTAAAATGTTTCATTAGGACTTTTTATAACTCTTTCATTGGGATTTAATTAGCAGAATACCACAATGAATGTGGAGAAAATGCAGATCAAATTATCTTCTCCCACAATGGGACAAAATCACATGTGCAGGAAACAGCTTTTCAATACACCATTTCTTAGAGAATCTTTTTTTTTTTTTTTAATGTATTTATTTATTTATTTATTTATGGCTGTGTTGGGTCTTCGTTTCTGTGCGAGGGCTTTCTCCAGTTGCGGTGCGCGGGCCTCTCACTATCGCGGCCTCTCTTGTTGCGGAGCACAGGCTCCAGAGGCGCAGGGATCAGTAGTTGTGGCTCACGGGCCCAGTTGCTCCGCAGCATGTGGGATCTTCCCAGACCAGGGCTCTAACCCGTGTCCTCTGCACTGGCAGACGGATTCTCAACCACTGCGCCACCAGGGAAGCCCTCTTAGAGAATCTTAAGGCTTCCAAAATGTACTAGGATCACAAAAGATCATGGGATTGTTTCTCTTATTATTAATAATACCCCTTCTTTAATATCACTAGTTTAAGCGAATTTTTAACATTATCTACATTAACATTATAAGAGTCACAAAATAAATCCCCATGTGATATCTTAAACATGTTTTGGGACCCAAAATGTCTGGCCAAATATAACCAAAAAACAAACTTAAAATAATTCTGGATATTTCCCTATTCAATTCCTTGCAAGTCCTGTAGAGTGAACAAATAGCAAACTTCCCCACTGCTGTCTCTTAAAACGCTAATCAAATCACAAAGAGAAGGTTGTTACGGAGTATCAGATAAAACAGCAACCTTATATTGTTCTCCAGAAGAGGAAGATTTTGGTAGGCAGAGAATACATTTCTCTGCTACTCCCTTACAAACAAGTAAAAATGTAGTTTTGTGGCTTCTAAGCATCTAGGATTAGACTTTATAGTCAACACAATGAAGCAAGTCTAAAGAAGTCTTTTGTATACCATTGCCATTGTTAATAGTCTTGCAAACATAATATTAATGTGCTTAAATATTCGTACTTAATATATTTGTTGTGAAATGATGCAACTATATTTTTAAATATGTATTTTCATATTTTATGAAATAAATCAGAGTCCCAATTTAAAAACTAAAGATAACTGAGTCCAAACCCTCTCATATGTAGAGAAAGGGACAAGGTCTCCAGCGGGTGGTTGCCAAGCATCACCTGGCTAGTTCGTAGTTACTCATTGGCAGAGTCGGAACTAGCACTCAGGTTTCCTGGGTCCTAATCCAGTATCTCTTATCTATACCACATAGAGACTCTCCAAAGTTGCCACAGCCACATGTCAGATAACAGGCTTTTTCTTGAATTCTGGGATCCACAAAGCAAATCAGCAGCCTTTGAAAAGCCTTACTAATGACCTTCTCACACTTTTAGACATAAAAACCTTTCAATTTTATACTAGATTTGAAAAATCACCGTGTATTTTGGCTCTAGGGCAGAAGAGTTCTATCATTAACAGGCTGCTTGTGAACGAATGGTTGGATTCTTTCATTTTTTATTTTTTTGGTTGTGTTGGGTCTTTGTTGCTGCACAGGGGCTTTCTCTAGTTGTGGCGAGCGGGGGCTACTCTTTGTTGCGGTGCACGGGCTTCTCATTGCAGCGGCTTCTCTTGTTGCGGAGCATGTGCTCTAGGCCCGCGGGTTTCAGTAGCTGTGGCGCGTGGGCTCAGTAGTGGTGGCCTGCGGGCTCTAGAGCACAGGCTCAGTAGTTGTGGTGCACGGGCTTAGTTGCTCCGCGGCATGTGGGATCTTCCCGGATCAGGGATCCAACCCATGTCCCCTGCATTGGCAGGTGGATTCTTAATCGCTGCACCACCAGGGAAGTCCCCGGATTAATTCTTATATGTTACAGATGCCCACTAGACAAACTAGACAAATTCCTCCGGGAATTCAACATGTCTGGTTCGAAGTGTCTCCCTTTCCATGCCTTGTGATCAGAGTAGGAGTAAGAGTAGGACTGCATTTATGTAGTATCAAAATGATAAGCTAAATTACTTTTACTGGTAAAAATAATGATGAGAAAGCATAAAGCAGTTGGGCTCGTATAGAGGCTGGGCAACTGCTATACAGGATGATTTGAATAAAAGGACCAGATCCTACTCTAGTGATGGGCAGGCTCTACCACCCTCCCCCAGCCCCCCAAACACACCCCTACCCACATCCTTACTGACAATTTGCAAGCCAGTCACTGGGATTTCTCTTCTGAACTCCCCACCGAAGGCAAGGACATTATCTCCAGAAAGACAGACAAATGAAAGAGTGAGAGAGCAAAAAGAGGCACCAGGACAGCCAGAGGACCTTGTTTCTGCATATTTAAGCACTGTTTAGAAATGTGAACAAAAAGTATACTCTAAAGCATATGCTGGTCAAAATAACAGTCACCTCTCAATGCTCTCAAGAATTATTTAAAACTGGCAAATAAGAGTCAGGCATCACTTCGCATTAACAGTAGTCTTATCTAACCCATTAATTTCCTTTTTTTGAAGAGATTTCTTGAAATCTATTCTTATTCCTACTCCTACTCCTACTGCCCTGCCCAGAAGAGATGTAAGAGGAGACATTCTGAACCAGAGAACTTTGGTAAGAGGGAAAAGAACTTGGCCTGTGCTCTTGGTTAATCGATATAAAAGGTCTTATCTGGGGGGTCGGGGGAGAAGCAAGTACTTAAATGCTTCTGAAGTCAGAGCTTCCTCATATGTGTAATCGTTCTCTTTTCCAACTACTATTCCTTGACATCAGACATATTTATATTCAAATATAAATACAAGTTAAAAACGAAATAACACTTAATTATCTCTGTCATTATTTCCTCTTATTAGCCTTTCCTAGAATTCGCTGTGAATATACTTCCATCCATTAGAAGCCCCGGGTAAATTTTAAAAGAAAAATCTACTAAACCATTATAAATTTTATGATGAAGAGTTCAAAGAACTATATATAACCTTTCTACAGACCAACTTTTTTCTTCTGTTGTAACTAAATGATACAGCAGTCTATACAGAACATTTCATTTAAAAACAAAGCAAGGGGGCTTCCCTGGTGGCGCAGTGGTTGCGAGTCCGCCTGCCGATGCAGGGGACGCGGGTTCGTGCCGCGGTCCGGGAAGATCCCACATGCCGCGGAGCGGCTGGGCCCGTGAGCCATGGCCGCTGAGCCTGCGCGTCCGGAGCCTGTGCTCCGCAGCGGGAGGGGCCACAACAGTGAGAGGCCCGCGTACCGCAAAAAAAAAAAAAAAAAAAAAAAAAACAAAGGAAGGGAACATTTCAAGTTTGAATATGTGGTTTTGACAAAAAACAAAAGGAAAAAAGCATCAATATACATACAGCATTTTAGAGAATTTACCTCCTTGCCTGCTTTTTGAGTCACTGAAGGGATCATTCAATTAAATATCTTACCTCTGATTAGTATGTTTGTGCAAGGCCTCATGGGGAAACTAAGAATGAAAGTCCACACTCTAACTCTGCATACTCTTCTTAGAGGGAGAATTAACGTAACTAAGTGTTCAAATATCATGGACAAATGTAGACATGAAAGTCAAGGAAAAGCAAAAGAAACAGGGAAGCAACAGTCTGAGGTGGGACTGAGCGTAGAAACCATGAAGGATGAGACTTTGAAAGCACTGACGAAAAAAAAGTAGAACAGTTCAGGTGTGGGGTATCCTAAAGCAAATGCCTAAAGGGAGAAATGAACCCAATAAATGGAACCGTGCTGGGCATAGGAGGAAGTAAACATGGGTGATCAGAGGCAGCCCGAGGAGAGAGAGCCCCGAAAGCCAGGATTCCCATGGGAAAATGAATAGCCAGGAGCCTGGGTTTGAACATCAGATCCCCTGCAGACTGTCCTGGTGATTTCAGAGCTCTGCACCCCCAGGTCATGGTTTGTAAGATGTGATTACCTACTGGGCAACCCTCAGGGGCAGAATGAAGATAACATGACAGGATGTATGAGTCAGCAATTTGCAAAGTGCAAAAAAAGCTGTATGAATGTAACATTCTACTGTTGTTCAAAGGAACTGAGAATTTCCCACATAAAGGTAGTGTCTGAGATGGGAACTACATTTTCCCACCAACATTCCTAGTAAACCTCAGCCCTAAGCCAGTAAACTGTTCCTTCTTTGGGATAGGGAGGATCACAGCTATTGGTTTTAATTAAACTCATGCTCAGGTCAATACTACGGTTTCCTGCTAAGACGCTTCAGGTTTACACAAAGCCCACATACGCCACGGAGACACCTGTCCTTTTCCTCTTTTTTTCCCCTTCCCCTCCACGACTGTCTTTCCTTGCCCACTCTCCATCTTGCTCTAATTCCCTGTTTCTTATTTATTTCTCCTTCCAGTTTCCCTTACTCTCACTTTAGCTCCAATAAGATATATTCTCTCAAATGTCCCTGAAGTATTTTCAAAACCAGGAAAAAACAGAGTCAGTGATTAGCATTAATATTCCTTAAAATAGTTTCACCCTTGACCTTATCCACAAATTTCACTGCCACCACCACCACCCGCCCCCTTCTAAGTAGACAGGCAAACCTGTTTGACTAGTTTTCCTCTAAGCCCCACTCTCCTGATTGGCTAACGAGCACAGGTGAACCACAGGTACAGCAGCACACATGCAAAGGCTACGTAAAGCACATGGCCTTCCTCAGGAGAAGCCACAGCCAAGGGGCTGCAGGGCCTGTGTCATCCGCCCAGTCTCAGGGCAGCTCTCTCAAAGCAGGAAGGCAACACCGCTGGATGGCTTATTCCATTGCTAGTTAAAAAAAAAAAAAAAAAAAAAAAAAAAAAAAATTCTTCTTGTCAACGCCTTCTCTTCTGAATAAGGGATATTAAGGTGGGGATGAGGTCTAGAATCAGATTAAGCTACAAGCTTAAGATGGTGGATGTGGTTATATTTACAATGTGGTACAGAGGGGTCCCCAAGTTTTGCTGTTGTTGTTGTGTAAGTCCATTAGGAAAGTTTGAATTTGCAAAAAAGATTAACCAAAATGGCATTCCTTTTACAGAGAGTCGGACTTTGAGATTGCTTTAAATAAGCCAAGTCTCTGGGTACCTCTAAAATAGGATATGCTTTAAAATCATTGTCCATATATTTTGGACTGTCGACTATTTCAAACCTATTGAAAAGTATAAAGATTAATATAGAAAGCATCTGTATACCCATCACCTATATTTTAAGAGTTAAAATTTTGCCTTACTTTCAAGTGTTTGGAAAATTTTAAATTCTATATTCAACTTATAAAAACTGAATTTTATACTACTTTTCAGGAACATAGTATAAAAAAATACAGCATATTTGTACACTTGATTCTACTTTTTTTTAAGTTTTTAAGTCCATGGGAACATTTTCTTTACACTAAAACATCCCACTTGAAGGAAAATCAGCCCCATGGTTATTATTAAAGCAAGTTATAGCCAATGTAATAGCTAAAATAGTATAACTCTTGAAAATGTGTCAAGTATTAAATTTCTTCAAAATAGAATTGAAAAGTGCAAAATAATTTTACACACGTTTATATTCATAATATTCCCAAATCAAGCAAATATTTACCAAATCAGTTACAATGTAAATTTATTTAGTGGACTGGAATCCCAAAAGGTTCATTTCTGTACTCTAAATCAAGTCAAGGGAAATTACACCTCCAATATAGTGACTGTTTCCATTATTAATAATTCAGACAAATAGCACAAAGCTATGAGCAAAATACACAGTATCTCTGAAATGTTCCTAACTACACATTCTTTCTACCTAATCCAAATGTTTTAATACTTACATAAATTTCCAACCAGAGTAGGAACTGACCCAGGCTGTCCTACATACCCTGCCATTCACAAAGCCAAAGGTTCCATTTTCATTTGGGCTCTGCACTCCTAAATGCTGACCTCACGTCTAAGTTAATTTCAATGTGGCACTTGTCATCTCTGTAAGGGAGTCCTGAGCAGGACAGTATAGAGTCCAAAACTGAGTTGGTGCATATGTAACACGGAACTGTCAGATGTCCTAAACTGAAAATCACCAGCACAGACCAGTATGTTTTGCAAGAGTGAGACCATACACTGTGAGGGAGTTAGCACAGGAGACTGAAACTCAACTCCAAAACAGAGAGGTCCTGATAACAAAAAATGTAGCTAGAGAATTTCAGGGAAAGAACATCATCAAAGGTTAAAAACCACACACATAATGGACTTCAGTTCACCTTAAAAATACTGAACATCTGATTTCATTTTCCTCAGAAAACATTTACTGGGTGTCCTAAAAACTATGTACTAGGCTACATGTTATATAAACAAATGAGGGACTTCCCTGGCGGTCCAGTGGTTAAGACTCCACACTTCCAATGCAGGGGACACAGGTTTGATCCCTGGTCAGGGAACTAAGATCCCGCATGCCACACTGTGCAGCCAAAAAAAAAAAAAAATTTTATATATATATACATATATATAAACAAATGATAAGTAGTGAATATTGACAAGCATGTATTGAAACAGACTTACTAATTTGAACTAAAAAGGAATAGATATTTATAACCAATTAATCACCAATATGCCTAAAAACCAACTAGTAAACATTATGCGCCACGTTCAATTGTTGATTGGTTCCCAAACCAATTCACATACGTAAATTTTTTTTTCAAAATACCCATTAATTACAGGGTAAAAAAAACATACATATTAAAATAGAAATCTAATTTTAGATGTTTATCTCTAATATAAAGCATTACTTCATCCAACTAGAGAAAATCCTAAGGAAAAAAGTAGATTTGATTTGATTTGATTTGACTTTATTTTTATTTTTGTGTGCGTTGGGTCTTTGTTGCTGCGCGTGGGCTTTTCTCTAGTTGTGGGGGCTACTCTTCATTGTGGTGTGCAGGCTGCTCATTGCGGTGGCTTCTCTTGTTGCGGAGCACAGGCCCTAGGCACACGGGCTTCAGTAGTTGCAGTACGTGGGCTCAGTAGTTGTGGCTCGCGGGCTCTAGAGCGCAGGCTCAGTAGTTGTGGTGCACGGGCTTAGTTGCTCCGTGGCATGTGGGATCTTCCTGGACCAGGGCTCGAACCCATGTCCTCTGCATTGGCAGGCGGATTCTTAACCACTGCGCCACCAGGGAAGCCCCCAAAGTAGATATTTTTAAATATTACTATGGTCAGCTCAATTTTTTAAGAAATCTAAAAATCAGTCCTTCGGGTATTACACAGGTTAATACCTGATTTCCATGGTGTTGATTTTTAAGACCCCATGGAAATGACTTCCATGCCTTAGACATGGAAATGCCTTCTGAATTAAACATTAAATTACACTGTGTTCAGTTTTAATATCACCTATCTTGTTTTTGTTTTCAGAGTCTTTTAAAATGAATAATCTTTGTCCTTATTATATTACCTAAGAAACTAGAACTCACTTAAACTCACTTAAATACCAAGAAACCTTAAATAAGACGTTGTGAAGCCTGAGAAATTGTGACTGTATGTTCATGAAGGTATATATGTATAATAATTGTTGAATTGGTCTGCTTTCATATTTGTATTTTTTACATATGTATCTGCTTTAAGAAATACAATAACAAAATCTTAATTTAATAAAGCTAATATACAGGAGAGATACATTATTAAAAAAAAAAGTCTGTGATTTGATTACCAGAGATGCTTTTAAAAAGCGACAAACATGCTGTGGAAAAAAAACAAAAAGCTGGTGGAAGCATGGCCTGTCCTGAGGAAGCTAACATCTCCCAGAGCTCTTGAGCCAACCCCGCCCCCCAGCCAAGGAACATGTTCCAATGGCTCTCTCTCTCTTTTCCCTTCAAAATTTCCAAGTGCCCCTATTGTACTGGCTTCCTCCTCAAAGGCTATAACTATGATCAAGTTTCCATCTGAAACATATCTTTTAATCACCCTCCCTAAACCCCGAGAGCCAGTACTGCTGAAAGCAGTAGTCTCTACAGACCTCCCTATCACCAAATCCAAGTTCTGTTTTCCATAAAAACAGCTAGCACTTATTGAACACAAACCAGATAACTTCCGGTCACTGAGCTTGATAGACTTTATCTCATTTGATCCTCGAAGTGGCCCTGGGAGGTCACACTTTCATCTTCATTATGTAAATGAGGAAAGGGAACTAAATTCTGAGTTCAAGGTCACATAGCTAGTCAGGGGCAGAACCAGGACTGACACCCCTCATTTTAGTACTTAGCCTCTCATTTCTTGAAATTCTTTCCTTCTTCAGCTACTAAAAGTTACTCTCCCCTAATTTTCCTCCCGACTTTCACCCTGCACCTTTTCCTTCTTTACTGCTCCCTATAACTCTAGCCAACAATTTTATTTTAGAATCTCCCCAGGCCTCTTTTTTCATCTTACTCTCTGAACCTGCCCCAGAAGATCTACTGACTTCCTTTTTTTTTTTGCAACCGCCTATATGTTGAAAATGGCTAAAGCAGTCAGTCTATCCAGCCATCCACTAATCTATCCATTCATCTACCTACCTATCTAGCCCAGCCCTCACTGCTCAGAAGTTCTGTGCAATGATCCATGGGACACTCATCTCCAGCTGGATTTTCTATAAGCACTTCATATTCTACACGTCCAAAGCTGAACTCTATCATCCTTGGTCCTCAAATAGGCTTCTCCTTTAAAGTCCCATCCTCCCATACCACCCACCATCTAACCAGTCACCTAATCTGAGAGATTCTACCACCTTAACATCTGTGTGACCAAAGTCTCTTCTTCATCTCACTGCCACAACTTTGATGAAAGTTCCTCAACTTCTCTTAGCAAGATCACCCCAATACCTTCTAACCTGTTATTTCTGTCTCACACCTCAGATCCATCTTTCTAGACTGCTGTGAGAGTTGTGTTTTCACCACTCCTTTGTTTAAAACAACCGTGAAGAGAAAATGGTCCACACGCCTTAGGATGGCAAACAGTCCTCCATGATCTTGCCATTGTCTACACTGACTCCTCTGTTGTCACCTTCTCTATGAAGCTTCTTTAGCCTCTGTTCCCACGTAGAAGTGGCCACTTCCAAATGCCTGTTCAGGGCACTCTGCATTTCTCTATCAAAGCACTCAAGAACATATAGCACTATTTTGTACTTATTGAAGCCAACTTGTTTTCTATCTATCTAATCCTCTTAAACCCAGAGGCCTCCCAAGGTCTTATGTGTCTGCATATCCCCAGTGTACAGGACCACAGTGCCCAATGCATACTATGCTTTTAATAAGTATTTGTTGAAAAAAAGAAGGATGTTTGTGAAATGCTTTAGATTAGGAAGATATGATTATCACCATTTTCAACACTAAATTAAACAACTTTATTCAAACTCATTTGATTATGTAACCCCATATGTGGGTATGCAAAGTAATACTGAAATGATTCACCTAGCTTCAAGTATGGGCACCAGGCTTATCAAATCACACTTCTTATTCCTAGCTTCGAGAGTAGAGAAATAGTGCCAACATTACATACAGCTAATCAATTTCAATGGCAGAAAGCAGGATGTAAAATATCATCGTACACATATTCCTAAACAAAGACAATCTGGGCCTACCATAAGAAAAGTAAACTTTTTTTAAAGGCTGCTTCAATTTCTTGGAAAAGGAAAGATCTCCCAGAAGACTGAATGTCTGAAATCAAGACACCCTTCTAAAGATCTCATATACAAAATTTTCTATTAAAAAAAAAACACATTAAAACCATTTATATAGAAGTTACCCTTCTAGGAACCTCAGCCATTGAGCTCACTATCTAGCCCAGAAACAAAGGGTGAGAACAGCAAGTACTTGTGACAAACTACGCAGGCTTTATACTCGAGCAATAGCCCACATCATTTCATGAAAAAAAAAAAAAGGAAAAAAAAAAAGACAACAGATAATAGAGCAGCAGGGCCCGCTCACAGCCTGACAGCAGCAGAAAGTGATAGCTGATAACAGAAAGAGGACCCAGAAAAACCATTAAAAAAAAAGAATAGTACTTCTGTCCCCAATCTAGTATTTCAACCAGGCAGGCTGAGGCCATTTACTATAAACAAAAACAGTTCTATACACCTCAAGGAATAGCACTATTCAATTCTTTATGAATTCATGTTCATAAAGACAGTCCAACAACAACAAAAATATAACTTACATCCTGGGGAGCAAGTAAGAGTGTAATATTTAGAAATTACTTGTTTTAATAGCTAACTTTTTGAAGTGTCAGTAACTAATGGTGTGAGGGGTCAGCTATTTTGAAAATGTGCTTATGTAAATAAGTAATAACCCAGACAGTGTCAAATAAATGATATTATGACATATTGCAAAAACAATCAAAAGTTCTTACTCTCCTGGTGTACTTTGGAAATCTAATGTGAATTAAACAGCATCAATATTATCTTATAAATAAGCACATAAATAACTTTGAAAAGGAGTCTGACAATTGAGAGTGTGGTTACTTTCTTCCTTTGCCATCAATATTTACATGGTAATTAAGCTGATAGTTATTCATAAGGTACCATGAAATGTTTTAAGTAATTTAAATCAAATGTGAACTGTCAAACTCTTCACACACAAAAAAGATTTTACAAAAAATAAATTTGTTTACAAATATTTTTTACTCCATTGGTTTACTTATTCTAATATGCACACCAGGCATTAGTACAACAAGCATAAAGCTCTGGAAATTTTAGACTTAAAAAGAGTTTGAATCTCTACAGTAGTATTATCAAGAGAAAGTCACAAGTACAGTTTTCACTCAGTTATGCCCGAGCTACTAATATACTATCAAGCTATTACTAGATGTCACGGAAGTATGTTTCATTGTAGTTTTAAAACACTGCTATAGCACTAAATCACACAACACAAGATGTCAACCTTACCTTGTGGGTGACAGGCAAATCAAATAGCACTTGAGTGTTTCCCTCTAGAATTATCTAGAATAGTTGCTGAACAGAAACAGTCCAAAAGCAATTATCTCAAACTGCCTGGAGACAGTTTCCATAAGAGAAAACTAGTCCACTGTTTCTCTCTGAGACAGAAAAAATAGTCTGGTTTATGATCTAATTCAATTAACACAAAGTTCGGATTCCCTCACTATACAATATTGATGTACATGACTCTTCCATTAATTTAAAACTCTCCAGGGAATAAAATGTGATTACTCCTAACACTATTAACATACCAATTAAAAAGCACTTCCTAGCCTTCCTTCAAGTGGCATTTTTTTCTGGGAGTAAGTAGAAATAAAGCACACCAATTACACCAATTGCGAGTGGAGCCTTATTTTTAGTTCGAACGTGAAATTATCATAAATAGAAACAATAGCACACTTGGCATCTAGCCAAACTACCACACCTTCATGTCATTAATCTTAAAAAACTCATTGTACGAGATGACAGCCCAAGGGAAACCGAGGGTTTTTAGAGTAGTGTTATTCCTATCGTTTCGGGGTGGAACCCACTTGAAATAAAAGGCTGCCTCTATTGCTAACACTGGTTCATAATGCAGGTGACTCCAATGCTACCCACTCCTCCCCCTTGTGACACGCCCTCTCCCCCGTGAGAATGACTAGTTAACAAAATTTAGCCTTCCGAGTTAGAGTACTTTCATAAGTTCTCTCATTTTCTCCCCTCCTCACCGCCCCCCCGCCCCCTCCTGGGGTTGCTTTTTGGCGATGGGAACCAGAGGTACAGGTACAGTGGTACACTTCCCTAAGGAAGTGCTGTAGAGTGGCACGTACTCAACTTCATAAACCCTCCATTAAATTCGCTCCATTAAACCAGCGAATTTACACATACAGATTGAGTAACCCCCTCGCCACGCATGACCGTCCTTTTGCCCTGTCGCACTCCGATGCGGTTTGCCTCGTACAACTCCAAACCACGCATCCCAGGCCCCCTCGCCGCTCCTCCAGCCCGTGGAAGGCGCCCTACTTCCTGCAGCGCGTCCTTCTCTCGCCTCCTAACCCGCACACGCTTCTCTAAAGCAAGGGCACGCCATATGGTTCCCGCATCCGCGCGGAGACCCTGCCACCACTGTCCATTCCCGGGGGTCGCACAGGCCTGCGGGCACTGAAAGGTCCCTGTGTCTGTGCGTGTGCGTGTGTAACCCCAAGACACGCGCTACCCCCAATGCACCCAGGTCTAGTTCCCCCTCAGGGAAAGGACGAAGTAGAGGAGAGTTGCAGAGTTTCCCAAGCACCTCCCGGGCCCCCATCCCTGGCTGGCGGAGGGGGCTCCGCGGTGCCCATAGCCCCAGGGTCAAGTACAAGGTCCTTGGCCAGATCCACGCCGCGTAATCCCCTCTCAGCCTGCACGCACGAAACACGAGAGAACCCTCAAACGGGCGCCATACGGCAGGGAAAGGAGCACGGGCGCGAGCGGGCCAGCAAGGAAAGATCTCCTTTACACCCCTCTGCCCCACCCCCTACCCACCCCCAACCCCTTACGCCCTCAGTCCAACCCCATCTGCACTTTCTGATCCCTACCCCCAACCCCTGGGTCGCAGCCATCCGCCCGGCACTCACCTCCGGGAGCAAACAACGCCCCTCTCCTCTTGCCACCCCGCCCCCCTTCCGCCCGCTGGGGCGGCGTGGTCCCTCCGCTTACCTCCGCTCTTGGCTGCTGCGCGTGAGTTTGAGTGTGTCTCCGCCGCGAAATTGTATCCGGGGACAGAAGGGACCCGTTTGTGTGCTGGATCAGGTGTCGCCGCCTTCGGTGGCTTGGGGTCGTAAGGAAGGCTGCAGAGTTAGTGTATTAGCTTAGGACTGGCTCTCGGGACTCACAATTGATGGCAAAGCTTTAACCGTGTCCTCCCTCGGGTCCGCTGCGCGCCTGCTCTTCCGCGGCTCCTCGCGGGCGGCCGCGCCCCCCCCCGGCCACGCCCCGCCACGCCCCGCCTCGCGCGCGTCTAGCAGAGCTGAAGCGCGCCCCTCTCCTCCCGCGCCTGGCTCAGCGGGGCACGACGGGGGCAGCCATGCGCTCACTCTCGCATCAGACGCCTGGGGCTGCGAGCGCCTCCTGCTCCTTCAGCTGGGGCATGGATGCGGACGCGCCTTCGTGCCACGCGCTCGCGGGCTGAGCGAGAGCTCAGAGTCCTGGGACTGGGATGCTCGCGGGCGGAGCGGCGGTCGGCGGACAGGCTGGGACGCTCGCGAGCCCTCCGGTGCTCGAGCTCGGAACCGTGGAACTGGCCCGTGGCCCCGCCCCCTGTTCCCCCAGCGAGGCGTGCCGCGTGCCCTCTCTGGCACCTCCCGTCTAGTCCCCGTGTCCGCCTTTTTTCATCACACCAGCACCGCGCGAAGCTGCGTGGTGTGGTGGAAGTCCGCCTTCTCTCCCTTCCCAGCCTCCTAGTCTGCCTCAGTCCTCCCGAATCCATTAAAAAGTCAAACTTGGGCTAGGAGGTGGAGGAAATACGCGAAGGAAAGGGGGTGAGGGGCACTTTGGTGATCAAGCCACCTGCCTCGTGAATCGGAAAGCGTTCGAAAACACGAGTTTGGGGATCCCGGAGAAAAGAAATTGGGTTGCTGCGCTCGGTAACATCCCTCCTCGCAGGCTTGTGCTGAAAGGGCCATTTATGCTTTGCTTGGTTGAGTCTGTGGCGACTTTATCCTGACTAATCTGTGTTTGCCAACAGCAGATCCTCGCCAAGTTGGCGTCCGAGCCAGGAAGCACCTTTGCGTACCCAGGCCTACGGGAGCGGCCCTTCCTGTGGCGCCTCAGACCCGACAGCCCAATCGCCTTTAAGAGTCTGACCCAAGGGTGCGAGCTTCCTGGGAACCTGGAGAATCTAATAGTGTTGTTGGCTTTTCCTTTGAGCATGATTGGTTAAGTATTCGATAAATATATATACGACATAATTTTCAGAAAAGCAAAAATCATGTCGGGTGTAAGCTCCAGAAGCTAAGATGCCGCCACTGCACGTGAATGTTATACGTTTAAACACTGGATTTGGGGAAAATGCCAATTCAGGCCATTCTTTTCTTGCTCCAAACTGAATTTCAAAAATAGATTGGGACTTTGTGCCCTTAGAAAAGGAAACGGGGCTTCCCTGGTGGTGCAGTGGTTGGGAGTCCGCCTGCCGATGCAGGGGACACGGGTTCGTGCCCCGGTCCGGGAGGATCCCACGTGCCGTGGAGCGGCTGGGCCCGTGAGCCATGGCCGCTGAGCCTGCGCGTCCGGAGCCTGTGCTCCGCAACGGGAGAGGCCACAACAGTGAGAGGCCCGCGTACCGCAAAAAAAAAAAAAAAAAAAAAACAGAAATTGTTTTATTGTGCCCTTAGAAAACGAAACGGAAATTATGTTTTATTGTATATAGTATTACTTAATGTTAAATGGGAGAAAAATCTAACATACACTGTTATTCTCATTTTACTTATGACTCTATGTTTAATAAGTGCAGGTCCGAAGTCCATATACTAAAGAATGTTCACCGATAGACTTCCAAATGTGGATTTCAGAAAAGAATGTGCTTACTTTCTTTGCAGATCAGAAATTTGAAATACTGTGTAAAGCACGGGGGATATTTTTTCAGCCTTTGTACCGAATCCAAGGAGATTACTGTCCCCTATTTTTAATTTAATTTCATTAGAAAAACCTAAAATGTGAACATAGGTAAAAATCTGACATAAGAGAGTTTAAGCATTTACTTTGAAAGCTCTGTTCTCTCAAGTGTCAAGCTTCAAGCACTTGTTCAAGCAATTGCAAGCTGTTTGTTGCATAATGCATTTGTAAATTCATGGTCAAAAAAGATTACTAGAAATTAAGTGAAAACGTTAACTTTTGTGTAAAAAGTTTTAAAAAATCTGTGTCACATTTCTTTGCTTATCAAGTCATGTAAACCGACCATTATGTAAGATTTTGGCAGACTTTTGAGAAGAAAATGCATTGCTCTATTATGTGTGGATATGTCCATGTCTGTTGTTTCTTTGGTTTCTCTGTTGCCTCCCACATTCTTTATATAATGATTATCGAATTTCTCACAGCTCTGCACACAAAGGATATCCCGTAATTTAAAACAAGTTAAGTCAGTCATTGTATAAATAGTTGAATTGCATTTTGGGAGCTTGAAAGTATAAAGAAAATTGGTGAGTGTCTCTTTTTAAAAAAATCTACCAGCACTCAGCACTTCATATTATTGACTGAATGGCTGGATAAAGTAAATAAAGCATTTGCTCTTCCTCTTGAAGGTAGAGTGCGTATGTTTCATATTTAATCCATCTTCCGAGCTCCCATCCAGATTCACACAAAATTCTGCCTATTTGAGTTGAAAAGCATATCTGTAGTAAGGAAGTTCTAGCCAATGTGAAATGTGATATTAAAATTCCCTCATTATTTCGGTAGACCATGTGTATCAGTATACTGATAATTTTTAATTTAAAAATTTAATTTAAAAATTTTTAATTTTTTAAAAATGCTTTTGGTTCTTTAGTCAGTTGGGCCCATACGATTTTATTGGGAGATAAACAATAACTTATGAGAAATACTAGCTTAGCCTGGTGATTATTAACCATGAACTCTGGGGCTTTAATCAATTATAAATGGTACAGTTTTATATCATTTGCCTCATAATATAGACCATATAGTATAGAATACAGCAGAATGGATTTAAGTTTAATCATGGGGAGAAATATGGGTGGCTGTACATTCCAAAACCCCTTTGCTAATACTCCCAAATATCTGAATATATTGCAGTGGGGTACCTTATGACTGGAAACATCACTGACTTCACAAACTAGGCCTTTGAGCTCTGCTTAGTTCCCAAGAAATGTGATTATCTACTTTGGAGCTCTGAGGGGCATAGAGAGTCTAAATGCACACAAAAACTCTTTAGGCCTAATTTGATGCTGCTCTCCATAATAATAATAATAATGATTATTATGGCTCCTACTTGAACTTTCAAAGTGTAATCCCAGGCACAACGCTAAATTAATGAGTGATCTCGTTTAATCTTCATAAAAGTCCTGGAGGCGGGTACTATTATTTTTTCCTGTTGAAGACAAGAGTCACAGAAGTTTGGGGAGTCAAACTGGAAAGTGGCAAAACTGGGAACTGAATTGAATTCTGAGTCAAAGATCACACCCTGAGCCACTATATCTATTCAGACTAGATCGCATAGTGGAGTTCCAAGTCTTGGTCAGAGAAAATATGGAAGTACATAAATTCAACCTGACTATTTAGGGAACCCTTGTAATTCAAAAAGCACATAAACCCTGTCTGCCTTGCTGTATCTCCTCTTTTACTCCAGAACAGCTGCTAAATAGGCAAGTCCCAGTACAAAGGTACTTAGTGATGAGAGGGGCTTAATTTTCTGTGTATCCAGTTTAAAATTGTTGCAATTATTTTGTTTAATTCCTGTTTCCTATAGACTTTGACTTACTGTAAGAACACTAAACCTGAGGGAAAACAGAATGAAGATCATACACAAAGTCCATAAAATAAAAATAGGCAGATTATCTTCACCTTCACCTTCACTTCACATCTTCACCTTCTCCTTTCGGCTCTTTCCTTTTTCCTTTTCCATCATCTCTTATTTTCTTGCAGACGTCAGCTTCTTGCTTTCAGTTTCAACTATACACTCTACTTAGTGCCATATCCCATTTTTTAAATATGTGCAAATATTTTCATTTTTGTAAGTTTTAATATATGCAGTTTTTTTCATTTTCATCTTAATTCTGTTTGATTATGCATTATAGGTTTCTTTAGAAAATGTTGATCTATGGATCAAATTGTAACAGAAGGATTAGAGAAACAGAGGGATTTCTAGAATTGTGGAAGTGATGTATAACTACTCGATTCTCATCAAAAGATATATTTTTTGAATTTCCTAAAGGAATACCTGATATAAAGGGCAAGCCAAAAAAAAAAAACCAACTTGTACTTTTAATAATTTTGGTTACATGATTATAGACATCACTAGCTTAGACATCGCTAGCTTATTCTATGTGTTCTTCTAAAGCAGTATTTCTTTTCATGATTAGATAATGTCATCAATAAAACTTTACTCTCTAATCTAGTACCCAGTAAGTTAAATCTTTTAAAATAATTTCTAAAACTTCATGATGAACCCTTTTCAGAGTTAGTTGTAGGAAACTATGGAGATAGAGGCCTTTGGCCTTTCAGAACTGGAAAGTTTGCTATCCTGGATTCTTATGTAGCCCTATGTTGAGTCTCTGTCAGTGATACCAGCCAAGATTTTAAAAGAGAACAGGTGGTACTATATGACATCATACATAGCTCAGCCTGGGTCCACAACAGCTTCCTTTCCCACCCATTTTGTGGGTGTTACATAGTACAGCCTTTCTATGTTCAGCCTGTGGTGCCTCCTGGGAATGAAGAGCTTCATAATATATTACAATTATAGCATCATAATTTATTTGCCCTAAATACCCTGCAAACTCAAGGCAATACCAACTAATTCTAATATTCCTGCACTAGGTGAATGAGGTCATGTTTACCATATCTGCTTTATACTTTCATAGATACCAATCTTCATCCATGTTTTTAAATTAATCACCCTTTTACAGTGGCTCTCAGATCCACTGAACATAATTCTAAAATATCAAAACTTTATGACCTAGATTACATCCCCCTGGTACCATCGGCTGTGTGCTTCCCTAAGTAAATGTTAATTTATCTGCCTAGTCAACTTGCATTTATTGGGAAAGTTAAAGAAGACCCCCAGAATCCACAAATTTTTTTAGAATTATACACTCTGCCTTTTAACATAAAGAACTAATTGTATCATTTTCAGAAAAGAAATAAAGGACTTGCCCTGGCAGATTGGTGTTAGCAATATTTTGTGACTCATTTCATATGGTTATCTTAAAATCGTGGTGCTTAAATAGTCACTTTCTCAGGTCAGGCTTTAACTCCCAAATGAAACTATTAAGTATATTTTTGTTCATAAGTATCCGGCCTAAGCCTGACCCTCCCAAGGTATGCAAAGAAAGTAGGTTTCTGTATAAATGAAAAACAATAAACACTAAGGACTTTGACCCTAGTGTTCAGATGATTATGTTACCTGTGTGTATTTGATTTTATGGTTGGAATCCTGTTTTGAGTATCTCTTTTCTTGCCTTGTTTTTTATTCACTGGCTTCCTTATTTTTGTGTAATAAAGAACTATGGTGTAATAAATAAACTGTCTGATGGAATATCCCATACAAAGGGCAAGCCAGGTAGGGAAAAACTTAGTCAGTGACAGCACTATTTATATAGTGTGAGGACATCAAGATTGAGTGGGTCTTTCCAGGGTATAATTAGAAGTTGAGGTTTTTGCTGTCAAACAGATGTAGACTACTTTTACAATTGTTTTTAAAAATGTGATGGCTAATTTTTAAATGCCCCAGTTATTTTGACCAACTCCCTATCCTTTCACACCAAAAATAATCCTCTCTACCAATCCATCTTCCCCAAACCATTTGTATAAATACTTCTTTACCATTAAAACATACCCAGGGTTTCAGAAACTTGTCCTAATCCGATAAGGTAGAAATTTTTTGATGGAGTAAGATGGCTTCGTATGTTTATGCTTTTACAAAACCTTTCTGTTTCAAACACAAACTTATGCCTGATAAAATATAAAAGGCTAAAACACACCAGTTAGATAGACATAGAGGAAGTGAGAAACAAGGTAAACATCTTCCTGAACTAGTAATAGAACAGAAATGCAAAGCAGGAGGCCAAGCTGGGGCCAAGAGTTGTGTCTTCTGGGACTGGACATTGATGCATCGATGGTGGTTTGGGGACTAAAGGTGCTTGTAGCAGACAGACCCCAGGGTAACCCCATGATTCTCACCTCCTGACATCATGCTCTCTCTAATTCCCTCCCTTTGTGTGTGGGGGGGACCTTGACTTGCTTCTGGCCACTAGAATATGGCCTTTATGTAGTTAAGGCCCCAAATCTGGTAATGTAGAATTAATCAAAAGGTAGATTATTCTGTGTGGGTAGGACTTTAAGGGTATCAGGTGAGAGCCCTTATAAGAAGTAGAGGGTCCTTCTTGAGAGGAGAGACTCTCCTTGCAGGCTTGAGGAAATAAGCGGCCATATGGGGGAAGTCCTCGTGGCAAAGAACTGAGAGCTTCTAGGCCCTAAGAGTCGCTTCCAAGCAACAGCCAGCAAGAAGTTGGGGTCCTGAGTCATACAGGTGCAAGGGAATGAATTCTGCAAACAACTGAATGAGCTTTAAAATATATTCTTCCCCAGTCAAAAGGCAACCTGGCCAACACCTGGCATGTAGCCTTGAGAATCCCTGGTTATAAGACCCAGGTAACCGATGCTCAGATTCCTGACCCATGACTGTGAGATGATAAATGTGTCTTGTTTCAGTCTGCTGGGTTTGTGGTAATGTGTGATATAGCGACAGGTAACTAATTCAGTACTCCATACAGGAAGAGGAACTAAGGGCTGGACCAGAACTCCCACAAATGTGAATGGAGTCTGAATAAAAAGGCTAGAAACCTAGCTACATAGAAAACAGTGGTTATAGGGGGTGTGAGGACCAAATCTAGGAATCAAATCAAGTTGCTAGCTGACTCTAGTTGTATGGACCTTCGGTGTCTTCAATATCTCCCCAGAGCAGGAGACTTAAAATGCCGTTATAAAGCTTGGTTCTGGATTGGTGGCTCAGGCGTGCTAGGTGAAAGCAATCACAGGCACCTGAAAACTATTCGATGAGAAAGGCGAGCCCAGGAGAAAAAAGTGTCCCTCTCCAGTCAGGATAAAATATATACTAAAATCCAAAGACAAACGAAGAATTCTAAGGTTAAAAAAAGGCAAACAAAAACTGCTTTGCTCCAAGCATGAATTCTTTGTAAATTATATTAATTTATGGAATCATTTGACAACGACTTTAAAACACACTTAATAAAGAAACAGCATCTATTAAAAACCAAAATTAGGGCTTCCCTGGTGGCGCAGTGGTTGAGAATCCGCCTGCCGATGCAGGGGACACGGGTTCGTGCCCCGGTCCAGGAGGATCCCACATGCCACGGAGCGGCTGGGCCCGTGAGCCATGGCCGCTGGGCCTGTGCGTCCGGAGCCTGTGCTCCACAACGGGAGAGGCCACAACAGTGAGAGGCCCACGTGCAGCAAAAAAATAAATTAAAAATTCATTCTGAATTTATAAGGCAAAAACATCTCAAGAAAAGTTTGGACATGCAAAAGGAAATAGAAATCTTAAAAATTCATTGTAAGGAATAAATTCTATACATCTGTGAAGAGAAATTAGTAGATCTGAAGATTGTTCTGAGAAATTCACTCAGGATAGAGAGAAAAACATACACATATACGTGCGCACCAACATTAAGAGACCTAGAGAATGCATTAACTCAATTATACATGTAACTGGAGTTTCAGAAGAAAAGAAAGGATGAAATATCAAAAGAAATTTTGATAGCTGAGAATTTTCCAGAACTGAAGAAAGATTA
This sequence comes from Kogia breviceps, assembly GCF_026419965.1. Taxonomy (NCBI): domain Eukaryota; kingdom Metazoa; phylum Chordata; class Mammalia; order Artiodactyla; family Physeteridae; genus Kogia; species Kogia breviceps. The sequence goes on along the minus strand of NC_081315.1, from coordinate 122,055,815 downwards.
GAATCTCAGATCTTAATCCTTAACTGGTGTCTGGTTGTTATTAGACAGAGCAAATAGTACCCACCAGAAGTAATGATTGAACCCTGATGAGACTTTGAAAAATTTTAAATTCTCAGGCCCCATCCTAGATCCACAAAATTATAAATACAGAAATGTTTATTTTTAAAAATCTCCAGTATTCTTCTTCAAAGCTTATAACCCTGGTCTAATCATGAAAAAAGCATCAGGTAACCTCCAGTAGAGGGACATTCTACAAAATACTTGGTATTTCTCAAAAGCGTAAAGGTCTTGGAAAAATAAAGTCGAAGAAACTACTACAGCAGAGAGGAGCCTACGGAGACATAATGACTAAATGTAATGTATGCTGGATGGTGTCCTGAAACAGAAAAAGGACATTAGATAAAAAATAAGAAAATCTGAATAAAGCATGGACTTTAGTTAATAATCATGTATTAGTATTGGTTCATTATTTGTAACAAATGTACCATATTAATATGAGATGTTAATACTATGGAGAAATGGATGTGCAGTGTATGAAGCCTTGATGTACTATTTTAGCAAGTATTTTGTAAGTCTAAAATTATTCAAAAATTTTAAAAATCATTAAAAATAAAAGCTCCCAATTTTATTTTGATCAGCCAGATTTCAGAATTAATCAATTGTTTTACTCTTTTATATTATAGGTGAGAAAACTGAGGCAATTTGATTGTAAGCATTTGTGTAGTTCTAATAATTTTTAGAGATAATAGAAGTGCTAAAATTATGATTGTTGTAAATTATGATTACAAGTTTCTTTGAAATATCTTAGAATTAACCCTGATTTGGATTCTGTAGCTGTAACTGAAAAATAGCCACTTAATAATTGTAGCTAATTACAACAAATGCTTATCGTTTTTAGGAATGTTGGCACTCAAGAAAATTATTTTAAACTCCATCAGAAAGAGTGGACACAGGAGAATATCCATTTGTGAAAACTAATAACCTGTAAGTGTACTGCATAGAGTTGGGCTGATGTTCAATCTAATCATATGTATAAAGCTGTATTTATGTCCTAGAACATATAAAACATGAAAAAATTTTCAATTTCAAAAATGCACCATAAATAATATTCAACTTTAAACAACTCATTCAATAAATATATATTAAGCATCTACTACTGTAATATAATTAAAATTATATTTAAAATTTTAAAAGCATAGCCTTGACCCAGTTTGGAGGTCCTGACTAGAGTCTGGTCCGTTTTCGTTCCTAAGCAGCTGATTAAGGACAAATTATGCCCACTTCTGTTATCAGGCTCCCACATTCCCTCGTCACTATGCACCAGGCCTACTCTCCCCAGGGTAACAACTAGGGACAGGTCCTATGCCCCAGAGCCTTCAGAATTATTCAGATTAAACAAATTCTTATTTTTAAAACCATTAAAATGGTAATGAAAAATGGAGTGGATTGCAGAATCAGCTCCCATTAATAGTATTAAAGTTTGTTCCTGAAATATTTTTCCTGCACCATGCTAGCATACATGCAGTGTACATAAAGTTAATGAGAAGCATGCATTTTTTTTTAAATTAAATTTTTTGTGGTACGTGGGCCTCTCACTGTTGTGGCCTCTCCCGTTGCAGAGCACAGGCTCCGGACGCGCAGGCTCAGCGGCCATGGCTCACGGGCCCAGCCGCTCCGCGGCATGTGGGATCCTCCCGGACCGGGGCGCGAACCCGCGTCCCCCGCATCGGCAGGCGGACTCTCAACCACTGCGCCACCAGGGAAGCCCGAGCATGCATTCTTAAAACAATAAGAAATTCTTTCTTGCTTCCTCTTTTCTCTTTTAGTACCCTCCCCTTAAGTATTTCCTTAAAGCATTCCACCTTTCTTCACACCCACTTTCTGGTCGTTTCATAGAAGAGAGGGATTCTGTTAATAAAGGCATAAGACCATTAACTAACTCTTGCAAAGGAAACCATTAGCATCTGTAATATCACACAAGATCATTAAGACATAGACAGGAGACATTTGTTACCCTTGGTTTTCATTAATTAATAAAAATACCTGAAAATCCTTTAATGCTTCATTATTGAGTTTCAAATGATCCCTTTAAAGCTTGGGTGAAGTGGCAATAAGAGCTGTGTTAATTTATAGGATCTGTAAATAACCGTAAATAGCAGAGAAAGTAATTAACTCACAATGCCTAATCAAGTAACATAAATTAATGAAACAGATTGTTTAAACAAAAATACCAGAACTTAGACGTCCAAATAAATCATTTCCTACCAAGCCCTTACCTTGGGAAACTGTGTACCCCTCTACAGTAGCCATTAGTCAAGGAAAGCTAGAACTAATCTTGAAAAGTTGCCATCAGGGCCTGTGGCACAGTTCTCAGGAGCATTTTCAATAATGAGAAATCTTTATCTTTTGTGAATGAATTTGCTTGTTGGAAATAAATGCTATTCTGAGCTAAGCAAACCTAGTGAACTGGATCAAGTCAAGATGGTAAAGTCATATTTGGGTAAAAAAAAAAAAATAACATGACTACTAAGAAACACCTTATGTAAAGGGAAAATCAAAATGAAGTTGGTATTGCCAAGAGAGGTCTCTTAAAATGGAGTCAGGAGGCCACTGAGAAAGGGTGACTTACTTACGCACATCTCAGAATCAGACTTTTTGACCACTTATTTTCCTAATGAAGGCATCCAGAACATCTTCCAGAAACTCGAGATACTTTCAGATCCTTATCCTAAAATTACTCATGATTCCTTAAGGAGAAATATTTCCTGACTCGTGTCAGAGTCGATCACAATTCTTGCCAGACAACCTTAATCGTGTGGCTTTTGTCTGTATAAGACCCTGACTTTTTCTCTTCTGAACACTTTCAATTTTACCCAAATCTGTGTTTCTCACATTGCAACACTTAAGACCCCACATAAAGCTCTTTTGTTCTTTGCAGCCTCCATACGGATTACTTTGACACTTACATGTTTACTGTGGCTTGTTAACCTGCTCTAAAAACAGTTTCAAATGGGACATTTCAAATCTACTTTGAGAAACAGAAACAGAGTTGAAGGCATCCCAAAGCACAGCTGAAGGACAACTGTGTTTTCAGGCAGTTACATTTGAAAGTATTTTTAAAATCAGTTTGTATATATGTATAGCCACTTTCAAATCAAATCATTTTTTAATAATATTAGCCTCAAACCTATGAGTCAATATAATTATTTTGGAAAATATATCTTTGAATTAAGATTCGCAATTATTAAATACATTTGTCCTGCTTAGAACATAATAGGCAGTTGATAAATGCTATTGGATACTTGAGTTTCAGTCAATTTAAATAAATAATATGTTGAACAACACTTGCTTGGAAATGGTAGTTTTTTTAATTATGACTTCATGATTATTATCTAGTAGTAAATGTTGTCTTACTATTGACATAGAGTATTTAGAAAGTGAGCTTATAGAATAGCCTACTTAACTGTATCATAATAGAACCGATATTTTTCATTCTCCCTACTACTTTCATATTTAAAGATACATTCCTGTGAGAGAAGCTTCGTAATACAGAATAAGTGCCTAGGTTTTTAGAAGCAATACAGATTACATAGATCAGGATTGCAAATCTGACCACGCATTTGGCCTGTAATAGAGATCGCAACCATTAAAACATTACAAAATAAGTAACTAAGGTAATTGACACAACCCTAATGGTTTAAAGGCTTTGCTCTCCCCTGTAGATGTCTTAAGCACTAAGATAAGCAATTGGACCACTAAGTCATTTAGAACTTTAGGTATCGAATTATGTCTTACCAGTACTTTATGGAAATTACCCGGAAGTAGCAGTAACTAGTTTATCTAACAAAATGACTGGGCTTAATTTTAACTACACCTGTGAAAAGGGAAATTTAGTCCAAAAAGGGATATATTAGTATAGGTGAGTGTGCCCTCTAGATGCAGAGCTACTCCTATCTTTAACTTAGTACATTGTAAAAACAGACAAATATAGAATAGTGAAAGATGGTCAGGTGTTTTGAAAGTGTAACTGATACGGTATCTTGGTGTACTCTGCTTGTATTAATTTGATGAATATTTATTCTTAGTGCAAAAATTCTTCATAACAGATTTTGTTCACCTTTAACCTGTTGCATTTCCCTACTTTGTTCTCCCAAGCGTTAACGTTCCAATTTATATAGGAATATTATATATTATATACATAATATGTATATAAATATATAAAACACATCACTCTGGATGTCTCAAAATGACGTATTTTTATCACAAGGACCCCCAGTTCATTCGTGCCTTTCTTCAAATTGCTTCCCTTAATACAATATAAATGTATGAAGAGTTGGAAACCATACTAAACTGTATAATCCTGAGGAACTGTACCTTACTCCTACATTTCCCAAAAAGGATGCTTGGCACGTGCTTATTATTTACTGATTTAATGTGGAAGGGAAGCAAAGTATCCTCTCTTGGCCATCTCTCTATTTGTGTGACTTTGGAAAAATAACTTTCCCTTTCTGAGTCTTTTTCCTTATTTGATTACTGAACAATTTATGGTTATTCTATGTATCCTATGATTAGTCCCACTTTGCATGTGTGTACTGTCTCTACAGAAATTAAGGCATCAAGAATCTCTGTGTTTTCCAATTATTCTCCCCCAAGCTAGTTTCTGCTCAAAACATATATACACACATATGTAGACACATTTCTATTTCATCATTTTTTCCCTCTTGATAGAGGACATTATAAAAATAGTCTGTTGACTTCTTAATAAGGTTTAAGAGGACACAAAATGTAAAGGATTATCATTATTTCCCATTTGTATATGGATGCACTCTTCTATTTGATGCCAATTTCGTGCAATGTATTTTCGCCAGAGAACGCCAGACAGCTTTGAAATTATTGTCTCACTAATCATTTGTAGAATTCTTGGAGGTAGGCTGGTGATAAATATCACATGTATTTTATAAAGAAATAATGGTCTAATGCAAGGTATGACTTATTAGCTCAGAGAATAAGACATCATTAAAGGCAGATCTGCAACTGAACTAAGACATGTAGGTTTTCTGGCCATTGATATGGTACAACAAGTAACGTCATATATGAAAACTGAATACAAAAAATTCTCTTGTATAGTCAAGTTGTTATTTCAACTATAAAAAGAAGTCAGGAACATCTAGAGTCATTTCACACTGAAACAATAACTCCACCAAGATGTTCGCAGCAGTAATTCTTTGATCTCTATAACACATGGATGTACAATCAAAACCAGGGACCAAGAGGGAAACAAATGTGATGCAACAGCCTTGGAAGCATCACCCCACTACTCTTGTGTTTAGGAGTTCAGAGCTATTCATATACATATATATATATATAAAATAGAATTCTGAAATTATGTATATATGATATATAAACTGGATTAATAGAATACCATTCCCTTCCTTCCCCACTTTGTAATCTCTGTTCTAAAATGTCAGGGTGCTCAGCTGATAACCCCAGTGTACGATGGATACCAGTCTCACCAGACAGACCCTGAGCCATAACAGTACAAAACTACAGACCTGTACTTTCTAACAAACATATACTGAGCTTTATCTACTCAGCACTCCACTGAATTCTCTAGAAGGATTGAAAAAATTATATGACATGGTCTTAAACCTTTCAAGAAATAGGATTAAACCTTCTCACTGTACAATCTGAAGATCTTAATATGTTCCTTGAATGCTAGCTTTTCCATTGTCACTAGTGGTGTAAAACCTTTTGCTTATAAATTCTTTATTTTTAATTTTATAAAGTATATGGAGAGCCTGTGTCCTCTGCAAACCTTGCCTGGCTAGGCTACTCCCGGCTCAAGCTTCTCGTGCTTGGAAAATACCCTATAAGCCCTTGTTGAGGTTGGTTGCCCATCTCTGTTATATCCCTATACTTTCCCTATCCTGGCCTTTATACTACTTTATCATACTTGTTCAGTTGTCTCTATCCTCTGCTAAACTGTAAATTCTACAATGACAGGGACACAGCACATAATGGGAAGATTATGAATTAATGAATGACTGTAGTTATACTTTCAGAGTCTTATTGTTTGAAATATGCATATTAATTTCCAGGAATGTTACTATAAATCCAAGCCTTCCCAGGTACTGAAGACTCATAAGTTGAAAACCACTGATCTGTTAAGTCAGACGTTTTTACTCAAAATATATCAAGGTACTATCTTGCTATATAATGCAAATAAAATTTATAATAGCTCACATTTCTCACACACTCATCTGTGCCTGTATGATAAGCAGTTTACCTCATTATTGAATTCACTTCTCACAACAACTCCAAGATGTTAACTCTCTTCCTATTTTATACCTAGGGCAAATTAATTTTATCAAGTATCAGTAACCAAAGATCACATAGCTATTAAGTGATGAGGTCAGGAACTAAATTAGGGCAACCTACCAGTCTCCTCTTATCTACCATGCAATACTTATCACTGTGCTTCTTGCATCAGTTATTAACTTATCTCTAGGCCTTTCTCCCCTGTGATTTGTGATTATCAGGCTGAGAAGCCACGTTTCTGCTTCTCCAGCTGTGTCTATGTTAGTCTCTGCCAAGAGGGGGCATGTGAGGGTGACAGGAAGGGGAGAGGAGGAGGAGGGGGAGGAGGAGGGGGAGGAAGAGGAGGGGGAGGAGAAGGAGGAGGGGGAGGAGGAGGGGGAGGAAGAGGAGGGGGAGGAGAAGGAGGAGGGGGAGGAGGAGGAGGAGGAGGGGGAGAAGGAGGAAGATGAGGAGGAAGAGGAGGAGGGGGAGGAGGAGGAGGGAGAGGAGGAAGAGGAGGAGGAAGGCATATGCTCTTTCCTGTTTCATGTGGGATTCCTGCAGGCTTCTTGTCTGCATGTGTGTGCTACGGGTATTAACCCTGAAGGTTTCTCACTCCAGAAGTCCTTTCTCTACCTGCATGAAAATCCAGTTTGCAACTGTCCACCTCTTGCAGAACCAGCTTCATTAAGCTCTTCTCCTCGGAGGACTGGGTCCAATGCCCTATGGTTCCAAATTTCAATAACTTCATCTCTTTTTCCCCTAGTATTAAGAGATGAGGGCTGCTTCCAGCACTTGCAACCTCTGAGAAATCTAGACTTCTACTTCATTTAACTTAAATAACAACTTACACTGAAGTAACAGTCAAGCTACTGGTGTTCTCTGTCCTGACTCGACCTTGACCCATACAAAGTCATATGTACAGCTATTAAATGATAGGGGCTTCACTGGTGGCGCAGTGGTTGAGAATCCACCTGCGGATGCAGGGGACACGGGTTCGTGCCCAGGTCCAGGAAGATCCCACATGCCGTGGAGCGGCTGGGCCCGTGAGCCATGGCCACTGAGCCTGTGCGTCTGGAGCCTGTGCTCCGCAACGGGAGAGGCACGCGTACCACAAAAAAAAAAAAAAAAAAATGATAGGAACTAGAATTGGGCCAGTCTACCAGCCACTGCTCTTCTCTCATGTGAAATACTATTATTACTATGCTAACCTATAAGAAATTTCATTAACTTGTCATCAATTTCTAAATAATACCAGCAAAGAAATAAATTAACAAAAACAAATTAAGTATAAAACTTGGAAATTGTCAAATTTAAATCATGCAACCCCATGGACTTCTTTAAATAATCTTTTCACTTCCCATATAGGCCATATGAAAACGTGCACCTCAGAGTGGGAATTGAACCCACACTCTGGGACTCGAAGCCAGCCAAACCCCAGATTGGGACTTGAACCCATGCAGCCGGGACTCGAACCCAGCCAACACCCACAGTCTTCCAACTGAGATCACACACCTGGTTTTGGGACTTAATGAAGCTCAGGTTCTTGATGTCTCATTGCAGACAGAATTTGGTGAGAGACAAAAGTGATAGGAAAGAAGTGGATTTATTTAGAGAGAAACGCACTCCACAGAGCGTGGGCCATCGCAGAAGGTGAGAAAAGGCCCCAGGGTATGGGGTTGTCAGTTTTCAGAGGAGTGGGTAATTTCATAGGCTAATAAGTGGGAGGAGTATTCTAGCTATTTTAGGAAGGGGCAGGGATTTCCAGAAAATTGGGCCACTGCCCCCTTTTTGATCCTTGTGGTCAGTCTTGGAACTGTCATGGCGCCTCTGGGTGTGTCATTTAGCTTGCTGAAGTAAGCATATACTGAGGCTCAAGGTCTAGTGGAAAAAGTCGACTTGTCTGCCATCTTGGATCCATTTGGTTCTAATCAGTTTATGTCATGTCCTTGGGCTATGTCAGTCTTTCAAAGGCTGTGCTCTGCCTCCTTCCCTCCTGTTTCAGATATATATTTTGCTAGCCTGAGAACCAGCTATATCTGTAGATATATAAACATAGATCTCTACATAGATAGAAGGCTATATTAAAAAGCTAATATTAATTACATAGCTAATATAAAGCTAAAAATACCAACTAGTCCAACTCCTAATTTGGGCTTTGAGATGTTTGCTGAGGGAGTTAAGAATCATTGCTTTTCACATCTAAAATAGATAATTAGAATGTCTGTACTTCCTATCCAGAATAAATGCCATAAGGAAATCTGTGAGTTTACTTTGTATTTCCAAGTTTAAAGTTACTAGATTGTCACTGCTGCTGCTGTTATTGTTTTCCACACCATTCTAGTTATAAGTTTAAGTGAAAATTTTTATAAACTTGTCTTATTTGGAGAATTTTCAACAAGTGATATATATAGCCTTCATTTGATCTTCAAATAATCAAATATTTTAATCACGTATATGCTAGGTAGAGCGCCAAGGGCTAGTTACACAATGGCAGACAAGACAGAATATGCAGTTCCTGCACTCTCCCACATTCTAGGGCGGTAGACATGTTAAACAAGTGGGTATTTTATAAAAAGTATTTAACTTTAGGTCACTTATTTCTGAGGGGTTTTTTTTTGGGGGGGGGGGGGCATCTTTGGTGAACATAAGAAAATACCTCAATATACAACCGGATGATAATAATCAAAATTTTAAGATTTTTTTCTAGAAAATGAATTTATTATCTCAAGTCTGCGCTACACAGGAACGTCGCAAGAACAAGGAGCTACAAAGTGACTGTGTATTGATAACCCTTCTTTCCCTAATTTTAGGCCACGTTCCCACTTAAACGTCTACACAGAATTAAGTATGTTTGTGGAGTAACAAGGTGCGATTTCATTGACTTGTGAGTCATATTTACCTTTCATATGTACAATGCTTAAAGTCCACAGCCACACACTTTCAAAAGCTTTCTTTAGTATTACCACAGAGTGGCTTAGTTTGCCTCTATGAAAGGTGCCCTGACTGGAGGAAATGAGAGCAGGATATTAGTATCTGCCTCCTGTGCTTGCACCATTCATTGTTTTCTCTTGCTCTCGTAGTCTGTAACCTTTGTTGTACCCAGGTACCACCCAGGAGGCTTAGAAATACAAATTTCTGAATTGTTAGAAATGCAAATTTTTGAACTCCACCTTCAGAGATTCTCACTCAAAAGGTCTAGGGTGTAGCTCACTGCATTTTCAAGAACAACTGCCAGTTGGGAAGCTCTGATGTAACAGAAGCATTGCTTAGAATATTAATTAGGTGCACCAGAGTGAGAATAAACCAGAAGACAGGTGTGATATGGGGTCAGGATCCGGAACATAATGTCAATTAAACCCCACATGGGTTCTGAAAACATCTTGGGAGGAGGATCATCGTCATTCAAGATGATCATCTGAAGTTCTACAAACCTGCCTGATGATTAGGGAACTTTGGTGAACTTTGTGATGCACATCATTCCTGGCTTTGTCTCCTAGGGCAGTTGTTCCCAACTTCTCATTCTCCGTAGAATCACCCAGGGAAAAAAAAAAATCCAGATATCCAGGCCACATGATAAAATCTCTAGGGCTTGGCCTGGGTGTGAGTACTTTTTTGTACTTATTTCTGAAATATAATTGACATATAACATTATATTAGTTTCAGGTGTACAGTGTAATGATTCAATATTTGTACATACTATGACTTGATCACCACAATAGGTCTAGTTAACAACCATCACCATGCATGGTTAACAAATGATGTTTTTCTTGTGAGGAGAACTTGTAAGATCTACTCTCTCAGCAGCTTTCAAACATACAATAGAGTACTAGTAACTATAGACACCATGCTCTACGTTACATTCCCATGACTTACTTATTTTATAACTGGAAGTTTGTACCTTTTGACCTGCTTCACCCATTTCGCCTCACCCCCTTCCCTCGCCTCTGACCTCAGGCAACCACCAATCTGTTCTTTATATCTATGAGCTCTTTTGTGTTTGTTTGTTGTTTAGATTCTACATATAAGTGAGATCATATGGCATTTGCCTTTCTCTGTCTGACTTATTTCAAGGGCATGAGTATTTTTTAAAGCTCCCCAGTGATTTCAATGTGCAGCCAAGGTTGGAGTGATTAGAGAATGATCCCAGAAATCAAGGGTCAAAATACTGACCAAGAATCAGTATTTTTAGCAATAGCTTACAGGTAATTCTTATGAACACAAAGTTTGGAAGTTATTAAATTTGATATACAAGGATATATTTCAAGTTATTTAAAGAAATAACTATCCACATTTAACTAACTTCAAAATATATAGTTCGTAATATATATAATATAAAGTTTCTCTTAGTTGGGATTGATGATTCTGACATTTCCTGGGTCAAAATGCCTACTTTTAGTTGTCACTGACAACTGCATTAAATACACACACACACTGTAGCATTTTTACCCTTATATTGTGAAATAAGGACTAAACACACAGATGACAAGTTATTACCTTAATAAGATTTGCTTTTTGACTTACATGATGAAACATTACTTCCCTGAAAGATGATTTTCTTTTTTTAGGGCGTGGTGTTAAAATATAACGTTCATTTCCAGGAAATCCTTTAAAAGTGCAAGTGGAACAACTTGTTCCCAAGAAAAGATTCCACCCACCTTCCAAAAACTTAAGCTGGAACACAATGTATGTCCCACTGAGTACAGCAGAACAGAGGTTATGTCTTAAACTGTACCCAAGAGGGCAGAAGGTTACTTATTAAAATACTTCAATGATATCCTACAACTCAGAAATCAGGGTAGCACTGTGGCTTGAGTCCATGAAATCCTTTTTTCTTTTAATAAATTTATTTAATTTATTCATTTTTGGCTGCGCTGGGTCTTCGTTGCTGCGTGCAGGCTTTCTCTAGTTGTGGTGAGTGGGGGCTACTCTTTGTTGAGGTGCGCGGGCTTCTCATTGTGGTGGCTTCTCTTGTTGCGGAGCACGGGCTCTAGGCACGTGGGCTTCAGTAGTTGTGGCTCGCGGGCTCTAGAGCGCAGGCTCAGTAGTTGTGGTGCACGGGCTTTGTTGCTCTGCAGCATGTGGGATCTTCCTGGACCAGGGCTCGAACCCGTGTCCCCTGCAGTGGCAGGCGGATTCTTAACCACTGCACCACCAGGGACGTCCCGTGAAATCCTGACTGTGATTTCCTCCATCATGTTCTGCAACCATCTCACAGAATCATAAGACCTCAAATCTGAACTAGACAACAGAGACCTCTGGTCTAGTCCGAGACCAGTTTGAAAGAAAAGGAAAATGATGAACAAAGAAATGAAATAATTTGCCTCCAGTCAACACCAGGAGTTAATGCCTGGTTTCCATGCCTCCCAAATTGAAGCCCAGGACTCTTAACTGACCCCCACATTATCCGTTTTCCTAACTCACTCACCTTTAGACCAGCACTCTAAACTCTAGTAATTTAGGGGGGATCTAACACTCCTTCTCCTTCACCTCTGAGGAGTAAAAAAACAAACACTAGTCTGCTAGGAGGACGGAGCTTTGGCTGTGATTCAGAAGGCTTTAAAAGCCTTTGTGTTGTGCCCTTTCAATAGGTTTTCTATCTTTCCATTCCCTTGAGTCTTTTAGGGGTAAGAGCAAGGCCTGAGTCAGGAAGATAAATACATGAGCAATTTATTAAGCTGTGTTCTAGTCTTTAAGGAGATTTCACTTTCTTTTGACCCTTGTTTCCTTATTTCTGCTCATCTTCTACTGTAGCCTCTGTGATGGTAAGATCTCATGAATAGGGTATGTGTTCCTAGAAATGGCCTATTTTTCATTTAGGCCAGAATTTCTCCAACTGGTATGTATTCTTTGGCATCCTAGAATTCTCTATGAGAAATTAAAATTAATTTGAGTGCATTCTGTAGGTTTTGGAAGACAACCTTTTATCCTAGTGCCCACATTTCTGTTGTGTTCAGAGGTGTGTTCCCATCAAATGAAGCCCAAATAACAGCACAGGATGCTATAGGAAGGAAAGTTTTGCAGTACAGTAAGTCCCCTACATACAAATGAGTTCTGTTCCAAGAGCACGTTCATAGGTCCAATTTGTTTTGTAGGTCCAACAAAGTTAGCCTAGGTACCAAACTAACGCAATCGGCTATATAGTACTGTACTGTAATAGGTTTGTAATATTTTTCAAACAAATAATACATAAAAAAAAAACACAAGAAATAAAGAAAACATGTCTAATCTTACAGCACAGTACCTTGAAAAGTACAATAGTACAGTACAACAGCTGGCATACAGGGGCTGGCATTGAGTGAGCCGGCAAGAAGAGTTTTTGACTGGAGGAGGCAGAGGAGGTGGGAGGTGGTAGAGCTGAAGGATTGTCAACAGTAAGAGATGGAGGGCAAGCTGCAATGTCACTCACTCCTGACTTTGATGGCACAGGTTCTGGTTCCTTGCTGGATTCAATTCTATCTACCCTGTTGAGAAAACGATTCAGTGATGTCTGGGTAGTAGCTCTTTTCTCTCATCATAGATGGCACGGTAGCGCTGGATTGCATTCTGAATGGCTGCTGCAACCTTCTTGTGCAGTTCTACATTCGGGTCCTGTGCCTCAAAAACTAACAGTGTCTCCTCAAATAAAGAAAACCCCCTTGTCATTTCCTGCATCCTGAATCAGTTCACTTCTTCAGTTACTTCTTCTTCCTCTTGTCTCTCTTCATCCTTTCTCTGGGCCTCCAATTCCATCAGGTCTTCATTAGTCAGCTCCTCGTGTTGCACAGCAAGGAGCTCAGTGAAGTCGTCTTCTTGCAGATCTAGCTCCAGCTTCTCGCTGAGGGTCACTAAGTTGCTGAAGACCTCTTTGGACTCCTCATCCACCCTCTCAAATCCATGAAAATCGTGAACAAACTGCAGGCAAAAGTTCTTCCAAACCCTATTCATGATAAAGGCCGTAACTTCATGCCAAGCAAAGTCAATGTTTTTTATGGCCTTGTAGATGTTATAGTGCTTCCAAAATTGTCACAAGGTTGTTCCAGATTCGTCACTCACTTTTACTGCCTGATGAAAAGTGTGGCATAAATAATATTTCTTGAAAGTCACTATAACACCCTGGCCCATAAGCTGGATGAGCAACATTAGTATTCAGTGGCAGATGCAGTACTTTGACGTTGGGACGAAAGTTGTCCATGAATGGAGGGTGGCCCGGAGCATTGTCGAGCAGCAAAAGAATGTGGAATGGGACATCCTTCTCTAAGCAGTTATTTCTCTACCTCAGGGATAAAGTGGTGGAAAAACCAGTCCTGGAAAATGGCCTGTGTAACCCAGGCTTTGGGGTTACTCTTCCACACAACAGGAAGAGCCCTTGGTTACATTTTTAAGGGCCCTTGGGTTCTCTGGATGATAAACTAAGAGAGGCTTCAGCTCCATATCACTGGAAGTATTGCCACAAAACAAAAGAGTTAGCCTATCATTTGTTGCTTTATAGCCTGGCGTCAACTTTTCCTCCTTACTGATATAACTTCAGTCTGGCATCCTCTTCCTATACAATCCTGTCTCATCCACATTAAAACCCTGCTAGGGTAAATATGCACCTGCATCAATAATTTCTCAGTGCATTTCAGGAAATTCCCGGGCAGCTACCATATTTGTACTCACTGCCTCACCACTTACTTTTACATTGTGAAGGTTGGCTCTAGCCTTGATGTGATGAAACCAGCCATGGCTGGCATTAAAAGATGCGCCCTCTGATTCTTCACCGTGTTTCTACTTCAAGTCTTCATGAAGGCTTTTACCTTTCTCTTGAATCAGCATTAAGTTGAGCAGAACCTGACGCTGATGCTGATCTTGCATCCACACACTGAGAAGTTTCTCCATCTCCTTTATCACTTTTCCATGCTTCTTCAGTTTTATTGTTGACATCATTGGCATAGCAGACTTCACATGTTCCATTATCTTGTCCTTGTTCTCTAGAATTATGCCGATGGTTGAATGATTCATGTTATAAGAACGAGTGACATCTACCTCTTTTTCACCTCGTTCTACCCTCTCAATTATCTTCACTTTTGTTTCCGTTGTTGTTGATTGGCACTTCTTAGCAGTACCAAATACATCACCGCTACTTTTATGCTTGCTTCCAGACATCCTGGGCTCAAAATAAAGATACTGTACTACTATACTCTATGCAGTACTGTACACTAAAGTACACAAAAGTACAACCACTTGTAGAGGATGCATGAACATGACAATGTATACCAGACACATGAACTAACTTACGTGATTGGACATGTGAACTCACATTCACATCTTTGAAAGTTTGCACCTTGAAGGTTCGTATGTAGGGGACTTACTGTAGTTCAAGTAAAGAAAAGTGGGAGGATAATTGAGTCATTACAGAACACATGGTAGGATAGACTCCGTGGCAGTCAGACTCTATTTTTTTTTTTTTTTTTGGCTGTACGCGGGCCTCCCACTGTTGTGGCCTCTCCCGTTGCGGGGCACAGGCTCCAGACGCACAGGCTCAGCGGCCGTGGCTCACGGGCCCAGCCGCTCCGCGGCATGTGGGATCTTCCCGGACCGGGGCACGAACCCATGTCCCCTGCATCGGCAGGCGGACTCCCAACCGCTGCGCCGCCAGGGAAGCCCCAGACTCTATTTTTATTGTAATTGGTAATTTGTTGGTTTGCAGCCACTTCTTTGTGCAGAACAACTCATTTCAGGAAAACATCTATATTTTTCCTCCATCATGTTCTGTAAACATCTTGCAGAATTACTTCATCTATAAGTAATATGGCAAAAAATAATTTTTATGTTCTCTATTCCAGCAATCATCAGATAAGATACTATATTTCAATGGATTTCATATTCACCATAATACTGATCTTTAAGTGAATAAGACAGTCCTGTCTTAGTTATCAGATGACATCTCATTAAATTAACATTTTGTATTGCTTGAGCGCAGTTTGATTATGTATGAAATTTGATTATACAGACTGAGCAAACGGTGATGGAATAAATCTTCCTGGTCAAAAGCTCAAGCTCTAGAATTAGGATGCCTGGATCCAAATCTTAGTTTTCTAGAGCCTAGATCATTTTACTAGACAAGTTATTGACCATCTGTCTCTTAATTTCCTGATCTGTAAAATGATAATAATTTCTACTTCATAGAGTTTTTTTGAAGATGAAATTAGTGACACATGAAAAACAGTTATAATAGTGTTTGATGTTATACTAATTGTTCAAAAAAATTGTTGTTGTTCAACAGTAGTGTTGAAGTTGAAATGTAGAAACATTTCAATTCTGATTTTACATCTTTCTACCATTTCCACCTTTAAATCTAGCACTGGTGACTTAGGTTCAGTAAAACAGCATTATCTGTCACAGCAAAAATATTCATTTTAAATTTCATTTAATGGGTAAAGAAGGTGCTGCCTTTGGAGTTAGGCAAGCACGTCTCAGGGCAGGGGAGGGGGTCAGTATGTTCCAGGATGAATTTGGGAAAGTATTAAGAAACAAATGTTAATGTTAGTTTGATTTGAATGGGACATAGGATTATATGGTACAAGATAGAACTGAAAAGGTAGCTTGTTTTCATTTATTATTTTCATTTATTATTTCATTCATTAGATATTTAGTAAATATTAAAGAAGTATCTGGAACTAGGAATATAAAAACCAGGGGACTGCCTGTCTACTAAACCTATAAACATGTCATTACAGTTATTTCCAGTGTTTTGGGAACCCAAGAGGAGATAAGCCATGGAAAGGCCAAGTAAGGCTTCTGCAAAAGCCTGATTTGTCAGCTTGGTCTTATAGGTTAGAAAGAGTTTCTTTTTCACGTGGAAACAGAGGTGGGAAAAGCATGTCAGGTCAAAGCAAAGCAGATAGTATGAAAGATGACAGTGAATTCCTTGGTTTGAGATAGAAATGGTGGAAGGTGCCAATTGGAGTCTGACTTGAGACTTTATCTGGTAGGGAGTGGAGAGTAGTGATCAGAACTGAGGGAAATGAACCCGAGTGGGGAGAGGTCAACATTTCAATAGGTTATAAAACAAGACAACAATAGAGTGTAAGATCTTTCTTTATGACAGAGCCAATGAGGAAGGTGAATGTAGTTTGAAGACTATGCTTTGTGTGTGTGTGTGCAGCTCAGATAAATGTTTATTTTACTGAAAATATTTGCAAAATTATAATATAAATACATGATTCTATTAAGATAGGATCACTAATTCTTTTGAGTATCCTGAATATTGTAGAAAGAAGGGAATCGACAAGTAACTTGAGAAGTTAGAAAGAGGGAGAGATTTTTTTCTTTTGAGAATGAGTTCAAAGGGAGAGAGAGAGAAGGCCCAGGGATCAAGGAGAAGGGAGTACTACCAAAAAAGAGGGAGGTGTGCATGGAGGAGTGAGAGAGAGAGAGAAAGAGGAGAAGGGAGACAGAGGGAGAGATTAAATATAGGAAAGAGAGAGAGAAAGACAAGTACTAAAAGGAAGAGTTAACCTTGTAATATCTGATCCTCTCCACCCAGGCTCAGCTTCATGAGGACAAGAACCAAATTTATCTTGCTGTGCACTTAGTAGGAATTTGATAGATGCTTGTCTCAGAGGAGATAAGAGGGGCCTGGGTCATAAATAAGAAAAGGATGGTCTATGAGACTTCTCAGGTTGCCATAACAGAGTAGCACAGACTGGAGGACTTAAACAACAGAAATTTACTTTCTCACAGTTCTGGAGGCTGGAAGTCTGAGATCCGGGTGCCAGTATGGTCAGGTTCTGGTAAGAGCTCTTTTTCAGGCTCGTAGGCAGCTGCCATCTTGCTGTGTGCTCACTTGGCCTTTCTTTGGAAAGAGACAGAAGCCGGGGTCGGGGTGAGGGGAGCCTCTCAGAGATTCAGAGATCCCTCTCTGATGTCTCTTCTTAGGAAAACATTAATTTTATCAGATCAGGGCCTCAGCCTTATGACCTCATGTAACTTTAATTACATTTATAAAGGTCCTGTCTCCAAATACAGTCACATTGGTAGTTAGGGCTTCAACATATGGATTGGGGGATGGGACGTGCGGGGAGGGACACATTCAGTTTAGAACAGATGGGTTAGGCTGTGAAATAAGAGGGACAGGAAGGGTAAAGAATCCTCGCAAGAGAATAAAGAATAATTAAGTTGTTTCATTCTTTCGGCGTTAAATTTAGGCAAATTAGGGAGGAGAGCTGAGCTGCAGCTTTAAGGCTCTGGAATAAATTCAGAGGAGTTGCTATTGGGGAATTATGGACTTATCTATGCATTGTTTTCTAAACTTACCAGATTAAAAGAATCAACTAGAATATTATTTTAAAAGCCAGTTTTCATTGGAGATTGTTTTTCTGGGCCTGGGTTGAGGTTCTAAAATTTTTAACAGGCCTCTAGAGAGAGTTTTCTAGCTTCCAGCTGTGGGAAACTAGAAACCACAGAGAGAGGAAGTTAACTAAGAGTGGGTAAGAGGACTGGAAGATAAAGGTTGGGCTCAGGTCGAGGGGCGAAAGGAATCGGAAGTGTTGGTAAGAGCGCAGGCAAAAACATTGATCCCTACATTGCAGGCTGAATAGGGATAGGAGTGAAGCCAAGAAGGGAGAATAGGCTTGGACAAGGAAGAAAGATTAAGGGGCTATTAGTCCTAAAAAATAATGAGGGTGTGTTTACTGGGAGACTTAAAGAGCAAGCAGTTATAGTAAATGATTTCAGAGATCAAGGTTTCACTAGTAGCGTAGATTCCGAATTTGTGTCGGCATGAATGCCATGGAAAATGACATAACGGTTCTTCTGGCTTTACTTCCTTCAAATCCATGATCTGTAATGCTGCCAAGGAGCTCTTTTTAAAAGGAATATCATTTTTTTCTGTGGCATCAAATACTTTCCTCACTCCCTTCTGTCTAAGGTAATCCCCAAACCCTTACCATGGCATTCAGGGTGCTTCTTTATTGCCTGCAAACATTTTATACCACTAACACCTTACTACCTATACATCCTTGAAAATGCTTCATTCATTCATGTTATGCCTTTTATTGGGTACTTTCCTCTGCCAGGCCTACCTGGAAAAATGGCAAATTCATTTTTGTTCTGTAAAATCTCTATAGGGAGGTTTTGATAAACTATCCCTCCTTCCTATGCCCATCACACGTTAGCTCATCCTTTCCTTTGCTAGCCTACTTTTGTGCTCTGTATGTGCTTTCGTTGTTGATCTTAACACTTTAGGGTAAGGGTCACAAACCAAATACCTGCAGAAGGTGTGCATTTAAAATAAATGCCAGAGATAGGTAGGATGAAAGAACTTCATGCTAAGGTACTTGTATTGTACCTAAGTATAACACCTACGAGTTAAGCTGCTCTTTTAAACACTGTTGGTGTAAGAAAACAAATCAAACAAAACACATCCAAGGCACGTAGAGTCTTTCGCTACACAGGTCACTGCAGTTATGAAATGAGAGGTCCACGTTGAGAAGTAGCAAATAAGAAAAGCAATTTCAATTTCTGGTCAAAGGGAATTGCATGTGTAAATAGAACGACATGATTAATTCAGCGTGGCATTGTAGGATTACAATGCCCTGACAGATTTCCTGGTGCATGTGTCTCTTACTCAAAGAGGCTCAAAGAAAACTAGTGACACAGAATCACTACTTAGCAAGGAGATGAAAGGATGAACTTTGAACTGCGATGTAGAGACCTAGAGAGTCCAGCTGTCACTTTGTTGGCTCTGCCATCATAATGGCCTCTACAGTGTCTGAAAAAGACCATGTGATTTTTCCCAAAGTTATAAATCTTCTTCTGTGATTTATTTCTCTCTGCGTGGATTGGCTGGAGTCAGCCTAGAAGAGGACCTTTAAGAGAATGTCTATGGAAGTAGGACTTGCAAGAATCCTTTCAGCTGCATCAGCAAAGGACAACTTTCATGTCTTTATCTTCTGATGGGTCACAAATCTCCGACCCCGGCCAAAATTTCTCTCATGAGCTTCAGAGACAGATATCCATCCAACTCCCTCCTGAACATCTCTTACATGATGTTACAGGCATTTTAAACTTAATATACTCACAACTGAATCTCATTTCTCTATCACTGAAAACAAAAACAAAACATTGCTTCACTTCATGATTCACTTAGCTGCCCCATGCAGAAACCCATGAGTCATTTTGGAGAACTCCACTGTTCTCCCCTTCCTTATTTAACCAATCACCAAACCTTTTCAATTTCTCACCCTAACTCTCTTTTAAGTCCACTCCCAGTGATATAATTTCAGCTGGCTCAGGTAACTAACAGACTGAGTCCTGGCTCTTTTCCAATCTGTTTTTTTACACTGCAGTCAAAGTGATCTTTCTGAAATGCAAAGAGTAGCTCAAAGCTCTTTATCTCCTACTACTCTTAGGATGAAGGTTCAGGACTCCTTAATATGGTCAAGAAAGCCCTGCTTAATTCGTCTCCTGGCTGTCTCTCTAGCATCTTTTCTGCTATTCCCTCCCTCACCTCTCAGCCATGTGTTGATTCAACAAATATTGAGTGCCTACTATGTGCCAAAAAGTGGGGTAACAAAACAAGCAGAGGAATGATAGACATTTTAAAAAATTATATAAATATAGAATTGCACATCGTGTTAAGTATTATGTAGGAAAAATAGAGGGCACATTGAGAGAGTAACGTAATTTATATTACGTGACGTTATCCAGGGACCCCAATCCCGACATTCCAGCCGTAGCTTTCCTGAAAGAGCTATGTCTTCACACCTCTGTGACCCTCTTGTCCATCAACCCATTAACACCTGCTCATCTATGTCTCAGCCTATATGGTACTTCTTCCAGGAAGACAGCCCTGAGACTCAAAGCCTAGGTTTGCAACTTCTCTGAAGTTTCCTCATCAGTTGTATTGTCCTTTTAGTTTACTTTTCTGTAATTCCATGATGCAGGGACTCTCTCTTTTGTCACATTGGATCTTTACCTTCTAGCACAGTGACTGTTACAGAGTAAGCCCTCAATAAACATTCCCTGAATCAATACATGGAAGTACTGCTGACACTGACAGAGCTGAAGAAATTCTAGCAAGCTCATGTTCAAGAAAACTCTGCCTTTTACCACTGACCCCTAGAATTAAATCTTAAAATCTTTCTCTTGTCCAATTTGCCCAAACATCAACCCTATTTGTATTAATTGTTTGATATATGTCAGGTGCCTGACAATTGCCAAGAGTGTAGAAGATTGCAAGTTGTATAAGTGGATAGACGTAAAGGAGTTATTACTTAGAACCTAAGACCTGTGTCTTTATTATAATCTTGTTCTATCGCCAACTATTTTATCTACTGGCAGCCATCTTCAGCCCTACCTGTCCATGAGGCATCAACAGTTTAAGCCCTTATTTATTTGTTCTTACATTAATCAACCCGAAATGTGGCAATAAAACCCCTGCAAACCTGACATATTTGAGAAGAAGCATCGGTACTTGTGAAATAACATTTGTGAACAGCTGAGGAGGCATTATGGAGATAGTGGTAAGCTTTAGGAAGACTACTTCATAAAAGGGTTAATGCATGAGGTCAATTTTTCTGAAAAGGAAACAATGAGTTCATAACCAAACGACTGCCTTTCTGAATCCAGGTGTGTCATAAACACATCATCTGATGTAAATCATGTTATTGGTTGAGAACAGATTAAACAAACTCATACAAATCAGCCAGTTTCCACTTCCTTAACATCACTTCTTGGCTTACCAGGCCTGGTGGGCACTGGCCTGGCCAGTGACTCGTAGGCTTGGCGATCGCCAGACCTTGTGGAATTCTGTAGTTGATGACCCTCACACTTTGCGCCTTTCCTCCTGCACATCACTGTTTAGCAGAAGACCCAGCATGGCTATATTGTAAAGTTAGGAGGAAAGGCCTATCCATCTCATCTCACCCTACTGCTCAATGCATGTAGAACACCTGTGATGTAGCTCGCAGAATTCTGATTGACACACACACATAATTTCTTGCAAAGGAAAGTGGGAGACAGAAATGTGAAAAGGTCAAGTTTAGGTTTCCCAATGATCTGTTGAATTTTAAAACTCAAAGATGTTTTATAAGAGGAATTTCAAACAGCATGCTATTATTACCTAAACAACTTCTCTCTGTGCTTTTACTCATGTTGTTTCCTAGAATGCCTTCTTGTGTCCCCCAGCATCATCGTATTTTATGTTTAAATCCTACCCACCTACCCTAGCTCAAATGCCAACTCAACCACGAAATCTCAGATTTGCCCAGAAAGAAGTGATCTCTCCCTGCCCGTATGAGACCTTAACTTCTGACACAAAGTGTGTATACCTGAGCTTTCCTATGGGTTAAATTTCTTGAAGGCTTTGTATTTGGTAGGTGTTTATAAATATTTGTTCTTAAAAAAAAAAATTTATTTATTTATTTTTGGCTGCATTGGGTCTTCGTTGCTGCCTGCGGGCTTTCTCTAGTTGCCGCGAGTGGGGGGCTACTCTTCCTTGCGGTGCGCGGGCTTCTCCTGATTGCGGTGGCTTCTCTTGTTGCGGACCACGGCTCTAGGCACAAGGGCTTCAGTAGTTGTGGCTCGTAGGCTCTAGAAGACAGGCTCAGTAGTTGTGGCTCACGGGCTTAGTTGCTCCGCGGCATATGGGATCTTCCCCGACCAGGGCTCGAACCCGTGTCCCCTGCATTGGCAAGAGGATTTTTCTCTTTTTTTTTTTTTTTTAACAAAAAGACTTTTTATCAGCATCCTTAGGGCAACGCGTCCCAGGAGAGGATGCTCCTCAGCACACAGGCCACCCAGTTGCAAGTGATGAATCAGACTAAAACGATTATTGTACACAGTGCATACAAAGGATCACCCCAAACCTCCAAAAGAAGGAAAATTACTTTACAAAAAAGTAAATAAAAATAACGCCCATTTTTCTATTTTAAAAGGTGCAAGCTCTCGAGTGGCAGAGCGTGGAAAGCCCAAGGACCCGGTGCCCTGGAGTATCGATGCTCGAGGGGCCGGGCCCGCCCTGGTTTCTAAAGGTTAATTTAAGCCTCCCAGGTCCGCTTCTTCGTACTACTGCTCTACAATTCTCGTTACTACTGATTTCTTCAGCGCGTCAGGCTCACAGTTACCAGCCTTCATCAAAGCATTAAGACCAGACTCTCCCTTTGCAAGGCTTACACCTGAGTAAAGAGGGAAGCGATCAAACATCGGAATCTTAAAATGCCAAGTGATAGTGGAGTCAGTGCCCATTTAGAAAAGCTCTCTTACCCCCCACCCCCCCTTCCAGTCCTACTTTGGTAAATATTAATGTTTAACCAGTTAGCAAAATATTTAACCCAGTTAGCAAAATTAACACCGTCATTTCCATAGTTGCTCTTTTGTTAATAGTAACTGTGGCCGGATGAAGTTCACATTGAATAAAGCAGATGTGAAAACCAGTTTGCAAGAAAGGGCGCCTCCCTCAACAGCAATCTAAGCCCAGGGAACCGGCCCGAGGCCGTGCAGCTGCTGCTGGTCCGCGGCGGGTGCGGGCGCCCGGCTAGGTGGTCTGGCAGCCGGCGTGGCTCCTTTTCCGGCCAACAAGGTAGGCGATGAGGACGCTGAGGACCAGCCCTGCCAGGGCGCCGCCCACGGCAATGGGGAGCAGCATGCTGTTCTCACGCAGCTGACACTCCTCCACAGACCCAAACTTGTCCCCGTCCACGCGGAACGCCGACCCGCACCCCGACTAGGTCTCGGGGACCTGCACGCGCTCGTCAGCGTCGCCCTCGCGGGAGTTCCAGGCGGCTGCCGGCAGCGCCCTCAGCGGGCCGTGGGCGGCCTTGAAGGCGGGGTCTCCGGCATCGGGCGGAGTCAGCGTCAGCTGGACTCCTTGCCGGAAAACCCGGCTGCAACTTGCGTTCATCGCAAACTGGAGCGCCAGGGTCACCAGCTGCGCTGTGCAGCTCCCCGCAAAGGTGGTCTTGTTGGGGTTGATGCTGAACTCTCTGGTCACCGTTGTGTTGTCCCTCGTCTTGCAGGTGACGTTCAGCCGCAGCCCCATGCTAGCCAGCAGGCAGGTCCCGCTGGTGACGCTCACGTTGTACTTGGACCCCGAGGGTCTCTTGGGCGCCGGGGTGGGCGAGGACTGGGGCGGCAGCGCCGCCAGGGTGGGTGGGGAGGGCCAGTCTTACAGTGCGTCTCCTCCCTGCAGAAGCTGTTGCTGGAGAGGTAGGCCTGGGGGGTGGCGTCACGGAGCCCGAGGGTCACGTTGCGCATGCGGATCCGGTTGCTGCTCACACACCTGTACTTTTTGTTTATGTCCGCCTTGATGTCGGTTACGGATTCCACAGTCTTGATGGCCCTGGAGCTCGAATTGGGGAAAATCCCTGTATCTGACAGGTTATGAACAAAATGCATCAGCTGGACACTAACGTGTTGCATTTCTTGTGAAACTTGTGAGGGTCAGGATATGGCCTCTTCCAACAGCTATCAGGAGACTGGAGACAGAAGCATTCCCTTTGGGCAGGCGGATTCTTCACCACTACACCACCAGGGAAGTCCCCAAATACTTGTTGAGCAAATAAATAAGTGAATTACACGATTAGGTAGAGTAGATGACCTCAAGGGTTCTAGAATATTGAATTAAATCCTTGCATTTTGAAACGTCAGGATTCTTTGTAACTTTCTGCTACATAGGGGAGTTCATATTCAAGCTTATAGTTGAGAACACTTCTCTGACTTCACAGCTTCCTTCTCTTTCCCGTTTCTTCAACCACAGTTTTAAACAGTTCTGTTTATTGAACTGGTTAAGTTTGGTCCCGCCTTAGGTGATTTGTACTAGCTATTTCCTGCGTCTGGAATTCCCTCCTGTCAAATTTTCTCTCTCTACATGACAGAAGCTTCATCACTCAGGTTTCAGGTCAGATACTCCTTGCTCAGAAAAGCCTTACTCAACTATCTAAGTTAAATTAGCCTAGTCCATCATACCACCGTGTTTGATTTTCTTTATAGTATTGACTGAATTTATCTTCTCTATGTTTTTCCTATTTTTCTGCCTTCATTAGATTGAAACTTCTGTGGGAGAAGAAATCTTGTTTGTCTTTGTTGGTATAGGGCCAGCTCCAAGAAGAATGTTTGAAAATGGAAGATGCTCAATATGTAACTGTTCAATGAATGGATGAATAAAAGAACAGCTTCAAAATAGAAGTGCTTTTACATATGTTTTTAGTGAAAAGCATCAGGGCACACCAAAGCACATAGTTTTATATGCTGAACTTTCACTGGGGAGGTGGCCTGATTTAAATTCTCTGTCGTATAGGAACTGGAGTCATACCATCTGTAACACCTTATTAAACATATTGTTTATACCTTAAAGACAGGGCAGGCCCTCGATGATACATGTATTCACCTGTACTTAGCACAGTACTTCATGGCATTAAGTGGAACAAATTAAGGATTAAGTAAATGTAGCTTGACTCTCAAACTCTGATTTATTTAGTACTTACCCAATTCTTAATAATAATAGCTATCATTTTTGGAACAGCTATTCACTAGACATGTGTTTTATATCCTTTATATTAATTCTTTTAAATAACCCTTTAAGGAAAGATTACCATAATCCATTTTAAAGATGACTCAAGCAACAAGTGATTCTTTGCTGTTGGACCGAGGTCTAGTTTCCAAAATTCATAATCTTAGTTTAATCAATTGCCTGTTCTTAATAGACTAAAAACATTTCAAATGTACTTGACAGCTTATTTGAACATTAATTATCTCAAACTTTGCTAAATACTTCCTAATTCTCTTCATAGCAAATAGTTTGTAGCATGAATCTGTTCTTAATATCTAAACAAATCTATGGAGATTTTTGCTATACATCCAACCTGTCATTTTTAATAGTTTAATATAAAAATAGCTCTTTTGTGATTGTAAAATATATATATATAGTCCTTGCAGAAAAAAAAAAGCTCAAATAATACAGAAACTATGGAGAAGAGAATACAGCCTAAAATTCCATCTTAAGTATATATAAAATTTTACATAAACTGAATCAAATTGTATGTGATATTTTGTCTTTCACTTAGAATTACGTCATGCTACTACTTTTACAAAAAAATTTTAGGCACTATCACGTATATTTGGATTTATTATCTCTATTTAACACAAATGGCACAAGTAAAATCTACCTGAGGGAAACCCATTCTGACTTCATTCTGAAGTAGTTCAACTAATCTAACTCTACTAAAATCTAATTGGTTTAGTTTATATTGTCAGGTTTATCATCATATATGCCTTCTTTGAGGCATAAAATCTACAGAAGTCTTAAACTGGGAACTGTATGCATATTTATTCAATAAACTACAAAGAACTGAAGCAGACTGGTTTTTATTTTTTAATGCTTTCTCTTTTCTGCTGCCTTTCAACTTTTGACAAAAGCATTTTTTCACCAAAGGTCACAATAGTGAAGGTACCCATTGGTTATGCCTTCCTTGCTCCCCGTGTCCTTTCCCTTTCACTTCATCTGCCACTGTCCAATCTTAGAAGCCTGAACCCAGGCTATTACAATTCTCACATATATTTTACCCGCTCCAACTCATACTGTATATATCATATCATTATCAGACAGATCTTTCTGAAATATCTATTTTTTATAAGATTATACTTAAGCATTTTTTTTTTTCCCCCCCCGGTACGTGGGCCTCTCACCGCTGTGGCCTCTCCCGTTGCGGAGCACAGGCTCCGGACGCGCAGGCTCAGCGGCCATGGCTCACGGGCCCAGCCGCTCCGCGGCATGTGGGATCCTCCCGGACCGGGGCACGAACCCGCGTCCCTCGCATCGGCAGGCGGACTCCCAACCACTGTGCCACCAGGGAAGCCCTATACTTAAGCATCTTAATCAGACATTCCAAGTCTTCCACAACCTGGGCTCAGCCTACTTTCCAACTCCTCTCTACCTCCCAGGCCCTGCATTACATCTAGGCTACCCTACACACGTGTTCTTTCATTCAGTACCCCTTTCTAGGAAAAATGTTCCCTAAGTCTTTTGTACCCTTTAACACTAAAATATCATCTTCTCCTGAAGTCTCCTGTGACTACTCCATCTAATATAGTTCTATGTAATGCAGGTTATCTTCCATATAATTCATTCATTCCAGAATTATATTTATTGAATATTTACTATGTACCAGATACTGTTCAGGACACTGGGAATACATCAGATAATAAAGTGGACAAAATCCTCTGACTTCCCGGAATTTGTGCTCTTATGGGGAGACAATATACATAATATACAAGGACAGTGTATGGTACAATGTGATAAATGTTATTTTTTAAAATTGAGAGGGCATCAGGATTGCTGGTGAGTACTTCCAGTAATTAACAAAATGTTAAGTGTATCCTAGGAGTAGGCAAACATTCTGTAAATGACCAGATAGTAAATATTTTACACTTCGTGGACCATGTGGTCTCTGTCATAACCATTCAACTCGACCATTTTAGCACAAAAGCAGCCTGTGTCTCAATAAAACTTTATGAACACTGAAATTTGAATTTCATGCAATTCCCATGTGCCACAGAATATAATTCTTCTTCTGACTTATGTATTTTTCAACGGAAAATGTAAATGCCATTCTTACCTTGTGGGCCATACAAACACAGACAGGGGGCCAGATTCAGCCCATGGTTATTTACCAACTCCTGTGAACACCATTGAAAGGCTGAGATTAGTGAAGACTTGGGGAAGATAACAGAGTGAGTACGTGGGCACGTGAGAGTAGAGTGTTCTAGGCAGAGGGTACAGTCATTGCAAAGTCTGTGAGACAAAGACACACCTCCAGTGTGACTGGAGCAGGCTGAGTGAGGGAGAGAAGTAGGAGATGAGGGGGGAGGAGGAGTAATAAAGGTGAGAATGGATGATGCGATTGATCTACGTTCACAGGTGACAACTGTAGGTTCTTAGACCTGGAAAAAGAAACTCTTAGAGACTGTCTAGTTCCTGGAGAGCCAGCTTTGATTGGCGTACTGTCAACAAAGATTCTGAGATGGCATTGTCTTAGCCAGAACCACTTCTATGATCAATTAGCAATGCACGCTCAGGTGTGAGGGCTATTGGTTGCTATGCATTTGTGTTCTTCATCTAGTCTACCCACCGCATTTTCACCACTAGGACACACTAAGGTGTCAGCTGTTTACATGACATACTCAACATTATCACCTAATTAATAACAGGAATTCTGAGTGCCAGATTAGCGATCTTCACTGTATCTTGGTCCTTCCCTGTTTCAGTTTTTACACGTAGGGCAGTGATCAATACATATCTTTCCTGGAGAAGCTGAAAAGATACTAAAATTAAAAGCTGCATAGAGATAAGAATTACCAATGCAAATTTTATTCCCTTAGCTCTATAAAACCTTTATAGTTTCTAAAGTACTTATGTCTTTATCTTATTTGAGCTTTAGGGTGGTCCTATGAATCCTTATTATCCCATAAAACGATCCCAGGGCCCTCAAATGAAAAAAAGCAGGCCTTCCAGGCAGCTCTTAAATTGAATTTTCCTGTGATTGTTGAGATTTTTTTTTCACAATTCCACGAGTAAAGTTTAGCTTAAAATTATTATCAATTTTTTTTCATAATTGTTACTAAAATACTTCTTAGTGTATTTAGAGCAAAAGGAAGGAAGAACCAACATTTCCAAAATGTTCAATGATAAGCTCAAAACTGCCATTCTTACTGTGCATTGTGGGGAAAAAGAGGAGGAGTTCATGCTGAGCTACTGTGATGACTAATGAAATTTTTATTCTTTGCAATAAGAAGAGCTTTAACAATTAGGCTGTGTTATAATGAAATGTTCATTTGTCCAAACTCTGATTCCTGGTCCATCAATACCTCTTTGTGAGAGGTACATCCCTAAAATATGCCTTTGTCTTGAATGGAATGCAACCAGAGGCGTTTAGTGCAAGATTCTCAGTAAGGCAGCCTGAAATGAACAATGGGCTTCAGAAAAGCTAAAATTAAAATGTATATATATATTTTCTGTACCATGTGTTATTCATTAGTGAGATATTCACCTGATTAAATATCTAAAACAATGAGTAAAACTTCACATTTTAATATGATTATAAATAAATGTTTAAAAATCCGAATTGTAAGGGAAGTATATTTTACATTCTCCGTATCGGTATAAAGGGCATCTGGAAAATACTTTTTTGTTGTATAGTTTTAAGGGATTTCAGTTCAAAACTGTCTGATGATTTTTAAATAGCCCACACTTTCCTAGACATAGTTTCGGTTTTATAATTTGATAATAAGTGTTCACTTTTTCCCCTTATGTTTCTAATGCAGCTGGAATCGACTGGGATCTATTTTAATCACTTTCTTGTTCTTGTGCTACTTCATCTCCTCTCATTACTATTTAACATTTAGGGAGTGCCAACAAAATGTTGGGTCTGTATTAAATATGACCTTAGTCACAGTGGGCTCACATTTCCAACACGACAGGAAAGAACGTTGTATTTATAAAGAATGCACGTAGCGGAGAATGGAAGCGACACGATAATAACTGGTATTTACAATACCTGCAAGTTGATTCTGGTTCTTTCCATAGCTTGA
Source organism: Kogia breviceps (assembly GCF_026419965.1). Taxonomy (NCBI): domain Eukaryota; kingdom Metazoa; phylum Chordata; class Mammalia; order Artiodactyla; family Physeteridae; genus Kogia; species Kogia breviceps. The sequence continues at coordinate 122,026,967 of NC_081315.1, read as the reverse complement.
GATAATTCCAAAATGCCACTGATGGTGCTAAAGGGGGACATTTTAGCGGGGATGGCCTTTGCGTAGAGCAGTGGAGACTGTCAGTCTCCTGGAGACGCAGAGAAGTGAGGCGCAGGCAGAAGTGGAATCAGTGAGCAGCAATGACAGAAAGAAGGGTCCGTGGCACGACTCAATTCATCTTACACTGCTTTACGGTCAACCCACGGCTTCACAGACACCTAAGGAGTCTTTGGTCTCCGCCGTTCTGCTATCTTCATCTTCCAACCCATGTTAGAGCATCTAATGGGACACTGGAACCATTGGGCCTAATTATTTTCTCATGGACAATGCTTATGTTCTGCTTTCCTGCTCCTGGAATGAGATCCCACTTTTTGTGTCTAGGTAATTTTACACACACACACAAAACACACACACACACACATGCTCAGTGAAAGTCACCTGCTCTGAAAAACGTTTCTGGTATCTACAGTCTGAATTAAATGTCCCTCATTTGAACTCTTATAGTATCTTGAGCACACTTGCATTCTTACATGATTATATGTGTTTTTTTGGTTATATGTACTTTTAACATATGATTGTATCCTTTTATATTTTTCTAAGTTTCTCTTAAAAATTATAAAATACTTGACAACAAGGAAAATCTCTGACGGAAATGCATATATATCTCTAGTGCCAAACACACTTCCTGGAGAGTGATAGGAACTCTAGAAATGCTTATTATTCTTCTTTCTGTAGAACAGAGGAGTGATATTTCTCACTCCTTTTTTTTTTTTTTTTTTTGCCCCTTCCAGGTAATTTTGTAACTGTTAGAAAGATGTTCTAGGTGAAAGAGAAATAAAATTCCAGGTACAATGGCTTTATAGGAGCTTTTGTAAAAGTGGAAGTGATTTTAAAATGATAAAAGGTGATTCATTGCGTTTATCAACACATAGTATATGTTACCAATGTCACCCATAAAACAGTGAAAAACGACTGCAGGTAAAGCTAGCTTGTCTTAACAGGGTCTTTTGTAAAGCTTGTGTAAAATATCATCTCAGGCAGAACTGACCTAAACAAGGAACATGTTTTATCTTCAGAGATAATTTGCTTAGAGACATCATTGATGAGATAAGTAGTGCCTGCATATAATCACTGCTATGGTCCTGAGAAGCTGCCAGCACCCTTACTGGTCATTTGCTCTGCCCACCATCATGCTGACATCATCAATGATTATTTTAGACTAATGTTGTATCTACTAGGAGAGATAACACTAGAAAGTTGTCATTTCTCACTTAACACCAGTGAGAGCTTTCTACTCACTGCTTTCTAAGAACTGTTTGCAAGAATAGGAACAGAAGACAGGTTGTGCATTAAGAAGAGAAATGTGCAAAACCACAGAATCTGAAGTTTATAACAGCACTAGATAGAAGATATTTGTGGGACTTTGTAAGACAGTGTCAATTCTTGGGGGGCTTTAATTGATCATCTATTTTACTGATCTTTTATTGATCTTCTCCTGGAGATGGAGAGAACTGAGGCAAACGCAAATGTAGGAGCAGAATAAAAGAGTGGAAATTTTGAACTTTATACTTCCATATTTCTTTTTTTTTCCCAAGTGAAACAGTGTTTTTATTTGAGGCATAAGAGCACATGCATGTCTGTCACATAGGATGAGGATGACTTTACGGTTCTCGTTTCTAAGATCAGACTTTATCTTAGACACACTTTCCATCACAGCTTCTTGGGAAATGAATCAGGAAGGGAGCAAGACACTGCCTGGAAGGAAATCGTTGCTGTCGCTGGAAAGTTGTAAAGCAAGAGAAGAACTTATTCAAATCAGTGTACATGTAAAAGAGCCCCAAGGAGGAAGAGAGTGGTGTGGGGAAAAAGTGGTCGAAGTTCTGCTGTTGGAGGTGATGCTGGCCTTTTTCGATGGCCGAGACTTGCCTCTAAACGGAGGCAACAGGATCGACTTGTCAGTTTTGACTGCAGCAACATTTCGGGGCTCCCCAGTTCCCTCTCTGGATCCCCAGTTCAGTCCCCCCTTTCCCCTGAAGAACTCAGAGAGGAAGGGCAGGGTCTATGTCATGGACACTGCTACTTGCTTGATGAAGCTGGCCAGATTTATGTCCAGTTCTGAAACGCCTGCACACTCGTGAGTGCTCAGGGTGACGTGGGCCTCGTCGTGAATGTTAAGCCATTCGGGATGGTGGTCCAGTTTCTCAGCCTGCAGGGCCACTCTCATCATGAAGCCAAAAGCCCTACTGAACTCTTTGAAGTGGAACTGCTAGAAAGTGACATCCTGGCCTTCTGGCTCCTTCCACCCCACGGCCCGCAGGTCTGGCAACAGCTGGCCTTTCTCCTCAGCACTTACTTAGCCGGTGTGCTTTGCCAGCACATGCTGTGTGCAGCGTGGACGCCGGCCGCAGCAGGTGGCAGCGGAGGAGACGAGCGTGTCCTATAGTTCTGTATTTCTAAGAGATACCTACCATCTAAATTTTTATAATAACTGAGAGAATAAAATGAAACGTCCAGACCATATCATTAGAAGGCTCTTGGGTGGGATGCTTTTTTGTTGTCGTTGTTGTAACTCTCAACCTTTTGTGTTTTTTAAATTAATTTTTATTGGAGTCGAGTTGATTTACAATGTTGTGTTAGTTTCAGGTGTACAGCAAAGTGAATCAGTTATACATATACATATATCCACTCTTTTTTAGATTCTTTTCCCATATAGGTCATTTACAGAGTATTAAGTAGAGTTCCCTGTGCTATACAGTAGATTCTTATTATCTATTTTATATATAGCAGTCTGCATATGTCAATCCCAATCTCCCAATTCATCCCTCCCTGGGTGGGATGCTTAATGAAAACAAGATGGGCAAAGAAAAACACTTAAAGCTAATCATTCAGAGTATGAGATAATGGGGTTAGGGTTAGTGTCTACTGGTTTCACACATTTTACAACTTTGTTTAAAGCTAGTAAGAGAGAGAAAATGGGGAATTACCAAAAAAAAAAAAAAAATGAATGACAGGCATAATGGTGGATTGCCCTGAGAGCAATTAGAAGCTTGAAAGATTTCTGGAATAGTACATCTGACCTTGACTATAAAAGAAATAAAATGAAATGCTAGTGGAGTTCAGACTTAATAAACACATTTATCAGCTGCCTGAGGTTTTAGTTACAGAAATCTGTTTGTTTTACATAAAAATCACAATAATAGTAACTAATAAATATTGGTCATCCTACTGATAAGCACTTGTTAAGTACTCCTTTTATCCTCTCCGCCATCCTCTAAGGTACATATCCTTTTTATCAGCATTTTACCAGTAAGGAAACTGACACGCAAGAAGGTTAAATAATTTGCTCAAAGTAAATGGTAAAGTGCGTTTTGGGGCCGGGGAGTCTGATTCCAAATCAGAGTTGAACTCTTATCCACTAAGCTATAATACATTGATTAAAAATGATCTTAGAGGGCTTCCCTGGTGGCGCAGTGGTTGAGAGTCCGCCTGCCGATGCAAGAGACACGGGTTCATGCCCTGGTCCGGGAAGATCCCACATGCCGCGGAGCGGCTGGGCCCGTGAGCCATGGCCGCTGAGCCTGCGCGTCCGGAGCCTGTGCTCCGCAACGGGAGAGGCCGCGACAGTGAGAGGCCCGCGTACCACCGCCCCCCCCCAAAAAAAAATTATCTTAAAGTAGATCCAAAAAGAGTTCTTTAAAAACTCAACAGTGTTAAAATTGGTATAGATGATCTTATTTACAAAGCAGAAATAGAGACACAGAGGTAGAGAACAAATGAATGATACCAAGGGGGAAGGGGGAGCATGAATTGGGAGACTGGGACTGACACATATACACTATTGATACCATGTACAAAATAGACAACTAATGAGAACCTACTGTACAGCACAGGGAACTCTACTCAGTGCCCGGTGGTGACCTAAATGGGAAGGAAATCCAAAAAAGAGGGGATATATGTATACGTAGAGCTGATTCACTTTGCTGTACAGTAGAAACTAACATAACATTGTAAAGCAACTATACTCTAATAAAAACTAAAAACAAATTCTAAACCAAAAAAAAAAAAAACAAAAGCAAAACCTCAAGAGTGTTTTTAAAAGTGATGTTCTTGGAATGATGTAAAGCATGTGGAAGTGATTGTACTTTATCCCCAAGGTGTCTGCCAGGTCTTCCTGTTGTTGCTAATAAGCATCTGTTGTCCTAACGTGCGCAGGGGGAGGCAGAGTTTGCTCTGGAGACGGCCATCTTCCCCTCGACCCACTTCCATCCTGTGGGCTGCAGCGGTCCTCTTGAGACGCTTGAGCCCTCCAGCCTGAAAGCTCTCTCTATCCTAGTAAGGACAAGCCGGACGAGGCCCAGCTGGATGGGCATCTCTACACAGGAAAATGAAATGGACGGGATCTCTGTGTTCGTTCACGCTCCCTAAGCCTCTGACATGGGACTTATTACGCTCACACAGACGAAGACGTTACTCTCTCTGATGTCAGAGATTTAGGTCCCTGGTAGGGAACTCAACTCCCGGAATGGGGTTAAGACCCAGACTGCCCCAATTACCCATTCACCACTTCTTTTTTTTTTTTTTAGCTCTGTAGCAACACATACATGGTTTTCTTTTGACAAAGGATAGACAAAGTATCAGGAGAACTATCTAATCATTACTAGAAACTTGTTGAGAATAAACTCACAAATAAAGTACGTTTTAAAATTTACCCATTCACCATACCATGATAAAACACTCCTTTAAAATTCTGTGATTTTATGCCAGCATATTTTGGCAGTGCTTTCATGTACATCATATTCACAAAATCACAGAATTATACAACTGAAAGGCTCTTACACACCCTAGTCCTGTGCCTGATTCAGAGAGACTAAACAGTTTATGGTGTAAAGGCCTTCCAGTTCCAATTTCCGTGTCCTTTCCATTATACCTCATTGTCTTGGAATTCTGACAACTCAAAAAGGTAAATAGTGACAAGAGTTAACAGAGTCTCAGAGCACTTGAATTGTCAGATGGCACTGTGGCATTTTTTAAAACATAGTACTCTCTCTCATATGTCAATAACCTGTTATCTATCACATAACTTCTTACAGTGAGACTTCCCAACTCATGTAACTTCAGTGGATACCCTTTTAGAAGCCACCTCTGAGAACTTTACAGTTTAGATTTGATTATAGTCAGTTTTACATGTCTTTGTATCACATTATATGTCCTATCTTACCAAACTTCTATCTTACAGATACCGACCATATCTACTATTTTATATAAACCTCCCCTTAGTGCTTTGGTGTCCAGTTTTATGAAATCACTTTTTTAATAAATCACTTTTCCTTGGACAAGCCATGTCTCCCTAAGCCTTTCTGTTGGTTGTTTCTGAATTTAATCTGTGAAACACCCTTCCATTTTCTTCCCAAGGAGGCATCTATCACATTCCCCTATGCCCAGCGTGGTACCTGAATGTGTACCTTAGAATCAGACACTTGCCTAAATACACATCTTAATAAGAAAGTCATAAATAAGTAATTGTTTTGGCCACTTTGGCAACCGCCTATTTCAACATGACCCAAATTCAGTATTCCCACAGACTTACCAAAAGAAGAGGACCCTATCTCTTGAACAACAGGATCCTTTCTCTCGCTAGAGCTTCAGGAGGATGTTTCAGAGATTAATAGGGTTCCTGCATCTCTGCAATTTGCTTGAATTAGATTAACATATTGATAACATGAAATACCAGCCATACCTTAAATAAGTTACTTCGCTTTCCGAGCAGATCCAAATGCATGCTTAGATGAAGTCAGAGCCCATGTGCTTGGGCTTAAAAGATAAGGAAAAGGACTCTCTCTCTAGGATGTTTCTTCACCTGCTTGTACTTCTGTCTGAAATCTAACCTCTAATTTCGATCATTTTGAGTGAAGCCATAGATCTGTGCTCATCACGTTTGCCTTTAGAATATATGATAGCAAACGATGCAGTCATTAAAATTAGCTATCTTTTGTCACTCCTTTTCCAATATAATAATTAAGACTAGCCTCTAACAGGTTGACATAGTACAAGTGGGGATAAGTGAGAGCTACGATGAGAGCCTGGGGTTTCTGGGGTATAAAATATGATGGAGGAGAGAAAAAAATAAGTGGGAAGTGAAAAATTGTCAGACAATTCTCAGCTTGAAACTTTGCTTAGGACTAGCTGCGTTTCCCAAGGTTTCTAGAACATCTTGGAGTACAACCAAGACATAGGTGTTCCCTGCAGAATGTGAAACTCGGCTATGGGCAGGTCCTTGGGCAAATCATATGGGTCTCCAGTCAGGAAGATCCTGATTTTTCAGACTTCATGCCAGACCAGGAAAAACTTCCCTCTTGCCCTTTGCCAGGGACTCAGTCCAAAGAAGCTGTAACATGTCTTTCTTCTAAAAAGATTATTAAAAGAAATATGTGCTCTTTGAAGTCCAGTTAAGATACTGTGGGTTCTTAGAGACTTCACACTGCTTATATACGTAGTTCAAATGAGAGGGCCAGGAGAACACCTCTCAACGAAAGGAAGATGTTCTGCCTGAGCAAAGCTGAGCAGCTTAATAACAATGACTTGGTACACAGATGCTTCATTATAAAGGTGAAAACTGCCAAACTGATCGCTCTCTGTGCTGTGGTTATAACAGAAAGAAGTAGATTCAAAGTATAGGAAGTATGTGAAACGTAAAGGAGAACAGGGTGGTGCCTCCCTTTCCTTGTGATTCGCCAATGTTATGCCAAAGGATGATACTGAGTAATTTGGAAAGGTAGTTCACTAACTTTTATTTTAATCATTATTAACCTTCTAAAGTGCAAAGATAAGAACTGTTTCCTTGTGTTTTTTTTGTTTTTTTTTTTTTCCGGTACGCGGGCCTCTCACTGCTGTGGCCTCTCCCATTGCGGAGCACAGGCTCCGGACGCGCAGGCTCAGCGGCCATGGCTCACAGGCCCAGCCGCTCCACGGCATGTGGGATCTTCCCGGACCGGGGCACGAACCCGTGTCCCCTGCACCGGCAGGTGGACTCTCAACCACTGCGCCACCAGGGAAGCCTCTGTTTCCTTGTATTTTATAATAAGGTAAACTATTTTGTCAATGAAGTGATGTTAGCAAAGTACAGTGAGGTACAAGATTATTTTAAAAAATATAGTGTATGTGTGTTTAATTTTTGCACAACTTCAAGCTAAATATATAAGAGCAGAGTTGCTGATAGAGGTCCAGTATATTCCTTTCGATGATTTCTGGAGCTACAGAATTCTAGAAATTCTATGCTAGAATCCCTATCACTCTTCCTTCTAATTTTACATAGTTTTGTTCTAGGTTTAAAAGGGTTCCAGCTAACGAGAATGTTGTTTGAACCTCAATTCACTGTTGCTTAGAAGGATATCTATTCTTATTGGCCCAGGGATGGGGGCTTATCCTCCCTGACTCTCCCAACCGCCTCCTCTACACACATATGTTCTCCCAATCAAATTTTAATTCAAATGAAATGTTTCTTCAGAATTGTCCATTCAATATACTTTGCTTATTATTTTATCCTTTTTCTCGATCTCACCTTTTTATGGTAGAAAAGCATTTGCTCTAGTCTACTTTTGAACTAAAAATTCAATAAAATCCAGTTTTTTGCAGATGTAATAATTTAAATTTCTAAACCAAATTATATCTGAGGAGCAAGGAATTATAAAGCAGTGAGTTGGGAGAAACAGGGAAATTGAACATCACTCAACATCACTCAACATCATTAATTATTAGAGAAATGCAAATCAAAACTATAATGAGGTATCACCTCACACTAGTCAGAATGGCCATCATCAAAAAATCTACAAACAATAAATGCTGGAGAGGGTGCGGAGAAAAAGAAACGCTCTTGTACTGTTGGTGAAAATGTAAATTGATACAGCCACTATGGAGAACAGTATGGAGGTTCCTTAAATCTAAAAATAGAACTACCATACGACCCAGCAATCCCACTACTGGGCATATACCTGGAGAAAACCATAATTCGAAAAGATACATGCACCCCAATGTTCATGGCAGCTCTATTTACAGTAGCCAGGACATGGAAGCAACCTAAATGTCCATCATCAGAGGAATGGATAAAGGAGATGTGGTACATATATACAATGGAATATTATTCAGCCATAAAAGAGAATGAAATAATGCCATTTGCAGCGACATGGATGGACCTAGAGATTGTCATACTGAGTGAAGTAAGTCAGACAGAGAAAGACAAATATCATATCATCTTATATGTGGAATCTAAAAAAATGGTACAAATGAACCTATTTATAAAACAGAAAGAGAGTCACAAATGTAGAAAACAAACTTATGGTTACCGGGGGGAAAGGAGGGGAGGGATAAATTGGGAGATTGGGATTGACATATGCACACTACTATATATAAAATAGATAACTATTAAGACCCTACTGTATAGCACAGGGAATTCTACTCAATACTCTGTAATGACGTATATGGAATAGAATCTAAAAAAGAGTGGAGATAGGTATGTGTATAACTGATTCACTTTGCTGTACAGCAGAAACTAACAGAACATTGTAAATCAGCTATACTCCAATAAAAATTAATTTTTAAAATGCTAAAAAAAATTAAATACATTTCTAAACTAAATTATATCTGAGGAACAGGGATTATAAAGCAGTGAGTTGGGAGAAACAGGGAAATTGCAATGGTTTGTGCATCCAAAGTATTTGCCTTGAAGCTATCACCACACCTGACTGGACCCGCACTCATGACAGGAGTAGCAGTGGGTGGATTTTGAGTAGTTAGACAACGTACTCGTTCAGCTCTGCTTACCAACTAAGAGTGCTTCCATGTTTAAACTTAAAGGAAATTTTGAGTGAGTTCTCGATAAATACTAGTAGTTTTCTTCCTCAGAACTCACATTCATCAAAGAATACTATCACAGCTAAAAAGAAATGATCAATAAGTTAACAAAAATAATCCAATATTAAATTCATCTTTTTCTTTCAAACTTACAAAATCCAAGGTCTTATTTCTCACATTCAGATATGACAAAATAAATGCAAAATATCAACGTTTATAAAGAGTGTTAGAGACCATTGATTCCCCTAGAATCTGTTCTGTTCTTCTTCCATAGGAAAAAAGAGTTAAAACCACAGTTGGTCACTCAGAGCTACTCTTTCTCACCAGCCAGAGGAAAACATGTGACTGAGTTCTCACCAATGGAATGTTAGCAGAAGGCACTGTGCCACCTCCAGGCTGGCTCTTACCACACCATGAGTGCTACTTTGTACCTCCTCTCTTCCCACTGGGGGAACTGGACATAATGGCAATCAGACTTCGATGTGCAGGTGAGAACAATGCCCCAGAGGATGGTAGAGCAAGCCCTTCTCATCAGCATCTCTGGGTGACGTCATAAAGTCCAACTACCCTTCCTGGACTTTTACATGTAAGAGAGAAACAAACTATCTCCATTGGAGCCATTGCACTTTTGCACCTCTTTTCTATGTAGCCTTCACCATAAACTAATACCAATGGAGATCTAATATAAATCCACATGAGGCATTTTTTTTTTTCCCTAAGTGGGACATTTCGTTACTAGAACTGGATATGATTCAAGTGATTAAGTGAAGGGAGCCCTATCCTTTGTATATTTATGTATTAGTTCATGCTAACGTTGTTGGTTATAAACAAGAAAGAGAAACAATTAGCAGAGATTAGGAAAAGGCATTGTATTGGTATTTTTTTTTAAAGTTGGGTAGACAATACACAGTTGTTTAACTTGAGGGTTTTCTGCTTTGTTTAATGTGACAATATAAGAGTGATATGTATAAGAAGCAATGTAATTGAATTGGTCTTGATCAATGATGTTTGAACTTTACAATTATGTTCTAAGAGCAATAAAACTGCTTTAAAATAGAAATTTTCTATAGGGTAAATAAATTTATTGTATTTATTCTTAAATTCTTCAGAACTGAACACCCTCCTGCCCATTAGAACAATTTTTTAAAGTTAGTCTTTAATAATATGGAGGTTCTTAGTTCAACTATTTCATTGTAGCAGAAAAGACTAATGATAACATTTATAAAAATTATTGAATGATTTGGAAACCAATGTCCATTTAATTATGGCCAAAATTTATAGGAAGCTGGAGAAAGTTCTTGTCTAATAAGCACTAGGTCAGTGTCAAAAAGTTGAAGAGCACAAAGTACTCCTGCTACATAAGGCTAAGGGAGTATTTTGTGATGGGGCAAACTTTGAGCTCAGCTGACAGCAACATCATGCTTTCTGGTTCAAATGACTTAGTCATTTAAAAGTTTGAAAGTCACAAAGCACCAAGCTGATCTCCCTGTGCTATGCGGCTGCTTCCCACTAGCTATTTTACATCTGGTGGTGTATATATGTCCATGCCACTCTCTCACTTCGTCCCAGCTTACCCTTCCCACTCCCCGCGTCCTCAAGTCCATTCTCTACATCTGTGTCTTTATTCTTGTCCTGTCCCTGGATAGGGAGAGTGAGAGGGCGATGCAGGAGGAGGAGATATGGGGATATATGTATATGTATAGCTGATTCACTTTGTTATAGAGCAGAAACAAATACACCATTGTAAAGCAATTATACTCTAATAAAGATGTTAAAAAGGAAAAAAATATACTAGAGCTGAATTGGTAAGAATAAAAAGCATAAAATAAATAAAAAGAATAAATAAAAAGAATAAAAATAGCAAGCTAAAAAGATGGAATAAAAGAAATGAAAAAATAAAGACTGAAACACCAAAAACAAATAAAATAAAATAAATCTGATTTTAAATACTACAGTCAAACAACAACAAAGAAGTTTGAAAGTGTCTGGGCCATGCCATTAGAGAGCAATCTCTGTTCAGAGAAAACAGACAGGCTCCCCAAGAACAAGGCAGCAAAGGAGGCATAGCTTGAAGGACAGCTAATGAAGTTCTGATTGTTCGACTGAGGTGTGCAGGGCAGGAAATCTCCATTTACAAGCACATCTTTGACCTTCCTAAATCCTATTGCTTGGCAACAACTTCCGACAACAATTTATGTATTGGAAAGTATCCTTTGACTAATAATTTTTTCCTCATACTTGCACTGATATTAAAAATATGGGAACATTTTCTTTTGGGGCATGTTATAGTGGACACGCTCTTCAGTAGTTAGAATCCATTATCTCCGTCACCTCTACAGTGAATCCTAATATTATTTAGTTACCTGCATCTCAGCCATGTAGCTTAAGTGCCTCTTAGAAAGTGGACCTGGTAGTTCTAAAGCTAATCCCACTCCCATTTTTAGCTTTTGGCTCAGTGACAGGCATGCAAAACATTCAGAATCCTGAGATTCTTACAGTGATTTGAAGGGAGTTTGTAGAAAAGATCCTCTTCACTATTCTGGAAGAATTTCTGGAAGCCACTCTCTCTTACATTTGCTATGAACAAATAGGCATGTGTCTTCCATTGCAATTGTCAGCCATTCTAGGGATTAATATTAGAAGGAATATGACAATGGAGGTCATGGAAGAGAGACAGAAGAACATTGAGGCTTGAGAACCTTCTTAGAGTGCTAGATCTATCAAACTCAAAGCCTGCCTCTCTTTGGATTTTCAGTTGCATTAGTCAACACCTTCTCCTACCGTGTAATCCAGCCTCAACTGGTTTTTCGTTTACTTGTTTTTTTTTTTATTTAATTACTCCCAAATCATCTTAGATGACACATATGGTCATAAAAAATACTGTGTAAGCCTGGCTGGGGTGTGCAACATGTGACCAGCCAACTTTTCCAAACTGGGATACATAAGAAATGCTCTTGCTGTTGAGTCAATAATGTTTGCTGGTTGGACCCATCAACAATTTTGACCCCACTTTTTAATTTTATTTAAGTATAGTTGATTTATGATATTAGTTTCAGATATACAAGATAGTGATTCAATAGTTTTATAGATTTATACTCCATTTAAAGTTATAAAATATTGGCTATATTTTCTGTGCTGTATAATGTATCCTTGTAGCTTATTTATGTATTTTATACATAATAGTTTCTTAATCCCTGCCTCTACCTTCTTCCTCTCCTTTTCCCTCTCTCCACTGGTAACCACTACCTTGTTCTCTATATCTGTAAGTCTGCTTCTGTTTTATTATATTCACTCATTTGTTTCATATTTTAGATTCCATGTGTGACAACATACTATATTTGTCTTTCTTTGTTTGACTTATTTCACTAAGCATAATACTGTCCAGGTCCTTCCATGTTGTTGCAAATGGCAAAATTTCATTCTTCTTTATGGCTGAGTAATATTCCATTGTTTATATATACCACAGCTTCTTTATCCATTCATCTGTTGATGAACACTTAAGCTGCTTCATATATTAGCTAGTATAAATAATCCTGCATGTTATTATTATAAATAATAATGAAAGTTAGGGTGCATGATCTTTTTGAATTAATATCTTCATTTTCTTCTGAAATTACCCAGGAATGTAATTTCTAGATGATATGGTAGTTCTGTGTTTTAGTTGTTTGAGGAAACTCCATACTGTTTTCCATAGTGGCTATACCAATTTACATTCCCACCAACAGTGTACCAGGGTTCCATTTTCTCCATATCTTCATCAACATTTCTTATTTGTGGTCTTTTTGATGATAGCCATTCTGACAGGTGTGAGGTGGTCACTCATTGTGGTTTTGATTTACATTTCTGATGATTAGCCATACTAAGCATCTTTTTCATGTGCCTGTTAGCCATCTATATGCCTTCTTTGGAAAAATTTCTATTCAGATCCCCTGTTCATTTTTTGATTGGGTTGTTGGTTTTTGGTATTGAGTTGTATGACCTGTTTATATATTTTGGATACTAACTCCTTGATGGTCATTTCATTTGCAAATATTTTCTCCCATTTACTAGGTTGTCTTTTCCTTCTGCTGATGGTTTCCTTTGCTGTGCAAAAGCTTTTAAGTTTAATTAGGTCTCATTTGTTAATGTTTGCTTTTGTTTTCTTTGCCTTAGGACACAGATCCATAAAAATATTGCTATGATTTATGTCAAAGAGTGTTCTGCCTATGTTTTCTTCTAGGAGTTTTATGGTTTCCAGTCTTACATTCAGGTCTCTAGTCCATTTTGAGTTTATTTTTGTATATGGTGTGAGAAAATATTCTAATTGCATTATTTTACATATAGCTGTGCCGTTTTCCCAGCACCACTTATTGAAGAGACTGTCCTTTCCTCATTTTATATTTTTGCAATATTCTTGCAAAACATTCTTACAATGTTTTGTCATAGATTAACTGGCCATAAGTGCGTGGGTTTATTAGTGGGCTCTCTATTCTGTTCCATTGATCTATGTGTCTGGTTTTGTGCCAGTAACATACTGTTTTGATTAGTGTAGCTTTGTAGAATAGTCTGAAGTCAGGGAATGTGATACCTCCAGCTTTGTTCTTTTATCTCAAGATTGCTTTGGCTATTGGGTTGACCCCATTTTTTATTTTATTTTATTTTATTTTATTTTTTTGTGGTACGTGGGCCTCTCACTGTTGTGGCCTCTCCCATTGTGGAGCGCAGGCTCCGGACGCACAGGCTCAGCGGCCAGGGCTCACGGGCCCAGCCGCTCTGCGGCATGTGGGATCTTCCCAGACCAGGGCATGAACCCATGTCCCCTGCATCAGCAGGCGGATTCTCAACCACTGCGCCACCAGGGAAGCCCCCCATTTTTTAATTTTATAAATGGTCAGATACCTATAAATGGTCTGAATAAATAAACCACCTAAAATTATATCATAGTTTGTCCATCTGTTGTTGTTTTCCAGCATTACACACCTAGACTTCACCTATCTTGGAAAACATTTCTTCTTAACTATACTGACTCAAATTTATTCAAGTAATAATGGCATTCTGATGTCATACAAGCTTAGTATATTATTAAATAATAATACCTTGACAATATTATATGATTCACTGTTGGTGTGCCTGTCTTAACATTCATAGTGAGAATGACTTAGTCACTAATAACTGATAACGCTCAGAATGTTGTGCTTGTTTGAACACAAGCACTCCCCTGGATAACATAAATTTGCTTTAGAGATTAAGGCCATATTGGCACCATTCTTCATCTACCAGGCCCTTAAAAGTATTTTAATCTTCTTTTTCCTGTTTGTATTGTATAACAACAATAGCTCCCAAATTCTAATTAGCTGGATAATATTGCTTTATTTCTTACATCAATTTTTGCCTATGTCTACTGGAGGCAATTGTTTCATTGTACAGAATTCGGTTTCACAGAATCATTTTAACTACACTGAAGGAAGTTTAGAAATCAATGTAATCCCAGTACTTATTGCAGATATCTTACTCATTCACTTTTTCATATGCCTATATCTACACGCATAAAGCTTCATAGTCATATGGTTGGAAAATACACAATTTTGTTCCCTGATGATTCCAACCAACACATATCCTGTGACCTTTAACTTCTAGAGAAACATCACAAACTGCTAATTGTGATCATCTCTGCAGAAGTCTCACTGGATGTCTGATGGTGAAAAAGTCATTTGCTTTATACTTTACATGATAATTTTATAAATTAGTGGATTATGGGTTATGTTTACTTCTTTATTTTACATTTTCTATATTTTTCTAATAAAAAAATAAGATACAGCACAGTAAGCTGTGAACAGTGCTAACCAGAAAAACAAACCAGAACAAAATATATGCTCCACCTTGACATAAGACCTTCATGCTAATCTTTTAAATGATCTATAAAATATTCAAGTGATTGAATATACTAGATTTTCATCAATAAGTTCTTAGCTGATGAACATACAAGTTGCTTAAATTATTTTCATTGTTCTATTTAGCACTATATTAAAGTGTTTTTACAAAAAGCATTTGTCTTATTTTGATAAATTGGGAGTGTAAATTCCCAGAGGAATGATTATTGCATTTGAAAAATTGTGTCGGGCTTCCCTGGTGGCGCAGTGGTTGAGAATCTGCCTGCCGATGCAGGGGACACGGGTTCATGCCCCGGTCTGGGAAGATCCCACATGCCGCGGAGCAGCTGGGCCCGTGAGCCATGGCCGCTGAGCCTGTGCGTCCGGAGCCTGTGCTCCGCAATGGGAGAGGCCACAACAGTGAGAGGCCCGTGTATCACAAAAAAAAAAGAAAAAGAAAAATTGTGTCACTTATCACGTTTTCAAATTAATTTCCAGAAGTGTTGAATCAGCTTACATTGCTATCAGCAATATAAAGTTTTACTGTAACATTTGCAAAAAAGTATATACATATATAGCAATAAATATTTATGGGATCTCTTTGCCTACCACTCTTAATTTCCATGTTTCTCTGCTTGTTTATCCATTTATTCATTTAACAAATATTGAATGAGTATCAACTATATGCCAGATACTGATAGTCACTGGTGAGAAAAAAACAGAAATGATCCTCATCTTCTTAACTTCCTATCACAATCCTAGGAAGAAAATATTTTTATCCCCAGGTTTGCAGAAAAGAAAAAAGAAGCTCAGACAGGCTAAGAATTTATTAAAAATCACACAGCAGCTGAAAGCTCTAGGCCTCTATGATTCAAATCTAAACTGTCAGACACCAAAGCCTATGTTCTTTTTAGCCAATCTGGCCATTATTGAGTACTATTACTCTAGAAGTTTCTATTATTTTTGCTGACTTAATGAGCAAATTTCATACCTTGTTATGTTTACTTTCAGTTTTTAATATAGAACAAGAATGAAAATTTTTTTCTCTTTACTAATTGTATTTCTTCATGTGACAATTGTTTGCTCTTGTGCTTTAGTCATTTGTAACTACTGTCATTTTGATGATTTTCTTACTAACCTACAGAATCTGTAGATCAAGGTATAGAAAAATTCTTAGTTTTTGGTAAAGTTTGCTTAATGCAAATTTTACTTTTTTATGGTTTGCTTCTAAACTTTGGTTATAAGAGTTACAAATTCAGATTAATTTAACACATTGCACTTTACCTTTATATTTATTGATGTGAAAAAAACAAGGGCATTAAGGAAAAAGTGTCAATCTTACAATATGTGAGGATGTTTCTTTCGTACTCAGCACTCGTTTTGATGATGTAACTGTATTTATGATTCATATAATGAATCAAAAAGCCTACTAATGGAGAAATCTTGATTGATCAGTAATTGTTTGAAATGCAAACTGGCTTTTTATTAAAACAGCATTCTAATTTGAAGTGAATGTTTTCAAGGGATGTTTTAGAGTTTTCTAATCCCAACCTTCAGAAACTATAATCCTTGCCCATATTTTCTGTTATTATTTTGCTTTTATCATCAGTGGTTGTACGTACAGTTACCCCAATAAATGCTATCATATGACTCCATATAATGTTTTAGCATTTGGTTTCATCACTATAATTTAGTCAGTGGAGCTGTTTACTTTTCTCAGTGAGTCATGTTTCCTTCATACATTTATTAATATGCTTTATAAGCTAACACTACCATTCATGTCTCTGATTAATTACCAGAAGTTTTTTTGATGGTGAATTGAAATCTGTTAGAAGAATTTACTAGAAATAAGCTTAATATTATTTTCCAGCTTACATAAGGGACTGTAAGTACAAATGAATAAAATATCACACTAAACTGTATTAGTGATGATAATATCAATGGCTTATAATGACGTAAGTAGAGAAACTTAAGGGCTGCTTCCGCTACTGCTGTTATGGCTACTAGCTACCATTTACTGAGCACTTACAAAGTGCTACATACTAGCTAAGTACTTTACCTTTTTTATTATTATTTAGTTTTCACAATTCTCACATGTATATAATGATTAAAATGGAGATTTTTTTCTAATTATGAAAGGGTTAAGTATTTGATGCAGGTCATACAGCTAGTGAGTGGGCAGAGAGTATGAATTCGAATCAAGTTCTAAACTTATCTGAGCATGGAATACAAACTTCAGAAACACCTCTTTATAATTCTTGGGACAGTTGTGTTTCCCAGAACAGTCTAAAAATATCACCTTAGGTGTTCCGGACTTTATCAGACTTTAGAAGTATCAGTAGTTCAAATAAAGCTCATGAGACAAATATAGAGAAATCAGAATGTGGATTTCATCAATGGACAATGCTAAGTATAAATGCTAAAAGAATTAAACACTTAAAATTTTTCAACCAGTGGATTCCCCCCCTGTAAGTAAGTTATAGGAAAAGTAGCATTAAAGAGAATTTCTGCATGTTGAAAGAAAAATTACAACAGAGAAAACTGATTATTTGAAATGAATATTTAAAAGCATCTTTTCCCACAAAAGACATATCTGCCACTAGATTGAGTAACTCAAATTCTTGGACTAGGGATCCCCTTTCTTTGGACAGTTCTTAGATGTGAATGACTAATGTTTGCCTCTGTGATCATGTCTTCTATAATGCCATGACTGAAACCAACTTTTCTTTGACAGACACTATTTCTTTAAATCTGTTAGACTTTCAACAAAAATATAACAAGCACGAAGAACAACTTGTCTCCTTGATATTATTTTGTATATTTTCATTTTATGTTGATTTACATAGAGAAATTTTGTTTACAAAGTGAATGGGTGAGAAGGTAGCTTGGGATAGGCCCCAAGGCTATCCCAACTATCAGGTGCTACCAATAATATAATAGGTAGTCATAAACATTATGTTATAATGAATAAATTAGGGAATTAGGGAATAAACGGGTTTCTCCTTTGATGTCCTGAAAATTCCTTGTTTTATTGAGGAAAAAGGAAATGTAAATTAATTCTTTGTATAACCCCTTCTGTGTTGCTTTCATTATCAACATCATATAAAATTCTGATGCCCCAAGACCTGTCTGGTACTTCTTTGTGTTGGGCGATTTTATTTTATTTTTGCACCTTGCATAATAGATCGCTCTATGCTTTAATATAGTGAGTTCCCTTTGATTTCAACTGCACAATGCTTAGGACGTATTTTTTGGCTTTATCTCCTGCTCAGAGTAAATGGCTATAAAACAGAACTTATACTTTCTAAACTCTAGCAGAGCAAAATCCCTACGCACCATTATTCACAAATTTCAAGATTTCAAGTTTCCCTGTTTATTGTGCCCACTCCTACAAATTTCCCTACCACCACCACTCACTTCCATCATGAATTCATAGTTTTTAGAGTCTTCTGCTACAAAAAAAAAAAAGCACTATCCAGAGTGAGAAAGATCAGCATGCAATGAAAGCATTTGACTTTGATGTTTATTTCGTCTCTTGTTAACTAGGGAAGTGAAACGTCATAGGAGATGAGTAGAAATAATGTGCCTGTAGGATGACAGGGATGGATGACTGTCCCCTAAAGTGAATTTTTATCAATTTAATCTTACTGATAATCCCTATATTCACATTAGTTGTGACTTTGTTTGCTGAAAGTAAGGGAATTTAACAGGGAAAAGGTGGACTTTATGCGTCAGCAGGGTTTTGATCTTTGTGTGGAAGAGAAAGAAAAAAAGTATAAATGCGCTCAAAATGGAAAGTCAGAGAAGGACTCAGAATAGGAGAAAGGACACAACAAAACAAACTAGACAATTTAGTCGACTTGCCAAATTCACAGGTCTTGCACTCTGGAAAATGCCTGGGAGCTCTCAGGAGAGGTATGGAAGTCAGCTAGTTTTAGTGCTTACCTGGGTCTCTTTCTCCAAGTTGGTCTAACTGCCACCCAATTTTTATTCATCCTCCATGAGAAGAGGAGGGAAGGAGAGAAAAGCACAGAGAGGAGGAAGAGATAGATAGCTATGTCCCTCACTTGCTTTTTCCTTTTTAGAGTTAGCAACATATAATTCCTGGGATTTCCCTATTAACAGAACACGCTCTGTGTGAACAGCCAGCATTGTCCATGATGCTTCTACCCCTGCCACTGAACAGCTGGGTATTCTAATTCACTAGGCCTTTGAGTGCCTGCTATACCAGGATGCTTATTTGGCTTGTTTTTCCTTTCATAGGAGTGGCTTTGCTGCACCAAACACATTCTCACTTTATGTCCTTTAGATGCACTGAAGATAGGAAAAGTTACAGTTTGGGCAGGGCAGTGGCAATACTTTTTAATTTTAAAACAGCTATAAACACCTTTTATGTTTATTTGGGTTAGTTGAATATTTTTATATTTTATTGCTCTATAATTCTTTTATCATGTATATCTATGTGTGTAATATACATTTATGTGTGTATATATATATATATATATATATATCCTTTTCAAGGTGTAGTTGTATCTACATTTTCCAACTAATTAGTGAATGAACCATTTGTTATAGGCTACATATACTCAGAGGGGATCAATGACAACTCTTAATGCTTTTTACATCTGAAGTATCCATCAGAATCTATATTTGAGAAATACCTAAAGGATGAAAAATCCAGTCTACTAGAGAAATTGCAGTATCACTGTGAGTACAATGCAATTAACTTGGATGAAAGATTAGAGGCTAAAATACAGAGTCAGTGTCTGCATATTTAAATACATGTTTGGCTGGCTGTCCCCTAAAATTGCTCTCTTTACTATCCCTCCCTCACACCATTATTTTTTAATCAAAGTAAGGCAGCTTCAATATTTAAGCTCACTATTCAACTGTTCATAGTTGTACAGATATTAGTAGTATGAAATCAGAAAATATCATCAAAATAAAGTAACCTACTTTTTTATCAACTACTTTGCAAAGTAACAATTGACCTTGTTGCTAATATGGAACTTGTTAGATGATACTTTACTGACATCTAAATTTTCTAGGAGAAGAGGTTACACAAAGACATGGATAGAAGTAAAGGTCAAAACTTTTTATGCTTTTTCATTCTTTTATCCTTAACACACTCACCTGCTCAATGTCCCCACATATATCTCTTCAAGAGTGCCATCTGGTGTATTTAACTAAGGGAGCCAAAATTTTACTAATATTTTGTGTTCTTTGATACAAACTATCACTGAGCTTATTTGAGAACCTTAAATCCAGAGGCTCTTTTGTTTCAGAAACCATTATACAACTTTTAGAAGTCGCAGAATGAAGGAAGCCCTGCAATTTCACCATCACCTAAATGTTTAATTAACATTCATTTGAATTAAAATTTACGCAAAATAATGAGCATTCTTAATATTAAGTAGTGAAAACAGAATCTTACTTTCCCCCAGGAGAGTGAGCTTGACATTATTTCTGATGCTAAATAAAGAAAAAGATTAGATGCTGCAAGCTGAAAGCATTTGCTATGAGATCATATAAAGTTGGGTTTTTTCTCTGGCAGAATTTTCTTCCTTTTCACTTATTATTGTTTAATTCAAATAGGTGGGTATTTACTATATTTTTATAATGTGTTTAGTTGGGAATGGGAGGACAGAAAGAAGACTAAGACACATCATGCTTAATCTAGAGGTGATGATAATGTAACTGATTTCCCTCATCACAAGCCCCTTAAATAGATCCCTTTGAATCTCATTCTTTTTTCACTTACTGCCCTTTCTTCACAGAGAACATGATTTTTTTAAGAAACATCTGCTGAACAGTTTCTAAAAATTTAGTTTGGTTTCTGTGAAAGGTCTTTTTAGGGGTCTGCATTGCTTCAAAAGTGTTGTTTGATACTCCCTTTATCTTGTTCTATAAAAATTGTTATAAGTCTAGATATTTTGGTTGTTTTCTCATATTTAGACTTGGTCGTTTTCAAAAGGATCATGAATTTGAACTTCCGTGCTCTCTTTCAACTGGAAGCATGTCAAAGCCCCTTTTCTGACCTGTAATTGGATGAAGGGATGGACCAGAACCTATGATTGCCCTTAGGCAGAAAAATCATGACATTATTTCAAATTGATAATCTGTAAATACTTCTTCCATACTTACTTAATAAGAAGAACAAGGGTGCCGACAGATAGGTTTTATAAATCAAAACCATAATACTAATAAGAACTATTATTACCACTTCCACTTTGGTAGATGAAGGATTGGATTATGTTTCCATGTTCTAACTAGAATTCTCTGTAGAGCCCTAGCTGCACTGTTACTGCTTTCTTGTTGTTTTAACACCCCTCATAGACTGACTGGCACACCTTGCAGTGGTTTGACTGGCCTTACACTTCATCCAACTCTGGTTGATAGCAGCTGAGTGTTAACAGGATCCCATCTGGAGAGATCTGAGACACTTGACTGCTTGCTCTCTGTAAAGTCAGACAGGGGAAATATGTGAAAAGCCATTAGGATGCAGAATTCAATGCTCTCCATCTTCTTCTGGCTCTTAGGATAAAATGTAACCATTTCAGTTGAAGACAATTTCCCACTTACCAATCAATATAGCTGGTCTACCCTAACTTGCCTATTTTTTTAACACTCCTTCACCTATTTTTCCATCCTATCACTATTGATCTTCCTCAAGAATCTCATTCTTTAGCCAAACTGTGATCTCTCAACTTCCTGACCTTGCCTATGAATAGATGAGGCATAAATGGGAGATTGGGAAGAAAAGAGAAGAATAACCTATGTTAAAGAAAAAAATATTCCATGACACTGTTAAAGATAATAAGACAGACTTTATTCAGGACCATCATGGTAGATACAGGGAACATTGCAATGGGATTCTACAGCTGGAGAGAGATGGGCTCAACTCTGAATACAGCATGGACAAGTGGGAATTTTTAGACAAGGAGCTGGATGGAGGTCAGTGGATGGAAAATGACTATGAGGAAATATCAGGAGTAAGGGGGCCTCTATCTAAGCCTACCTAACATGATTCCTGCTTAAGACAGGACAGGATGATCAGATATTGAGGGTAGGGAGTTCTGGTTCAACTGACTTAACAGGGAATGACAGATGAGAGAGAGAGAGAGAGAGAGAGAACAAGGGGGGGGAGAGGGAGAGGGAGAGGGAGAGGGAGAGGGAGAGGGAGAGGGAGAGGGAGAGAGCACTGAGTCCTGGATAAAGGGACCTTAATGGGGCAAGAGCTAAATGCTCTGTGGTGATCTAGCGTGAAGATCCCCATATAACCCTAGGCCCACTTATATTGACTCTAGAAATAATGAAAAAGTGGGTGGTTAGGAAATATCTCAGAATATCTATGGTGAATTCCTCATTAAGTTTGCTGCTGTACCCATGTATTCTCCCTTATCCTGCTTCTATTATGCTATTCCCTCACTCTGGAAAGACCTGCCTAACAACTCTGTCAAAATTCTGCTCAGTGTTTAAGGTTTGTCTCAGATATTATCTGATTTATGAAATACATAATTTCAAGTGGGTAAGATCATTTTCCCCTAAATATTCCTAAGCACTCTCTACTAGGTACTAGAGATAGAAATATTTTTAAAATTTACAGTCTTCCCTCAAGTAACTTATAATTAAGGATCAGTGGAGATACAGCTGCCTTCAATTTTCTTTCTTGTTCTAAATTAAAAAAAATAAAAATTATAACCATTTCTATGGTGTTTTTACTTTGTTAAAATGCTTGCACAAGTATTATCTTATCAAATGTGAACAACAATTCTGTAACGTTAGATAGATGCGATTGTTCTTTAATCTTGTCTTTGTTATAGATAAAAAACTGCAGATCAGAAAGGATAAATGCCTAGGTGAGAATAGATTTCAGGTGGTCTTCTGTTACATCATGTATTCTCTAATAAGCTGTAGGAGAGAAAATAAGTTTTCTAAGACCCTTGTAGCGTCCCTGCCTAGGTCTGAAAGTTAAACTGATAAAGACATATTAACAGGAGAAAGGCATACAAATTCATTTAATAAGTTTTACATGACACGGGAGTCTTCATAAGAAAACTAAGTCGTAAAGAAATGGTTAAGCATGAGTGTTTTTATGCTAGTTTTGATGGATGGTGGAAAGTCATGGAAAGATATGATAGGACAAAGAGTAAGCGCTAAGTAAACTGGGGGAAGCTTAGCAAGGCCTGTTTATTCTGATTCTTCTTGGTATCCCTCCATCTTGGAGATAAGCATGCTCCTTTCCTCTGAGTGTAGGGAGGGCACCTCTAACGTGAGTGTCTTATAACCTGTTTCAGGGCAGAAGGGCAGGGGAAGGTCAGAGGGTTCTTCCTGTTTCTGCCATTTTCTCAAACTCTCTTCAGCTTAAAATAATCAACTCCACTGAAGCAACATCTGCATTTAAAATAAGCTTGGTCTATTACAATGCATAACACTCAACTGTTTACTCAAACTTACTTTTGTATGATATGTTTCCCAGTATGTAATCTAAAAAGTGGTCGAAGTGAAGTTCAAAAGAAAGCTACCTTAAGGAACAAATCCAACTGTATTACGAGTTAAAATTAATAGATATTTAATAAATACTAGTTTCATTTGATCACATCTTGCTTTTTTCAGTCAGATTTTATAGAAGAAAAACATATAACATCACTTTTAGTCTGTGGATACAGTAATTAAGGGGGCATTAAAACAAGACTAGAAAGTTTTATGTGGCAGACATTGTGATACAGATGAACGTATAAGGCATTTATTAGGGATCAATAAGCTTCAAAGAAAA
The DNA here is from genome assembly GCF_026419965.1 of Kogia breviceps. Lineage (NCBI taxonomy): Eukaryota > Metazoa > Chordata > Mammalia > Artiodactyla > Physeteridae > Kogia > Kogia breviceps. The sequence continues at coordinate 122,003,495 of NC_081315.1, read as the reverse complement.
GGAAGGAAGAAGATCTGGCAGACACAGAAGACGCCCTGGGAGGCAAGTCAGCCACAGCTGTGCAAAACCAGCAGGAAGCTCTTACCAACTATTGACAAATGCATTAGGGTATAAGATTTAAACCTCCAAATGTAAGGCAGATGGAGAGACTAGATAAAAAAGTAAGAACCCACTATATTCTCTGTGCAAGAGACCAGTTTACCTACAAAAACATAGACACCTTAAAAGTAAAAAGGTTGGAAAAAGATATACCAGTATAAACATTGTTCCTAAAGATGATGGTGTGGACATATTAACATCAAAAAGAGTAGGCTGTAGGACACAGAGTGATACCAGAGAGAAAGTACGACATTTCATAATGATTAAAAAAAAGGCCAATTCGTTAGAAAGATATAACAGCCATCATACCAGAACTTTAAACACATACATGAAACCAAAACTGACAGAGATAAAGGGAGAACTGTGCAAACTCATAAACTTATGTGGAGAATTCAACTCCCTTCTCTCAGTAATTGACAGAATAAACAAACTATGAATAAGGTTATAGAAGATTTGATCAACATTAGCAATCAATTTGATCTAACTAAAATTTAGAGAATGTTGTTCTATAATCCATGTAACAGTTATGGAGAGGGGCATTTTAAGAGGTGCAATCTCTTTGCAAAATAAAAGATCAAACTCCTGAACTCAACATACTAGATATGCCTGTAAATAAACTTATGGTATAAATGCTTAATGCCTCTTCTCTGAAATATGGAACGTGATAATTGAGCATGTGCTTTTTATTTGGGTAATATTCCATTTTTAGTTTCTTGATTAAATATGCATGTGATTTTTAAAAATACACATTGGTTTTGGCTTCTACATGAAATGTCCACTAATATAGACAATAAGCTGGGTAATAAATTAATCTCAGTAAATTTCAAAAGGCTGAAACCTTAGATAGCATGTTCCCATACCCCTAAAGTTATTAAGTGAAAAATCAATATCAGAAAGACTTCTGGAAAAGCACCAAATATATTGAAATTATACAACATACTGCTAAATAACCTAAGGATCAAATAATAGGTCACAAGGGAAATTTGAAAATATTTCCAATTGATTGACAAGGAAAATACAATGCAACACATTTTGTGGGGTGTAGTAAAAGAAATGCTTAAAGGGAAATCTGTAGCCTTAAATGATTATATGAGATAGAAAAACTTAAAAATCAGTGTAAACAGAGTGACATCAGCAAACATGCCAGAGATGGCAGCTCCAAGTTTTCCTCCACAAAAACACTGAAAAACTAGTGAAAACTTCCAGAATCAAATGGAAGAACTCTGGGAAATAGTAAAAGGTTTTACAGCAACAAAACAAATGTTGATCAAGAAAAGGCAACTTTAAGATAGCAGGAAAGCTCTGGGCATTTTTCCTTGACCTTGCCCCACTTGTTTCTCAGCTCACTAGCAGTCTTAAGTATAACAGCCTGTGTTCCCAGTGTGGGACTTTTGTCCCTGGCTCTGGGGTGATCAGAGCAGACCTTATTCTCAAAGAACAGTGTTTTATTTCTACCTGTCTTGGGGCTACCTGAAGGAATGATGCATGGCACCTATCTTTGTTTCTCCCAACTCAAAATTGTCTCCAGGCAGAAAAGTGTCAGAGAAGGCATTCCTAGAAAACATTGCAAGGCAAATGAACAACTCACTGCTTCTGCTGCATGGGACAAAAGATTATAGTTGAGGCAAACAATAGGCTTGCATGGGAGGAAAAGCTGGGGAGAGAATTTCTTTTGGAAATTAGGGCACTGAAAAGCACTTGCATATACAAGGAATTTAGAGAGCCACACACATACCGAAGATAAGATGCTCGCTTGGAAAAATCCAAGACCCTAAGCTTTTACCTCTGGCTGTTCCTTATGCACAAGCAAGAACTAACGCTAAGGCATAGCTGTAAATAGTCTGGCTAATCTCAAGTTTGCCTCCTGTGGGAGCTATTTTGTGTCCACACTGGATGAGTCGATCCGCTGCTTAGCTGCACCTTCTCTACAAAGATTGTTTCAGGTAGAGGAGTCTACAGACGTCCTATGTTGTGATGTGTCTTCCGACAACCGGTACCTGGTCACGGGCTCCAAGAACAGTGCCACTGTTTACCAGCTCTTGTATTGAAGGTTGCAAGCCACGGTCCTGCTGGTGAAGACCCAAAGAACACCAGCGTGCTCGGAGGGTGACCTCGGGGTGCCGGGCAACTCTAACACCTCCCACAGCCCCACCTTCTCCTCCCTGGCCGGTCATCTGTCCATTCTCCTCCCGCCCAGCACACACCTGGCCTGTCCTCTAGGTTTTTATTATGAAACTTAGGGACTTTTCCTTTGTTATTTTTCTACCACTGATTTCTGGATTTTGTAATTAATAAAATGGAAAAGCAAAAACCAAAAAAAAAAAAAAAAAAAAAGGGAGTGCCACAACATAGAGCCAATCCGCAGAGAATGGTAGAATTGTTTTGCTTTTTTCCCCCCTTTTCTTTCTTTTTGTTCTTTCCTTCTTTTTTTATGGGGGTGGGTGGGTGGGTGGGAACCCAAGTATTCAAGGAAATTTCTGTCAAAACACTAGCTGATCACAAGCTTAAGGAACAGAGACTTCAGACACCACACATGACAAAAACTAGTTTACAAAAAATATTTTACAAAAGTAATTTAGAAAAGTCATTAAGCAACCAACCACAACCCCCAGCAAACAATGAAAACATACCCTGAGAAGGGTGAAGAATATGACTTCCAGATTTACATTATAATATTCAAATGTTTCAAGGACTAGAATGTTATAAATCATTCTCCTATGAAATATTTTTCATCAAATATCTCAGGAATGATCAATACCAGGAGTAGGTATTCCTAATCGACTGGACGAGGAAAAATTTAGAGGAGAAATACAAGTTTCTGTCTGTTAGCCATACATAACTAACATTCTGTTGTAGGGAAGCAAGAATTCTAGGGATGGTTGTGTTGTTGTAACACAACCCATAGGCAGAGAACTAAATGATTTTGTTACACACCATAACTTAACGTAGTAATAGGATTCCAAGAACATTAACGACTCAACAACCTAATAGGTGCTCCTTCACTCAGCAGATGCTAAAGAACAAAGGTGTACCTTGGCAAACATTCCCATAATTGAGCTCTCATCCATTTTAAATCTAGATAAGGCTGAGATATGAATGAGTTAGAGACCCAGTATATCGTACCACTAAATCTTATTAGCAGAGTTCTAAAATGGGAAAATAAATGCATCTATTTAATATAGTACCTGGTATTGTCTAGTTGATAACTCTTCTCCTTGATGAATACTTTTAAGAGTCCATTAAAAGAATTCCTACATTAAAACAAATCTATTGTCAGCAATTTTTCCCTGTGAAGTTGTAAAAATTTTTTCTTAATGACATCTTATTAATTCTTATTACACATCTGAGTATATTTGATGAATAAAGAGGGAGTTAAATTAATGTTTATGATTCTTACAAAGGTGGCCACTATTTCTTCATTGAATCAGCACTTGGCAAAATCCTACTTATTTATTACTTTAAACAACTTCTTTCAGGGTACACGTTCTAGTGCCCTTTATTACTTTTATTTATGAAATACATTTGTAAGAACATTTCCATTGTGTCTACATTTTCTTCATCCTTAATATAAATGTCATAGTGAATACAGTTTTCCTGAATCAGTTAGGAACTATTTCACTCCTTTGCAACATAGTTTATCTTCATATGTGGCCAGAGCAGGACATGTCTTTGGAATGTCCTTATTACCAGGGCAGGAATAGAGACGCAGACGAAGAGAACAGACGTGTGGACACAGCGGGGGAAGGGGAGGGTGGGACGAATTAGGAGATTAGGATTGAAATATATAGACTACCATGCATAAAATACAGAGCTAGTGGGAACATGCTATAAAGCACAGGAAGCTCAGCTCCGTGCTCTGTGGTGACCTAGATGGCGGGGATAGGGGCTGAGAGGGAGGTCCAAGAGGGAGGGGATATAGGTATACATATAGCTGATTCACTTCATTGTACAGCAGAAACTAACACAACATTGTAAAGCAATTATACTCCAATAAAAAAAAATTTTTTTTAAGGAAAAATAATTGCTGCTGGATAGAAAAATTGGTAAATATCTATCCATATCTATGCTTATCAAGCTGAAACCCTTGAAGTCATTGGCCAGAATGAATAAGGCAAGTCACAGACCCAAGACACTCTAGTAAGTTTATTAAAAATAAACGTATTGAAAGCATAACCTAGCACATTGCCCAGATGGGGATAATAGGAGTCAACTCCTTTAGAGCCAGTAGATGAAATTAATGTCTGCTTTGATAGTAACCATTTAACTAATATTTAGTCTTGCCTCCTGTTGACATATACAGAAATCATTATCCAATATGCCAACCTGCTCTTAGCACATGCCTTATTGCCATATAACTTGTTTCTCAAGCAAGTTAAATTGCAGTACAATAAGGCAACTCGTTTATAAACTCACTCAAAATGTTTTGATTTTTATTCATCCTGTGTTCACGTCCTTGTTCCTCTTTTCTTGCACATATTAGGCATGTCTGACCTTCCCCACACTGAACTTTTCTGTGTAGCAATTATTGCTCACACATGCAAACATACATGCACAAAACATAATATCCTGTCTATTGTCATCTCTACCTATCCCTATGTTTTTTTCTAGTTTTATTTCTGTTTCAGTTCAAGCCAGAGATATTTTACTTACATATTCTAGCCATGAGTCAGGCAAGTCTACTCTTTTGAGTTACTCCTTTTCTCTGTGTCATCCCTTTCCTCAGCTAGTTGCTTGTTGCCCCCTTCCAAAAACGTCACTCCATTATGCTGTCTTCTGCAACTTCTCTAAAAGCTTCTTGATTCTCATTTTAACTCTTTACCTCAGGATTGGCCTGCCCCTTTTTCCATTTCAGCTCCAAGAAAGCCAAAGGGCATTTTGTTCTCAAGAGGGATCTGGTTCAGGGGTCAGTAAACCAGGGCTTTTGGGTCAAATCCAGTTCATATCCTGTTTTTGTACAGCTCATGAGCTAGGAATCGTTTTTATATCTTTAAATGGCTGGAAAGAAAAGTCAAAAGAAAAATAATAGTCATGACATACGAAAATTGTATGAAATTCAAATTTCTGTGCTCATAAATAAAGTGCTAGTGGAATCTAACCATGCCCATTCAGACATTTTGTCGATGGCTGCTTTTGCACTACGACAGCAGAGTAAAAACCTGCAATAGAAACCAGATAGCCTACAAAGCCTGAAATATTAATTACATAGAAAAAGTTTGCCAACCCCGATCTAGATCAGACCTCTGAGTGTTACCAAAATGTGAACTGTTGTTCCACAGAAGTTAAATGATTTTCCCAAGGTCATGACAATTTATTTCTGAGAAAGGGCAGGAACTTTGATTCTTTCATTCACTGCCTGGCACCCTCCTCATGGTATCATATGCAGCCCTCTTGTTTAAAATATATAGTTAAGGGCTTCCCTGGTGGCGCAGTGGTTGAGAATCCGCCTGCCGATGCAGGAGACACGGGTTCGTGCCCCGGTCCGGGAAGATCCCACATGCCGCGGAGCAACTAAGCCCGTGAGCCATGGCCGCTGAGCCTGCGCGTCCGGAGCCTGTGCTTCGCAACGGGAGAGGCCACAACAGTGAGAGGCCCGCATACCACAAAAAAAAATAAATAAATAAATTAAAAAAAAATAAAAAAAAAAATAAATAAAATATATAGTTAACCGTGCAACTGCAAAATGAGGGGAAATCCAACTTTTCCTGAGGTCTACCGCATTGCCAATATTAGTCGGTTACAAAAGACACCACATAGGAGATCAACATTTAGATGACTACTTAAACAAGGATTATTGCACAATGCATAATTCATTTGGTAGCAAAGATTATATATACCTTCACTAACCAATGGATTTTTTTCCAAAATCAACATTTTTTCTGGTTAGGCAGAGTTGCATTAATACTTAGTCTACTCTGTAGTGTTGCATTTAACATGTTATTTTTATATACACATACATTCTTAGAAGAAGATGAGAACAATTCTCGGAGATAATTTGTTATCTTGCTTTTAAATGAAGAAAAATAAGTTCTGCTGCCGAGGTGTTTCCCACATATTCCACCTGTGTCAGGATAAATAATTGTTTGATCAAAATAGCAGCTGCCGGGGCTTCCCTGGTGGCGCAGTGGTTGAGAATCCGCCTGCCGATGCAGGGGACACGGGTTCGTGCCCCGGTCCGGGAAGATCCCACATGCCGCGGAGCGGCTGGGCCCGTGAGCCACGGCAGCTGAGCCTGCGCGTCTGGAGCCTGTGCTGTGCAACGGGAGAGGCCACAACAGTGAGAGGCCCGCGTACCACAAAAAAAAAAAAAAAAAAAAAAAAAAAAAAAAAATAGCAGCTGCCTATGTGCCCCTAGCTGAGGAGCTGATTAGTGAATTCTTATTAGTAGTTACAACTTTAGAATGATCCGGCAGCCTTTCAACATCCTTGCCCTACCTCCTCCCCCTAACTTCACCTTGGCAGTGACTGCTGTGTCTCCTCCAGGCATCTACAGACCTGTAGGGAGGCAGAGGTTAAGAGCAGAGATTGCAATAGTCCCCTGTTTATTCTCTCCCAGACAAAAGGAACAAGAAACTTCAAACAAAATGCTCTAATTGTCGCTCTGTAACCGTATTCCAAATTTCTATTTCTGCCTTTGGTGAAGATACTGCTCTCCTACTATATTTGAGAAAGGGGAAGGAGCCCTCTGCCATCATCTTCTGAGCCTATCCACGCTGCTACAGCTTCTCACACCAGTTAGCTCTCCATGGGCCTCTGATCATTGCATTTTTTTTTTTTTTTTTTTTTTTCAGTACGCGGGCCTCTCACTGTTGTGGCCTCTCCCGTTGCGGAGCACAGGCTCCGGACGCGCAGGCTCAGCAGCCATGGCTCACGGGCCCAGCCGCTCCGCGGCACGTGGGATCTTCCTGGACCGGGGCACGAACCATTTCCCCTGCATTAGCAGGCGGACTCTCAACCAGTGCGCCACCAGGGAAGCCCTGATCATTGCATTTTTGACCAGCTCCCTTAGAGCAGTGACATTAGTGCTGCCTTGGCTTCAGTGGAGAGCATGTAGGGGAGACAACGCTAACCTTTACTCTCTGCTCCCTTGATTCCTTACGACACCATTAAGCCAGTGTGTAGCTGTGATCTGAGGTTACAGGCATAACTAGCGAGAGTAGGTGGGTGATAGATATGCGAGGAGAATCCAACTGTAAATATGACTGTTGCCAGAGTCCAAGGAAAAGCATGATGTCACAGACCTGCTCCTCATCTTGTTCCACCGCTCAAGAAGAGAACCCCTTTATCAGATATTCAGAGAATAAATTTTCCTATCACTTTAGAAAAATAACTACCAGTACCAACACATATGGGATACATCTGGGGTCTTTTCTGCTTTTCCTTATTAGGGAAATGCATAGGGTTAAATAATAAGAGAGCATTGGCTGAGGCTTTGGTAAGAAATGCCTGATGTTGAATTCCCAAAAGTACCCTCAGACAGCCTGTTAGTAAAGACAAACTAAGTTTACTCCAACTCAGTGTAGTGAGCTAGTCAGAGTCTTCTTGGCAGTATCTCAGAAGGAGAAAATCTAGAAGGTTTGAGGTCTAGGCAGGTCCTTTTTTGGCCATACTGTGCAGCATGCAGGATCTTAGTTCCCTGACCCGGGATAGAACCCACACCTCCTGCAGTGGAAGCGCGAAGTCTTAACTGCTGGACTGCCAGGGAAGCCCCCAGGCAGCCAGAGAAGTCCTTAGGCAGATCTTTGAAGGCAGGGAAGTGATTAGGACTGGACAACATTTGTGATACAACAGCTTGGGATTGTTGGATACAGGGAGGTGAGAGTTCTGAAGTGATAAGTAAAACTGTTGTTTAACAAACTATTTCTTTACTCAGGTGAACAGTGTTATCTCTGATAAATTAATTGGTAGGAATTTCTTAGAGCCAGTAGTAAAATTATTTACTGGTTTAGTGTTGTCCTTTCCTTCCCCATCCTTCCCCCAAAGAAAACAACTAAGTCATATTGACGTAGCTGTTTTGAGTCACTAGGACGACCTTGAGTACTCACAGTAGTGGAAAATGCCAGGTGTGGTGTTGACAATCCAGATTTGTGGATTGGTGATGTTTCCAATGGTGTGTAAGCAAACACACACACACACACACACACACACATACATCTCCATCTCCCAAGAACAAACATTAATTTTCAGAGCTATGATACCCAGAAAGGAAGAGAACCACTTTTTCTCGGGTAATACTATTTTTAAAGACTTTCCCTAACCACAATGAAGATAGTCACATTAACACCTAAATTAGTTTGATTCTCTATTTTATCTCTAGATCAGCCTAAGAGATTTCCTGGTTCATACCGTTACTAGTAGGGAGACTCTAGCCGAGTACCTTGTCAAAAACAGAAACATCTCCTCCTGAAAACTCCTAGCAAGAATTTTGAAATTAAAATTTCACTTTACCAATGGGTCAGGCCTAATTCACTAATATTTGAAAAATGAGAATAAATCACATAAGCTTTCAGTATATCTAAGTTAAAGCCAATCACTAGGTGTGGGTAGTTCTAGATAAATAATTTGCAAATAATTGTGTATCTCTTCTTTCCCTTATCTTCTATAAAAATGACTGTAGCTATGCTTAAAATAGTCTAACTTTGAGAATTTATTGTAGAAATACTTAAGCTAAACTTAATCAACTTGATCAAGTATCAACTTGATACTGATTGCTGTACAGTATTTTAATTTCAGTAAAATGAGAATGAGAATGTTGAATTAAATCTTTATGGTGCTTTTAGCAAGCAAAACTTGTTCATTCATTCATTCAACAAACATTTATGTATTGATACATATTATTTTTTAATAGGCACTAGGGTAGGTACAAGGACTTTAAAAATGGGATAAATTACTTTTTTTTTTTTTTTTTTTTTTTTTTGCGGTACGCGGGCCTCTCACTGCTGTGGCCTCTCCCGTTGCGGAGCACAGGCTCCGGACGCGCAGGCTCAGCGGCCATGGGTCACAGGCCCAGCCGCTCCGCGGCACGTGGGATCCTCCCGGACCGGGGCACAAACCCGTGTCCCCTGAATTGGCAGGCGGACTCTCAACCACTGCGCCACCAGGGAAGCCCGATACAATTACTTTTACGTAATGCACTGTTATCTCGATTTTATTTAAAAGTGAGGAAATTTATGTTTAGAAACATTATGAATCCCCAAGGGCCCACAACTAGCAGGCAGCTAAGCCTGATTTGGATGCCAGCTCTTCTTGGCTCTGAATCATTTAGTATTTCCAGCACACTGAGCTGAAGCTCCAGAAAACAAAGATCAGAATTCTAAATTTGAGGCAGGAGGTATCTGTAAATTATTCCAGGAACTGAATCAGGAGAATGAAAAAATGAAAGTAAAATTTAGGAAAAGTAACCCGAGAGGTATGTTAAGGAGGACGGAAGTGGATGTAGAAGCAGAGAACCAACCAGCTGACTGAGGTACCAACATGGAAAGGGCTTAGTCTTGAATGGTAATAGCTAATAAGAATTAACCAATTACTACGTACCACTTTCTGTGCTAGGCATTTTAATGCTAACAGATTTCCTAATTAAGTGCATTAACATGGTAATGTTATTTAGGCAAAATTATGGCAATGTTTTCTTTCATGTGTCTCAAGAAATAATCACCCGTATGATAATAATTAAGACAAAAATGGGGCTGGGATTTTATATTTTAAGTTATATATGTTATTTAAGTTTTTATTACACTTGATATAACAATCTAATTGGTTAATATTCATATTTTAATGGTTGGCAAATAATATTTAGAAAAAAATTAGAATTTTTTTCCCTTAGAAACATGGTTTTACATTCTTTCCTTAAAATGGCAGAGCATTAGAATAGTATGATCATTTCATAACTCCTACTTGTAAAACAACTACTACGTGCCAAGAATATCCAATATATCGTTGCATGCTATCTTGTCTGCAACATAGAACTTTAATAAACATTAATTGACTTAACCTTCAAAACAATGCTATGATTCAGGTTACACTTCCATCCACTTTAAAGGAAGCCTATAAAAGTAAGATTATATGAGCCTAAGAAAGGTTATATGACTTGCATAAGGTTTCCTGTCTGGGAAATAGCAGGGCTTGGATCAGAGTTAAAGTCTATTTGAGAGTGGCCTGTGTGCATGTTTTTCCCACTGTCTCTTGAATCCTTGATCACTCAGTGAGAATTTAAAACAAATATGGGGGAAAAAAACCAAAAAAACAAAAATAACAGATATGGGCACAGTAAGTCCCCTACATATGAACCTTCAAGTTGAGAACTTTCAAAGATGCGAACGTGCATTCACATGTCCAATCACACAAGTTAGTTCACGTGTCTGATGTTCATTGTCACTTGCACCCTCTACAAGTGGCTGTGTTTTGTGTACTTTACTGTACAGTACTGTCTAGAGTACAGTAGTACGGTATCTTTAGTTCAAGCCCAGGATGTCCGAAGCAAGCATAAAAGCAGCAGTGATGTAGCTGGTACTGGTAAGAAGTGCCAAGTGATAAAGACTGTGTTTGTTGGACTTATGAACAAATTGGACTTACGAATGTGCTCGCAGAACAGAACTCATTCGTATGTAGGGGACTTACTGTATTTCCACTTAATTTTAAATGAGTGGATCTGACGGAAGAGTAGAAATTATCCATTATGTCCATACTTCCTTAGCTTTCTCAGCACTTGTGAAGGTGAAGGGAGAGAATTAACACAGTCACGCTATACAGGAATTTTTCTAACTTCAACATTAGTTGAAATTTATAATGGTAACTTTTAGAGTATGCTTTTATTTGGCTGTCCAAAACAAAATCTGATGGAAAAATCCCTTCTCTCTCTTGATTTTATCATAGTTTATTTCCACATAACAGCATAACAAAATAATCTTTCCCTTTAGGGTTTTTGCCCTGAAATTCCATGAGGACTGTCTGACCTTGCAGTTCACAAGGTTAATGATTCAACTATAATTTATTGAAGTTAATTAGCTGTACTTTAATGCCTCTTGAAAGGCATTGCATGGCTTTCTCACACTTCAATAGTCCAATAATACAGAGCTATACTAAAGTAAGCATATCTGGCTCACCTACGTTTTTTGGTTTCATATTTTTCTTTTTATAATTTCTTAAGTTGGACTTTTCACCTTTTCTCTCTTAATATAAATCAGTAAATTTTCTTCAGTGTACTGCTTTTGTTGCACCCAGTTTTGTTGCAGTGTGTTTTATCATTCAGTTTTAGCTACTTTCTAGTTTCTAGAATGATTTCATATTTAACCTATGTATTATTTACAAGTGTGTTTCTATGGGATTTTTAATTTATCTGGTCATTAAATTCTAGCTTAATTGCCTTTGCAGTCAAAGAGAGCAGTCTGCACATTATATATTCATTGAAAATTGTTGAGGCTTATTTTATGTCCTAGAATATGATTTTTTTTTTAATTTCCATGTGTGGTCGAGAAGGACATGTATTCTCATTGCTAGATGTAGATTTTGATATATGTCTATTAGGTCAAGCTTATTGTGTAGTTTTGTTGAGATTTTCTAAATCCTTGTTAATGTTTTCATCTGTGTAGCCTATCAATAATTGAGACGTATCTGAAATCTTTCAACATGAAAGTAGATTTGCAATTACTTCCTTTAGTTTAACCCATTAATCCTCATGTATTTTGGGACTATTTTTATTAGATGCATATCTGTTTAGAGATGTTATATTGGTGAGAGATGTTATACATTTTCTCTAAATGTAGTAACTGTCTCTATTCCTCATGGTGCTTTTTGTCTGAGTTTTTGTTATTAATATAACCATATCTGCTTTTTCAGGATAATTTGTCTGACATATTTCCCATTTGCCAAATAAGAATTTTATTGTGATTTCCTGACCATTCTTCTTCACTACATATTAGGTGTGTGTTTTGGTGGCAGTAGGTAACCTGTTATTTTAGTTCATAACTTCTGGACCAAGAAGAACTGCAGGTGGATCTGAGGGAGAAAGCAGTTTATCATCTAGATATCCCGGACTTTATGATAGTTGTAGCAACTGGAAGGAACCGGGGATTCTTTTTTGGGTGTTCTCTGGAAGGAAGGAAGAAACATATTTGAGGACCAGAAGAGCAGATCAGGCAGAGAGAACAGTTCAAAACATTTTCTTTTACTCCTTAGCAGAAAAACTGACCATATTTCAGTCTCCCCTGAAGTTCGAAGGCTGCGGAAAATGAATTCAGGACAATGGAATGTGCGCAAACAGAATGTAAGCCGCTACAAACTCCCCTAAAATCTCCCTTGGTAGCCTGCATGCTGTCTGTTTTCTGCCTGCCTGCCTGCTGGCCGGAAACAGAAGAGTCGCTGGAGAATTCCACACAACTGAATGGAACCTGGGCCCAGAATAACGGTATGGAACACAGTTTTCCTCCTGCTGTTCCTTTCTCAGCCCACTCCCTCCACTCCCTAAAGATCTACTTTGGATTTTAATGTCAGCCAGAAAACAAATATTAAGCCACTGAGATTTGGACTTTTGTTTGTTATGGCAGGACACAAGACAACCCAACACCCTGCATTTAGCTGCATTAGTTTTCCCAGTGGGTGAGCACTGTCTTTTAACTGGCAAGTTTAGTTTATTAACATGTATTTTGGGGCTTCCCTGTTGGTGCAGTGGTTGAGAGTCTGCCTGCTAATGCAGGGGACACGGGTTCGAGCCCTGGTCTGGGAAGATACCACGTGCCGCGGAGCAACTGGGCCCGTGAGCCACAGCTACTGAGCCTGCGCATCTGGAGCCTGTGCTCCGCCACAAGAGAGGACTCGACAGTGAGAGGCCCGCGCACCGCGATGAAGAGTGGCCCCCGCTTGCCGCAACGAGAGAAAGCCCGCGCACAGAAACGAAGACCCAACACAGCAAAAATAAATAAATTAATTAATAAACTCCTACCCCCAACATCCAAAAAAAAAAAAATCTTTAAAACATGTATTTTGAATTTTGGTATATTTAGATTGGTTTTACCAATCTTAGTTTATAATTTGTCTCACACCTTACATTTCTTTTTAAACTCTTACTGCTTTCTTTGTATTAAAAAATCTAAATATTCTCTCTAAAAATACAAAAACATTCTCTCATGTTTAAGTTTATATTATGTTGGTCTCTCACTTCCCAACACTCATCTTGATGGTTGTCCAGAATTTTGTTTCTGGGTTCTTATGAGTTCTTATGGGTTTACTGTTTCTCTTTTTTGGTCTTATTTTTTTTAATTATGAATTTTATCTAGCTATTTAATCATTTTAATTAGCATATTTCTTAGAGCATCTCTGAGACTTTTTTCTCTTCATATTGAGTACTTCCTCAAAAGTGTTTTTAATGTGAATTTTTGTGAGGCAAAGCTTCCTAATCCTTCTATGCTTAACAAGGTTTTAACAGTACCCTCACTTTCAAGTGATAGTTTGGTTGGATATAAATTCTAGATTGAAAGTTCTTTTTCTTTAATACTTTAAAGGTATTACTCCATTGTTTTCTTGCATCTCCTTTTTTTCCTTTAAATGTGATCTCTTTTTCTACAGAAAACTTTAGAATTTTTCAATACTCTTAATTTTCACTATATCTAGATGTAGCTTTTCTTTATATTTCCTTTTGGTATAGAGTGGATCTCTTTAACCTGAGACCTTTCATTTTTCTTTAGTTCTGAGAAGTTTCTCTTCATTATTTAAAAAAAAAAAATTTACCTTCTCCCATTTTTTTCCTTTCTGTGATCCCTGTTATATGGATATTAATATTTCTCCATATAGGTTCCATAATTGTTAACATTTCCTTTCTCCTTATCTACTCTCTTCTGGGAGAACTGCTCCATCTGATTTTCCAGCTGTCTTATTTCCTTTTTGTCTGCATCATTCTATTTTTTAAAATCTATTATGTTTTTCATTTCATATCTAATATTGTATATCTAATATTTTTCACATCTAATATTGCCAATTGATTTTAATAGTGTCTATTCTTTTCATATCGTTATCTCCCTAAACTGCGAGTGTTTATTATACCTATTTTAAATTCTCTAGTTAGGAACTTCTCTGACAGTCCAGTGGTTAGGACTCTGTGCTTCCACTGCAGGGGGCCCGGGTTCCATCCCTGGTCAGGGAACTAAGATCCCACAAGCCGTGTGGCAAGGCCTAATAAATAAATAAAATTCTTTATTTAAAAACACCTGTTTCAAAAAAAAAAACAAAAAAAACCACAAAAAAACAACAAAAAAAAACACCTGTTTCTGTTGATAACTATAAGAAGTTAATATTTTAAAATTTTGAAATAAAAATATACTCCCTAGACATCTCTTTATTTTGAATGGTCAAATCATGTTCCTCTGGGTATACCGGCTACTCTGTCCAAGAATGCATATTTGGGGAACATGAAAGACCTAAATCTATGACAATCCAGATGGGCTGAAGGACAGAATAGGGGGAAGGACTCAGGGTGGAGAGCCCCAGGACCAGGAAACCACAGTTCATCAGTCCTATTCACCGCCAACCCTTGGGACAGGGCTTTACTCCCAGCCTCTTTCAATCGCTCCCAGGGAGAGGTAGCACTAACAGAGGCATTCTTTTAATTTTTGGTGCAGCACTGCTGGGTAGTTGGACGGAGAGAGGCGGGACAGTTAGCTCTGGCCTAGTCAGTACCCACTGTCTTTGACTCCTCTCGCCAGCTGGGCCTGTGTCATTGGTCAGATTTTACCCCTAAGGATTCCTGTATCAGATGACTGAGCCTCTGCCACTAAGTCCTGAGGAGAGGCATAGACATTTTAACTGCCCAAGGCAACATGAGGATGGTGGTAGTGAGTAGCATGGTGGATAAAATGTTCAAAAGCAGAACTCAAACTCTTCTTCCGAAATTATCCTCCCATTACCAGCTGCAGCCTCCTTCTTCCCCAGGCCATAGCTACTATCATTCCCCTCTACACACATACCATTCTAAGTAGTACACTCTCTCCTCACCAATTACTCACTGTTTTGTTTTTCATAGGTTTTTGACATGTCTTTATATTCTGTTAGGGTTGATCTTGGGGAAGGGAACAATCAGCCCATGTTAATGGAATATCCTAACAAAACCCAACCTACAAAAAAATTTTACTTTCTACTTCTCCTCTATCATTTATAATAATGTTTAAACTTTTAATAATAAAAAAGCACTTCTAAATTAGATCAGCACCTGTCAATAATTACTTGATACATATTAGCTAATCACATAAGTCTTATAGCTGAATTTAAAAATTTTTTAAATACCTTGCTCTCTAATGAGGTCCAAAGTTTAAGAAAAACGGTCTTATGTAAATATTGTACCTGCAACAAATATCTACAACTAGTTCAAGAACTAATTTTTTTTCCTTTGTTTTATTGGAATATAGTTGACTTACAATGTTGTGTTCGTTTCAGGTGTACAGCCAAGTGATCCAGTTATACATGTACATATATTCATTCTTTTTAAGATTCTTTTCTCATATAGGTTATCACAAAGTACTGAGTAGAGCTCCCTGTGCTATACAGTAGGTCCTTGTTGGTTATCTATCTTATATGCAGTACTGTGTGTGTGAAGAACTATATTCTTTAATCTATCACCTACAGGTCCTTCTACTATGTCAGTACTGAATAAGCTTCCTAAAAATGGCGTCATGAAACATGACTCGTTCCATGACAATGAAGTGAATCTCATCACTGCATGAACTCTTGTGCTGGGCAGGGAGATATAAAGCTGAAGAAAAGCTGGCTGTCAAAATATTAAAAGCAGGTGGGCCAGGAGCATCATCTCAGGAAAAGTGATTTGACTGTGGATACATGGGAATAAGTGACTGATAAACTAACTCCTTGTGTGGCTCTAATGATTATGACTGCTTCTTTTATGCAAAAGTTTCAAGCCAAATGTTCAATTAAGTGTTAATTTGCCAAATGCAACAGATTTTTCCTTTTAACCACCCTAGTTTTCAGCTGCCAATGGGATTATCCAAGTACACTCAGGGTGAAGTGTGTTTAAGACCTAAATTTTCTCTTTAGTCACACCCTCTCAATTAATTAAATCAGTGGCCTCATTCTTTGGAGATTAAAATACAAACTGTTGCAAAGTAAAATGTATTACTTTGGATCACAATTTTAAAAAGAAAGCAATCAACTGGTACAGATAACTGCACATTCTCAAAAATGCTCGGCAAAACTTAAGAATACAGGATACGGTTGCTGAATAGAGAATCATTGTGTAGGGATATTACTAACTGCCTTTTCCCAATTTTCTTTCCTTCTTCCCTACTTGAATAGGGAAGCAATGCACCTAGTAAAAAGAAAAAGAAAAAGACACACTTCTCTGCTTCCCTTGAAGCGAAAAGTGTCTATTGTGATGGATTTCTGAGCAGAGATACAAGCAGAATTCATACTGTGGAGCTGCAGGGAAAGCCGTTAAGTGAGCCAGTTCTCTTGGCCTCATTTTTTGTCTGTTTCCCTATGATGTTCTTCCCTTGCATACACAGAAGCATGCTTTGAGATACAAGAGTCATCTTCAGACCACAAGGGTAAATATCAAAAAGATTAAAAAGAGACACACAGAGAGCCTGGGTTCCTGTTGGCATCCTTAAGCCACAATATCAACTCTGGTCTTTTGTCCTCTGGACTTTGTTATATTAAAAAATCATCCTGTTTTTGGTTTAAGCCACTCAGGGTAGAGTTTCTATTACTGTCAACTGAACTCAATTTTTTTTTTTTTTTTTTTTTTTTTTTTTGTGGTACGCGGGCCTCTCACTGTTGTGGCCTCTCCCATTGCGGAGCACAGGCTCCGGACGCGCAGGCTCAGAGGCCATGGCTCACGGGCCCAGCCGCTCCGCTGCATGTGGGATCTTCCCGTGTCCCTTGCATCGGCAGGTGGACTCTCAACCACTGCGCCACCAGGGGAGCCCGAACTCA
Organism: Kogia breviceps; assembly: GCF_026419965.1. Lineage (NCBI taxonomy): Eukaryota > Metazoa > Chordata > Mammalia > Artiodactyla > Physeteridae > Kogia > Kogia breviceps. Next base: position 121,986,467 of record NC_081315.1, on the reverse strand, counting down.
ATCTTAATGGATACCAATACCACTCTGTATGGTACAATAAAGTTTGCAAGCCATTTTTGAAGACAACATTTAAATTCAAATTCTTTAGTTAGTAAGGTAAGGCTCTTACATTGTATTTTCTATTTGGTCTGTATGAGTAAGTATCTTTGAAGGCAAACTATTAATTAAGCACACTGACTCTGGAATCAGACTGTTTAAGATCTTGGCTGTGGGGGCTTCCCTGGTGGCGCAGTGGTTGAGAGTCCGCCTGCCCATGCAGGGGACACAGGTTCATGCCCCGGTCCGGGAAGATCCCACATGCCGCGGAGCGGCTGGGCCCGTGAGCCATGGCCGCTGAGCCTGCGCGTCCGGAGCCTGTGCTCCGCAACGGGAGAGGGCACAACAGTGAGAGGACCGCGTACCGCAAAAAAAAAAAAAAAAAAAGATCTTGGCTGTCACTTACTATGTGACTTGGCCAAGTTGTTACCCTCCCACAGACCTCAGGTTCCTCTTCTGCAAAATTAGAACATATCATAGAGTTCTTGTAAGGATAGGAGTTGAATGTGACACACTTATCTCTTGGCATAGAGTAAGTACTAAATTAGTGTTTATCATTATTATCATCCAATTGATTTTAGGTGGACATAATCAACTTATTTGCTTGTACACTGATTAAAAAAACACTGCACACATGGTATTGTAGTTATTCAAGTAGATCTCTTAACTTTCTCCCACCACATTCTAAATTTGTTGAAGGCCAGAAGCACATTTTACACATCTTGCAAAGAGAGCTCTGGAGCTTTGTATAAGGGTTTCCTTGAGTCTATGCATAAGTACTGATTTGTCTATTCACAAGAAGAAACTACCCAAGACCAAAGAAAGAATCACCAGGAAGCAATAGGCAATTAATTTCTGGAGCACAATAGATGGGGGATATTGTGAGTTTTCACCTGACAGCAGAGTCACACCATATACAATGTAATTCATCCAATAAAAAATTAACAGGTATTAAAAGAAGAAAGAATATACGATTAATAACTTGCAGAGAAAAAAACTCAATGGAAAACCCACAAAAACTTAGGCAATACAATTAAAACATAAGGATATTAAGGCTGCTCTTATAAATATGCACCGTATGTTCAAGAAAGAAAGGGAAATAGAATTATAATAAGATAAATGGAAGATGTAAAAAGATCCAAAGTAGGAAGATATTAATAACAGATTAGACAATGCAGAAGAAAATATTAATGATGTTGAAGATATAGCATAGAAACATTTCAAAGTGAAGCAAGAAAGAAAAATGTAACTTCAGGGATTAAACAGAGCATCAGTGACATGTGGACAATATAAGTAATCTAATGTAAATATAATTGGAGTTCTATTAAAGGAGAAATGTATGGGAAAGATAGTTGAAGAAATAATGCTCAAATTTTTCTAAATTTGAAACAAAATATAAACCCATAGGTTCAAGAAGTTCAACACAGCCCAAGTAGTATTAGCACAAAGAAAACTCCACCAAGGCCCATCACAAATTGCTTAAAACCAGGATTGAACAGAAATTCTTAAAAGCAGCCAGAGGAAAAAATCATTTCATACAGAGAAAACACAGATAATAAAAAACCATGCAAGCCAAAAGAAAATGAAAAATAATTTTAAAATATTTAAGGAAAAAAAAATTTAAAAGTTTCACCCAGAATTCTTTAATCAGAAAAATATATTTCAAAAATGAAGTGGAAATAAAACATTCTTCATACAAACAAAAGTTGTAAGAATTAACCTCTAGCACATATGCACTACAACATTTTATAGAAAGTTCCTTAGTATATGAGTTTACTAGAGTTGCCATAAAAAAATACCATAGATTGGGTGGCTTAATCAACAGAAATTCATTTTTGCAGTTTTGGAGGCTGGAAGTTCTAGATCAAGGTATCAGTATGTTCGTTTTCTCCTGAGGCATTTCCCTTTTGCTTACAGATGTTACTTTCTCACTGTGTTCTAACATGGCTTTTTCTCTGTGTGTGCACAAATACAGTCACATTCTGAGATGTTTTGGGGGCTAAGACTCCATATATAAAATAAGCAGGGAGGGACACAATTCAGTCTGTAACGCTTAGGGAATAGGAAAATGTTACCAGAGTGAAACTGGAATCTACACACACATACACACAAATATTAAATATTAAAAATTTACTGTGTGCTCTATAACATTTGTAGAAATAAAAAGTATGACAATGATACCACAATATAGGAGAAAATTAAAAATATACTATTATGAGGTTCTTATCACTTCTAAGTGAAGTAATATTATATGAAGACAGATAATATACAGTTATTATAATGTCAGCTATTGAGCAACCACTGAAAAATAAAAAAGATAAAGGGAACCACTTGTAATGTTAAATGAAACTATAAAATATATTAAATCTAAAAGTGAAGCAAAGATAAAAAAGGAACAAAGAATAAGACAATAGCCAGATAGATTTTTTCTTTTTCGTGGTACGCGGGCCTCTCACTCTTGTGGCCTCTCCCGTTGCAGAGCACAGGCTCCGGACACGCAGGCTCAGCGGCCATGGCTCATGGGCCCAGCCACTCCGCGGCATGTGGGATCTTCGCGGACCGGGGCACGAACCCATGTCCCCTGCATCGGCAGGCGGACTCTCAACCACTGCGCCACCAGGGAAGCCCAGATAGTAGATTTAAATCTAATAATAATTATATTAAATATAAATGGTCTAAATACAATTATAAAGCAGAGATTCTCAGATTGAATGAAAGTGCCAGACATAACTGTTATTCACACACAAAAATTACTCTGGACAGATGGGTTATAAATAAAAGGATGGCCAATGATATACATGCAAATATGGGGTTGGGGGGGAAAGGTGGGAAATTTCTGCTTCCAAAGAAAGAGTTAACAGGGACTGGATTTACTATACCACCTGAAACTTCTAAAAGAAATAATAATGCTTTTCAGACATTGAACATGAGAAACTTCAGGACACTGATTCCTGACAATGGGGAAACAAATGAGGTAAGCCTTATGATTACTCTAGGTTACTGCCTGAAGGGAATTTCCATACCGCAGAGTGGGAAACCAGGAGAAGACTCCAGCAGTCTGAGTTTAAGAGATAAAACTGGGAGTCTAAGTGCAGAGGCAGCAAGAAGTCTAGAATTCACCCCGAAGAAGACAGAAGAGTAGACACATGTAGAAAGCATGCCACGAGACCTGCTGAGAAATCCACAAAAGTCTTCAGTTGAGTTCTGATCAGTGCGTGTATGTGAAGATCTCAAATTAAATGGACAAAATGAACTGTCCTGTAGATGTTAATCCCTTTTCCCCAACCACCCTTGTATTGCTTAATGAGTGCTAAAGCTTGGGGAAGAAGTGCTTACGGTGGCAGAGATATATGCTATTCATGGGCTCAAGAACATAGACACTTGTTCATCAAGATTGATATGGCTGTAGTCAGGGCTAAGTGCTCAGCCTGCAAACAGCAGAAACTATACCCCAGGGGAACCAGCTAGACCTCGGGTGAATGATTGATTGTATTGGATCTTTTCCAATACATAAGGGACAGAGAAATGGCTTTACTGAGATGGTCATGGATTCTGGCTGTCAATAGGCAATCTCCAGCCATACTCCTCCTGCTAGCAATACCATCTGTGGACTTACAGAAAGCCTCATCCATTTGCCATGGTATCTCAGCAACATCAGATAAACAAGCCAATCTTTTACAGAAGAAGTGTAGCAATGGGCTCACACCCATGGAATCTGGTAGACTTACTAAATTCCCCAATACCTAGTATTAATCTACTTCATTTGGTAGAATAGCCTACTCATGTTCAGCAGTTGTACCAGTTGGGAGACAGCAAAATGGAAAAACCAAGATTAAAATATTGGAAAAAGGTCTGCATCAGACATCTGTGGAGGAATAATCCCTATAAACTTCAGATATGCTCCTACAGGATGCAATATATGCCTTAAACTAGCAACCCGTATATAAGTGCCATTTTCTCCTTCAGAATTCTTAAATTCAGGATGACAGAGCGTTGATAAAACTCAGATACAAAAGGGTAAATAGTTTTTCCAAGGACAGACAGCAATTAAGTTGAGGCACTGGGGTACGAACCTGAAACTGTCCACAGTCCGATCTCTTAATTGGATCTCTGAAATTATATTTACTCACTCATCTACCTTTATTACCATTTATTTATGGAAGACCTATTTAACTTGTTTCAAAGGCCATCTTTAATCCTTTTATAAAGAAATATCCTTGTTTTTGATTGGGTGATCAATAATTGTTCTTCTGATTTGGCTTTAATAACTACTGTGACTCCCAGTCTTGTCTGTCACAAATTAGAGATACATTTGTATAGACAAACAGCTATTTTGCTTTTAATGATACCTTGAATATGCTGAGGAAAGTGAAACTTTGAAAAGCTATCTTTTAGATCTATTAGCTATAATTGATGTTTGTAGAGTAGTAAGACCTGTGTGGTGAAATGTCAGATTTTAGGCATTGTTCAGTTGACAGAATTTTATTAATGATAACTTTAACAACTGTATCTCTGACATTAAACAACCTTTCTTTGTACTTTGAAATGATCAAATATGTACCTGAAAGTGATGGTTTGATTGTAACTATATTAACAAAATTAATAAATGTAATTACTCAAGGGAAAATTGATTATAGATCATTGGCCATTTTTACTTATAGGCTACTTTTCTTAAATCCTATAAGTGAATATGTAACAGTAGTTATTCTATTATGTAACAAAATCGTCATGTTCTCAAAGTCACGGCTTATGGCTAAAAACAATGCCAGGCACATAGCAGATGTTCAATAATTTTTAAGTAAATAAATGAATGGCTCAGATCTTTTATAATGATTCTCATTTTCTCATTTTGATAAGAAGCAGGTGTTATTCTGTTTGTGCTTAAGATTGTTGCATCAAAACTGGCCACTTCTAAATATAAGGTCAGACACTATCAAACTCTTAGAGGAAAACATAGGCAGAACACTCTATGACATAAATCACAGCAAGATTCATTTTGACCCACCTCCTAGAGAAATGGAAATAAAAATAAACAAATGGGACCTAATGAAACTTCAAAGCTTTTGCACAGCAAAGGAAATCATAAACAAGCCCAAAAGACAACCCTCAGAATAGGAGAACATATTTGCAAATGAAGCAACTGACAAAGGATTAATCTCCAGAATTTACAAGCAGCCCATGCAGCTCAACATCAAAAAAACAAACAACCCAATCCAAAAACAGGCAGAAGACCTAAATAGACATTTCTCCAAAGAAGATACACAGATTGCCAACAAACACATGAAAGGATGCTCAACATCACTAATCATTAGAGAAATGCAAATCAAAACTACAATGAGGTACCAGCTCACACCAGTCAGAATGGCCATCATCAAAAAGTCTACAAACAACAAATGCTGGAGAGGGTGTGGAGAAAAGGGAACCCTCTTGCACTGCTGGTGGGGATGTAAATTGATACAGCCACTATGGAGAACAGTATAGAAGTTCCTTAAAAAACTACAAATAGAAGTACCATACAACACCGCAATCCCACGACTGGGCATATACCCTGAGAAAACCATAATTCAAAAAGAGTCATGTACCAAAATGTTCATTACAGCTATATTTACAATAGCCAGGACATGGAAACAACCTAAGTGTCCATCAACAGATGAACGGATAAAGAAGATGTGGCACATATATACAATGGAATATTACTCAGCCATAAAAAGAAACGAAATTGAGTTATTTGTAGTGAGGTGGATGGACCTAGAGTCTGTCATACAGAGTGAAGTAAGTCAGAAAGAGAAAAATAAATACCATATGCTAACACATATATATGGAATCTAAATAAAATGGTCATGAAGAACCTAGGGTCAAGATGGGAATAAAGACACAGACCTACTAGAGAATGGACTTGAGGATACGGGGAGGGGGAAGGGTAAGCTGGGACAAAGTGAGAGAGTGGCATGGACATATATACACTACCAAACGTATAACAGCTAGTGGGAAGCAGCCGCATAGCACAGGGAGATCACATTGGTGCTTTGTGACCACCTAGAGGGGTGTGATAGGTAGGGTGGGAGGGAGGGAGACTCAAGAGGGAAGAGATATGGGGACATATATATGTATATGTATAACTGATTCACTTTGTTATAAAGCAGAAATTAACACACCATTGTAAAGCAATTATACTCTAATAAAGATGTTAAAAAAAGAAAAAAAAATGGTCACTTACTTTTTAGTAGAACATTCATTACAAATAATCATTCAGGAAGGCAGCTGCTTCTTTTTGCTGGCTCAAAGTTTTATATTACCTAGGGAAAAAAGTTAGCAATATAGCAAACTAAAACACTCTTATGGCCAGATCTCTTTAGTTAAGCAAAAATTATCTCTAATTCATGTTATATTCAAAATTCACACTCAAGTAAAGTGTATCGTTTACTTCTTGGATTTTCAAGATAATATCAACCCAATAGTAATGGTGTTCAATAGGAAAGCTCTCCCATACAGTACAGGCTGGCATGTGCTCTTTTTCCATCATCTTTAAATAGAAACAGAACTTGAATACATCTTTTGTCTAAGAGATTCACTACCTTAATATGATGGCATTTTCATTTTCGAGTTAGCATGTGTTTTGCTTCCTTTTGGAATTTAAAATTCAGTGAAAGCAAGCTGATTTTTGTTTTTAGCAATAAATCTTGCATAGGAAAATGGAAGAAAAGGCATTTGGGACATAGATAAGGAAGTTCTAGGATATTTAAAACATATTGATACCGTCTTTCATTCATCAGGGTGTTTCTTATTATTAGAATGAGCAAAAAAGGTTACAAAACAAAATTAATTTTAAAGTGAATCCCAGCATGTAAAAATGAGAACAAAAAATGAACTAAATAGGTTTTGGATATAGGTTTCTCTATATGGTAGATGGTTTCCATACATCTTAATAGAAGTTTCCCTTTACATTTATTAAAAATGACTTAATCCAAAAGGTATTTGCATTATTACAGAACGGTTACATTTTAAGAAAAATTGCTCACTTTTGTAACCTTGAAAAGAATTACATAAGGGAAAATGATATTACAGATATTTTAAAGCACCTTTGTGTTAATTTTTACTTGTTTAGTAACCTTTGTTTTGATTTAGCAGTATTAATGTAAAGTAGCTGAAACAAGTAGCTAATAACATAGAAGCAATATCAGGTAAGCCATTTGAGCTTGTTATTAAATGTTAATTGTCTTCTGATCCTTAAACTAGATACCTAAACTGAATAGACCACTATCAGCAAGAGATGCAAGTTATATGAACGTTGTAGGTACCCAAACACAAGTGGATTGTTAAATATTTTATTGCTTTCCTAAGTGTCCTGAAGAATTCTACATAATTTTCCTCATACTCTAAAAGAGGTAGTGTTAAAATGTTTGTCCTGTTATAAATAATCAGAACTTATTTCAAATACAATTTTCCTGAGTGTCTCAGAAAACTAAACAGAGATTGCATTTTATATATTTTCTTTATGTAAATGAGAACTGGAGGAAATATATTTTTCTATTTTTTATAATAAAATATCAATAATCTTCCATTCCAATCTCCTTAACCTATGCATTTTATATTTACGGCAAACTGAACAATTTACTTTTTCCTCTAAACACCCAGCATTCTCATACCTTTGTATATTTGCCTGCATTCTTACTACAATGTTTTCTCCCAACATCTATGTTGCCCAACAAATTCTCTGTTCTAGCTGAAATTTTACTCTTCTGTGAAGCTTGCCCTGATCAACGTAGATAGAAATTAACTTTCCCTTCTTTGAATTTTCACAGTGCTTTGACACTACTTTTTTGGCATAAGTCTTATTCTGTTGTATTATAATGTAGTTCGCATTTTAGAACTCAAAATTACTTTAATAAACTAAAGCACCTATTGGAAATGAAACCCAACAGGTGAAATTCAAAGTATTCCATTATTCCATTTAGTGGGGAGAAAAAAATCCAAGAAGTGAATATAACACATATAATAATAAATAATTATGGGACAGTGAATATGAATGGAAAATAGCCAGGCTTTCACATCTGGTTGTGTCTTTTTTATCTTATAATCAGAGAAGTTGATTAAGAAACACCCATTATATAAAGGGGGTCAAAATGCACCAACTTTCAGTTATAAAAAATCTTAGTAATGTACAGCATCATGACTATAGTTAATAATTCTGTATTATATTTAAAAGTTGTTGAGAGTAGATCTTAAATGTTCTCATAACAAGAAAAAAATGTGTAACTATGTGTGGCAATGGATGTTAATTAGACTTACTGTGGTGATCATTTCACAATATAAACAAATATCAAATCATTATATTATATACCTGAAACTAATATAATGTTATATAACAATTATATCTCAAAAAAATCCCAAAACACATTATGGAAGTTGGGACCTTTGAGGGGAAAAAAACGGTAATAGGAAACTTTTTCTTAAAGATGTAAAGGTTATTGTGCAACAAATGATGATTCATTTTACTCCAGTGAAGGTAGAAAAATGAAGTCTTTTCCTGTGAATTAAGGCTTTTAAACAGTTACTATTTATCAATGGCAGGAAATCCTGGTGTCTTACTGTTTAGAAATTTTTAATAAGTATAGAATTCTATTTTTTGAAACATTTAAATGAATTCTGTCTAAAAAGGAGAAGTGACCCTATAAGAGACCAACTTAATAGGTGCGGCCACAATCAACTTTATGTTCTTTATTTGATTGACTCTTTCCACACAGAGTCTCAGACCCAATATTGAACTTGAAAAGTACAATAAAGTCCTATACAATTTGAAAGCTAGGAAAATAGTGTCAATTTGCTTATTTGATTAACTAAAGGTTAAACAGAAAGTCTTATGGAAGGTTATGTCACCTTTTTTTACTGTTGAAATTTCTTCCGAAACTTACCAGATCAATTTATATTTCACAGGATATAGCATTTGAACATAGTTTCATTTTCACAGAAGCTTCAGGAACTTTCAGGGCATAAGGTTTATTAACCCTTAAAGCCTTGTATTTTTAGGCATTGTGCATTTGGGTATGATTCTTTTTACATGATGGGGTTAGATGTTTTGTGTTCCCTTACAGAGCATCAACCCTATTAACTATCCCACAGTTGTCTTAGGTCACACACACACTCTTCTGTAACAATCCATACTTGAAAGTCAGAGGCTTGCTTCAGATCATTGGATGGGGTCTTCAGTTTTACCCTTCAAGTTGGAGATATTGTCCGTGAATAGGAAAGTCTGGAGATACTATTGACCTGCTTGATTTGGCTTGAGCGTGCACAGTCGGAGTAAATCTGCTGACAGGCTCAGCTTCTCTCACTCATCTGATCTGAGGAGACACTGAGTCAACAGAATAGAATTCCAACAGCTTCCCTACCGCAAAGCTCACGCCCTTCAGGGTGATACCTTTGTCCTCTGGGGCTTATTCAACTGCTTTAGGAAAGTGATAGCCTGAGCAGTAAAAATGGAACAGTGTCCAATATGCAGAGGGGGGAAAAGGAAGTCAGATTTAGCCTAAAACAGTGCAGCACATTTAAAAAAATATATCGATTTTATTTTTCTGTTTTGGCATATTTGTGTAAAATTAAACCTTCTTTGGAACATATTTTCCTGCAATATTGTTTTAGGATATCTGACTCCTCTCCTTATCATTCTCATTCTCTCACAGAATCAGGAAGGGTTTACAAATTTATCTCCCTATCTGCAACTCACAACATGAAAAACTGGAGCTGTCCTGAATTGGCATCAAATCTAGCTTCTACTCATTCATCCATTCATTGACACCTGCTCAATAGCTCCAAAGATAGGAATTGAGACTAAGTAAATAACCATACCTTGACCTTGCCCCAGGCAACTACTAGCATTCACTTACACATGTGGCATGGAGTTTGTGTGCTTGAAAATTATATTTACAGCAAGCTCATTTCAAAACAGCTTGGGACTATGGTCTATTCCAATCTTTCGATTTTCCCTATGAGAAAACTAAGGGAAATGACTTTATTAGGTTATTAGTAAGTAGTTAACCGAGGTAAGACTTATAGGGTATCTTAGAGAATTGGGAAGTTAGATTAAATAATCATAACACCCTTTCAGTGATAGATTTCTATGAATTCATAGGAATAATATACTTTAGGTTCATTTTCTGTAGTGGTCTAGTCATTCATTCTAATATTATTCAAGCACCTGCTATGACATAGGCATTGTGCTACAGACAAACTACAGTTTTGACAAAACATGGTTCCTGTGTGTTTGTCAAGTGATACAGACAAACAGGAAGTTACAAAGCAGTGTATTAAATGCTCCTTAATGTGGAATGATCATACTGAAAAAAGTGGCTGAGAAGTATTTGAGGCACAAAGTGCCCAGAGAAAATCTGGGGATATTTTGGGTACAGGGGTCACATTCTTGGAAAGTTAAAAGAGATTTGTGAGGAAATGAAGTGACTATATAAATTCTGCTTTCAAGAAATTTGATTAAGCAAACAAGAGAAAAAAAAGAGTTTGTGTTACAATGACTGGTGTCAAGGAGAGATTCCCCCACTCCACCTGCCACTGAGTGGAAGAGATGAGCATATTTTATACCATAAGAAAGAATCCAACACATAAAGAGATAATTAATGGAGCAAAACACCTTTGGAGATGGGATGTTTTGGATCCAGATTATTGGCTACTCCTTCTAACAGAAAAATAAGATAATGATAAGGAGAAGATACTTGACACCCAAGCATAAAGCAGAGTTGCCAGCTAACAAAAAGCCAGGTCAGGCAAGGAGTAAGATGAGAGGGGTAAAGACTGTCTTTGTATTTGTGGGAGCTGGAAGACAGACAAGAAATGGGAGAAGCAGCTAAGGATGTTTTTTTTTTTCTTCTGCATTGAAAGAACAGCAGAGACTAGAAAGCATGCACTTTTAGTACCAACAATAAAGCTCAGCAACACAAGAGCTGATAGGGTGAGAGGAAGATTGATGGTTTTGGCATCTTCAGGACAGTGGAGAAGAAATACTTGGAATGAAGTGTTTGGGAAGGCTGCAGACAAAGAAAGTATGGGAAGTTATGAACTTCAAAATGCCCAAAATATAGAGAAAGAAGTCAGCACAGGGGAAAGAGAGGGAAACTAAAGTTCTCAGTTTAGTCAAAGACCATGTATACATGGGAGAAGGAGATTGAGAAAGCCAGAGGGAAGGGGGTTAGATGAATAAAGGGGTTGTTGGATATTAACACTCTTGGGTTGGGGAACTTTCAGATGGTAACTTCCTGTGTGCTGTCTTGGAGTGTATATTGAACCACAGTAGATGTGACACTGATTTGATTTTTTTTCTTTTAATTTTTAGTAGCTTTACTGAGGTTTACTTTACATGTCACAAAATTCAATAATGTCAAGTGTGAAACAATCAATGATTTGTAGTAAATTTATAAAGTTGTGCAACCATCCCATGATACAATTTTAGAATATTCCCATCACCCTGAAACAGGAGGGAAGGTGGCAGGGCACAACCTTTAAAAGCTTGAGTACACGACATAAACTGATTAGAACCAAATAGGTCCAAGATGGCAGACTAGTCGACTTCCACTAGACCTTAAGCCTCAGTATACATTCATTGTAACACATCGGCAAGCTAAATAACACACCCACAGGTGCCATGACAGTTCAAGGCTGACCATAAAGGTCAAAAATTGGGCAGTGGCCCAATTTCTAGAAATCCCCACCCCTTCTCCCAAATAGCTGGAATACTCCTCCCATTCATTAGCCTATGAAATTACCCACCTCTATAAAAACTGACAACCCCATACCCTGGTGCCACTCTCGCCTTCTGAGATGGCCCACACTCTGTCTGTGAAGTACGTTTCTCTCTAAATAAATCCACTTCTTACTTATCACTTTGTCTCTCACTGAATTCTTTCTGTGACGAGACATTAAGAACCTGAGTTTCATTAAGTCCTGAGACCAGGTGTGTGATCTCAGTTAAAAGACCATGGGTTCAAGTCCCAAGCTGGGTTTTGACTGGGTTTGAGTCCCAGCACGTGGGTTCAAGTGCCAATCTGAGGTGCATGGTTCAACCCCAAGAAAGTGATTAGGTTTGAAGATCAAATAAATAGGGTAACTAGGGGGTTGGATAGGACCTCTGCTTGCATATGGGAACCATTCAGAAGAATGCAGAAAATGAAATGAAAAGAAGAATGTAAACCGGGGGTCAAACCCCTCAATGAATATGGAGAAGGACTGATTCACCAGAAAATTGAAAAAAGGGGGAAGTTTAGAGGGTGGTAAATTTGGTTACTATAAATTTTAAAGGATCAAGAAGTTTTTCTCACATACGTATAGAAGAATAATGATCTAGAATTGGAAAAAAAAACAACAAACAAAACAACTAGGAAAATGCTGTGATTGCTTTAGGATTTTGGGGTGTGGGAGAATGAACAAGCCTCTTCTTGAAAGGACAACAGTGAAGTCAGGTATTTGGAGGTCAGCCAGGTTTCGGTTGAGACATAGGGGAGAAATGTATAGAGAATTTGTCATATGCTTCCATCTGGAATATTACAATATGTACTTAGTTTCAAAGAGAACCATTTTAAAAGCTTCTGGTGCCCTTTCAAGGTGATTTCTTAAGGCCAGGAAGTGCAAATGCACATATTTATCTCTGTATCTGTCCCAACTAGGCATCTTTATACTATAAACTCCTTGAGATAAGGGACTGGTCCTGTTTGTTGAATCCTCAGCATCTAATATACAGCTTAGCAAATACTAGAGTCTTAATAAATACTTGTGCCAGTCATATTGTAGGTAACCCACACATACTTGTAGAATGACCATATTATCTAGGACATAGTATAAAGCCTTGTTCATGTTCACTTCTTGTTTGTTTTTACCTTTGAAGAATATAAGAGTGCAATAAGGCACCCAAAGTGAAGAGTCTTTCCTAGCCCATGCATCTAAAAAACTTCTCTGAGATCTTCTCTTTAAATAATTAAATTCTATGAAACAGGACACTTTTTCTCCCAGTTTGAAATGGGTGGCCATTTTTCTACCAATGAGTACTTTCCATTTCTTTTTATATTATAGTGTAATTCATGGATTTTTATTTTAGTGGAAAAAAAAATCCAGTCAGAAAACTGTCACTTTTTTCCATGTCTTGTTCAAGTAGATGCCTAACTATCATCTAGCTTCACAGTGGACATCTATATTTTTTCTTATGCTTATAGCTATTTTGTGTTTTAGCGCTGACAGATGAACATAATGCAAATTAACTCTAACAGTGCTGCAATAGTAACTTTTAAAAACAACCTTAAAAAAATCTAAAAGTCAATGTCACTCTCAGTGAAAGTCCTAATAAATTCTAGGTTGTATGCGAGACATTTTGCAGTTGATAATTTTATGTGCTCAGAATAATACAGATAAATTTAGTTATTGGATATTTTCCCTTAACTAGGCTATAAAGTTATTCAATTTTCTGTAACACGTGTATACATTTAACTTCACAAAGAGTACCAATGATTTCATTTTATCTGAATTTATGTAACTATTAGCCTTACTAATATAAACACCTGCTTCCTTAGACTCATTTTGAGTTCAGGTATTGATTTTCAAATATTCAAATATTCACAGAGGGCCTACAATGCACCAAGTAGCATGCTAGATTTTTTGCTAGGATATTGGGATTAAATTGACTTCAGATACAAAAAGTTCAATATATATATGAGACATGCCATTTGTTTATAAAACTGTAGAGGCCCATTACAGAATACTTCAATGATGTCTATATTTTTTAATTACCACAAACAATGCTGAGAACTATATATAAAAATATTATTTCTTCTGAGTACTGACAAAGTTTGTTCTTGACAAGGTTTGTTCTTTTGGATTTCTCTGTTCTCTAAATTGTGTTCTATTATGCTATTGTATTCCCTTGAACTTGGCAGGATGCATTATGCAAATAAGTGCCAGGTTCTTAGGAGAGCACACTAACTCAGTGCAAGATAAATGTCAAGTGCGTTTTGTATTCTTTCATACAAAGTTCCCATTATAAATGTGACAGAATCAAGATGTTATAAGTATACCATGATAAAACACTGAAAGATTGAGTCTCTTTTCCAACAAAAAGTTTCTTAAACAAATCCATTGATCTCACTGAGATTAACCAAGGAGAAGGCATTTATTGCCACTGATACAAGTCATACATGCCTAAGGACAGTTTTAAGTAACCATGAAGTTAATACATCTCCAGAACATATTCTATAGGCAAAAAATCCTATCCTATCCTAGTACAATTAATAGAAGGATTAGACTGCAGACTGGGACAGATATGAGTTCAAATGGGTTTCAATGGCTGGGCAAATGTCAACATTACCTCTCAGATACTGCACTGCCTCACCTGGAAAATGCATTTAATATTACCTATTTTATAGTTTTACACTAGCTTTTTTTTTTCTATTTCCTGTGTTTGAATATCCATTAATTTAAAATTAATTTGGTAAAAATGAAATTTGCAGTAGTCAGAATGACATTTCAGCAAAGATGGCCAAGTCCTAATTAATCCCTGGAACGTGTATGTTAAATTACATGGCAAAAAGAATGAAGGCTGCTCATCACCAACATTTAAACAGGGAGATTACTTTAGATTTTCTAGGGAAACCCAATGTAATATAAGGGTCCTTAAAAGTGGAAGAAAAAGGCAGAAGAGGAGGGTCAAAGAAAGAGATCTGAGAATGGAAGCAAGGGGAATGATGTCATGTGAGATGGACTGGACCTGCATGGCTGGCTTTGGAGGTTGAAGAAGGGGTCCAGGAGCCAAGGAATGCTGGTAACCTCTGGAAGCTAGAAAAGCCAAGGAAATAAATTCTCACCTAGAACCTTCAGAAGGGAGCACAGCTCTGCAAATACCTTGATTTTAGCCTGGTGAGATAGTATCAGATGTTTGTCCTACAGAACTATAAGATAATAAATCTGTGTTGTTTCAAGTCAGTATGATTTTGGTACTTTGTTACAGCAGCAATAAGAAACTAATACAATGCTGGAGTTTTGAGATTGTCTTTTAAATTAAGAAAGCTGGGCTTCCCTGGTGGCGCAGTAGTTGAGAATCCGCCTGCCGATGCAGGGGTCATGGGTTCGTGCCCTGGTCCGGGAAGATCCCACATGCCGCGGAGCAACTAAGCCCGTGAGCCATGGCCGCTAGGCCTGCGCGTCCGGAGCCTGTGCTCCGCAACGGGAGAGGCCACAGCAGTGAGAGGCCCGCATACCACAAAAAAAAATAAATAAATTAATTAATTAATTAAGAAAGCCAGCATTGTGGGTAAGAACTTGACAGTTTTTCTCTACACACTAGGTTTATAAAGTAAAATTTATAATATCAAACTTTAATAATCAACTTACTGAAACTGTTTTTAAAGTATCTATATTTAAAATTTTATTTCATACACTTTACAATACAT
Source organism: Kogia breviceps (assembly GCF_026419965.1). Lineage (NCBI taxonomy): Eukaryota > Metazoa > Chordata > Mammalia > Artiodactyla > Physeteridae > Kogia > Kogia breviceps. The sequence goes on along the minus strand of NC_081315.1, from coordinate 121,970,994 downwards.
TCACCTATATTTTAGCACTCTCTACACTGGATTTGTAAAGCTGTACACAGCTTTATAGAAAAGGATTAAATGTAAAGCAAATATGGAGTATTGTATGTCAATTAGTTCTCAATAAAGATGAAAAATAAATCCCTTATTCTATATTAAAAATGAATTGAGTAAACGTCACTTTACTAAGTTTTATGAGGGAGGCCTATAAAACTTAAAATGGATATTCCATTACTGAGATGTAAGCTAAAAGTGTGTTAAGTTCATGTTAATATCAGTTTCACCTTCCTGCTCTGAATTATAGCGTGAGGGATTTAACATTAAATATTATATATTTAATATATATTATATATTTAATATATAATATATATTAATATATATTATATATTTAATACTATATTAAAATTATAATTATTTTAATTGTACTTATTGGTTATTCTTCAGTGAGGGAATGCATTATCAAACACTCTAAGCTATCAAGTGCTTTCTATTTATAAAACAATACTTAAAATTTTAATCTCCAAAGAAAGAAAATGTAGCCTGTTTTATTGGTCCTGTTGAAGAATAATGGAACTTTCAACTAGACCCCAATACCACATAATGCTAGGGTCATGAGGAGGTATGGTACTAGGACAAGGAGTGCGTACAATGTAAAAACTAAATAGGCCACTGTGTGCTTTGGCAGATATAGAGATGATCTCCAGAGGGAAATGGGATAAGTTGGTAAAAGGACAGGGGGAAATGCTTCCCTCTGGCGTCTTTAACATGGGCAGAAGAGAGAAGACAGAAAGGATAAGCAGGTAGCAAGATAATACTGGACCAAGATTCAAAGGGGCTAAATGCAGCAAGTCTTCAGCAATAACATTAGGTAAGTTCACCCTATAAAACAACTACAGTACAAGGCTTTAAGAGAACTGAATTGTATTCAGTATGTTCAACTTTCGGTCACTTAGGTGAAGGGAAGCAGAAAGTACCATCTCCAAAGATGCCTCTTTGGCATAAGGATTATTTTGAGATTATTTTTTGAGAAAATGCAGATACAGGAGAACTCTGAAAACAGAACTAGTTATCCTTTTTGTAAGGGAAATTTACATTTATAAGGGAAATCTTCTTTTGTAAGTCTGTCTCCCTCTGTACCAAGAAGAGAAAGATGACTAAATCACAAGAAACTCCCATCAGGGTATTCCCTGGCAGTCCAGTGTTTAGGACTCTGCACTCTCACTGCCAAGGGCCGGGGCTCAATCCCTAGTCAAGGAACTAAGATCCCGCAAGCCGAGGGGGGCGGGTGGGAGAGATTCCTAGCAGTAAGAAGGCACCCACTTAAATCTACATAGCAACCTTACCCTTGTTTACTGTGCTTTTCCCGATAAGCTCTCTTAACTGGCCTCCTACTCAACACCTCTCCCCTCAAACAGCTCTCCTTCGTCCTTAGCTGAAGATGGTATTTAAGGTAGTGGCCTGAGCCCACTTCAGAGAATGTACTCATTTTCCCTGGGTATCTCCCATGCAAACATGAGGTATACATGTTAATAATCTGTTTTTCTCTTGTTAATCTGTCTTTTATTACAGGGGGGCTCCTCAGGGAGCTCTACACAGGCTACCTGAATCAGGATCATAACATTCACACATTTAAATGTAAAAATGTCCCCAAAATGCATTCAGATTGATTTTGGTGACAACTTACTCCAACTGTATGTAATCAGGTATTAAGAGATAAACTAAGGTATATTAAAAAAATTTGAGTTTATTTGAGCAAAAATCAATTTGACTTTGGCAGCACCAAACTGGAAGTGGCTAGGACCACCCCACTGATAGGAGCCCATGGCAGGGCTAACATAGAGAAAGTGTGGAAGCAAAGAAAGGAAATTTGAATGGCTATAGCTTAAAGCCAAGCTGGCTGTTTGTGATTGGTTGGCGTTTTGATTCTGTGACCTGGAGGGGTTTACAGGCTTTGATTTGCATTTGCTCATATAGACCACCATGGCAGTAAAACCACACCTCAGTCTAATGGCCTCCTTGTTTAATTTAACAAAAGCTGTTATCAATTACCACCATTTACCTCATTGTATCTTAATATTGCTATGTGAATATAACATTTTTATTTACTTGACCCAGGGTTCTGTATCAGAGAATGTGAACAGGCAAACTTATCTGATTAGAAGCATTACATTGGTTATGGACCAAGCTGTCATTCTCTATACCATGTGCACAAAGTAGTCACAAAAGTCATTCATTTATATTATATAAAATATTAATATATAATAATAAATGTCATGATTATAATAAAATTGTTATTGACTATAACATGCCAGGCATTATAGGAAATAGAAAAATTCCTCCCCTCAATTATTCTAGTGGAGAAATCACACAACCAGCAAGATAAATAATTATAGTGGTAAACACTGAGAGAAATAGAGCAGCGAGAGAACAGGGAGTGCAGATGGGCTAGTGGAATATTAATATTTAGAGTGGTCAGCCAAGGTCTTCTGGAGCAGCAACTCTAGAGACCTGAATGAAATAAGGGAGTGGACCATATAGCTGTCTCAGTAAAGAGCACTGTGGGCAGAAAGTCTACCAAGAGCAAAGGCTCTGTCACGGGAAAGCAGGGAGAGTCAGATGAGGTCTTGTAAGTCATATTAAAGACTTTGGCATTTACTCCAAGTGAAATGACAAGCCATTATTGGCTTTCCAGCTATGGAATAAGATGATTGGACTTACTTGTTTTGACAGAATTCTGGCTTATTTCTTGAGAATTAACTACAGGGCTTCAGGTGGGATGGGTCAAAGGTAGAAGCAAAGAGGACAGTTAGGAGGCTATTGGAATACAGATGAGAAATGGGTGGTTAGACCATGGTAGTGGTCAAGAGAAGTTGGTGATTTGTGGATAATTTTGGTGGTGGAGTCAATAGAATTTGCCTCACATTTGGGGTGAAAAGGACAAAGGACTTAATATCAAGCTTTTTGGCCTGTGCAACTAAAGGTATGGGGTTACTATAAATTTTGATGGTGAGAACTGTAGAAGGAACAGGGTTTTTGGGAAATACTAGGAACTAAGTGTGAACATGGTGAGTTCTAGATGCTTACTGAACATTCAAATGAAGATGTCAAGTAGGCAGATGATCTGAAATTCAGGGAGAGGTTTAAGGTAGAGCTATTAATTTGCAAGTCATCAGCTTATAGATGGTATTTTAGACCATGAGACTGGATAAGATTACAAGAGGAAGGAGTGAAGATAGATAAAAGAGGCTCTAATCTCTCATTAAGATGCCCTAGAGAAAAACAGAAACCAGCAAAGAGACTGAGAAGGCAAAAGCAGGTGAACGTGATGTACTGGAGGCAAAGTGAAGGAAGTATTAAAAGGAGGAGGGAGAGATCCAGTTGTGTCAGTTACTACTGACAGATCAAGAAAGTTGAGTATCGAGAAGTGATTATAGGGTTTAGCAATGCGGAGGTTGAAGGAAACCAGAATGTCACCCCACAATATGCCACTTTGACATAAGGATTATTTTGAGCTGAAGGCAAATAAGAAGCAGATACAACAAAAGCTCTCTGCCCCCAACCTATTTGCCTAAAAGCAGCACATAAATTTTCAATGGCATCCATCCTCCCCTACCAGGAAGGATACAAGTTAATCACTGGAGACAGCTTGAGACCCTTATGCTGGAGACTGCCAGAGGACTCTACTTGACATACTTTACTAACTAGCCTCTATCTACAATCAGTTTCCCATATATTTGCTTTCCCACATTTTGCCACCCTTGGAAGCCTAAAGTAACTTTCCTTTGTGCTATCATTTCTCTACAACTCTATTGTCTTTGCAGCCTGAATAGCCTGAATTCTAAGCCACTTCCTTGAGTTACTCATTTCTGGGTACTCCTGTAAGATACAGAAATGATGTCCACGTTAATGAACTTTTTCTCTTGTTAATTGTTCTTTTATTACAGAGCCACAGCTGAGAACCTAAGATGGGGAGAGGAATAACTTATTATGATTTGGGTAATTGTTCTGATGTAGCAGAGAGGACAAAAAATTCAATGAAATATGTTCAAGAGAGAATAGGAGGAAGACATTTGGAGAAGCAGTGAGTATGGAGAATCTTTTCAAGGAGTTTTGCTTCAGTTATGAGAGAAATGGTACAGGAGATGGAAGATAGCGTGGAAACAAGAGAGGTTCATTTGGGGGTCTTTTTGCTCTTTGTTTTAGGATGAGAGTAATAACAGTATGTCTGTATGCTGATGGTATTATTCTTTAGAGAGGGGGGAAAAAAAGATGCAAGAAAGAGAAGGGATAATTGCTGGAGCAATGACCTTGAATGGGAGATAGGGGCTGGGATGCTAGCTAGATACACAGAAAGTTGTTTCATAGAACCAGGAGAGAAGCTTGAGTTGAAGAACATTTACACAAGTAGGTAGGTGGATATAGTGGTGGAAGACTGTCTAATCTCCTTTGCTTCAATTTTCTCAGTGAAGTTGCTACTCATCTAGGATATTATGCAAGTGAAAGGACAAGGAAAATATAATAGATCTAAAACACAGTAACAGAGAACAGTATGGAGGTTCCTTAAAAAACTAAAAACTGCACTAACATATGACCCAACAATCCCACTCCTGGGCATATACCTGGAGAAAACCATAATTTCAAAAGATACATGCACCCCAATGTTCATTGCAGCACCATTTACAATAGCCAGGACATGGAAGCAACCTAAATGTCCATCAACAGAGGAATGGATAAAGAAGATGTGGCACATATATACAATGGAATATTACTCAGCCATAAAAAGGAACAAAATTGGGTCATTTATAGAGACGTGGATGGACCTAGAGACTGTCATACAGAGTGAAGTAAGTCCAAAAGAGAAAAACAAATATCATATGTTAACACATATATGTGGAATCTAGAAACATGGTATAGATGAATTTATTTACAGAGCAGAAATACAGACACAGACAGAGAACAAATGTATGGATACAAGGGGGGAAAATGGGGGGGTGGGATGGATTGGGATTGCAATATATACACCACTATGTATAAAATAGGTAACTAAGAAGAACAGACTGTATAGCACAGGGAACTCTACTCAATGCTCTGTTGTGACCTAAATGAGAAGGAAATCCAAGGAAGAGGGGTTATATGTATATGTGTGGCTGATTCACTTTGCTGTACAGCAGAAACTAACACAACATTGTAAAGCAATTATACTCCAGTAAAAAAATAAAACACAGCAACAACAAACACTTCCCAGTAGGTTTGTTTCACTTAATTCTCTACTTAGGCTGACGGTTATTTCGAATGATTCCAGTGGATTTTGAGCAGCAGAGGGGATTCATCTGTCAGGATGTTATCTAAATACTACTTGTGCATTCAGTCCTTACTGCAGGAAAAGAACCTAGAGCCTCTTACAAAAGGAAAAAAGAAAACTCTAGACTTCCTGCTCTTATAAGATAGACCATGCATCAGTACAACCTCTCAGGAGTGTAGACACCCCATTAAGATGCTAACTGAGTGCTTGTCAGGGAGAATTATTTGCCCTTCCTCTCTCTTATCTGTTTTTCCCTGCATTTTAAATCTTGTCTTTGGCTGCAGAATTTCAACTCACAACAAAGACATTCCTGGCAAAGTACAAAAATCTCTGGCAGTTGCAAGCAGTGCTTAAGATCTCATTTGGTAGAAATCCCTTCCTAAATCCACCAAAATTTGGCACCTGTACTTAAGATGACAGGAGTAATTTACCCATGAGGAAGATTAATTTCAAAACATGTAACCCGGTGGCATAAATATCGGTGTGAAGACCTCAAAGTATTAGAAAGAAAAAAAGATGTAAAACTTCTGGGTTTTGTTTGTCTTTATGAGTGGTAGCAAAAGGCTAGCTGTTATGACCCATAAAGCTCAATTATAATTACTGAATTTTAGGCATTAAGATGAGTAGCTCAGAATGAGGGGAAGAAGGGTGTGGTAAATTTTACACATGGACAACTACTGATTCGAACTTTTTAATAACCAATAATTTATCTATGTAAATGGGTAGAATAAGTGGTCAGTTGTATGGTTATTTTGAAACTAATTAATTTACTAAGTGAAACCCTGTTTATATGTATGTTTATAGGAAATATTTTCATATTTTAACATTTATATTAGTTGTTTCCTTTAACATATACCTATTATGGTCTGGGAGCATAATCTATAAGAGGGAATCCTGCGATAATAACAGCTAACCTGGGATATATATATATATATATATATATATATATATATATATAAAAACAATTAGACACAAATAATGCAAAAACTGAATTATATGTGTGGTTTTCCAATAGTGTTTAAACTTTAGAAAAATGCATAATGACATCCATTCACCTGCAAAATGCTCTATATATTCTACTTTTGATATATTAATAAATATAATGCTATTATTAAGATTATACCTAAAGTGTACTTTTAACTTCAGAACTTTTCCATACACTATTTTAGGTTTTGGTCTTCAAATAAAAGTAATTTTAAGCTAAGGTGATTTTAATAATAATCTTTTTTGAAATAAAAAGCTTGGATAATTATACCTTGACTTTCCAGGTTATATTAGAGAAAAAAATATTCTTCTGAGTTATATTTTAATTGTTAGAAATCACTCAAGCTAAAAGCACCCAAGCTAATAAAGTTTGGTGTTATTTTAATTTTAAAGTTGCAGTAATACATCTTATAATTTGAAAAACTAAGATGTGGTGGGTAGACATGTAACAGTGTGTCTGGTAGGTTTATGTGTAGCAGACGTACCTCTGTATGTTAAAGCACTTTTAACTATGCTTTGTATGACTACTGCCCCATAAATTATTCTTTCAGGGTAACAGCTGGGTACAAATGGCCATTACTATAGTTACCCAAAAAAACTTCATGGCAATATTCATAGAATAAAAATTTATGCTGTTTGATTAAAAACAGTTCCAGAAAGTTTATTCAGCAGTAGTTTGACCCTTTCCAGTAATCAAAATTTATACTCCTTGGATTTGTGAATATTATCTGGAGGGAAAACTGTATCTATATTCTCCCACACATTTTGTTCATTCAACAAATATGGGTGGTTGATGTTCTGTTATGTAAGAGAGGAAGCTAATGAGGGACAAGAATGATATGCATGTGCAGACAGAAGTAGAAACAAAAGAAGAACCTAAAGACACTCGAGTTTGGTTACAGTTCCATATGGAAGCTCACAATGATTCTTGCCTTGAGTTCCATAAGTGATGCCAGAATCCTTGTAATAAATTACACTCATGCTCAAAATAATTTATTGATTTGCATACAACTAAAAGTAGCCCAACAAATATTTGATGAGTAATTGCACTCAAAGCTGTGGATAAAGTCAAGGATTACTTCCAGTCATTGATTTGGGTAGATGGAGAGCCATTCATAGAGATATTTGGTGGAAAAAAACATAGGAGGCCTTGCAAGGACTTGGTAGACCAAAGAATCTTAAACGGTTTATAGAAAAAAAAAATTATATATATATATATATATATATATACATACTCATACTTACATATATATTTATATATGTTACACACACACACACACATATATATATATATACAGTCAATCCTTATTATTCATGGATTCCATATTTGTAATTTGGTCTGCTCACTAAAATTTGTAACCCCAAAATCAATACTCATGGCATTTTCTCACATATTCAGGGACCTGCAAAGATACTTGAGTTATCCAATGTGCTTGCTCCTAGGTGAGATCAAACAAGGTGATGGCCTTCCTGTTTTACCTCTCAAGTGTCCTTTTCGCATTCTGTTTAGTGCCATGTTTTCTGCATTTCTGTGCTTTGTTGGTAACTTTGTTGTTAAAAATGGCCCCCTCGTTAGTGCTAAAGTGCTGTGTAGCATTCCTCTGTGCAAGAAGGCTATAATTATAATGTACCTCATGGAAAAAATACATGTGTTAGCTAAGCTTCATTCAGGTATGAGTTAAAGTGCTGTTGATCATGAGTTTAAAGTTAATGAAACTATTTATATATATATAATATAATATATGATATATAATGTGTTTACATTTAAAGACACCTTAAAACAAATTTACATAATGATTCATTGACAAACACGTGTCCAGAGATTTGTAGGAACCTAACCCTGTATTTCCCCTAGGAACAGTGGTTTGCCAATTCAGTGTTTCTTGCAACGTTATAAAACATAACCATGAATAATGAGAATCAACTATATATAAACTCCATTTCACAGTATGAGTGGACATAATATTGAATGAAAATAATGTAAATTACTAATTGAATGAAAATTATGTAAATTATAATTATCTTTAAACATTCTCAAATTTCCTAAATCAAAGTTTTATTCTTTAAGACATATCTCTTTGGGATTAACCAGTTCTACTTTATTGCCAAAGAGCTAATTTTCCTTGAAGTTCAAAACATTTATCAGTTGAGTCACTTTAGAATACTAGACTAACAAAAGGGTTATTAGGTTGAGTTTTCTTTTTCCAAGATATTAAACAAACCGTTAAGAACAGAATATTTATTTTCAAGCACTTGTATGCATTTAAGGATGAAAATTATACATATGATCTTACCTAAAAGATGTGGTTTCCTGCTGGATAGGTAGAGAAAATGAGAGCAGAATATTCTCTATTATCCCTTATTATTGCAAGTCAAAATATCTCAGTAACTACCTGTTGTTCCTGTATCACATTCTTCTTTTTTTCTCAACGATGTCCTTGTCAATGCTGAGGAATGGCCCACCATTGGTTTATAGTCCTTCACTCCTTTCAATTATAATTGGCTCTGAAACCAAAACCCCCTAAAACAGAGTTCCTCTGCCAAGTCTGATTAACCTCTCCAACCAAAATGTTACTCCCTTTCTTGTCCAACACCTGTTCCCCTCAAGATTAAGTACCAAAGTAAAGGGGGGAATTGAAACCTAGCAGGACCCTGTGGGACCCTCCCAAGTGCAAAGTCTTTCTGTGTTCCCCATTTCTTGCTTGTAGGAAAAAGAATTCAGCCTCCTAGACCTTTCCTGAATTCCAAAGGGCAGAATCAAATAGTTACTAATTAGAGGAGTGAGGGAATGCAGAAACGAAAGGCAGTCAAGAAACAGTATAGTGCAGCGATGAGGCAGCATCCTGGTTCCTCCTGAAGGAATATACCTAATAATCTGGTACATAGCTCTGAGCTCTTCTACAGGAACTAAGGCCCCCATTCAGGTGGAAGATGGTAACTTCAGGCTGTGCACAGGCACGTGGACCCTAGGCTATTTAAAACCAGAAGGCTGATGACTGAGATTCCTGGGACACCATCCTGTTGCCTCACCACCAACTAATCAGAGAAGGGTTACACACCCTGCAGACCTCCTCCCCAAATTTTTCTTGGCAACTGATGACTACTCAGAAGCCATCCTGGTTATCTTAAAAATCCCTTTTGTGATAAAGAGCAAGAACTTTTATTTGGCAGAATGTTTAGGACTCCTGGGTCACTACAAAAACTCCCTTTTAAGGAGAGAGCAATAGCCACCCCACAGGAAACCTGGAGGCTCCCAGTCTCTCCTGCAATCCACAGGAGAGAATTGTGATAAGTGCATTTTGTTTCCCACTTTGGGGTGTTGTGGGATGAGTGAACATCCCATGCCATGAAGGATGCATGATTTCATTAAGTGAATGTTGAGTTTGAAACTATTTTTTAAAGGTTGATGCAAGTTGTTTTTGAAACCATTAGATTTCAAAAATGATTTTATTGCATTAAGACAAAACTGGTTGATATTTCACAAGTTTAAAGTGTAACTGTGGCATTAGTCTTCAAATAATGAACAGATAGGAAAATATCTACACATGGGTAAGCTGAACTCACCTCTCAGATTGTTGTGAAAAGCACAGGCAATAGAAACAATTACAGCCTATATTTCTGTCTTGCACAAGTAAGCTGAAAATGTGTGCGGGCCAAGCATTAGCAAGATGTTCATTATCTTGCCCTACACTAGCTACCCCTGTACTTTCCAACTTTTGTGAAAAGTGGCTTGTCTCTATTTTCAGAAGACCCTCTAGCCACCTATTGCATCAGGAATCATGTTTCAGCAGCACTTTTGAACCTAGCCACTGGTATCATCATCTGTACAGCTTTCCTTTCATATGAGGGAATTCTGGGTCCAATATTAGCAGTTTCCTTAAAACCACATTAAATTTTTGTTGGAAATTGTTACTGTTTGAATCTTTAAAGAATATTCTCATATTTAATTGTTGAGTTTTTAAACTCTGATGCTGGTTGCTTCATTTTGATGTCATATTTTAATGTTTGTTACTCAGAGTTGCTTATTTTTTAAAATTATTACTGTAAATAAAATTTATTCCATGTCTTCAGTGTTGTACAAATATGATTATATATTTAAAACAGCTGAGTTGACATTACATAAATATCAGAGAAGAAAAATGACATTTATTGATTGCCAACTATAGATCAATTACTGGGCTGAGTACTTAATATAATTTAGCGTATTTAATGTAAGATGGCCTTAGTCTAAGGTGTACTTCTAGTAAATGCAGAGGTGGGAACAATGCAGAGGACACAATAAAAATATTTTGCAGGCTTCATTCTAACACAGAACATTCTTTAGACACCCACAGTAGATAGCATTCATAACACTGCCTAAGTAAATGGCCAAGATTTATAGAATAGCAAATATTACCACAGAATAAACTGTACACTTCCCAAGATCTACATTCTAGCATACACTGATTTTTACCACACTTTAGGAAGGTTTTTTTTGTTTCTTTTTGTTTTAAAAACACATTTTGTCAAGCTCAAAGTTTAAAAGAAAAAAGTACTCATTTTAATATATTTTCCTTGGTGGAGATGAAAAGGGCATTGCACCCTACACTAAATTCCAGCCAAGAAAAAAATTTGCAGTTTGACAGATATTCCATTATTTTTTAAGGAATTGTGTGCGTCACATCAGAAGAAATTCTTTTTTGAGTAAAATTATTCAGAAACAGAAACCGTTTTTTAAAGCTATAGCTTTTCATACTTATATAATCTTCCTAATTCTCTCCTTACCCTGATTAGAAAACGTAAATGAATAAAATACTCAAAAGTTGACTGAACCCAATAAGAGAAATGAATGAATCCGGGTTAGGTCTAACTTACACATTTGCAATCTATATGTTCTTGGGAGTTGTGTATTTTCTCACTTCCTCCCTAAACCAGGCCCCGCTGAGGACACTGACCTCCAGGCCACTAAGATGGGGAGGATCTTCTAAGGCCTCATTCAGTCTGCTTGATATGAGGTAGTTGAGGAGCTGCCTTCACGCACATCAGGGAATAGATCCCTGCTCACCCACTGGTTCACAGCACTTACTGGAGTTAAGCTCAGATTTGTGTTAAGTTATTGCCTCCTTTGCATCTCAATGTGTTCTGCTCCATAAATAAAACCCATATTTGGTAGGAAAATATTACAGAAGTTCCATTAACAGTAGGGGTTATAGAATCTGCAACTAAAACTTCAAATATTTGTGGCTATTATCTCTTGACACAAAGTTCACAATTTATCTTATTCTAGATAAAACTTTTCATACTATTGGACCTCCCAGCTTTTAGAATTGTGAGAAATAAATATCTGTTATTTAAGTCACCCACTCTATGGTATTTTGTTATAGTAGGCAGAGAAGACTAAGATAATACATCATGGTTTGACCAAACTATAATTTAAAAATTCTAAACGTGAAGTTTAGAATCATACCCATTTTAAAAGTTCATGTTCACTTGATTTATTTTTATTGAAACTACAGTTATATTCATTTTTTAGACTCAATGGTGATGACTCCTAGGTCTAAATCTTTAGTTTAAAATTCTCATTGAACTTCAACTCTTCATTCCTGTCTGATGTATTTATTCCAATAGATACAATGTCTCCATCAAAACATCCTGGGGCAAAAGAAAAAAATCCCCTCTCCAATACTTCTCACAGGCATTACTGTCCACCAGACATTCAGGCCTCCATGGAAAAATCTCACTCCCTCAACTTCACTTAATCACTTAGATGTTCTTTGCTATATGCATAAGTTACAGAATTTCTAGCACAGAATTTAAGAGTTATTTATAAGCAATTTTACATTTTTAAGCATTTTTTCATGTATGTCCTACTGGTTTCATCAATTAGATTATGTAATTTTATGACCTGGAACCCAAATTTATTCTGTATTTCTCCCAGCATTTAACACAGAAGTAACTAATGGTGCTCAATGAATTCCATGATGAAGATGGCCAACTTCAAATGTATCTTTTTCAGATGTTGGTTTCTACTTGTACAAGTAGATTTTAAAAAAGAATTTTAGAGGATTTTAACATATTATTAAAACAATTATTTAAAAATCATTTAATTGCACCAGTATCTCCCTCCTAAACTCCAAGCAAAGGAACTCTTTTGTGGAATATCTATGTCTATGTTAATGAAAGAGGCTAATGATTCTTTGGTCATATCTTTGTCAAACATCTGTAACTGTCCTCAACACATTCATTTTAAAAATATTTCACTCTTGGATACAAGATATTGCTTAGAGACTGGAAAGAATAGAAAATAAGAATTATGATAGTAATAAAATCCTAACTTGAAAATTGGACAGTATAGATTTACTGTTACAGACATAAAACTATATTCAAAGATGTGTACTCTCCAGCTATTTTGGGCAAGTGAATGACTACTGTTCTTAATTAGAAATTGGTTTGTCATCTTTTAGTATAGACAAGAATAAAAATTAGTTAATACATAATTAAAATTCATAGAATCATTAATCTATAAATTATTAAAAAATTAGAACATGTAAGACCCAAAAGGGAACACTGTCTATAAAAACATCTATAATTTGTTTAAAATCTTCTATATTTCAGATATTTTACATATATTTTTCTTGTTTAATATCACCAAATTAGGTAATTTTATTTAGTATCTCTTTTTATTTAAGGAAAAACTGAAAACTCATTATAATTTGCCCACAGACACACAGAACTGCCAAGGAGCCAAGGAGGAATATGAATGATTATTCTGCCTCCATATACTTTCCTTTACCCAAGACATCTCATCCTCTAAATTTAATTTTACAGAAAAAGTAGTTCAGTTACATATGTGTAATTTTCAGCACATGTTCTGAGTTCTTACTGAGTGTTAGGAAGAGAATCAAATCTCTGTACGGATTAAATATGTTTTTGCAAATATTCAAGCATTTTGTGCATATCTTAGGTATTTTGCCAGCATTTTGCCACCACATGTCTCAAAATTAGTCTAGGATTACTTTCTCAGATAAATAGGCAAAGAAAGAAAGAAACAAACAAAAAACCTATATAGGAGTTTAAGTAATGCCTTAGGAGAGTAACAGTAAGGATCACCCCCTCTATCTCTCCACCTCATCTGCCCCATTAAAAAGCTCAGGTTTAAGTGGACCCCCCCCCTCCCCCCCGCAACTGAATGCTCTTGGAATTCAATTAAACATCAATTGTTTATGCACCATGCCAGAAAGACTATAGATCAACCAATACTTCCAAGAAAGGCTAGCTGCGTCAGAAGATAAAGGGCCTGGTAGTGGGGAAAGACCCTTGAGGGAAGAGAGGATTATAGCTCAAGCAAAATTCAAGTACATTTGTTGACTTAATATTGCAGCTCTTATTTTCCCAATTGAACCATCTGAAGAAACATGGTAGTAGGTAAAATTTGTTACACTCTACTTTCAATAAATCTAATTATGAATTAGAGTGGTTATTCATTTTACAACAGGATGTTTTTTTTTTAAAGTCTTGTTTTTAGCAATTCAGTTCATTAAAAGTTATTTATGTATAACCATACAGATCTATTTTGAGGAAAGAAGCTGAATTGGGAGTAAAGATCCCTTAAGATTGTTTAATTCTGGATCTGCAATTCTCTAATTTGTTTCACAGCCTCAGTTTTCTCATATGAAAAATTAAGTCACTTGTATCAGTGATACAAGTCTGTGCATCTACTAAACAAAGTGATGAATTTGTATATCAGGATCTACCAAATGGAGGTTAGCCCAAGTCACAAATCTAAACCTAAGTCAGTCTGCACTGACTTAGGGAAACACTTGTCAAGAAAACCTAACATAAACCAATCACAATCCTCCCACTCAGCTTTACCTAGCTTACCTGACCCTAGACAATAAGACCTGTCAGTCTTATAAGGAAATCCCTGATCTCCTGGTCAATCATGCCCTGTTTCCAAGTTGCCTCTTCTAACACTGTATAAAACCTGCTCTTGCCCCAAACCCCTCAGGAAGTGCTTGTGAGGCACTGCACTCCCCCAAACCATGGATTTTCCCCTGAATAAAGGACATCAGTGTTGTTACTAAATTGTTTTAGTCTTGTTAGTTGACAAAAGCAATGCTTATAGTTGTGAAAGTCAGGATTTCCACTCCTGTACTAATTTGGATTGTTTTTCCTTATCAGATACTTTAGTAGGTATATTATAAAACTTTTATGTTAAAAAAAAAAAAATCAATGAAGTATTTCACATCTTATTTCCTGGTGATGGAACTGTGAACTAACTCGGGTTTAAGAACTTATCAGGTTGTTTAATCTTCTGGAATTAGTTTGGAACAATATCTTTTTTTTTTTTTTTTTTTTTTTTTTTTTGCGGTATGCGGGCCTCTCACTGTTGTGGCCTCTCCCGTTGCGGAGCACAGGCTCCGGACACGCAGGCCTAGCGGCCATGGCTCACGGGCTTAGTTGCTCCGCGGCATGTGGGATCTTCCCGGACCAGGGCACGAACCCGTGTCTCCTGCATCGGCAGGCGGATTCTCAACCACTGCGCCACCAGGGAAGCCCCGGAACAATATCTTTAAAGGCTTCTAAATAGGCAAAGAATCTTGAAGAGGATGTCTGTCCTGTGTACTTGGGTACCACAAAGCTGATCCCTGAGCAATAATACAGCATTGTAAACACCCCCCAAGCTATATGAAAGCTACAGTGTGCTAAGTCTTTTCAAAAACATTCCTAAGAAGAACAGTATAAATTGTATGCAGCTTTCTCAGAGCTTAAAGATAATTATGGAAATTGCTGTAAATAATTTTAGAATGCCTCCAGCTAGAGATCACAGTAATTTTTTTTTCCCAAAGAACTTAGAAATCCATGGAATCAACTTTATGCTTGCAATTTTATAAAATGAACCCAATCTGATTGTGAAGAACACTAAGCACTTAAGTTTCCTTTACAGGTGTAAGTATTATAAATATTACTCACAAGAGAAGAAAACAAAAGGAAAGTGCAATAAAACAGAAGGGCAGTGATGTGTGGTTGGGGATGAGGTAGGGGGAAAGAAGCAAAAACTGCAGAAAAACTCAAAAGTGCCATGACCCCCTAAAATGTGAAATACCTATGAAATGAGTCACATTTTTTCTCTTAAGAGTAGGGACATCTAAATGTCCCATTACCTTAGATAACATGGAGAAAGGGAAATGAAGCCTGTGATTTGTTGTCGATAATGGAGTGGTATTTGTATAATAAAATTCAGGAGGTTGACTTTACATTTTGCATAACAACTGATGATAGGTAGAATTCTGAGATGACCTCCATCGAGTATTCCCACCCCCTGGTGTACATGCCCTATACAATCTTCTCCCCTTGAGTGCGGAGGTGGGACCTAGTTATGTGGTGGGCTATCTATCACTCCTGTGATTAGGCTCCATTAATAAATTCTGGAGGAGAGTCAGTGCTTGTAAAATGGACAGTATGGGCTAAGTACTCATTTTTAACTGAGGTTAGGCAAAAGGCAGCACAAATGAATTAACTTTATACAAAGTTTCCAGTCCAGTGAAAAACAGGAAAGCTTTCAGAGGTGTTAGAAATGAAGGTGGGAATCCCAGAAAGGAGAGAGCCAAAGGGTGGAAGCCCCAAATTCTGTCAATAAACTCTCTCCAAATCTCTGGCTGACCCCAGAAACATGCACTGGTAGGAAAGATCCAATTATACATAAAACACCTAAATCAAGATGTGATCTGCTTCTCCAGACATAGGTTGTAGTGGAAATCCAACCATAAATATGTATGCATCTAATGAGAGAACCTCAATTTACACAAAGCAAAAATTCAGGATTAAAGGGAACGAAGACAATTCTATAACCATAGGGATTTTAACATTCCTCTCTGAGCAACGGAAAGGACAACTAGACACAAACTCAGTAAAGAGATGACCTGAACAATATTATGAATCAACTTGACCTATATGTTAGTTTCCTATTACTTCTGCTGCAACTCTCCGAATTATTTAATGGCTTAAAACAACTTGTCATCTTACAATTTTGGAGATCAAAAGTGCAAAATGGGCTTTACTGGGTCAAAAATCAAGGTGTTGGCAAGGCTACATTCCTCTAGAGCCTCTAGGAGAAAATCCATTTTCTTACCTTTTCCAGTTTCTAGCGGCTTCTCTAGCCTTAGCTCATGGCCCCTTCCTGCATCTTCAAAGCCAGCAGCTTAATATATTCACATGCCTCTCTAATTTAGTCATCAGATTGCCTTTTTTTTTTTTTTTTTTTTTTTTTTTTTTGTGGTATGCGGGCCTCTCACTGTTGTGGCCTCTCCCATTGCGGAGCGCAGGCTCCGGACGCGCAGGCTCAGCAGCCATGGCTCACGGGCCCAGCCGCTCTGCGGCATGTGGGATCTTCCCGGACCGGGGCACGAACCCGTGTCCCCTGCATCGGCAGGCTGATTCTCAACCACTGCGCCACCAGGGAAGCCCCAGATTGCCTTTTTTCCCATCTGACCTTACTCCCTCCCTCTAATGAAGGCCCTTGTAATTCCATTGGACCCTACCAGAAATTCAGATAATTTCCCCATCTAATCATATCTGTAGCTTCCCTTTTCCACAAAAGAGAAGCGTTACAGGTTCTAGGGGTAATGTTTACATCTTGGAGCAATACTCGAGGTACCACAAGGTAACTGATGGTTATAAAATACCACACCCAATAACTACAAAACTGATTTTTGAGTGCATGCGGTAAATTCACCAAGATGGTCCATATGATGGGCCATAGAAAAGACTCAATTCTTATTTCAATAAATAATAATTGAAACCATATAGAGTTTGTTTTCTGAATACAGTGGAATTAAATTAGAAACCAGCAGCATATATCCAGGAACACCACCCCCCCCCACCAAAATACTTGGAGACTGTGCAATATACTTCTAAGTAGAACATGAGGCACAAAAGAAATTAAAATGAAAATCAAAATATTGCAAACTGAATGAAAATGACAGTATAATATATTGACATTTGTGAAATATGTCTGAAGCTGTACTTAAAGAAAGATGAGCACTTTAAATGCTTATGTTTTAAAAAGGCTAAAATCAGTGACAAAGAGAAAAATACATTCAAAATAAGTAGCAGAAAAGAATTTTATTGCAAAACAAAAGCTCAAGGCAAAGAAAAAGAGTTCAAGTTTTAAAAGTACCACTCAATTTTATATGCAAACCCTTATTCAAATATAAAGATAAGAAAAAAACATGTAATCTGCAAAAAACTAAAAAAAAATAATTTCCATGAGCCCTTCGTGAAGAAACTACTAGAGAAAGAACTGAAGCCTCCAGAAAATATAGGAATAGTGCTGGCTGTGAACATAGATTTAATTAACTGTAGGACTAACCGTAAAGAAAAAAAACGATGCGAGCTTCCCTGGTGGCACAGTGGTTAACAGTCCGCCTGCCGTTGCAGGGGACACAGGTTCGTGCCCCCGTCCGGGAAGATCCCACATGCCGCGGGGCGGCTGGGCCCGTGAGCCATGGCCGCTAGGCCTGCGCGTCCGGAGCCTCTGCTCCGCAACGGGAGAGGCCACAGCAGTGAGAGGCCCGCGTACCGCCAAAAAAAAAAAAAAAAAAGAATAAAAACGATGACTATGGAAGAAGAAAATTGAAAGGAGATGGGGAAGAAGAAATATTCAAATTTTGTCACTGTTTATAGATTCTATTTAACAAAATTGCAGGATTAAGTGTAAACATCTGCAATGGTTATCCATCACAACAAAAACAGTGTTCCAGATTACCAGAGCACACACATCAGAGTAAAGCAAATGGTCAATGTAGTGAAATACATAAAAACAAAAAAGTTATGAAACCAGAGAGCATAAATAAAGTATGACAGAAGTAAGAACAAACACACCTTTTTTTCTCAATATACAAAAAGCAACAAACTCACCAATTGTCTTAGGTTGGGTTTCCTAGAAGCAGAGTCAGAGAAGTTCAAGCGATTCATTAGAAGACAGTGCCTCAGGAGGAGTGAGGAAGGCAGAAGGTAAGGATTAAAATCTAAAGAAGTTTGTGATCGCAGCAGAGACTAAGTTCAGCTTAATTCCACAGGCAAGTTCTGGAACCAAAAATTACAGCTGAATTATTTCCCCTTTGAGGTAAAGGGGCCAACGTTTTATACCCTGTTGTCAGTTAGCTATTGGCTGAGGTCTGCCTCCTCATGAGGAAGGGGGGATGGGGAGGTCATTCCTAGCTTGATGAGTAAATTGGCTTTAGCCAGGAGCAATTCAGCAGAGAAGGAGGCAGCTGAGAAGTATTACTGGCCAACAATCAAGGCAATTGGAGGATGGGCATCTGAGTGGGGTATCAACAGCATCCACCACAGGCCATCTCCTGTACCACCCAGACCTACTTGCTTCCTACCTTAAGTACACTCCATCCAGGCACAGTTTCTCCAATTTCCTGCTTCAATATCCTGCTTCATCATGTTGCTAGGGAAATTTACAAGAGGTTAGCTGGCCAAGCTATAGCATCAACAGCTGCAGCTAGTCCTGAGGCTGTTAAGTGATACTGACAATCTCCTTTCTTTCCTGCCCATGTTACATAGTGGCCATAAAACCTGGAATCTTTCTCTCCCTGCCTCTCCTGTAACAGATTGAGTCACCCTGTTTACTTCGTCCGTGGTATGCTAAAAGAGCAAGTTTTTTCCTCTGAAAAAAATAATGAAAAAAAAAAGTTTTTTCCTCTGGAAAAAAAAAAAAAGTGAAAATCAGAGAAGCAACACATCAGAGCTCCACTTGCAGGGGCTGATGGAAGTTTTGCATGATTAACAAGTAAATGTTCATGGACCATACCATGTTATGTCAGTCAACATACCGTGTATTGTAATATATTAGCAATAAATCATTTATATCTGCCATGACTTCATACTTTATGGTCAGTCCTGTAGAATCCTCCCCTACACCCGACTGCAAGTTCTGCTAGTCTAGGTTAATGAAGGGTGACTAAATGTGCCACCCCAAATGTGCTTCTTTGGCATAAGGATTAGTTTGAACGGATTATTTTTTAAGAAACTGGAGATACAGGAGAAGCTCTAAAAATGCAGTATAAGTTATCTTTTGTAATGGAGATCTACTTTTAAAAGAAATTTACATTAGAAGAGCCTCCTGTACCAGGAAGAGGGCTATTACCAGAGAAATCCATTTTACCTGAGACTTAACCTGCTTGGCAGGACCGCCTTTGCTTACCAATTTCCTCTTCTCACCTTCCCATGAATTGCCTTCTCCCCTTTGAAGCCCCAAACCCCCATCCCTTCTCTTAGCTCAGGATGGGATATAGGCCTCAAACATCTGGGTGCCTTTTGAGTCTCATATCTTTGAGGGGCTCCTATATAGTTGTCCCTAATTAAAAGAGTTTTTATTTTCCTCCTATTAATCTGTCTTTTATCATGGGAGATGGGGGCGGGTCTCAGCCAAGAACCTAGGAGGGTCAAGGGAAAATTATTTTTCCTCCCCTACACTGACTTGGATGGCGGGTTGAAGTGACTTTCACCCCAAGGGTTCTGAGTTCCAGATTACCATGCCCTTATGAGGATGTGGTTTCTGTACTTGCCCAAGTATATTTACAACTGAGCATGGGAATATTGAAAAGTTCAAGTGGATCATCTGAATTCCAAATACATTCCTCCTTGGCTCTGTCTTCCTGCTTCATGATGATCAAGGCTAATCACCTGCACCAGAATAGTGATCCCCTTTTTTGCTCACTGGTCTACTGGCCTGAGGACTCTAAAGTCTCTCTTCTATATTTCTTGGTGAAGCATTCCCCTTTCAAAACCAAGACCACTCGACCTATAGAGCCTACATGATGGAATCACAAGTAAAAATTGTGAATAATGTGACAGCACCATTACTGCTTTCATCCTCGGTTTTCAGAATTAATATATTCTACTACTTGAGATAATAACATATACTGTATAAAGTAGATGGCAAGTTTTGAAGGACAGATAGTGCACCATCCACACAGGGTGTCATCTCCAAGGTGACATCTCAGCCGTACTTTCAGGCAGCTGTTGCATCGCTCTGAGTCTGGTGGGTTCTGGATAGGTGTGGTAAGTGGTAGAACCTGTATATGGTATGGCCAGTATGTGGTAGTATCAGTATCCCGTGCTCGTGGTTCATTGCCATGACTCTTTTGCTAAAAAGTGAATCCCTTGGTCCAGGGGAATGTTAAGCTGGATCCCATCTTAGTAGATTAGATATTGTGTGGGCCCTTAAATAGTGGTACCGGCTGAAGTACTGGAGACAAGAAAGGAAAATCAATGCCTGGAATATAAATCAATTCCAGTCTGTATGAATTGATGCCCTTTCTGGAAAGGAAGGGTATGATTTAATCAACTTCTCACTAAGTGTCTGGTAGGTCTCCTTGAGGAATTGTGCTATACTGGGGGCTCAGCATTGGTCTCTTTTGCTAGCAGGTCAGACACTTAGTAGCAGAAATAGCTAGATCAGCCTGAGTAGGAGGAAGAGGTGAGGTTGAGAGGCAGCCCATGTTATTGACACAGCTTCTATCTTTGCTACTGTGTTTACTTCATTCATGAACCCAAAATTGGGCTGCAGGGGCTGAGGTCAGAGGAGAGCTGACATTTACAGTCCAAGTCATCCTATCCACTTGGTTATCTAGTACCTCTTTTGATATCCTCTGATTGGCATCCACATGTGATTAAAAATATCTTCATGCTTTGTCCCAACCCCCACAGGTCCATATACATGCTTCTTCCTCAGATATTCTTATACTTGATCTCCTAATTTTGCTCATCCCAGGATTCTGACCAGTGAGTTAAGACATTTCCAATGCTTATGAGTCTATGTAAATTCTTGGGTCACTTCTATCTGCATACAAAGGAGATTATTAGAAGCTCTGCCGCAAACCCTATCCACAGTGAGCATTTCACTTCACTATCTTTCATGTACACTCCAAAAATGACCTCTAGTAACAGTGGCATCATGGTACAATTTTCTCCTTGATCTACATGAAAGGTTGATCAATTTATGCACCAACTTGAACTTTTTTCTCCTTTATCAACTAGTCATAAGAAACTCCCATGAGGCCATAGATGAGTTGTGTCAAGGGAGAGGTATTGATGCAGTGATGCAATAGAGGTGAGTATCATGAGGGACTTGGCCATGTATTCATTCAACTCACCTGTGCCCTTTGACATTCTTGAAACTGATAACAGATGTACCACTTCCATTCTACTCAGAGATGACTTGGGGGAATCTAATAGTACTTGCTCATAACTGGGTATTCTAGCCACATAGTCATTTGAAATTCAGTGATCAGACACTGTTACTATGAGGACCTGATATAATGCTAAGAGTTGCTACTCTGTTACAGAAGGCATGACCTTGTCCCAAACTCAAAGGATCTGCACTAAAACTTTCATTTGAGGGCCTACATTGGTGACTTTACCATAGATACATTTCATATCATGGGATCTGGGTCATATGGTCAAAGAGACAGGATGCCTGGAGTCTGCTGAGAACGTTTTCTCTCCCTAGGACCCATCCAAGTTAGCTTTATCAGGATTCCCAATATTAGAACATGCTCCTTCCAAAACCCAAGGAAACCTCCAAATCATCGCACAATTTACTTTTAGTAGTAGGTGTTACAAGTTGCAGTAACTTGTCTGTTATTTTGGAGGGGATGTCTGAGCATGGCCCAGACCATGATTCCTTAAAACCTTTATCATTGTAGGTCTAGTGTAACTTCAGGTTTCTTTTTGTTTGTTTTTGCAGTATGCGGGCCTCTCACTGTTGTGGCCTCTCCCATTGCGGAGTGCAGGCTCCGGATGCACAAGCTCAGCGGCCATGGCTCAGGGGCCATGGCTCAGGGGCCCAGCCGCTCTGCGGCATGTGGGATCTTCCCAGACCAGGGCACGAACCCGTATCCCCTGCATCGGCAGGCGGACTCTCAACCACTATGCCACCAGGGAAGCCCTGATTTCAGAAATTTTTATGTTCTACTGTTCTCCTTTCTCCACATTGAACTTCACCTGGTTAACTCTACCTGATCCTTCAGAATTTGGCATAATCAGCATTGCTTTAAATAGCTGACATCTGACTGATCTTCCTGGATCTTTCATAGGATCTACAATACCATGAACTTTCCTTTACAACACTTGTCACTTTCAAATTTACATTTCTTTTTGTGGTTAACGTTTCTCTGACCCTATCATGTGGCTTTTTTTCTTCCTAATTGTTCAAAATACACTTTAGATAGTGGTTAGAGAAGAGGTGCTACACAGAGTTTAGGGAGAGAGAGACTAACTAAGAATGATTGTTGTCATCTTTGTGTTTCCATAGTTACATATTACAATGAATATCTTTTGTCCTAATGAAGGTCCCCAGTTCAAGACTGGTTTACTCTGTGCCAGTTTGCTTAAAGACAATACAATATTTTTTACAAAGTATTACAAAAAATAAAGTTAAAAAATTTTGATCTATTATAGATAAACTATTGTAAAGTGAAAAGGAAATGAAATCCCCTTGGGCAAAATGCTGACAAATTATTTGACAGGTAAGCCTGGTATCTGAGAGAAAGGAAATTAGCTGTCCTTTTAGCATTACCCTGGATATAGACCTAGAGACAAAACTAGAGACAAAACTAAGTCTTCTGGGGTTATATTGCCATCACGTTGTCTTCAGAGAGGAAACATTTTAGTATACAGACATCCAGTGTAGAAAAGTATTATATGGCATCTATTTTAAAGATGACATTAAATCTAAATATAGGACCTTAGGTTTTTGATTAGAGATATCACTTCTCTGAAAATGTATTTAATTCATTTTATTCAAAACTTGTCTCTGTTCTCTGACTTTTAGTGTGAGAAATACCCTTTAATTTTTGTTTTTCTGTCAGGAGAAAATAATAACCTTAAAAAACTAAAATAAGAATTAACTAACAAATATATTATGATGCATTAGAATTAACTAACAAGTAGTAAATCAAAATAGAAGAAGAAGATATAAATCATATTAAAAGAGAAAAATCAATATCTATATTAGGAGCAGTTTTTCTGTGAATCTATTGAAGCTTCAGTTTAGGAATTCTCAGATCCCTCTCCTTAATTTTGTACTGGCAACTTTTAATTCCTTTCCATAAGGATGGCCTCCTAAATTCAGTAAGCTTTAGGCTCCACAAAACCTCCATCTGTCTCTTTTTTGTGTATCACTGCTATCTTATTTAGATGATAAATTCAACACATAGTAGACTCTGCTCCAGATGCTGAGATAGAGATAAACACAGTTCTGCATTCCAAGAAATCCAAAGTCAACAAGGCTTGCAGTTTAGATGATTAGTCTCTAAAAAAATTACATTACTCTTCAGAAACTCACAATTCAGATGAAAATAAAAGGTGTCTTATAGATTATAATTCATGAAGGATTAGGAAATGTGATCTCTTATAAATTTTCTGTAACGTCTATAAACTTGCTAAACTTTGCAGAAATGATGACCTGAGTCACAAAATCAACCCAGAATCAGAGCCTGCCTGACTTCCTTCACCAGGCCAGAAAAACCATATATAGAGACAATTTCTTTGTAGTTAAATATTTTTAAACCCCAGAAATTTCAAAATCATATAATATGCTAATGACATTGGTTATGCCCTCTTAAAATTATGCCCTGACAAGCCTACTAAATGTTGGAATTATAAATGTAAACTAAATGTTCTTCATTTCACAGCCTTTTATAAGCATCTATCCTTTTAATAGCTGACTACATTTTTATAGCTCCATCCCATTTCTTATGGGAAATTTAGAGCTCGCTCAAACTTTTGAAGATTTGTGGGTACTGGCCATGGGGATTTTATTCAGTAATTATTATTTCAGATCCCTGCTCTCAGATCTCAATTCTCAGCTGCACTCACCCTATTGCTTCTTATAACTTTTGAACTCTTTCCATAGCACTTTACTCTCAAAGATGTATGTGTTTAACTTCTCCTTTAATTATCAAAGCATCACTAACATAATCTTTCGCATAATAAACTTTAATTGTTTGTGGCAAAAGGGCAAGGAGGTACAAAACAGTACAGAATTTAAAATATTTTAATGGTATATTTTCTTAAAATCCCTTGGGTAGTCCCAGTAATAATTTCTCAAATGATCATCTTTTTCCTCTGAACCCAGTCAATTACCATATTGATGGAGTATATTCTATCATAAACCTTTTCCAAATTATTCTTTATCCAGAGTCCTTGCTGTCCCTAGAACAATTTTTACTTCTCAACTGTATGATAGCTACCAAAAATCTTCTTTCTAATTATGCAATAAAATTTACTTAGTTTAGCTCGAATTTCGTCTAGATTATACCCAAATACTCATCCTCACTCTCATCAGGAAATCTCTGAAATATTTCCAAAGAATATCAGGGTTTTGTGAAACACTGTTGGTAAATTAAAGACTTACTTTATCAAAACTCAAATACCATATTATTTTAATGCATTGCATCTCTGGTCTATCTTTTTAAAACAATTCACATCTCACCATCATTGTCTTCATTCCTAGGAAATCAATGCATAGTATTGTCATACTGCAAGCTTACACTTAATTTTAAACTGTAATATTGTGTTCATTGTATATATCATATCCTCAAATGGATTTTAAAAATCTGCTCATGATATACACAGCATTGATACTCAATAAGTTCTTGTTGATTTAATTATATTGTGTTTTAATAATTTCTAATTTCACTTTACTTTCTTATCTTCTCTAGAAAGTTTTAGCTAACCTAGATTAGAGACCCTTGACTATATTTGTAGGACACTTGTGTGTATTCACCCATATTTCTCACATCACCTATTCACAGGTGCAATGGGATTTGTAGAACTTCTTCAATCAGTGGTTTTAGGTCTTTGATGAATTTTGGAAAATTTTCGGCTAGCGTATTTTCAAATACGGCTTTTGTACCATTTTCTACTTTTGTTTTGAGACTGATTATGTGGACTTCAGAACTTTTTACCATGATTCACATGTTTCTTCTACTCTTTTCAGTAAATCTCTGTGCTTCAATCTGGATAATTTCTATTGACCTGTCTTCCAGTTCATGAATCTTCTATTCGGATGGGTCTATTCTGCTATTAAACCTAACTACTGAGTTCTCAATTTTGGTTCTTATAATTTCCAGTCATAGGTTCCAGGAATCTGTTGGAATTCTCAATCCTTCCTCTATTTTTAAAATATATTAATATTAATCATAGTTTTATTTTTTTAATTTTCTGTTTGAAAATCTAATATCTGTTGGATCTGTTTCTACAGCTAACCATTTTTCTCTGGGTTTTGATCATTTTGTCCTGAATTTTAGCATGACATCATTTTATTAGATGTTGGACATTTTGGATTAAAAAATGTAGGAAGATGTTATCTTCCTCCTAAGAGGGTTAATCATTCTTCTGGCAGGTAGAGAGCAGGCAAATCACTATAATCTTGCTAAGCGTTCTTTTAGGGTTTTTTTAGGCTGCTCCAAAAAAAACATTCAGGGCAAGGGTGAGATGTTTATCGTGACAGGATTTGAACTCCATCACTGAGGGGCTGCAAAAATGTTGGCCCAGGCCTTTAGGATCCTGGCTGCTGTCACCTGCTGGGCTTCTTGCAGTTAGATTCTGGGCTTTCAGGTTTCGAGCTGTATGTAAGAAGAGGTTGCAAACAGATTCAGGACATCATTCCCCAATAGTTTCCTCCTCTTTGGGATTCTGTACTTCAAATCTCAACTTATTTGGATGCTCCAAACTCCAGCATTTGTCTCCACAGAAAAAAGATGAGACTGCCACCACTTGTTAGGACTCTATGCCAAATAGGGATTGGACAGCACAATGGATATTCTCAGATTAGCCTTAAGAAGGCGAAGAGTCAAGTGTAATCAAGTATAAGTGATCAGCTAATAATTGAATACTAATACAAAACTAAACACTCTTCAAAGGAAGATAACAAAGTCTAAAGACTTGAAAAGATATTATGCAAAATTTTCACTATGCAGTAAAATATTACAAGACATGCAAAGAAATGGGAAAATATTACCCATAGTTAAGCTGAAAAACAGTCAATAAAAAGAAACTCTAAGGGGATCCAAAGGTTGGATTTAGCAAAAAATGGCTTTGAAGTAGCCATTAAAAATATATCCAGTTAATGAAATGAAAATATGTTCAAGGAACTAAAGGAAAACATGATCTTAATGAGTAAATAGAGAATAAATGCAGAGAATGGAAACTATAAAAAAATACAAATTCTAGAATGAAAAAATCCATATGACTTCTCCTCAGAAACCATACAAGCAAGAAAAGAGTGGATTGAAATATTTTAAGTGTTTAGAGAAAACCCCACCAATTTAGAATACTGTATCCTGCAAAATTATGTCAAAAGTGAAGGAAAAATAAAAACTTTTTCAGATAAACAAATATTGAGGGAATTTGTTGCCAGTAGACCTGCCTTGCAAAAAAAATTTTTTTAAGTTCTTTAGAGAGCAGAAAAATAGTATAGAAACTCAGATCTACATAAAAAAGAAAGAACATCAAGAAAAGAATAAGAAAAGGTAAAATAAAAACTTTTCTTATTCTTTAAAAAAAATTTATTGTTGAGATAAGATTGATTTATAACATTATATAAGTTTCATGTGTACGACTTTCTATTTCTACTTCTGTAGTGATGTTGAACATCTTTTCATGTGTCTATTGGTCATCTGTATTTCCTCTTTGGAAAATGTCTATTCAGCTCCTCTGTCCATTTTAAAATCAGGTTGTTTGTTTTTTGTTGTTGAGTTTATGAGTTTTTTATATATTTTGGATATTAACCCCTTATCAGATTTATCATTTGTAATTATCTTCTCCCATTTGGTAGGTTGTCTCTTCTTTTACTGATAGTTTGCTTTACTGCACAGAAGCTTTGATGTAATCCCTTCTGTTTATTTTTGCTTTTGTTTCTCTTGTCTGGGGAGACAAATCTAGAAAGATATTCCTAAGACCATGTCAAAGAGCATACTGCCTATGTTTCCTTCTAGGAGTTTTATGGCTTCAAGTCTTACATTCAAGTTTTAATCCATTTTGAGTTAATTTTTGTCTTTGATATGAGATAGTGGTCTAATATCATTTTTTTTTTGCATGTGGCCATTCAGTTTTCCCAATACCATTTATTGAAGAGCCTAGCCTTTCTCCATCCTTTGTTCTTTGCTCCTTGTCATAAATTAATTGTCCATTTATGCATGGGTTTATTTCTGGACTTCCAGTTCTGTTCCTTTGATCTATGTATCTGTTTTTCTACCAATTCCATGTTGTTTTTGATTGCTAAGGCTTTGCAATTTAGTTTGAAATCAAGGTGTGTGATATACCTCCAGCTTTGCTCTTTTTTCTCAAGATTGCTTTGGCTATTCAGGATCTTTGGTGATTCCATGTAAATTTTAGAATTTTTTGTCCTATTTCTGTGAAAAATGCCCTTGGGATTTTGATAAGGATTGCATTGAATATGTAGATTGCTTTAGGTAATATGGACATTTTGACAATGATAATTCTTCTAATCTATAAGCATGGATGGATGTATTTATATTTGTTACACGTTTTCTTCAATTTCTTTCAACAAAGTCTTATGGTTTTCAGTGTACAGGTCTTTCACCTCCTTGGTTAAATTTATTCCTAGCTATTTTATTTTATTTTTGTTGCAATTGTAAATTAGACTGTTTCTTAATTTCTATTTCTGCTAGCTCATTGCTAGTATAGCAAAGCAAGAGATCTTTGTATATCAATTTTTTATCCTGCATCTTTACTGTAATTGTTAATTATTTCTAATTGTTTGTGGTAGAGTCTTTAGGGCTTTCTATATATAAAATCAAATAGTGCTAGATTTACTTCTTCCTTTCCAATTTAGACACATTTTTTTCTTTTTCTTTCTTTTTCTTTCTTTTTCTTTTTTTTTCTTTTTTCTTTTCTTTTCTTTTCACCTAATTGCTCTGGCTAGGACTTCCAATACTATGTTGAATAAGAGTGGTGAGAGTGGGCATCCTTGACTTTTTCCTGATCTTAGGGGGATAGCTTTGAATTTTTATCATTGGATATGATATTAGCTGTGGGTTTCTCATATATGGCCTTTATTATGTTGAAGTACATCTCCTCTATACCCACTTTATTGAGAGTTTTTATCATAGGTGTTGAATCACTTCAAATGCTTTTTCTGCATCTGTTGAGATGATATATGGTTTTTGTCTTTCATTCTGTTAAATTGGTATATCATGTTGACTGATTTGCAGGTGTTGAAACATCCTTGCATCCTTGGTAAATTCCACTGATCATGGTGTATGATCCTTTTGATGTATTGTTGAACTCCATTTGCTAATACTTTGTTGAGGATTTTTGCATCTATATTCATCAGAGATATTGGCCTGTAATTTTCTTTCTTGTGTGTTGCCCTCATCTGCTTTTGGTATCAGGGTGACAATGGCCTCATAAAATGGGTTAGGAAGCATTCCTCCTCTTTAAATTTTTTGGAATAGTTTGAGAGGGATATGAATTAAATCTTCTTTGAATGTTTTGTAGAATTCACCTGTGAAGCCATCTAGTTCTGGACCTTTGTTTGGGGGAGCTTTTTGATTACAGTTTCAATCTCTGTACTAGTGATCAGTCTATTCAGATTTTCTACTTCTTCATGATTCAGCCTTGGAAGGTTGTATGATTCTAACAATTTGTCCATTTCTTCTAGGTTTTCTAATTTGTTGGTAAATAACTGATTATAATATTCTCTTACAATTATTTTTTGTATTTCTGTGGTGTCTGTTGTTATTTCTCATCTTTCATTTCTGATTTTATTTATCAGGGCCTTTCTCTTTTTTTCTTTGAGAGTCTACCTAATAGCTTGTCAATTGTGTTTATGTTTTCAAAAAACCAGTTCTTAGTTTCATCGATCCTTTCTATTGTCCTTTTTGGTCTTTATTTTATTTATTCTGCTCTGATCTTTATTATTTACTTCCTTCTACTAACTTTGGGCTTCACTGGTTCTTTTACTAGTTCCTTTAAGTGTAAGTTTAGATTGCTTATTTGAGATTTTTCTTGTTTCTTAAAATGAATGACAGAAATGATATAAAAGATGAAATGGAGGAATTAAGATTATTTTATTATAAGGTACTCAACACTACCTATAAAGTGGTATAGTATTATTTGAAAGTAGGATTAAATGTAAATTGAAGGAGAAAAATATACCATGTTAACACTAGTTTTTAAAAAAAGGAGTAAGTATGATAATTTCAGAGAGAGCAGACTTCAAAGCAAGAATAGCTATGAGAGGGCAAAAGAAGAGCATTACATAATAATAAAGGAGTCAATTCTCCAACATGACATGATGTGTCTTACACCTAACAACAGAGTCAAAATATTTGTGGCAAACACTAATGAAACTGCAAAGAGAAATAGATGAATCCACTATCATAGTTGGAATTTTTAACATCTCTCTAACAGAAATGAACAGATCCAGCAGGTAGAAAATCAGGAAGGACATGGTTGAACACAACATTAATTGACTGGATATATTGATGTCTATAGACCACTTTGTTCAACAACACCAGAATACACATTCTTCCCAAGCTCACCTGGAACATTCACCAAAATAGTACATTCCGGGTCATAAGACACATCAGAGCAAATTTAAAAGAATAGAAATCATACAGTCTGCTCTCAGACCACAGTGGAATTAAACTAGAAATCAATAACAGTAAGATAACTGGAAAATCCCAAAATATGTGGAGTATTAACAATATACTTTTATATAACACATGGGTCAAAGAAGAAATTTTGAGAGAAATTTAAAAATATTTTGAACTAAATGAAAGTGAAAACCCAACTTAATAAAATTTATGTGATGCAGTAAATGAAGTGCTTAGAGGGAAATTTATAGCATTGAATGCATATATTAGAAAAAAACTCTAAAATCAGTCATCTAAGTTTCCACCTTAGAAATCTATAAAAAGAAGGGCATATTACATCCAAAGTAAATGGAAGAAAAGAAATTATATTAATTAGAGCAGAAATCAATGGACTTGAAAGCAAGAAATCAGTAGAGAATATCAACAAAATAGGAATCTGGTTCTCTAAAAAGATAAACAAAATTGATAAGTCTCTAAGCAGGCTAAGTAATTTTTTTTAAAAAGAGATAGGACACAAATTACTAATATCAGAAGTGAAAGAGAGATCTCATTATAGATTTTCTGCACATGAAAAGGATAATAAAATAATATTATGAACAACTCATGCCCACACATTTGATCATCTAGATCAAATAGACCAATTCTTGGAAAGGCACAATTTGCCAAACCTCACAAAAGAAGAAATAGTCAATCTGAATAGACCTATATCCATTAAAAAATTGGATCAATAATTAATAAACTTCCATAAGAGAGAATGCCAGTCACAGATGTGTCCACTGGTGAAGTCTACCAAATATTTAAGGAAGAAATTATTCCAGTTCCCTACAATCTCTTTCAGAGGATAGAGGCAAGTGGAATTCTTCCTAACTCATTCTATGACACTAGTATCACCCTGATACCAAAACCAGATGATAATATTGCAAGAAAAGAAAATTACAGACCAATATTTCTTATAAATGTAGATGAAAATATCCTCAACAAAAATATTAACAAATTGAATTCAATAATGTCTAAAAATAATTATACACCATGACCCAGTGAGATTTCCCCCAGGTACATAAGGCTGGTTAAACATTTGAAAATCAGTTTATGTGATATATCACATCAACAGGCTAAAGGAGAAAAATCACATGATCAATCATATAAATAGATGCAGAAAAATCATTCAACAAAAACCAACACTCATTCATGATAAAAACTCTAGGTAACTATGAATAGAGGGGAACTTCCTCAACAAAGAATAGCTACAAAAAATCTACAGCTAACACAATATTTAATGGTGAGAAACCTGAAGATTTCCTATTAAGATTAGGTACAAGGCAAGGATGTCCCCTCTCACCACTACTTTTAACCATCATGCTAGAAGTTCTAGCTAATGCAATAAAACTAGAAAAGGAAATAAAGGGAAGGAAGAAATAAAACTGTCTTTGTTCCCAGATGACATGATTATCTATGTGAATAATCCCAAGGAAACAAAAACAACAAAAACAAAAGCTCCTGGAATTAATAAGCAATTACAGCAAAGTTGAAGGATACAAGATAAATATACAAAAATTCATCACTTTGTTATATACTAACAATGAACAAGTGGAATTTCAAATTAAAACACAAATCCAATTACCTTTGCACCCCCAAATGTAATTCTTAGGTATAAATCTAACAAAATATGTATAATATCTGTATGAGGAAAACTACAAAACTCAGATGAACAAAATCAAAGAACTATATAAATGGAGAGATATTCCATGTTCATGGATAGAAGATTTAATATTGTCAAAATGTCAGTTCTTCCCAAATTGATCTATAGATTCAATGAATCCCAATCAAAATCCCAGAAAGTTATTTTATAGATATCAAGAAACTGATTCTAAAGTTTATATGGATAGCAAAAAAGACCCCAAATCCAACATAATATAGGAGAGAAACAAAGTTGGAGGACTGACACTACCTGACTTTGACTTATATATATATACACACACACACACACACACACATTATATATTATAAACCTATAGTAACCAAAACAATATGGTATTGGCCAAAGAATAGAGAAATAGATCAATGGAAACAAAGTAGAGATCCCCAAAATACCCACATAAATATAGTCAACTGATCTTTGACAAAGGAGCATAGACAATACCTTGGAGCAAAGATAGTTTCTTCAACAAATGGTATTGGAACAAATTGACAATAAATGCAAAAAAAAAAAAAAAGGAATCTAGACACAGACCTTACACCCTTAACAAAAATTAACTCAAAATGGATCACAGACCTAAATGTGAAACACAAAACTGTAAAACTAGAACTTATCATAGAAAAAATCTAGATAACTTGGGTATGTCATTGACTTCCTAGAAACACTGAAGTCATGATGCAGAAAAGAAAGAATTGATAAGTCGGACTTCTGCTCTCTGAGAGACAATGTCAACAGAGCGCAAAGACAAGCCATAGACTGAGAGAAAACATTTACAAAAGATACATTTGATAAAGGACTATTATTTAATCTATACAAAGAACTCTTAAAACTCAACAACAAGAAAATAAAAAACCTTATTAAAAAATGAGCTAAAGATCTTAATAGACACATCATTAAAGAAAATACACAGATAGTAAATAAGCATCTGAAAAGATGCTCCACATTATATGTCATCAGGGAAATTAAAATCAAAACAGCAGTGAGATACCCCTACATACCTATTAGAATGGCTAAAATCTGGAGCACTGATACCCCTGAATGCTGACAAGGATGCGGAGCAACAAGGCTGTCTTTCATTTCTGGTGGAAATGCAAAATACTACAGCCACTTAGAAGACAGTTTGATTGTTTCTTAGAAAACTAAACATACTCCTATGATCTAGCAATCACATTCTTTGTTATTTACCCAAAAAAGTTGAAAACTATGTGCACACAAAGACATTCACATGGCTCTTTTTAGCAGCTTTATTTATAATTGCCAAAACTTGGAAGCAACCAAGACATCTTTCAGTTAGTGAATGGATAAATAAATTGTGGTTCATCCAGACAATGGAATATTATTCAATACTAAAAAGAAATTAGTTGCTAAGCCATAAAAATACATGGAGGAACCTTAATGCATATAACTAAGTGAAAGAAGCCAATCTGAGAAGGCTACATATTTTACAATATTATTCCAACTATATGACATTCTGGAAAAGGCAAAACTTTGGATACAGTAAAAAAGATCAGTGGTTGCTGGAAGTTAGGGACAGATGAATAGTTGGAGTTCAGAGGATTTTTAGGGCAGTGAATCTATTCTGTAGGATACTGTAAGGTGCATACATATCATACATTTGTCCAAACCAATAGAATGTACAACTCACCAAATTTCTGCTTATGTCTCATAAAGCAGAAAAGGGTTACATGGCAACGATTATCTGCAAGAGTTTTAGCAGAGCACTTTGCTGACCTTTGTAAAAATCAGGCTTATTCAGTTTTATATTTCTTCTTTGGCTAACTCCTACAAATTATTTTTTTGAGAATTGTCATTTTATCTCAATTTTCAAATTTAGTGGCATAAAGTGGTTCAAAAATAATATCCTATTATTTTTCAAATGTTTATCCTGTTAGAGTCAGAGCACTTCATTCATTCCTAATTTTGGTTATTTGTGCCTTCTCTCCCTTTTATTCCTTAAATGATTTTGCCAGCAGTTTACCTATTTTAATTGTCTTTTCAAAGAATTGGTGCTAGAGACACATATATTCTTCATGCTTTGTATTTCAACATAAGAAAAATACTAGGGACTAAAGGTAAGTTTGCTGCCTCCATTCCCCAACATATTAATCATAATTTTAATTATGAATATATTGTTAGTATGTGTTAATACATAATGGTTAATATTTGCTAAAAATTTTAATTAAATTTTGAATATTATTAAATATTTTTAATTATGAATGTTATTCATAGAGATTAAAAAATAACACTATTAGCTACCGTGAAAGACAAATTTTTAGCACTCTATACTTGCTGTTTCTCCTTCCACTCCTTCTCCTTATTTTTAAATTTCTTATTATTATTGGTATTGATTTTTATAGGAGCTAGAGTGTTAAATAATCAAAGGAAGAAGGTGAAAGAATTAGAAGCAACCCCTTGGGTTTGATATTACAGTAGGAACAGTGGGGGAGAGATGTGTAGGTAATGTACACTGGTTTTGACCTGTAAAGCTATTACTAGAACTGAGCTTGTATCTGGATGTTTCCTCACCTTCAAAAAGAAAATTTATGAATTTAACCTCAACCCCATTTTCAAATACATGTTTTATCACTTACTTTCAGTGAATGGAGTTGTAAAATAAATTAATTTAACTTTGCTTAGTTTTATAATCAAGTCTTTTATCATGTACCATAAGCCTTAGGAAATAGCTCTAACTGCCCAAGAGCAGTAATAGTTAGATGAAAATTGTGTGTGTATGTGTGTGTGTGTGTGTGTGTGAGAGAGAGAGAGAGAGAGAGAGAGAAAGAGAGCGTGAGAAACAGAGAGAAATTTGTGTGTGACAATACATGGCCCCGCTTTTCTGTCTCTTGAAATTGTGGTTCATCATAAAAGGCCAGAAATACAATGGGAGGATAGATAGATAGATAGAAAGATAGATAGATAGATAGATAGATACATAGATACATAGATATATAGATACATAGATAGATTAGATAGCTAAAGAGATAAAGCTGGGGGTTCTGGAATGCTGAAATTATTAAATGACATGCAGCCTTAAGTCTAATGTTTGATACAAAGTGATAAATTTCTGCAGGCACAAATATAATTGAATCTCTAGTTGGAACAAATAAACAAACAAAACCCTATAAAAACATTTTCCCTCTTTCATTCCCAGAGCATCTAAGAAAGAATACGCAGTTAAAAGCATTAGGTTATCCATGGAGACATCAGAAATGTTTCTTTCATTTCAGTCTTCCACAGCAGAGGCTTTTGGCTTTATTTTAGAGTGGACTGAATGCCTCCCACTGTGCACTCTGTCTCTCTTTTAAAAATCTACCACCTGAACTGAGCATAATAGGTTTAACACCTCAGACACTCCAGGCGGCAGAAATCCTTGCCTTTCTAAGTAAGAGCTATCTCCTGTCAGCCTATAAAAACATTACAGAAAATAGAAAGTGTTGACAGAAATGTCAACTAAAACCAGTGCTCCTAAGATGCTAACTATTCTGTATATTGTTTGTGACATTTGCTTATGACCTGTTATGTATTGGTACTATCTACAAATGTCCTAGCTTTATAAAAATGTTCTAAGCAATCCACTTTATTCCTGCAGGTACTTCATATTTTACATTCAATTTGTAATACCGTTCTCAGATGGTCTACATAAAATTGAGTTGATAATAACTGATCACCTTGAATAAGTGCTACTATGAGTTCTCCTCTAATGGTTCTCTCTAATTTCCTTATGTTACAGGTTCAAAATTTTCTGTGAAATTCTTTAAGAAGAGTTCCATGATAAAATAATTTTGGAAAATGATCTATTGGCTAGCTCTCCCTTTAATATAAAGTATTAAAGTCTCTAAATAGTAAATAGAGAAAAATATTTAATTATGTTATTACAATCTTCTCCCTTAGCAAATATTCTCCCTTACACTACATACCTCAAATTAAACATATGACTATCATACACCACTGACTTTTTAGTAAATACATTTTGGGAAATAATTTATGCTGCTGTACAAATTCATACTGATATATACATTTTAAAGACTCAAAAATTGGTTTTAGGAATTGTTTTTGGTTATTTTACGTGCTTTGATAGTGTACTATGATAGAAGATTAATGAAAACAACAAACACACCCACATGATGATTCTGCTCAATGTGTGTATTCACTAAAGACCTAAAAACAATTAGATTAGGGTAAAACTCTATAGACTAGGACGTGAGTGGTGCCATTTAGAGTTGAACAACGTGGCAGCCTTTTAACAACAAAGTTAAAATCAAAAGCAGATAGTCGTTGAAACAGCACAACAGGTTCATTCATTATTCACTAGAATGGCTCAGTTCTCTATCTAGTGTGCTTATTCTGCCTGCAGAGTGACTGGTGTAGAGTAATTATACAAGAAGACTAATCATTATAATGATTGTAATATTATATTAAGAAAAAAACCCTCAAGACTGGATCACTCATACACTGGTGATGGGAATGCAAAATGGTAGAGCTATTCTGGGAAATAGTTCTATGATTTATTTCTTTTTTAAAATAAATTTATTTATTTATTTTTGGCTGCATTGGGTCTTCTTTGCTGCGTGAGGGCTTTCTCTAGCTGCGGTGAGCAGGGCTACTCTCTGTTGTGGTGCACGGGCTTCTCACTGCAGTGGCTTCTCTTGTTGTGAAGCACGGGCTCTAGGTGCGTGGGCTTCAGTAGTTGTGGCACGAGGGCTCAGTAATTGTGGTGCACGGGCTTAGTTGTTCCGCGGCATGTGGGATCTTCCCAGACCAGGGCCCCAGCCTGTGTCCCCTGCATTGGCAGGCAAATTCTTAACCACTGCGCCACCAGGGAAGTCCCCATAATTTCTTTAAAAGTTAAGCATGCATATACCATTAAAGTCAGCAATCCCGCTCCTATGTATTAACCCTAAAGAATGAAAAAAAAGAAATCTTGCCATTGATGACAACATAGATGGACCTTGAGGGTGTTATTCTAAGTTAAATAATTTGTCAGACAGAGAAAGACAAATAATGTATGATTTCACTCATATGTGAAACAAACAAAATAAATGAACAAACCAAACCAAACAAAAATAAATGCATAGATATAGAGAACAGAGTAGTGGTTACCAGATGGAAAGGGGCTTAGGGAGAGGGCAAAATGGGTAAATGTAGTCAACTGTATGGTGTCAAATGGAAACAAAACTTTTGGTGGTGAACAAAGTGTAGTATATACAGAGTCAAAATATATTGTTGTACACATGGAACCTTGTATAATGTTATAAGCCAATGTTACCTCAATAAAAAATAAAGAAACGAAATAAAAGTACACATTACTAGCAAAAAAAGAAAGAAAGGGAAAAGAGAAGACTGATTTGGATAGCTCTCAAATGCATTATGCTAAGTGAAAGTAATGAGTCAAAAATTACTTACTGTGTGATTCCACTAAAATGAAATGCTGAAATAGACAAACTATAGAGATGGAGAACAGATAGGTGGTTGCCAGAGATTAGAGTTTGCAGAGTGGATCTGATAAAAATTAAGTAGTGTAAAGAAATATTTTGAAGGGAGGAATCTGTTTTGTATCCTGACTATGGTGATAGTTATACAACTCACTGACTTGTCATATCTCACAGACTTGTGGGGGAAAATATGAATTTTGCTATACATAAATTGAAAACTCAGTATATTACACATATGATTAATAATAAAAAATGAAATGGATGACAACATAATACTTGCTCAAAAAGTAGTCCCCCAAATGTATATAGCATAATACCTTCTTATAAAATTATATGCTGAAGATAAAGTATAGAGTTATTAGAAATACATAGAAATTCAAACAAAATTCAAGAAAACAAAGTCTTCTCTCCTCCTTAAGCTAGATCCATGGACAAGTAAATTGAGATTCTCAATCAGATAATGTATGTATCTCTGGTATATGTTTGAACATGTATATTTTTCAGGAATTGGTTCATTATTTTCATTATATTCACAAAGGAGTTCAAGAACTACAACAACAAAAAGAAAAACACAAAAAGCAAAAAGTTAAGGTCCATTTGTATTGAGGGAAGAACACTAAAATAAGACCTAAGGCAATTCATAGTTTGTGCCATTTACCAGCTGTGTGGGCAGGTCACTTACTACCTCTGGGGAATCAATGATTTCTAAAGCCCTTTATCACTTGAAATTTCTGTGATTCTAAGGCCAGAAGCCTTTCTCAAATGCTGGCTCCTCCGACAAATTCTTTAACAGCAGTTCACAGATGTTCCTTCCTTGTAATCTTCATTATGTGGTGCAATAATCCAATTTTGCTACAATCAGAATTGTGGCCAGCTGAGTGTAAAGCTATAAAACACTTTTAGCTTTATACCTAAAGGACATTGAAGATCTAGAGTGCTCAGATCCTAACTCTTAAAGCAACCATTTTTTATGACATTTAGATTGAACTTTCAAGGCCAGAGTTAATAGAAAAACACTTAATTTAGAAGGAAAGCTGTTGTTGACAGCAGTAAAAAGTTCAAACAGAAAAAGACTGGTTGTTCTTCTCTGATTATTTTTACATTCAGGGTAGAAGTAAAAGTAGTGAGAAATTACTCAAAGGAGATTTCTAACAACCTGTCACCCCCCACCCCCAAACTCACAACTTTCACAGTTTATTAAAGGAAAAACAAACAAAAACCCCACTTGTGATATGAGATTTCAATCTATAAAAAGATAATATTCTATAGGCAATATAACTTGAAGAATTATGAAATGAGACTACCTTTTAGCTAGCGATATTCAAACTAGATTCCTTACAACTCAACATCAGGGGCCACTTTCTTTGGCAAATTAGAATCAAACTAAATGAGACTTGAGGACATGTCTTTAATCAGAATTTTCTTTTTAATCTATTATGATTGCTTATGAGGTTTTGAATGAAAAAACATGTTTCAACACTAAACTAGATAAATAAACAAATAAATAATGAGTTTGAAAATTACAATTATAAAGCAGAATGTGATTAACAAGACCATGGTGGAGTTCTCCATCAAGGAGGAGTTACCCTTTTAGTGTTCATGGGACTTGAGGATATAAAAGTCAGGCAAGAACATGCCCCTTGTTTTTCAAGATGGGAAAGAGTACTGTAGATCAACATCCAAATAACTTACTCTACAGATTAACAGGCAAGATAAGATATACTGACTTTTTAAATACATTTGGCTAGGGGCCTAATCTCTGCTATGCTGTGCTCTATTGCTTTTGAATCATATGCTTACCGAGAATTAATTGCACTTTTCCCAGGACCTATCACATCACTCTAATTATC
Source organism: Kogia breviceps (assembly GCF_026419965.1). Classification (NCBI taxonomy): domain Eukaryota; kingdom Metazoa; phylum Chordata; class Mammalia; order Artiodactyla; family Physeteridae; genus Kogia; species Kogia breviceps. Next base: position 121,932,121 of record NC_081315.1, on the reverse strand, counting down.
ATAATTATGTAACCTAACTAAACAAATGAGTGAGTATATAGCATCTTTCCTATCAATGCTTTTGAAATTTTCAATAGTTGTGAGTTGCTAAAAAAAAGTCTCTGCTCAATTAAAGTAGACAAGGCAACTCTAAAAGTCTGGAAAATTTATAAAATATAGGAATTTATGAATTAGACCTCTTTTCATTCCACTTTTGAGAAAATAAAACTGGATGCATTTTGTGTGTGAGAGATGGACACAGACCCCACACTCAAAGGAAATATCTTCTCCCCAAATTGACCAATAAATGTACATTTATATGTTTTAAACTAAAATAAAATGTTTAAGAGATTTATACATCCTTTCTTTTTTGTTACTTCAAATAACATTTTCAAACAACCAATCAACTATTATATATTAAAGATTGGGAAAGATGGCTTCTACTCTATATGACAGGAAGGGAATACTTTAAGTGGGAATTTCCTGGCATTAGGTAAGATGAATGAAAGAAATTCTGAGATTTTTTTTTTTTAACAACAGGGAAGGTATCCCTGCAATATGACACTTAATATGCACGCAAGTATGGTGCAGTTTGTATCAATACAGCCTGAATGTTTGTATAGCAAGTATAAACATGAAATCCAGCATGTACAAACAATTCAAAACTTCAGTTTCTGGTAATGATTTTGAGTGCAGTAAAAAAGTTGCTGCTCGATTACAGTAGCAGAATGGAGACTGGGGTGTGTCTTTACTCCATTAATCTCACCGTAAGTTTCTCTAGTGGGTATCAGGTAAAGTGAATGCTGTTGGTGCCTTGCCCAGGTTCTATTTTCCTGGATGCTGCACTCATCAGACAGGTGTTGTGAGTGATGTCAGCTGCTTCCTTCTTGAAACAATTAACTTCAGCCAAACAGAAACCCCTTAGTTTAGGGGGATACACTCATCCTAGCTATAGATCACAAACAATGACTAAATGGCATGAGGGTATTGGTCAGGCTCCAGGTACTGGAATAAACTAGAAAAAAATTCCTAGGAGTGTATATTTAGGCTCTTAGGTCAAGAAGGGAGCTGGATAGGGGAGAGTTTGTCAATATGGAGGTTTAGACAGAGCTTCAGGATGATTCTAACATGCTGCAAGATGGCTCTTGAAAGCAGCATCTCACAGTAAATGAAGTAGAGATGCCAGGCAAACCGCGGAAGAAGGAATTTGTGCTTCACGTCCCATGCCATTAGACTTTGTGCATCTAGAGGTCCCAATTTCTAGAGCAGGGCTGTTTCTACCAGGAGACATAGTAAGAGCCTTCCTGAACCTAAGGCTTTTGCTGCTTCGTGGTCACTTGGGATACCTCATGCCAGTAGGAAAGTAAGCAGAGAAAATAGTTACCGTACTGGCATGGTGTTAGACCTAGTCATCATTAGGTGGTAGGGCTGCTGATAAATTACAGTGAGAAACAGGAATATATCAATATTTGGCACTAAAGTGATGTACTAGGCTGTCTCTTGTTACCTTACGGCCAGTGGAAAGTCTAACTAGGCAAGTTCAACCACTGCAGCTTGATATAAGGATATGGTAACATAGGCCTCAAGATGAGTGATGAGGGTCTGCATTTACCCAACAAGCAAGTCACCTAGCACTAGCCAAAGGGGAAAGGAATATAGAATGTGTCATGGAGGAGGGAGATGCTGAATATCAGGTATAATCTCAGGACCAACTAAAGCATTAGGAACTATAGTTCAACCTACTAACTCTCCTCTGAAAAATTTCGCCAGGAATTCTGAGGAATTATAGCCCTGGAGAATCTGTGCCTAGATAGTGTGAACTTAATATGAGAAGCTCATTGACAAACGGACTACAGTGGATACAACTAGTGTTCTGACAGCTCCTTTTTACCATCCAGGTCACCCATCTCCCAGGAGATGTGAGGGTTGGCTGACAACACTGAACAGGTGCCCCTTTTCCAGAAAATTGCCCTTGGCTAAATAAGAGCCACCTTGACCTCTTGGATAGGCTCTTCTTATCCCTCCCCTATCAAGATAGGATTGTGAGATTATGATCTCACGAGCTGTTCCAGAGCTTTGTTGTGAGATCTGACTAAAACTAGTCTCCACCTGGGAACACATTCTTTCTTGCTTGCCTTTTTAGAATTTTACTCAAATTTGCATTCCTAACTCTTCTTCTCTTGAGAGTAATTTCTTTTTTTTTTTTTTTTTGCGGTACGCGGGTCTCTCACTGTTGTGGCCTCTCCCTTTGCGGAGCACAGGCTCCGGACGCGCAGGCTCAGCGGCCATGGCTCACGGGCCCAGCCGCTCCGCGGCATGTGGGATCTTCCCAGCCCGGGGCACGAACCCGTGTCCCCTGCATCCGCAGGTGGACTCTCAACCACGGCGCCACCAGGGAAGCCCGAGAGTAATTTCTTGGTAAATCATTAGAACAAGAATTCTCACCCAAGGCTTTGCTTTTAGGGAAACAGCTGTAAGAAATGGGCCACTAATTTTTATTTGCTTAGGGTGCTTCCACTAACCTTTCTATTTGCATTGTATTGATTTTTATTAGTTAGTTTAAAAAAAATATAACAAACCAAACCCTATTTCTCTGAATTTCTGGATTCCTTATATCATCAAAATGAACAAAAACACAGATTTGGAGAATCAGATACTGTGGATATTCAATTTTTTTAAAACCCTCAAATTACTTACTTGTTTTCTCTTAGAACATACCTGCATGGATTAAAGGTTTTGTACTATTTGATGATGTTCCCCTTTTGCACAACACATGTCCCCTTATGGAGAGAAAATTTGCACTGCTCAGAAGCTAGGGAACCATTAAAGTTAAGGTTGTTCAAACTCATTTCCTTGGGCTCCTAAGTGGGAAGCACCGGTGTTGAGTTGTAAACAAACTCTCTGTTTTCCTACATTTAGATACGGTATGTCTTAACATTTCTGGAGCATTTTAGGAGTGTGGCTAAATTCTTTCCATAACCTGCTTGTGATTGTAGTGTGCAAACACTTGAAAGAAGCTGGTATTAATACTGAATATGTATCTACTTAAGTTTTTCAAGGTTATACCCACAAAAAAGTATTCAACATTTATTCTGCCAACCTCAAGACTTTCTCTGGAAACTCCATGCAGACCACAATCAACTCTTGTTCTTTTATCTTTGCATTCAAGCCACAAAGGCAGAACTATAGCAAGTTTTATCAGTAGAGATTGGTGAGATAGGCTTATAAAATTACCAAAAAATTTAAAGTGACTTAGTATGTTCCACACAAATTGACAAGGGTCTCTCTTTATCTGAATCTGTACCATCTATCAATCCATGGGAAAGGAAACTTGAGGTAGGGTGGAACTGAGGTGGGGTCACAGAGCTGTGAAATGAGTTGGACCCAGTGACCTGCAAAACCCAGCTGCACCAGGCTAGGACCCTAGGCCCTTTGGGTGATTGTTCTAAGCATTCACCATTGTTTCCAACACAAATGAGTGATTACGTGGGAGTGTGTTACTTAGGGATTACATGAGTATACTCATATTAGTAACAAGAGCTGGAAAATTTTGCCTGGAATTTAAACAGAGTCCTTCTTTTGATGCCTTACCTCCCTTCCCAAAGGTTGAGTGTGGAGGTTCTCAATTCCCACTGACTGTATCTCTAAACCTTTTGCACCACAAGCTTGGTGCTGAGTCACCACTCTTGTAAACCTATTTTGAGTCAAAAATGTGCTGTGTTCTCAGCTTCTTTTCCACCTAAGTTAATTGCAGTATGTGAGAAATTTAAAAAGGCACTCAAGTTAATTATGTCCCTGATTTTGATTTACAGATCTTAGCAATAAATGCTTCCTTACAATACTTCTTTGAACTACACTGGTTTTCTGGTCAAGTTCCTTGGTCCCCTCTGCACTGTGCACATTTTTATAAATCCCATTACTTAATTCAAAATCTTTAAGCACTCTACCAGAATGGGTCATGAAAACTTGACATATGTATCTTCAGTACATCCCACTCTTCCAAAGACTTATTCTAAAACCAGTCACAAATCATGTACCAATCCTGATACATCCTTGACTTTCAATTCATATAGTACTTTCAGAAAAATGTCCTGGAAACTCTCTAGAACTTGAAGGGTAGCAGAATATGCCAGCGCAAATATGACTGTAGGAGATCCGGACATGCCATCCCCAAATACACCACCTTGCTATACTGATTACTTTGAGCTGTAGGCACTTGAAAAGTAAGTGAAGGGAGAGGGCTTCTCTGTACTACCTTTATCTGCCTAAAGGCATATCCATCAAAAGGAACTCAATTGCCATAAATCCACTCCCCGGGATTTTCATCAACCAGAGAAGATTGACTCATCATGGGAGAAGAGATTAAATCTTGATACCACACTCAAACAAGCTTTGTCACAAACTATCATTCCTCCCATCTATTCTTGTAAGGGCACATTCATGTTTCTTAAAAACTATTTATTCTCCCCCCTAAGAAGCCTACAAATCCTCTCCCCTTTCCCTATTAATGTGGTATTTAAGCCTAAATTCTAAGCCACCCCTTTCAATTACTCATTTTCCCCTGGGTATCTCCCATGTATACATGAGGTACACATGTTAATAAACTTGTTTGTTTTTCTCTTATTAACAGTCTTTTATTACAGGGGTCTCAGATAAAAACTCAAAAGAGTAGAGGGAAAATTATCTGCCCCCCCACAAGTCTATGCGTTGTTTCTCAATTTTCACACTTAAAACATTTGCCTGATACATTTTTCATCGTTCAAAATTATCATCCTCAAACTTCTGCCTCTCTTCAAAAACTCAAAAACACTCTAGCTTTTAGGACCTGAGATAACAAAGAACACAGGGGCTTCAGATTGATTTGAGGCTGGTGATTTCAAGTGATCTGCCTATGGTACCAAAAGAGTGGCCTCCTAACCACATCTGCTTTGGCCCATCTCCCTTCCGGCCACACCACTAGTGGACATGCCTGTCAGTGATTCTGAAAGCTATTTATCTTTTAAAAAAAAAAAGTTTAAGAATCCTTGCCAAACAACTTGGACTTTCAAAACGCTGCACAGGTGACATCTCCTGTAGGAAGTTTTGGAAGGAAACCAACAAAGTGACCTTCCAGCATAGCATAATTCTGGTTCTCTGGTTAAAGTATCAACATTTATCACAAATATCGTTCTCACAATCGATGAAATGTAGCTCTCCTTTTGCAACCCTGCTTATGCTTTGTTTTTGTGAGGCCAATCATAGTGCATACAAGGAAAGAATTAAAGAAGGGAAAAATCTGTATTTATGTTTAGCTAACTTATTCTCATGCCTAACATAGTAACTATTGGTGTCTATTGGGGACTGAATATTTGTATTCCTCCAAACTTCTTATGTTGGAATCCCATTCCCCAATGTGACTGTATTAGGAGATGAAGCCTTTGGGTGGGGATTAGTGTCATGAAGGTGGATCCCTCATGAACAGGAGTAGTGTCCTTATAAAAGAGGCATCCAGAGAGCTCTCTCCTTTCTTCCTCAGTCATATGAGGACATCACTAGAAGACTGCAGTCTATGAACCGGGAAGCAGGTGCTCACCAGACACCAAATCTGCTAGTGCCTTGATCTTGGACTTCCCAAGCCTCCAGAACGATGAGAAAGACCTGTTTGTTGTGTAAGCCACTCAGTCTATGTTGTTTTTTATAGCAGCCCCCAAAGACTAAGACCGTATATAATATTTGTAAGTTACTTAAGACCAGGGACTTTATTTTGATTACTGCAATCTTGCCTTCACCTACAGTAGTGCTTGGCACTTAGATATTATTATTATTTTGTGTGTGTGTGTGTGTGTGTGTGTGTGTGTGTGTGTGTGTGTGGTACGCGGGCCTCTCACTGTTGTGGCCTCTCCCGTTGCGGAGCACAGGCTCCGGACGCGCAGGCTCAGTGGCCATGGCTCACGGACCCAGCCGCTCCGCGGCATGTGGGATCTTCCCGGACCGGGGCACGAACCCGTGTCCCTTACATCGGCAGGCGGACTCTCAACCACTGCGCCACCAGGGAAGCCCTTAGATACTATTCAATAAATACTTGTTGAGTGTGTGAAAATGAATGAGTGAGTGAATGAATAAGTGTATTATGTACTGTAAAGTATTTCATATATGTATGAAGAAAGGAAGTCACCTCTAACAGACTCACAGGTTCTCTACACTTAAAAGGCCCATCTGAAAATAAAAAGATATACAATCTGGCAGTATTTCATCACTAGCTCCTAACTAAGCTTTACACTATACAATAGAAATAAGAATAGATAAAAACTCTTCTGTCTCTTGTACATGCAGCCAGAATACTACCTTGAAACACTTTTCTAAGTATAAGAAATGTTGAAAGTTCTGATAGAAAGGAGAGAAATAACATATGTTCTGAAGTAAGACTGCTTGGGCTCAAATTCTGGATTCATTGTTTAATAGTTTTGTAACCTTGGGCAAAAGCACACTAACAAACTAACCTTTAGTTAATGAAAATGCAAACTACTAATTATTCCTTCGTGTTGCTGTATTCTTAAGATTCTCTAAACAATTTTTGCCAAACTTTCAAGATCAGGTATTCCCATCATATTTTGAGCATGAACCCCAATATATATACCCATATTTAGTTTCACATTGTGTCCATTTGCAACTGTACTCGCATATTGTCAACATCTTAAAACATGCAGAAAATAAGAAATATAAAACTAGATGACATGGGCTTCCCTGGTGGCGCAGTGGTTGAGAACCCGCCTGCCGATGCAGGAGACACGGGTTCGTGCCCCGGTCCGGGAGGATCCCACATGCCGCGGAGCAACTAAGCCCGTGAGCCATGGCCGCTGAGCCTGCGCGTCCGGAGCCTGTGCTCCGCAACGGGAGAGGCCACAACAGTGAGAGGCCTGCATACCGCAAAAAACAAAAACAAAAAAAACAAACAAAAACAAACTAGATGACAAAATATAATATTTTATTTTATTTATTTATTTATTCTTAACATCTATATTGGAGTATAATTGCTTCACAATGGTGTGTTAGTTTCTGCTTTATAACAAAATGAATCAGCTACACACATACATATATCCCCATATCTCCCCTTGCGTCCTCCTCCCACCCTCCCTATCCCACCTCTCTAGGTGGTCACAGAGCACCAAGCTGATCTCCCTGTGCTATGCGGCTGCTTCCCACTAGCTATCTATTTTATGTTTGGTAGTGTATATATGTCCATGCCACTCTCTTTGTCCCAGCTTACCCTTCCCCCTCCCTGTGTCCTTAAGTCCATTCTCTACATCTGAATCTTTATTCCTGTCCTGCCCCTAGGTTTTTCAGAACATTTTTTTTCTTAGATCCCATATATATGTGTTAGCATATGGTATTTGTTTTTCTCTTTCTGACTTACTTCACTCTGTATGACAGTCTCTAGGTCCATCCACCTCACTACAAATAACTCAATTTCGTTTCTTTTTATGGCTGAGTAATATTCCATTGTATATATGTGCCACATCTTCTTTATCCATTCATCTGTTGATGGACTCCTAGGTTTCTTCCATGTCCTGGCTATCGTAAATAGAGCTGCAATGAACATTTTGGTACATGACTCTTTTTGAATTATGGTTTTCTCAGGGTATATGCCCAGTAGTGGGATTGCTGGGTCATAGGGTAGTTCTATTTTTAGTTTTTAAGGAACCTCCATACTGTTCTCCATAGTGGCTGTATCAATTTACATTCCCATCAACAGTGCAAGAGTGTTCCCTTTTCTCCACACTTGCTCCAGCATTTATTGTTTGTAGATTTTTGATGATGGCCATTCTGACTGGTGTGAGATGAAACCGCATTGTACTTTTGATGTGCATTTCTCTAATGATTAGTGACGTTGAGCATCCTTTCATGTGTTTGTTGGCAATCTGTATATCTTCTTTGGAGAAATCTCTATTTAGGTCGTCTGCCCATTTTTGGATTGGGTTGTTTGTTGTTTTGATATTGAGCTGCATGAGCTGCTTGTAAGTTTTGGAGATTAATCCTTTGTCAGTTGCTTCATTTGCAAATATTTTCTCCCATTCTGAGGGCTGTCTTTTCGTCTTGTTTATGGTTTCCTTTGCTGTGCAAAAGCTTTTAAGTTTCATTAGGTCCCATTTGTTTATTTTTGTTTTTATTTCCATTTCTCTAGGAGATGGGTCAAAAAGGATCTCGCTGTGATTTATGTCATAGAGTGTTCTGCCTATGTTTTCCTCTAAGAGTTTGATAGTATGTGGCCTTACATTTAGGTCTTTAATCCATTTTGAGTTTATTTTTGTATATGATGTTAGAGAGTGTTCTAATTTCCTTCTTTTACATGTAGCTGCCCAGTTTTCCCAGCACCACTTATTGAAGAGGCTGTCTTTTCTCCACTGTATATCCTTCCCTCCTTTATCAAAGATAAGGTGACCATATGTGTGTGGGTTTATCTCTGGGCCTTCTATCCTGTTCCATTGATCTATATTTCTGTTTTTGTGCCAGTACCATATTGTCATGATTACTGTAGCTTTGTAGTATAGTCCAAAGTCTGGGAGCCTGATTCCTCCAGCTCCATTTTTCTTTCTCAAGATTGCTTTGTAAAGAAGATGTGGCACATATATACAATGGAATATTACTCAGCCATAAAAAGAAATGAAACTGAGTTATTAGTCATGAGGTGGATAGACCTGGAGTCTGTCATACAGAGTGAAGTAAGTCAGAAGGAGAAAAACAAATACCATATGCTAACACATATATATGGAATCTAAGAAAAAAATGTCATGAAGAGACTAGGGGTAGGACAGGAATAAAACACAGACCTACTAGAGCATGGACTTGAGGATATGGGGAGGGGGAAGGGTAAGCTGTGATGAAGTAAGAGAGTGGCATGGACATATATACACTACCAAACGTAGGGTGGATAGCTAGTGGGAAGCAGGCGCATGGCACAGGGAGATCAGGTAGGAGGTTTGTGACCACCTAGAGGTGTGGGATAGGGAGGGTCGGAGGGAGGGAGACACAAGAGGGAAGAGATATGGGAACATATGTATATGTATAACTGATTTACTTTGTTGTAAAGCAGAAACTAACACACCATTGTAAAGCAGTTATACTTCAATAAAGATGTTAAAAAAAAAGATTGCTTTGGCAATATCCTATTTTAAATGATTAAAATGGTACAAAAATATTTTTGCTCTCAGTACAAATATGATTAGTAAGAATATAGTTTTGTGAGAATGATGTGACTGAATGTTATATTTAATTAAATCTTCATGGATATTACTCCCTAGTGACTGAAAAAGTGCTAATATCAGGAAAAGAAGTATCAGCTCTGTCATTTTCTTATTGCTTCCTTCTTCATACTTGCATTATCAGGATTATATATAATTTTATTGAAGGGATAGTTTTGTGCTACTTACCTGTTTTTTAAGGGTTAGTTCAGTTTACATAAAATAATATTATCTATGAATACATTTAAGTGGGGACAGAAATGTTTCAATACTTAGCAAAATGCTATAAAAGACTAAAATGTAAAAATGACATCTTCAACACATCAGGGTGCTCTGGAGGTGTTAGGAATGTGGAACCATATGAGAATCTGACCTGCAGAGCTGATGAAGGGTGTCAGCTGTGATCCATACATTAAAGAGTATAAAAGACTAATTGTTTCTCATTTTAGGTAAAATTAAATATAAATAGAACGTGTTTCCCCACTGCAGTCAATGTTGTTTATATTTGACTTGGAGACCATTGCTCTACTAGGCATAAATATTCCTCTTCCTGCCCTTCTGTCATGGCATACTTTCTTATTAATTTATTAAATTAACACTAAAAAGAAGCAGGTAATTCTTCCACACGAAATAACATTACTGCAACATAGATCTTTGGAATGTAAATCTCAGAAAATAACATTGGAAATGCACGTACAAGTTAATCTTGTGAGCCTTCATGCAGATTTAATTCTGTGATTATAAGTGGAAATGTCTTATATTATAACTGGAGGAATGATCAACCTAACCCCAATAGGTGAACACAAAATCTATTGAACTGCAGAACTACTGAAAATAATTATCTGAAATGTATTTTCTTTTCAGTAAAAATGAAAGTTATTTAGGGAAGTAAAATATAAAATTGCGTGTAATTTTTCTACCTTATTCATATTTTCCTACAGTTTCAAACAGTAGCATTTATAGGGCTTCCTGGTGACTCCTTCAAGTTGGCTCATGATTGTTACATAAAACTGCACTTAAAACAACGTCTATTATTTAAGGCAATATAATTTGGGGCAAATATTTTTAACTTCCCTAGACCTTGATTTCCTAGTCAGTAAGATAGGAATACAAAAAAGTAGCTATTCATACCAAGTACGAACTAAGAGAGATAACACATATAAATAACCTGGCACAGTTCCTGAACTCTAACTGCCTTGTCTTCTTGAAGGTTCTGACACTGTGTCTGTTTTGGGTCTGTTTGCTATAGACCCGTTTTTTTTGTCCTTTACCTGCTCTGCTCTGTGTGGCAGGATGCTGACCTTTACATGCTCTTTCTCAGGCTCCTGTATCACCAAGTATCCAGTAGGGTCTAGTCAATGGGAGACACTCTGGGAAGACTGGAAGGCGGAAGAAGGAAGACTCACCCCCTCCCTATGCCTCAGGCTGTGGGTCCTGCAATTACCACAGCTCTTTCAATGGCCTCAAGTACCCCCTGGACAGGCTTCCCTGGTTCCAGCTGCTGCCGTGTGAATCCAACCCATGGGCTCCAGTAGCCTACTTCCCACTGTCCTCTGATCTTGGGGCGGCAGTAGCTTTCTGTAGCTGCTAATCAGAGTTGCCTCACTGTGTTCCATTTAGCTTTTCTGCTCTCTTATCACTGGTGTAAGAAAATCCTTAGGTTGAATTCCCTCTTTCTTAAAATCTCAAATGCTTTCTGCTTTCAAGTTAGTCCTAGTATTAGTTTTCTATTGCTATATGCCAAATTACTCAAATTCAGCAGCTTAAAAGAACATCCATTTATTATCTTCCAGTTAGTAAAAATTCCATGTGGGCTCAATTGAGTTCCCTGCTTATGATCCCACAGGGCTGAAAACAAGGTGCTGGGACTGGGGTCTTATCTGGATGCTCTGGGAAGAATCTGCTTCCAAATTTATTTTATATCCTTGGCAGAATTCAGTTACGCACAGTTATAGGTCTTCCTTTCATTGTCATCTGGGGCTGCTCTCAGTCTTGGCTTCCCTCACCAACTGGGGCCTCCATCTCAAGGAGGGAGAATGTTAGTTCTTCACATCCAATTCTTCTCATACTCTGAAAACATCTGAGGTCCTCCTTGCCCATAGCTGGAGAAAATTATCCTCCCTTAAAGGGCTTATGTGATTCAATTAAGCCCACTGGGATAATCTTTCTATTTTAAGGTCAACTGATTAGTAACATTAATTGCATCTGCAAAAGTCCTTTTGCCTCGTAAGGTAATTTAATCAGGGAAACAACACCGGGGAAAAGGACATCATAGAATTCTCTGTTCCACAGACCTTAAGTGATCCATCACTTCTGGCGTTTGCCAGGTTTGTGTCCTTGAGCCAATAATTTAACCTCCAAGGGCCTTAGATTTTTCATTATAAAATGTTTATAAAAGAGACAATCTGATTGCTGACGTCTGGTTCTACAATACTATTGTTTTGTGATCAGAGGCCAACATTATTTGGGCCAGCAGGAAAAGTAATGTAGGGCTTGCTGTCTTCTCTTGTATCCCTTTCATGGAGAAGCGTCTTGATTTCATTTTGAAAAGAAGAGAATTTTGTTCTAGAAACATTTCTTAGGTATGGTCACAATGGAAAATGTTTATATTTAAATTGTATTAACTTCCATATTTACAAGTGAGTTGCTACTTCTTCTGGTGTTGCCAGTGCTGCTGGAAGTTCTGACATGAATCATTCAGCCCCCCATGTCAGCCTTTGGGGTGGTGCTTTGATGTGATGGTGAGCTGGAGACTATAGAAGGGCGGATCTCAGGGGAATGGTTAGAGGAGACTCAGTCTCAGGTGACAGTGCCAGCCCTGGGGATCTCAGGCATGCCACATAACATCTCTGAACTTCAGCTGTATCATTTGTAAGGTGAAGAAATTAGAAAGGGGGGGGGGTCTTAGGATCCTGTAAGTTTTAACAATGATCTTCCTCCATCTTAAATCCTTGGCTGTAATAAAACATAGTGACCATATGTATAATGAAATAATAAGTTTATTCAATTCTCAGGTAGAAAGAAAGCTGACTACCTTAAGCAGATCATTTGGAAAATTATTATTATTTTTTAAATGAGCTGACTTATTTATTTCATTTATTTATTTTGGTTGTACCAGGTCTTAGTTACGGCAGGCAGTCTCCTTAGTTGTGGCTCCCGGGCTCCTTAGTTGCAGCTCACCAGCTCCTTAGTTGCGGCACGTGTGCTCTTTAGTTGTGGTATGCATGTGGGATCGAGTTCCCTGACCAGGGATCGAACCCCCAGATTCTTAACCACTGTGCCACCAGGGAAGTCCCTGGAAAATTATTTTTATTAAATAATTTCAGTGTACAGTTTTTGAATGCTATCATTCATTTTTTTTTTCATAGATCTAGTCTTTCTAGATTAACAAAAAACCATATAGTAACACACCACCAAATGGTAGTCATGTAATGCCCTCTTCTGGCTAAAGATCAAAATGTAACCCTTCTCTGCTATGGTAGTATCTGAAAATTTGCATGTTCTTAGTTATTTTCTATACATTCACTTTTGAGTATCTGTTTCAACAATTTTTAGTCTGTTTAGTCCTTACTCACTTGCAAAATAAATGTTTTGTTAATATGCATTTACCTGCTTAGCAACTCAATTTAATAAACATAGGCAACCTAAAATAATTTCTTAAAAATCTTGGACTATAATCTGTCTAGTTGGGATATCTTTACTGAAAAAATTAATCAGCTTAACCAGACCCACATTTTACATTGCATTTCTAAAAGACAAGTCATAGGCAACTTCTAAAAACAACCTGATATTTTTATAATTAATTTTTTCAATATATTTGAGTTTCTGCCTCTAGATTTCTGTGGGAGTTAGTAAATGATTTGTGCTGCTCCCTAATCAAGGCAAACTCTCTGTGATATTATTGTACCATTACTTTTCTTACAGTTTTCACTATCTAAAAAGTGACTATCAACCCTTAGGGCCACATCAGAATCACCTGGAGGTATGAGTGGGAGACTGAATTTTCTCCATTGATGAAATGTGTGGTAGTCTTCAGATGTGTTGGGACACTTTTAAAGCATATATATATATTTATATATATATATATATATAAATATATATACATATAAATATATATATACATATAAATATATATAATTTAGTATCTAAATGAGGACTTTTGAGGGTGAAGGAATCATTAACAATTATACCAGGATATTAGCCTAAACTAGGGCTATTGAAGGTGAGGCAGAAGTTGGGTCACTGTATTTATATTTTTAAATTATCAGTTGGAATGATAGGAAGCTGAGAATCATTGCTGAAATTCTATTTTTTAAAAAAAAAAATTATTTTTATTTTATTTTTTATTTTTTTAACATCTTTATTGGAGTATAATTGCTTTACAATGGTGTGTTAGTTTCTGCTTTACAACAAAGTGAATCCGTTATACATATACATATGTTCCCATATCTCTTCCCTCTTGCATCTCCCTCTCTCCCACCCTCCCTATCCCACCCCTCTAGGTGGTCACAAAGCACCGAGCTGATCTCCCTGTGCTATGCGGCTGCTTCCCACTAGCTATCCACCTTATGAAATTCTGTTTTTACTTTTATTTTCAATGGTGTTCCTCATCTTCAATTTACAATTTCTGTTGTACGGCAAGTAGAAAGCATATTAAACACTATATTCTCCTTGTAGCCAGATGGCCTAGTTTCAAATTCTGACAAATTTCTTAATTTTTCTGTGCCTTCATTTCCCCATCTGTATGTGGGAATAATAATAATACTTACCTTATATGGTTGTTACAAGGATTAGAGAGTTGACAGTCAGTAAATATGTGGTTAACATTTAGAATAGTACCTGCAGCATAGTAAACCCTATTATTAATAATAAAATTATTAGTGTCTATGAATGAATGATAATACATTTGCATTTTTATAAAGTATGAGCTTTTCAGGTTATGCATTTATTTCAGGAAAGCACTTGTGATAGGCAGCCTCTAAGACGGCCCCCAGTGAGCCCTGCTGGAATTCATGTTGTAGTGTAATCCCCTCCCCTTGAGTGTACACTGGACCCATTTCTAATGAATAGAAACAACAGTGAAAGTGGTGGGATGTCTCTTCTGAGATTAGGTCACAAAAAGACTGTGACTTGCATTTTGCTCTTGCTCTCTCGGATCTTTTGCCCTGAGAGAGAAACACGACGGCACATTGTGAGCAGAAATATGGAGAGGCCCACGTGGTAAGGAACTGCCTCTGGCCAAAAGTCAGCGAGGAGCTGAGGCCTGACAATAGCCATTACCAGTAGCAAAGTGTAATTTATAGATAGTAAAGAATCAAAATAAATAGTAGGAAAATGTGATTTCTTCAGCTTCCTTACCCCCCGCCAAAAAACTAAATACTCCACCTTTGTCCATAAATAAATCATCAGAATTTCCAAATTAAGAATAGCTCAGGTTGTGTTTTGAAATGAGGTGATATTTAATTATAAATACAGCCTTGATAGGAATTCGAGTATGGAAATTAAACTGAATGCATTTGGAGACGAAGCATATAATCCTACAGTTTCATGTCAGTTTTACCACTTGATGGAGCTATAATGCCAGATAACACTTCAAACACTGTGGTGTTTACGAGGAAGCAATCTTTTTGAGAAATATAGATACAATGTATAATCCTAATCATTAGTTGTAAGTGTTCATTCTAGTCATTACTCTTCATCCTTGCCAAGCAACTTCTGTAACGTGTCAGAGAGAAAACTTTATATAATCCCGGGCTGTGAGTAGCAGATAATTTGCTTATTTTTAATTTAGAAAATTTGAGGAGGGTATTCCTTGGAAAATACTTAAATATTTGTACTAGGAAAGTTATAATCTAATAAAAATGTAAAGATGAACATTAGGTCTTCTAGATGTCATTGTCTGGAGATTACATGAGAAGGAAAAGTGAATCTTCTTGGAAAGCCAGGCTTATGGAAGATTCCCGAGTCAGGCAGTGGTAGAGGAAGACTGATTTTTGCAAAGAAGAAAGAAGACAAAGTGTGGAGGTGTTGGTCATAAGCAAACATAAGAGATGCACAACAGATCCATAATCTATCTAATCCTTATAGCCTCTTTCTCCCATTCTATTTTATTTGGTAAATGCAGGTTTGAAATCCTTTATCTGAAAACTTTGGGGCTGACAACACTTTAGAATTAAAAGCTTTCCATATTTTAAAAAAGGAATACAGTATTTATACCATAGAGTACACGACATTTCCAGCCATGTCTGAGGTGTCGCTCTTAAATAAACATGCAGTCTCAGGCTAGGTTCTACAGGAATCAGACTTTGAGACAGAGCTTCAGGGAAGGACATTTATCATTCCTTGGCATGACCCAGACCTGACCATCCTTGAGGTTTCTGAGCCCCAGGTCACCAAGCTTTTCTCAGAAAAATATTACTAAACTTTTCCACTGACAACCAAAACTTGGGAAGGGGACACCAAGAGGTACCCCAATGATCATCTGAATATCAGATATATTGTTCCCTGCCCCCTTGGCGTTACTTCTACTGGTGAAAAACAGTCAATTACTTCTACCAGTGTGCTAACTTCACTCACATTCCGGTCATTTGGAAGAGGAACATGACGAGTCTAGGAGGCAACCCTTAGCTGATAGTTCAGTAGGGCTCCTGCTGTGTCCTAGTGGAAATGTTTCTTTTTGATGGAAGAGCTCCCAGCGTGGCAGGGATGGGAAGCACACATTTGCGAGGTGAGTCACTGAGAGTGATGATAAGCGGGGTTAATGCTGCTTCTGCACTTTGGTTTCTGGACTTATACATTCTACTTACTGGAGACGCACCATCCTATCAAGGCCTTTGAATTAAAGTGGACACTAAGTCCTGAAGGAATGGCGTCATCGTAAAGTATCTTCTCTGAACTTCAGCTTAGCCTTCAGCAGGCTATTCCATTTCTGTATCTGGCCAGAAGCTTCTGGATGGCACTGTGTGTAATACGTCTGGTGAATCACGTCATGGGCCGTCTACAAACCCCCTTTTCTATAGAATGGTTCCTTTGATCTGACATAATATTACATGGAGTCTTGTAGTGATGAATCCTATGTTTTATTGACCCTAGGACAGTGGTGCTGGCTAAGGTATCATGGGTAGGAAAAACGACTCCATAACTGTAATATGTGCCTGTTCTTATCAAAATGAACCACGATACCTTACAAGACGGAAGGAGTCCGGTGTATTCAGCTGGCCTCCCGTGACCAGTTGGTGCCATGTGAACAGATCAGCAATGGTCTCTGTTGCTGGCACGTTGGACATTTTGTGGCTTTGGCAAGTAGGAGGAGCCCAGATGGTTGCATAGCCTCCGACTCTGTCATCATGGAAACTTCTTCTCTGTGTCCACTGTGTCAGCACCAGGGTGGCTGATGCCAGAGGCTGGCTTGTGTAAACTGGACAATTCAGTTTTATTTACCAGGATGTTGAGCTCTGCTTTCATGGTAGAGATCTCTGGTGGGCATTAATATGTGATATGAACATCTCCACAATGAGTGACAATTCTCATATGCCCAATCCCATGTCTCTACCCAGAACTCTTTGAAACTGGTCTTTCAACACAACACTTTTCTTTCCAGTCCCTGATCAGCCAAGCCATTTCTCTTTGCCCATTATTCCATACATATTCTAAGCTTGTGCCACTTCTCTGTGCACACAAAACGGATGAGCAGGGTACCGTCTGAAGCTCTCCTCATTGAGATGATTTCATATCATCTCTGTCTTACCCTGAATGAGGCTCTAGTGCTGTTGCCACCTATTTCTGTCTTGTACCCACATCCCCCGCTTACCCATTCATGAACCCAAACCCCTTCATAAGCTGTTTGTAAAGGATCTTCGTTGCAGCCATAGATGTGAGCCGAGGAAGAGGCACTGGCGCGACAGTGATAGATGACATGAGGGTCATTAGGATCAGCTGCACCCACCAGGCTTTTGATGGTTAAGCAACACCACTGGCCTTTATTGTTTGGGGACTTTATTCATTTCTACTGTTACCAGTGAGCTTAGTCTTATAGCACGTTCTCCTGCCCCAGCCTGAAGAAAAGAGCCACCACCTGCGTTCTTAGTAATGTGGGTGCTCTTCTCACCATTGTAATCCTTGTTGTATTGGAAAATCACGTGACATCTGGGCTCTTTAATTTATTGGCTTTATTAATAATAATTAAAACTATAATGTCGCCATGTCAGTTCAAGTAAATTCCTGCTGCCAAATGAATTTGCAAAAAAAATAACGGTTGGATGTCAGAAGTCTTTGGATTTTGGATTGTGGACAAGAGATTGTCAGATGGACAGAGAAAGTAGCAGAGAATCCTCTCTATGGGATTCTTACGACAACCTTTTATAAGCAAGATGTCACAGTCCTGTACCAAGAGACAGCAATATATCAGTGCTACTTTTTGTTCTCCACATGAGCCCATTCTCCTGTGTCCATCCACATGCCTCTACCTCAGACCTCCTTGAACCTGATCTTTTCATCTTTCTCTTTCCAGGCTCCTGAGCAGCCAAGCCATTTGCCATTGCCCATGATTCCATATATGTAGTAAGCTTGGGCTTAGATATGTAGTGGGTGGTAATTCGGGAACATAGGGGAAGGGATGGAAGCAGAGTAGAGACTGGAGTCTCATGTCACAGCAGATCACACACCTGTGACTTGGGACCAATATGGAACAGGAGGAGTAACATAACCATAGCAGTAAGTTAGAGCGAAGACTGAGAAAATCCTCTGTACCTGGTGGCCACTAGCTAACAACACAAATAATGGTTATAATGAAATAAAACCAAACACGAATTTGAGTTTCGTTATTTTGGAATGCTTATCAAAGATGTGGTAGAAAAAAATTCCTAAGAACTCTTCAGTGTTCATATTTGTAGATTGTTGTCACCTTAAACTCAGTTTACTTAAAATGAAAGAAAACAAACTTCGAGAAAAACAATGGGGCAGCATGCTAATATTTATGTTTCTAGCACTGATACATTTTTCTTAGTCTTAAATTTTGGAATCATCTGTAACTCATATCTCTTTAGATCCTACATTGAACCAATTCCTATCATTCCTCCCTTAAAAGGCATCTGATACTTATTCATTATGTTTTGTTTCCATCTCCAGCTTCTGACTGCAGAAACATGTCTCACTTTTTGATTATGAACTGATATCTTAATTGAGCTTTCCCTATCTAATCAACCCTGCCTACCACCGCTAAATTAGTTTTCCTGAAAATCTATTTTCAGTACCTCATTTCTGGTCAAAAACTATAAAACTATACAAGTAAAAGTTGCTTGTTAAATACCTTTAAAGAATTTTAAAAAGAAAGCCCCAAACTGAGAAAGTATTTTAGCAACACGTTTGAGGGATGAGTGTTGAAACTCGCTACTACATATAAGGGATGCTTCCAACTTAGCAAAAGACAAAGTCTCCAAAGAAAAGTGCGAAAACATCGTGATAATTCACAAAGGAAGAACTATAATCTGACAATACACATGAAAAAAATGTGCAAGTTGATAATAATCAAAATACAAATCAAAATACAACTTACCTTTCTGCACCACCCATAGAGGGGTCCATACAGCATTGTTCTGGGTTCCTATCATAAGTAAATGGAAATTTTCACCATGTCCAGAGCCCTTGATATTCTGCTAATGAGGGAGGAGGATTCCACAAATTCCTTGCAGCAGGAACCCACTTAGGTGGCAACAACCTTGACTTCCAAATGGAACAGTACATCTACAAAAAAAAAAAAGCAGTGGCATCTACATCATAAATATGAAGAGAAACTGGGAAAAGCTTAGAAGCCTTTGCTGGCAGCTTGTGCCGTTGAAAACTCAGCTGATATCGGTATCATATCCCCCAAGATGACTGGTGATTGAGCTGCGCTGAAGTTTGCTGTTGTCACTGGAACCACTCCTACTGCTGGCTGCTTAACTCCTGGAATATTCACCAACCAAATCCAGGCAGCCTTCTGGGGCTCATGACTTCTGGTGGTTACTGATCCGAGGGTTGACCACCAGCCTCTCAGAGAGGCATTTTATGTTAACCCGCCTACAGTATAACACAGTATAACACAGACTGTCCTCTGCACTATGTGAAGGCTCTAGCAGGAAGGACAGAGACCGTCCCCTATAACAACAAAGGGGCTCACGTAGTGAGTCTGATGTGGTAGATGCTGCCCAAGGAAGTTCTGCACATACGTGGCACCTTCTCCTGTGAACACCCATGGGAGGTCACACCTAATCTCTACTCCTTCAGAGGTCTGAAACAGACTGAAAAGGAGGCTCAGGCTGCTTAAAAGGCTGTAACCAAGGAGGGAATTCAGGATGAATGAACTGCTCCAGCTCCCAGATTTACTGCTACTCAATCCCAGGTCCCAGGCTGGTCTGAAGGTTGGCGGGTGCCCTCTGTGCTATCCGGCAGTTCCCTACTGAAGGATGGAGAGCTCAGTCTGCTGCTGGAGAGTGGTCTGCAGCTCACACTGCTTGGGCCACTGGCTGGGCAGTGAATGGAAGCAGGTATTGCAAGAAAAGAAGTTCCCAGAGCATGATCAAGCTTCATTTTTAGCACAGGATAACGTTCCATTTCATGGCACACATATTACATTGTTAAAAAATAACACCCTGGGCTACTTGATTAAAACCATGGGAAAATGACCATGTTTATGGGGAGCAGCAACTTACAAAAAGCGCCCTGGGGGCGACACACTGACCATTTTGGTGGGGGAAGGGGTCCAGTTTCAAAGTCTGACCCATAAGGCATAGGGACAAGTTGTCAAATCTTTAACTTTTTAGTTGCATCTGGAATTTATACAAAACATTAAAAATGTACATTCCCCTCTCTGTCTTTAATGTACTCTAAGGATGATCAATCTGGGGGAGAGGTCCTCCTTTCAAATCACAAGTAGGATCATTTCCAAATTCAAAGACACAGCCATGCTCTCTGTGTCTTAACTTCAGGTGACCTCTGCTGAACCAGGAAGTGTTTTCCTTTCCTGTCAGTGCAGCTTCTCACTCTCCTGTTGCTTCTGCTATTCAGACCTCTTTAATGTGAATGTCAATTGTTTATAGCCAATTGTAGTGTCTGATACACTCAGTGTCCCATTTTCTGATTCATGTTTCAAACGATCTTCAAGGGTTTTATTCATCTGCTTCCGGTTGGTGGCAGTCTTTGAAGCTTCTGAGTTCTTCTCCTGCTTTGATCACATGTAACTGGGGCTTGAGGACCATCTACTGGTTCTCCTTGTGTCTTTCCAACTGCTTCCTCTTGGTGGAGAAGTCTGTGCTACTTCCTGACCTCTTCAACCCCATCTTTTTTAACATCTGAACTCAAAATTTTCTGCATCACTTGGTTTTCCTTCCAGTTCTTTCTCTTCTCCTTTTTCATGAAGAATCTAAGAATCTTAGTTTCTTCTTGCTTTTTTCACTAATTTTTGAAACAGGTGAATTCAAAAGCCTAAATTCTTCACTCTCTTGGTCTCCTTGAAAGTCAGGGTTCTCAAATGTAACTTTAAAACCATCGCTGGTAAGAAAGATTATTAGGAAGGCTCTTCACTTTCTTCTTCTATGTAGATTTTTGCTTCTCTTCCTCTTCCTCAGTTAAGTGCTAGCCCTTTGTTAATTTTTGGCAATTTCTTTAGTGGGACTCTGTGCATGAGTTTCTTCTATTTTCTGTTGGATCTTATATTTCCCATATGCTTCATAAGCAAATGGATTTATCATGCATTTCATGAGTCTTATGATAGACAGAGTCTTATAGCCATGAAAAATCCAGGAATATATGCCCGGAGAAAAAGTGGTTCAATAATATGTGTGAGCCCAATATTTTCAGGGGCTTTCTTGGTGACAAATTTTTAATCATCATAAAAAGTTCTTTCTGTATCCTCTCCTAATTCTTCTGTCAATTTGTCTAAGAAAGAACATATAACCTGGGAACAGAACCCCAAACTAGATTACTGGTTTATTATAAAGGGATATAACTCAGAAACAGCCAGATGGAAGAGATGCATAGATCGAAGTAATGGGAAAGGGCATGGAGCTTTCATGCCATCTCCTAGGGCACCCCTTTCCCTGAATCTCCATGCTCACCAACGCGGAAGCTCCAAGGATAGCGTATATTTGTGAACCAAAACATGAAAAATAGATGTCATATATAAAATTATACTTATGGGGAAGTGAAGCAGCATATTTTAAATTGGAATTGCCTCTGATAATCTAGGACATATGATTGGCTTAGAGACATCATCAGAAAGTGGTGGGAAAATTGTTTTTCTTCTTATGTTCTTTATCACTCTCAGGCTTTCAGTGACAATGAGAAAAATCAGGATAAGCTGTTCTTAAGAATTTGAGGACATCATGGCAAAAGTTAACGATAAAGTAGCAAATATATCAACATTTTCATAATGAAATCATAGGACTAAAAAAGGATGTGACTTTTAGAATGCATTCCATATGCTATGTACCTTCTTATACATTAACTTCTTGAAGCTACATATCCGTTCCATAGGATATATATAGAAAAGAGTTTAGTCTAACTACTTTAGCAGAAATACTAAAGGAAATTAAATACCTCCTAGAAGCTCTAGGAGAGCTGGAAGAGAACCACACTTGGATACTGCACTGACAGGAATAGTACAAGGTAGAAAAACTTCCAAATAGACCTTAGACATGAAACTTATCTGAGAATTTTAATAGCATAAAGAAAATTATTATTAATGGCATCATGAGAAACTATAAGTACATTAGAAAGTATATTCAGTGTCTTCTCTCAACTTTTATATGATTTCCATGTGATTGATCTTCATCCAATTTCATGGCCATTGTAGGTACTCAAAAACAGTGTATGTCCTTCACACTCAATTACATTAGCTTTAATTCTAATGACGTTTAAGCAAATTTTACAAATTAAAAGACACTCAGCAAAATGATTTAGTTATCAGTTAACAGGCTAGAGTAGATTTATTATTTGCTCACAATTATTTGTCTGCTCCCCACTCATGCCATGTTTCCCCACTGGTAGGGAATACACCCTCTTGTTCCATTGACATTGGCTTAGCCATGAGACTTGCTTTAGTCAATGGAGTGTAAGTAGGTGTGACATACACCTATCCAAATAGAAGCTTTAAATGCTTTGCCTGGGTTGGCTCTGTCCTATCTAAGCAGTTGTCCTCTGCCATGAGAACATCATGTCTCAGATGGTGGCTCCTCCTTTAGAATGGATACAGGTATGAGAGGACTCATGCAGCTGGGCTGAGCTCAGTGGAGCCCAGCAAAGAACAGCTTTCAAGTTACATCCACATCGATAAAAAATGTGTCTTGTGGAAAGCTGCTGCAATTTTGGGTTTGTTTCCTGCCATTAGTAAAAGTTGATAATATACGGGTAAACATAATTTCTTAACATAGGGTCAAATTTAGACATTACTACATTTAAAGGGAAAAGTCCTAAGGTTAAGGTTGAATTAAATTGCTTCCACATATCATTGCTAATAATTTACTTCTCTCAGCAAAAAGACCTTACACAAAAGGAGAAGTATATTCCACAGGACACTCAGTCTAAGAGAGTGTGTAGTGTGTATATCACTGTTTATATAATATATGAACACCTTTAGAGAATTTCCTAAGTTGCCTGTTATAATTTTTACTAATCATAATCAGTTTCAGATACAAATAGAAAATAAAACTGAATGTAGAATTAGGAAATCATGATAGTATGAATTTGCCTTAAAACAATGATAAAATTTCTATGAACTGAACCTTATTACTATTGCTGGGAATACTCAATTATAAGCCAAAGGTTTTTTCCTCCTAAAATTTTAATCCTCAGATAAGAGGATATAGTTATTTTATATCCAAGGTCTTACAAAGTCTAGTTATGGCAGACCTTCTCTCAATTTACTAAATTTTGATTAATCAAATACAGTTTGGGAAAGAAGACACATTAGTCTGAAACCACATATGTCAATATTAGTATTAAATGATTAACTGAATAAATTGGTGAACAAAACAAGAAGAAACTTTAATACATATTTCTTCATTACTCTCACTGGGATGACTTCACAATTGTAAGTGTTTCATTGTAAACAAGGCTTCTAAAATTTACTTAAAAAGCAAAGCAGAAAGTGTGGTTATGTTTTGGAGATCATAAACACATGTACATAGGACAATATAAAATAATGTATTAATGTTTTCTGATTGTATACTCTCAGGGTAAATTTTCCAGTGAGAATAACATATACTGATCCAACACATGTTGTATCTCAAAAAATGTGGTCTGGCAAAATTAAGTTCTCTCAACAAAGAGGATTCAGCAAGCAACTCTGAGGGTGATGATACTACATTGTAAGATACATATGAAAAGCTTGAATAAAATATTTTCAAAAAATGTGGAAAAGCATACTTTTATATAAATAAGGTAATTATATAAGTGAATTTGAATATTTTATAACTTATTTAATAAATTAAATATTAAAAGTTAATATTTTACAATTATGTATTTATAATTAAATATTAACATGGTATAGTTAGTAAAAAAGCCACAAACCTAATTTTGGACCTCCTCCTTGGGAAGATGGGAGATGGCTTTATAATTTGAGTTAACTCATAGTAGGAATGCATGGTATCTAACTCCTTTCTGGACCAATTCCTTTTAATATTTACTAAATAGTATTACTTAATCTCTCATCCCTTTTCCACTCAAGATCAGTTCACCCATTTAATAATCAATTAATCAGTCTAGAATGTAATTTACAAGAGGAAATGTCCATGTCTCCTAATTCCAGGAGCCTAAAGGTTAGATTGAAAGGCATAGCTCCTATTTAATCATTCATGTTTGATTAATTTTCTTTTGATGAAGAAGAAGACAGAATTCAACAGCCAAAGGGTAAGATGTCATCTCAGACTCAGATCAACCCTTTGTTAATTAAGACATTGCTGGGCCCAATTAGACAAGTAAAGATTCAATTACTGTCACTGGTAAAGGGAGGCAGCTAATTGGTTTCCTTCAACCACCACAATTTAAATTGAATTTTCATTAAAACTACAGGAGGGCAGACAGTAGAAGCAAGAACTACAATCCTGCAGCCTGTGGAATGAAAACCACATTCACAGAAAGGTAGACAAAATGAAAAGTCAGAGGTCTATGTACCAGATGACAGAACAAGATAAAACCCAGAAAAACAATTAAATGAAGTGGAGATAGGCAACCTTCCAGAAAAAGAATTCAGAATAATGATAGTGAAGATGATCCAGGACCTCGGATAAAGAATGGAGGAAAAGAGTGAGAAGATTCAAGAAATGTTTAACAAAGACCTATAAGAATTAAAGCACAAACATGTAGAAGAATTAAAGAACAAACAAACAGGATGAAAAATACAATACCTTAAATGAAAAATACACTAGAAGGAATCAATAGCAGAATAGCTGAGGCAGAAGAACAGATAAGTGACCTGGAAGACAGAATGGTGGAATTCACTGCTGCAGAACAGAAGAAACAAAAAAGAAATAAAAACAGCCTAATAGACTTCTGGGACAACATTAACTGCACCAACATTCGCATTATAGGGGTCCCAGAAGAAGAAGAGAAAGATAAAGGACCCAATAAAATATTTGAAGAGATTATAGTTGAAAACTTCCTTAACATGGGAAAGAAAATTGTCACCCAAGTCCAGGAAATGCAGAGAGTCCTAGGCAGCATAAACCCAAGGAGAAACATGCTGAGACACATAGTAATCAAACTGACAAAAATTAAAGACAAAGAAAAATTATTAAAAGCAACAAGGGAAAAATGGCAAATAGCATACAAGGGAACTCCCATAAGGTTAACAGCTGATTCCTCTACAGAAAATCTACAAGCCAGAAGGGAGTGGCACGGTGTATTTAAAGTGATGAAAGGGAAGAACCTACAACCAACATTACTCTAGCCAGCAAGGATTTCATTCAGATTCAACAGAGAAATCAAAAGCTTACAAAAAAGCAAAAGCTAAGAGAATTCAGCACCACCAAACCAGCCTCTACAACAAATGCTAAAGGAACTTCTCTAAGTGGGAGACACAAGAAAAGAAAATGACCTACAAAAACAAAGCCAAAACAATTAAGAAAAAGGTAATAGGAACATACATATCAATAACTACCTTAATTATAAATGGATTAAATGCTCTAACCAAAAGACATAGGCTGGCTGAACGGATATAAAAACAAGACCCTTATACATGCTGTCTAAAAGAGACCCACTTCAGACCTAGGGACACATACAGACTGAAAGTGAGGGGATGGAAAAAGATATTCCATGCAAAAGGAAATCAAAAGAAAGCTGGAGTAGCAATCCTCATATCAGACAAAATAGACTTTAAAATAAAGACTATTGCAAGAGACAAAGAAGGACACTACATAATGATTAAGGGATTAATCCAAAAAGATATAACGATTGTAAACATTTATGCACCCAACATAGGAGCACCTCAATACATAAGACAAATGCTAACAGCCATAAAAGGGGAAATAAACAGTAACACAATCATAGTAGGGGACTTTAACACCCCATTTTCACCAATGGACAGACCATCCAAAATGAAAATAAATAAGGAAACACAAGCTTTAGATGATACATTAAAAAATATGGACTTAATTCATATTCATAGGACATTCCATTCAAAAACAATAGATTACATTTTCTTCTCAAGTGCTCATGGAACACTTTCAGGATAGATCATATCTTGTGTCACAAATCAAGTCTTGGTAAATTTAAGAAAAATTGAAATCGTATCAACCATCTTTTCCAATCACAATGCTTTGAGATTAGATATCAATTACAGGAAAAAATCTCTGAAAAATACAAACGAATGGAGTCGAAATAATACACTACTAAATAACCTAGAGATCATTGACGAAATCAAAGAGGAAATCAAAAAGTACCTAGAAACAAATGACAATGAAAACACGATGACCTAAAACCTATGGGATGCAGCAAAAGTAGTCCTAAGAGGGAAGTTTATAGCAACACAATCCTACCTCAAGAAAAAAGAAAAATCTCAAATAAACAGTCTAACCTTATACCTAAAGGAACTAGAGAAAAAGAACAAACAAAACCCAAAGTTAGTACAAGGAAAGAAATCATAAAGATCAGAGCAGAATTAAATGAAATAGAGACAAAGAAAAGGATAGCAAAGATCAAGAAAACTAAAAGCTGGTTCTTTGAGAAGTAACAAAATTGATAAACCATTAGCCAGACTCCTCAAGAAAAAAAGGAGAAGACTCAAATCAATAGAATTAGAAAGGAAAAAGGAGAAGTAACAACTGACACTGCAGAAATACAGAGGATCATGTGAGATTACTACAAGCAACTATATGCCAATAAAATGGACAACCTGGAAGAAATGGACAAATTCTTCAAAAAGCACAACCTTCTGAGACTGAACCAGGAAGAAATAGACAATATACACAGACCAATCACAAGCACTGAAATTGAGACTGTGATTTAAAATCTTCCAACAAACAAAAGCCCAGGACCAGACGGCTTCACAGGGGAATTCCATCAAACATTTAGAGAAGAGCTGACACCTATCCATCTCAAACTCTTCCAAAATATAGCAGAGGGAGGAATACTCCCAAACTCATTCTAAGAGGCCGCCATCACCCTGATACCAAAACCAGACAAAGATGTCACAAAGAAAGAAAACTACAGGCCAATATCACTGATGAACATAGATGCAAAAATCCTCAACAACATCCTAGCAAACAGAATCCAACAGCACATTAAAAGGATCATACATCATGACCAAGTGGAGTTTATCCCAGGAATTCAAGGATTCTTCAATAACACAAATCAATCAATGTGATAAACCATTTTAACAAATTGAAGGAAAAAAACCAAAAGATCATCTCAATAGGTGCAGAAAAAGCTTTTGACAAAATTCAACACCCATTTATGATAAAAACCCTCCAGAAAGTAGGCAGAGAGGGAACTTACCTCAACATAATACAGGCCATATATGACAAACCCACACCCAACATCATTCTCAATGGTGAAAAGCTGAAACCATTTCCTCTAAGATCAGGAACAAGAAAAGGTTGCCCACTGTCACCAATATTATTCAATGCAGTTTTGGAAGTTTTAGCCACAGCACCCAGAGAAGAAAAAGAAATAAAAGGAAACCAAATGGGAAAAGAATAAATAAAGCTGTCATTGTATGCAGATGACATGACACTACATAGAGAATCCTAAAGATGCTACGAGAAAACTACTAGAGCTAATCAATGAATTTGGTAAAGTAGAAGGATACAAAATTAATGTACAGAAATCTCTTGCAGTCCTATACACTAATGATGAAAATCTGAAAGAGAAATTAAGGAAATACTCCCATTTACCATTGCAACAAAAAGAATAAAATACCTGGGAATAAACCTACCTAAGGAGAAAAAGACCTGTATTCAGAAAACTATAAGACACTGATGAAAGAAATGAAAGATGCTACAAACAGATGGAGACATATACCGTGTTATTGGATGGGAAGAATCAACATTGTGAAAATGACCCTTCTACCCAAAGCAATCTACATATTCAATGCAATCCCTATCAAACTACCACTGGCATTTTTCACAGAACTAGAACAAAAAATTTCACAATTTCTATGGAACACAAAGACCCCGAATAGCCAAAGCAATCTTGAGAATGAAAAACTGAGCTGGGGGAATCAGGCTCCCTGACTTCAGACTATACTACAAAGCTACAGTAATCAAGACAGTATGGTACTGGCACAAAATCAGAAATATAGATCAACGGAACAGGATAGAAAGCCCAGAGATAAACCCTCGCACATATGGACACCTTATCTTTGATAAAGGAGGCAACAGTACACTGTGAAGGAAAGACAGCCTCTTCAATAAGTGGTGCTGGGAAAACTGGACAGGTACATGTAAAAGTATGAAATTAGAACACTCCCTAACACCATACACAAAAATAAACTCAAAATGGATTAAAGACCTAAATGTAAGGTCAGACACTATCAAACTCTTAGAGGAAAACATAGGCAGAACACTCTATGACAAAAATCACAGCGAGATCCTTTTTGACCCATCTCCTAGAGAAATGGAAATAAAAACAAAAATAAAAAAATGGGACCTAATTAAACTTAAAAGCTTCTGCACAGGAAAGGAAACCATAAACAAGACCAAAAGACACCTCTCAGAATGGGAGAAAATATTTGCAAATGAAGCAACTGACAAAGGATTAATCTCCAAAATTTATAAGCAGCTCAATAACAAAAAAACAAACAACCCAATCCAAAAATGGGCAGAAGACCTGAATAGACATTTCTACAAAGAAGATATATAGATTGCCAACAAACACATGAAAGTATTCTCAACATCATTAATGATTAGAGAAATGCAAATCAAAACTACAATGAGATATCATCTCACACCAGTCAGAATGGCCATCATCAAAAAGTCTACAAACAATAAATGCTGGCGAGGGTGTGAAGAAAAGGGAACACTCTTGCACTGTTGGTGGGAATGCAAATTGATACAGCCACTATGGAGAACAGTATGGAGGTTCCTTAAAAAACTACAAGTAGCACTACCATACGACCCAGCAATCCCACTACTAGGCATATACCCTGAGAAAACCATAATTCAAAAAGAGTCATGTACCAAAATATTCATTGCATCTCTATTTACAGTAGCTAGGACATGGAAGCAACCTAAGTGTCCATCAACAGATGAATGGATAAAGAAGATGTGGCACATATATACAATGGAATATTACTCAGCCATAAAAAGAAACGAAATTGAGTTATTTTTAGTGAGGTGGATGGACCTAGAGTCTGTCATACAGAGTGAAGTAAGTCAGAAAGAGAAAAACAAATACCATATGCTAACACATATATATGGAATCTAAGAAGAAAAAAAAGGTCATTAAGAACCTAGGAGTAAGATGGGAATAAAGACACAGACTACTACAGAATGGACTTGAGGATATGGGGAGGGGGAAGGGTAAGGTATGACAAAGTGAGAGAGTGGCATGGACATATATACACTACCAAACTTAAAACAGATAGCTAGTGGGAAGCAGCTGCATAGCACAGGGAGATCAGCTCAGTGGTTTGTGACCACCTAGAGGTGTTGGATAGGGAGTGTGGGAGGGAGGGAGACGCAAGAGGGAAGAGATATGGGAACATATGTATATATATATAACTGATTTACTTTGTTATAAAGCAGAAACTAACACACCATTGTAAAGCAATTATACTCCAATAAAGATATTTTTAAAAATCTACAAACAACAAATGCTGGAGAGGCTGTGGAGAAAAGGGAACCCTCTTGCACTACTGGTGGGAATGTAAATTGATACAGCCACTCCGGAGAACAGTATGGAGGTTCCTTAAAAAACTAAAAATAGAGCTACCATACCACCCATCAATCCCACTCCTGGGCATATACCTTGAGAATACCATAATTCAAAAAGAGTCAGGTACTGTGTTTTTCATTGCAGGTCTATTTACAATAGTCAGGACATGGTAGCAACCTAAGTGTCTACTGACAGATGAATGGATAAAGAAGATGTGGCACATATATACAATGGAATATTACTCAGCCATAAAAAGAAATGAAATTGAGTTATTTGTATTAAGGTGGATGGACCTAGAGTCTGTCATGCAGAGTGAAGTAAGTCAGAAAGAGGAAAAACAAATACTGTGTTCTAACACATATATATATGGAATCTAAAAAAAAAAAAAAGAAAAGAAAAAAAATTGTTCTGAAGACCCTAGGGGCAGGACAGGAATAAATATGCAGATACAGAGAATGAACTTGAGGCCACGGGGAGGGGGAAGGGTAAGCTGGGATGAAGTGAGAGAATGGCATGGACATATATACACTACCAAATGTAAAATAGATAGCTAGTGGGATGCAGCCGCATAGCACAGGGAGATCAGTTCGGTGTTTTGTGACCACCTAGAGAGGTGAGATAAGGAGGGTGTGAGGGAGACTCAAGAGGGAGGAGATATGGGGATATATGTATACATATAGCTGATTCACTTTGTTATATAGCATAAACTAACACAATATTGTTCAGCAATTATATTCCAATAAAGATGTTAAAATATATATATATAAACCACATGATCATCTCAATAGATGCAGAAAGAGCTTTGGATAAAATTCAACACCCATTTATGATAAAAACCCTCCAGAAAGTAGGCATAGAGGGAACCTACTTCAACATAATAAAGGCCACATCCAACAAACCCACAGGAAACATCATTGTCAACATTGAAAAACTGAAAGCCTTTGCTCTAAGATCAGAAAGAAGTCAAGGATGTCCACTCTTGCCACTAGTATTCAGCATAGTTTTGGAAGTCCTAGCCACAACATTCAGAGGAAAAAGAAATAAAACTATTTCAAATTGGAAAAGAAGTAAAACTGTCACTGTTTGCAGATGATATGATATTATACATAGATAATCCTAAAGATGACACCAGAAAACTACTAGAGCTAATCAATGAATTTGGTAATGTTGCAGAATACAAAATTAATGCACAGAAATCTCTTGCATTCCTATACACTAACCAAAATCAGAAAGATGAATTAAGGAAACAACCCCATCCACCATTGTAACAAAAAGAATAAAATACCTAGCAACAAACCTACTTAAGGAGGTAAAAGACCTGTACTCAGAAAACTATAAGACACTGATGAAAGAAATCAAAGATGACACAAACAAATGGAGAGATATACCATGTTCTTTGATCGGAAGACTAAATATTGTGAAAATGACTATTCTACCTAAAGCAATCTACAGATTCAATGCACTCCCGATCAAAGTACCAATGGCATTTTTTACAGAACTAGAACAAAAAATCTTGAAATTTGTATGGAGACACAAAAGACCACGAATAGCCAAAGCTATCTTGGGGGAAAAAAACGGAGTTGGAGGAATCAGACTCCCTGTCTTCAGACTATACTACAAAGCTACAGTAATCATGACAATATGGTAGTGGCACAAAAAACAAAATGTAGATCAATGGAACAGGATAGAAAGCCTAGAGATAAACCCAGGCACCTATTGTCAACTAATCTGTGACAAAGTAGGCAGGGATATATTGAAGAAAAGAAAGTCTCTTCAATAAGTTGTGCTGGGAAAACTGGACAGTTACATGTAAAAGAATGAAATTAGAACACTCCCTAACACCATACACAAAAATAAACTCAAAATGGATTAAAGACCTAAATATAAGGCCAGACACTATCAAACTCTTAGAGGAGAACATAGGAAGAACACTCTGACATAAATATCAGAAATATCCTTTTTGACCCACCTCCTAGAGTAATGGAAATAAAGACAAAAATAAACAAATGGGACCTAATGAAACTTAAAAGCTTTTGCACAGCAAAGGAAACCATAAACGAGACCAAAAGACAACCCTCAGAATGGGAGAAAATATTTGCAAATGAATCAACTGACAAAGGATTAATCTCCAAAATATATAAACAGATCATGCAGTTCAATATTAAAAAAACTAACGACCCAATCAAAACATGGGCAAAAGACCTAAATAGACATTTCTCCTAAGACATACAGATGGCCAAGAGGCACATATAAAGCTGCTCAACATCACTAATTATTAGAGAAATGGAAATCAAAAATACGAGGTATCACCTCACACCGGTTAGAATGGGCATTAGCAGAAAACCTACAAACAAGAAATGCTGAAGGAGGTGTGGAGAAAAGGGGACCCTCTTGCACTGTTTGTGGATTTGTAAATTGATACAGCCACTACGGAGAACAGTATAGAGGTTTCTAAAAAAAATAAAAATAGAACTACAATATGACCCAGTGATCCCAATACTGGGCAGATACCCAGAGAAAACCATAATTCAAAAAGGCACATGCACCCCAATGTTCATTGCAGTGCTATTTACAATAGCCAGGTCATGGAAGCAACCTAAATGCCCATCGACAGAGGAATGGATAAAGAAGATGTGGTACATATATACAATGGAATATTACTCAGCCATAAAAAGGAATGAAATTGGGTCATTTGCAGAGACGTGAATGGACCTAGAGACTGTCACACAGAGAGAAGCAAGTCAGAAAGAGAAAAACAAATATATATTAACGCATGTATGTGGAATCTAGAAAAATGGTACAGATGAACTAGTTTTCAAGGCAGAAGTAGAGACACAGATGTAGAGAACAAAAGTATGGACACCAAGGGGGGAAAGTGGAGGCAGGGAGTGGTCGTGATGGTGGCATGAATTGGGAGGTTGGGACTGACATATATACACTAATATGTATAAAATAGATAACTAATAAGAACCTGCTGTATTAAAAAATAATAAAATAAAAATTTTAAAAAAGAGACAAGAAAACAAACAAAAAACCAAAAGCAAACAAAAAAAAAATCATGCCAAGTTCAACTTACTGATTATTTATCAATTGTAGTACTATTTGTACTTAATTAAGTGTGCATATAAAAAAAAACCTACAGAGGCATATTTCTTCAAAAATGGCTAAAAAAGGCTATATAATCCTCTTTTGGGATCTTTTTCCCCATAGTTCTAAAGTTCCAAAATCATAGGTTGACTTTTACTATTAAGTGAAAACACACAAATACTTTCCTGTTGACCTCTGAGTAGATTAATATGAGCCTATGTGGGTTAATCCTTCCAGAATAACATTTGGTAGGACTATCAATGTTATACTAGGAACTGAAACCCATGTTGTCTCCAGAAAAACATGGCAGAAATATGATAATCCAACGATTCTCTTGGAACCTACTTGCAAAAATTTAACTTTGACCCCTTCAGACTAACTTGATCCCATACTAGATTTAAAAGACTAGTCTTTTGAAAAAGTGCTCGTATTTTTGGACAATTCGATCTAAAAACATTATAAACATTGAACATGTTTGTAAATTTTATTGGCTTCTACTCCCACTTTTGATCTCTTTTGCTGAGCAACAAGTTCTTACGCCAAACTAATCGTCCCCAACAAATCCCTTGTTTCTTCACACTGTGGAAGATGTGTCATATATGCTTGGCAAATCTGCTGTACACCTTCGCTCTTTGAAGCGTAGTCTGTGGTCACACGTGGCTCACAGAGGAGCAGACTAGAAATGAAGACTCTCAGGCTCCACCTCAGACCTACTGTATCAGAATTCGCACCTTTAAGAGTAACCCTAGATGGCTGGTTTGCACTTTAAAGGTTGAAGAAAACTCCTCTTAGGACTTCTTTGTAATTACTCTTTGGAACAACAGTTCTCAGCCCTAGCTGCACACTAGAATCATCTGGGGAACTTTCAAAATTCCTAGTCCTGTTGCCCAGGGCACACACTTGTCTACAGCAGAATCACTGGACATGGTCCAGGTATCAGTATATTTTAATGGTCCCCTGGTGATTTCAATGTGCAATCAAGATTGAGACTCTTTAGAGTGAATCAGAATCACCTGGTGATATTCTCAAAACACAGATTCTGGCCCTCAAATGCCCCGAATTCCTGATTTAGTAGGAATGGGTAGAATCTAAAATGTACCTTGAACAAGTTCCAAGTTACTCCTGCTGCTACGCACGTAGCCATGCTTTGAGAAAAACGAACTTAGAGGATGTGACTCAGAGCGGAAAATTTCAAAAATTGTTGCCTAGGAAAAAGTATTACTCTATCTCCAGCCTATCTCCTGCTATTCCTTATAAATAAATTGATCAATTCAATATTTATGAGCCTCTGACACCCGGAACTTCTTTACTCTGAAACCCTTATCTTTACTATTCTTCAGAAACCCAATCACCGAGCCACATCATGGCTATTTTTTTCAGCACCCAGAACAGTTCCACCAAAAAAAAGTCAGACTTCATACTAGATAGATACACTTGAACACAACCCAAGAAACACTGACAGCATACCCTTCTTTCTGGATGTTTTCAGCCCAATAAATGACATCACCGTTTACCTCAGCTGTGTGATCTATTATGTCCAAGAGTCATCTTTGATTCTCTTTTCTCTTTACATTATGCCCAATATGCCAACAAGTTCTACTGATCATTTCCCTGTAACACCCTTAATCATATCTTCTCTTTTCCCTATTTACTAAGAGCAATCATCTTAGTCTCTGTTTACTCACAGATGGTTGTGTCTCTCCCTATCCTCAACCAGTCAGGCACTGACTGAATTGTTAAAATACAAACTGCTTGTCACACACAAATCTTGCTTCCACAATTAAAAAGTGCCAATATTTCTCCATGACACATAAAATAAAATCCAAAATAAATAGGGCATTCAGAATACTTCCACAATCTTATCTTCTCCCTCAGTACACCTTTCCAGTCTATCTCCCACGCTTTTCTTCATAAGCCTGCTGAATTTCCAAACCCACTGAATCGCTCATGATTCCATAAACATGCTATTTCCATTCTTTTACATATATGTATATCAAATAGAATATGTAATATATATTCTACGTAGTTCTATATAATTCTATAATATATAACTAGAAACCATCTCTCCACTGTTGTTTTAAAATACAATTCAGTCTTTAAGACTCAGGTCTCATATTTCCTCAAATTCAAAGTCTTCCTCAATACCTTTGAGTAGAAAAATAACTTATTCCATTTTACCATTTAGTATTTTCCTATTGATAGTTTTACATCAGTATGTCTTTCTGTATTCACAATAGTGTCCCTCACAGCATTTAGCAATATCTGGCTCTCAAAAAAATTGTTGCATTTGTTATTACATAAATGGCAGAATTGTCATCAAATAGTAATTCTCTGCCCTTCAATATTGTTACTATGCCCCACTTCAAACATATACGAAAAAAGATAGACTCAGGGAAAATTCTCTCTTTAGTGTAGACAGGGAATTCTTTTCCATTAGTTCATATGGATTAGATAATCCTGGCGATGCCATTAGCAGTTACTGCAGTTCTCTAAAAGTGTAAGTTCAAAGTCATCAATCAGGTTTCCAAAGCCATATTTTAGCCCATTCCTATAATAAGAAAAGAATTGGGGTAGGAAAATGATGGGGAAATCTTTTTTCTCATTAGGTAACAACTATATTCCTGCCACTATGAAACTAATAAAAATGACCATTTATTTTCTGTCAATTTCAAGTACAGCTCTTTCACATACATTTTTATACCAACATCGAGATTGAGAGAAAATTTTCCTGTTTTTCCAGTTGAGTAAACTGAGACACAGGGAAACTAAATAATTTCCATGTCAGATAATTAGTGACAGGCTTAAGATATAGCTAGTAGTCTGCTTTTTAACACACCAGAAGACTTTACAGCCAATAGCTGCTTTCCATTTCAATTACATGTGTAGTCTGGAGCATGCTGAGAGCATGATAAATGATATAATGTTTGTTATACTACTGAAGTCCAGAACTGGAGGACAAAACTACAGAATTAAACTAAAACCAACTTCATAGAAAGATATTAAACTAGCAAATATTTACACGTTCTAAATTTACAAATTACTAATAGCAATTTAGTAACTGAATTTTGTATTTAATATTACTAAATTAAATATTACTAAATAAATTACTAATATTACTAATTACAAATATATTTCAAGAAAAATAAGTGAATCTTCTTAAAAGGATCATTTGAATGTCAGCATGAGTCAGAGTAAGAAAAAGACAACACCTTAACTAGTTCAGAAGTTACCCAGCTAATACTGTGATGTAATCACAAAAATTAATTCAGAAACAACCAAATTATTCAGAAGACGAGAGGTAAGAATATAAAATATATATAGACAGCTTCATTAAGTTTATTATCTCCTTCCCTGCCTTAATAAAGACAGCAGATTAAATGTAGTTAAGCATTTACTTGATGACTCAGGGTAATTATTTTATACCAGTTCTGTACTACAGTATGGAAACATTCCTTCTCCTCCCCCATCCTTGACGTGATACTATGTGTAAGCTGTATCTTCCTTTTTGCCAAAAATTCTGGCAGACATCTATGTTGTTCTCATCGCTCCTATGTCTTTTTCTCTTTGACCTGTCACTTGCTATTGCTGTCAGACTTTTTTTTTTGTTTCTTTGTTATCCCATGGTTCATTTCTATTCTCCAGTTGTAAATTAGGATGGATTTGAGAATTATCAGGAGATTTCAGAAAACCAAACCATAAAACTATCAGAAAAATGCTGTCAAATATAGAAATTTGTTCTTTTCATTTTCACTTGAGAAAATAGTATGGGGAAAAAAAAACAGTAAAAGAATAGGATCTGTTCCAGTAAAACAAGGAAGGTCAGTCACGCTGGAAGTAGAATCACAAAGGGACCCTGATTTGATATACAAAAAGCCATCCTGTACTATTCCGAGGATCTTGGACATGGGGAAATAAATGTGACCTTGTAGGTTATTGAGACCTGAGAATTGCCCTATTGAAGAAAGAAAAAAGACTTTAGAGCCTAAGACCAACCCTGAATTAGGGATGAAATTTTTAAGGAGCCACTCTCTTTGAAAAGGTAAGGATTGTATTCCAGATGAAAGCAAGTCTAGCAAGACAGTCAGCCCATGCAGGATCTTTTAGAGGTAACACGTTTTCTTGAACATCAGCATCCAGTCTTGGGTTTCCTGTCCATCTCCCATATCAGTATTTCAGATTAAAATTCCCTCTGATGAGCAGAAACTTTCACTGAGTCTGTAACCTTTGTTCTTGGTTCACTTATGAGAAATCATGGCAAAGGGCAGTAAAGAGAAGTGGGACCTTCCCTATACGACAGTCACAGTAATAATGGGAGGATAGTGGCGCTGGTGTTTTGAGATGTTAATCACAGTGAAGCACCCCAGACAGCCCTGAGGGTGGCAGGGAGAAGAAGGCAGTGTGGAGAAGCAACTGCCACTTGGTTTGAAAGGCATGTGTGAAATATGCTTTTTTTTTTTTTACTTCTTACTGTACCACAGAAAGATGACCCTTAAATAGGAGAGGTCACAAGTTACAAATTGAATTATAATAAATACACTTTATAACTACTGTTTATTTCATTAATTTCACTTACAGTGCTTTCCTGATTTGTTCAAGATCATTTCAGAAGTCTGAGGTTGCTGTAAAGCGCTTATCTGTTTAGTGGTCACTTTAAGCACCAGTATCGTCACGTACGTTTGCCAAAGTTAAGTAAAAGATAAAAATCTGGGGGTGCTCTGGAAAGTGAGTGTCTGCTGCCCTGGATCCACACAGTTAATAACCACACACACACACACACACACACACACACACACACACACACACACACGGACTCCAGAAAGAAAGAAAGAGTACGCAGTCTGTGCTGTAAATCATTTTCTTATTTTTATAACGTGCACATTTAGACATTTTGCTGGTCTAATTTATCCTTATCTGTTAAAAGCATACATCATGTTCTTCTCAAGCAAACTGTTGTCATAAATATTTAAATATCTAAGGTGGATTGCAGTACATTAGAGGTATATTTTAAGATCATATTTTTATTTGGGAGCTTTCATACTCTATTAGAGAATGTGCTATTAATCATTAACTAGGATGAACTGAAGAGCCATATTGAAACTGCAACACAAGGATTAGTTCTCTACTGGAAATTAGAAGACAGAGTAAGAATTTGAAATTAATCAGCCCCCAATTTTTGGTATCTCTGA
Source organism: Kogia breviceps (assembly GCF_026419965.1). Taxonomy (NCBI): domain Eukaryota; kingdom Metazoa; phylum Chordata; class Mammalia; order Artiodactyla; family Physeteridae; genus Kogia; species Kogia breviceps. The sequence goes on along the minus strand of NC_081315.1, from coordinate 121,894,305 downwards.
ATATGTATCTTTCTGAACCAAACTTCAGAATGGAGTGTTGCCGTTTTGTGTCAATAGCTGTGCTGTCTAATATGGTAGCCACTAACCATATGTGGACATTTGAATACAAGTTTAAGTTAACTGCAGTTAAATAAAATAAAAATTTTGTCCCTCAGTTACACTAACCATATTTCAGGTGCCCAACAGTCATGTTTGGCTAGTGGCTACCATATTGAATACAGATGTAGAACATGTCCATCATCTCAGGAAGTTCTATTGAAAAGTGCTGGTATATAGGATGATTTTCCTTTTTTCCTTCTACATTACCCAGGTACACATTAAAAGATAAGCCATTATGGCAACATTTGAGAACGGCATACCCCAATATTCTGGCTAGCTAAAACGGAAGACAGTTTAGTGATACAAACACATCTTTTTTTCCCACCTTTTCTTTCCTGGACTTAAGACACAGTAAGGTTTAAATGCTTTCAGAATTTGTTCAGTCCTCACGGTTAGCTAGGTTATGAGTATACCCTTGAAAAAGGAAATCCAGTTGCTTATTTTCCCCATATACTGGGATACTATTTCTTGGATTCAGCCTTGGGGAATGATAATATACAATTTGGGAAATAAGATTAAAGAAAAGTGCAGTCCCCTCCCCTGCCAGGTAACAGGAGAGCAGAGAGACATATACTTGTTTATGGACCATCAAATAGTTCCATGAATTAAAGATCCTTGCACTAAATTCAGGTCTCTTCTGTGAATTCCCAATGGGTATTAAATTTAAATATCTCTCAGGTTCTCACCATAAGGCCATTAGGACAAACATAAGGCCTTTGTTGGTATAATTTCCTTTCTCTTCCTCCAGGTAATTGTATTTTGAAAAGGTAATCAAGATTAGGAATTGCCTTCATTCAGGCAGAGATGGGATTTAGGTAATGGGTATAACCGATTAAGAAATGCTCTACGTAGTTGAAGATGAGAAATCTACTAACTGGTCTGAGGCATCACATTAATGTAATGGACGGTGGACAGAGAGGTTCTAGTCTGAGTACCAGCCTATTATAGCCACAGAGATGTTGAGATTTTGTGGAGTCTCAGAGTGAGCAAAAAACCACCAAGACTTAGGTTTCTAGGGAGCTGTTGAAGAAAAGAAATACACCAGAGGTTGAGCTGTGGATTAGTTGTGCCTTGAGCGCTCAACAGTCAGGGGTTCTGTCAAGATTTGAAAACAATGCCATCTGACAGTCATTAGCTTGAATTCTCAGCAGGTCTTGGAAGCTTTGAACTTTCTGGTGATTATGTGCCCTTTATCCAGTCTTTTGCCACCATACGTGCTTTTTTTAGTCAGAGTATGTTACATTAACTGGTTTCAGAAGTCTGGGTGACCCAAATATACAACTCTAATGTCTCAAATAAAGAACATAGGACTGTAATTGAATAATGCCATGTTGCATACTTGAATACTATGAATATTATGAATACTATGCAGTTACGATTTGACATATGGTTAATATGGTGTGTCTGGATGTGTTACTTGAATATGGTCAAGAACTTAGAAGGAACCCATCCATACAAATCACAATTACTGCTCCTGCTGATAGATTATCTGGGAGGAAATAAAAGGATATCTTAGGGAAGCCAGCTCTGGTGAATCTGTGGCAGAGACCCTGCCTCATATGACCTCTCAGACTACCCGACATATTGACATCACTTCATTATGATGCTACCAAGTAGAACTTTACCTGGTCCCAAAGAAACTTTCCTTTTTTATCATAGAAAATCTTCTGAGAAGGGTAAAATGACCTGTACAATAAGCTAGTAAAAATTACTTCAACTAGATTGTTCTTGTACAAAGGCCTTGCCCATATCATCTAAACCATGGGTGGGAAAGTAGTTGGAAAACTAATTTGTAGCAAGAGCATTTTATTTATTCTGTAGTTCAGAATAGGGAGGTTCTGGGGTATAACTTAGGAGACAGTGACCAGGAGTTGCTATAGGATTGCTTAGCATATACCATATCTGTGATTTAGCAGGACCAGAGATCCTGTAAGTTAGCTCAGGGAATCAAGGAATAGCGGGAAACACACTGTCTTACAAAACAGCCCAACATGTGGTAATATTAGTAAGCACCTTAATCACTTAGCTTTAAAAAAAAAAGAGAGAGCCCTATTTAGTGGGAAAAGAACAAACCCATCCTTATACACCTATATATAAGGCCAGTCCATATACCCTATATTTAAACATGTAAAAGTTATAAATTAGAATAACAAATTGTTAAATTGTCCCCTGTAGACAATTAAATCTTCACAATTAAAATGTTTTAATGTGAATAAAATCATTGTTTTTATATTATTGAAAGTTGGCACAAGAAAATCAAAGACAACTAAATCTTTTTCTGCCCACCTTTTGATGTTCTACTGATGGGCCGACAATGTTTGAATAATAAATGGAACATTGATAATTTATAAATGATTTATATTTAGCTCATAAGATTTATTTATCTTACATACATTAAAATCACTATTCTGGGATAAAGAAGATGTGGTGTGTGTGTGTGTGTATGTATATATATATATATATATATATATATATATATATATATATATACACAATGGAATACCATTCATCCAATAAAAAGAATGAAATAATGCCATTTGCAGCAACATGGATAGAACTAGAGTTTATCATACTAAGTGAAGTCAGAAAGAGAAAGACAAATGCCATATGATATCACTTATATGTGGAATCTAAAATATGACACAAATGAACTTATTAACGAAATAGACTCACAGACATAGAGAAGAGACTTATGATTGCTAAGGAAGAGGAGAGGTGGGGAGGGATGGATTGGGAGTTTGGGATTAGCAGATGCAAATAATTATAAAATGGATAAACAACAAGGTCCTACTATATAGCAAAGGGAACTATATTCAATATCCTATGATAAACCATAATGGAAAAGAACAGGTAATAGACTATATATATATTCTATTGTATATATAATTGAATCACTTTGCTGTATACCAGAAAGTAACACAACATTGTACATCAACTATACTTCAATAAAAAATAAATTAAAAACAGTTCCTCTTTTCCAACTGCAAAAAACCCCCATCATTATTCTGTAATAATCAAGATATGCACATAACATTTTGGCCCTGTGGTAGGCAGAATTCTAAGGTGGCCCTACAAATTATCCTAGCCCCTAGTGTACCAGGGACTCCCACTTATTGCATTCAACCAAGGGCTAATTTAGGTATTGCTGTGAAGGTATTTTGCAAATGTAATTAAGATCTAGAATCAGTTTACCTTAAAATAGAGAGATTCTTTCAGTGGGCCCGACCTGATCACATGAGCCCTTTAAAAGCAGGGATCAAAGAGAAAGCCAGAGACTCAAAGCATGAGAAGATTCATTGCACTGTTTCTGGCTTCTAAATGGATGAGGCCACATGACAAGGAATGCAGGCTGCCTCTAGAGCTGAGAGCAACCCTTAGTCCAGCCAACATCTTGCTATCAACTCTGTGATACCCTGAGCATGAACTCAGCCACGTTGTGCTGGACTTCTGACCTGCAGAACTGAGTACTAACACATGAGTGTTGTTTTAAGCCACTAAATTTGTAATTTGCTATGTATCAATAGAAAACTAATAGGCCTTCATTAAAAGTTATACTGATGACATCTTTAGGGTAATGTGATTGAATGCCACTTTGTTTTTTAAATCTTAGTTTAACAATTTGTCATACAGAGATTAGAAAATCTTGTTGAGTTTAGTTTATTTTGATCCTTGGGTTTAATCACTACAGTTAATAAAGATATCTCAAAAGATATATAAATCTTGGCTAAACTCACTAAATAATGATACTTGGAGTTTTATTCCTAGCCATCCATTATACAAAGACTTGCTGAAATTCAAGAAGCAAATTTTATACATCCTAAGGTTTGTTAATCAGTTATTACGGAAACTAATCAGAAGATATTATATTTTTGTATTTGTAATAAATGCGTTCAAAATTAACTAAAATTATTTGCTTATAATATTTTAAAACAGGTTAGAAAATTCTCTTGCCAAGTTTTTCCCTCTTTAAAATGTGAAATCTGTAACCTATTTTCAGCAGCAAAATCATATGACACGAAGTATTTACTAGTATACATACCCATTTGCTATTTTTGGTACTTTTCCTTGAAACGCATTTGCTTACTCGATTTTTTGTTTAACTTAACCTTCCTTTTGAAAAGAAAGATTAATTTTTTTTCAATTGAAAATAACTTCATGAACTATACTCCTGCCAGCCAGTGGTCATCACAGAAAAAGAAAAGCTATTTGGAACTCGTCTTTTCTGTAAATTAAATTTGGAACTCACCTTAGCTTCTTTGCCATGAAATAACCAGTGAACATGTGTGAATACCAAAAGTTCTGATAATCTACATCTTATTATGAAATACTATACTATTTTACTCCTTAAGAAAATGAATTCATAAATCCTTTTAATTGGGCACATGTAAACTGTAATGTGTCCACCAATGACAAAAGCAAATACACAAAAAGAACACTCCATGAGGACATGAATAGTCTTTTCAATAAATGGTACTGGGTTTACTAGATAGCCCATGGGAAAAACAAAGTGTAACCATACATAAACATTAATTCCAAGTAGATATAAATGTGAAAGGAAACCATAAATCTTTTAGATGATAACATGAGAGATTATCTTCACCATCATGAGGGTGGGCAAAAATTTACTAAGCAGACACACAAAAAAGCATTAACCATAAAAGAAAAGATTGATAAATTGGACTTGACTAATATTGATAACTTCTGTTTATCAAAGATGCCAAAAAGAAAGTGGAAAAGACAAGCCACGGAGTGGGAGAAGATATTCATAATACATTTTTCTGGAAAAGGACTGACAAAGGACTCATATAAAAATACATAAAGATTAAAAATCAGTAACAAAAATAGATAATTCAATTTCAAAATGGGCAAAAGACTTAAAAGGCGCTTCACAAAAGATGATTCCCCAATGACTAATAAGTATGTGAAAAGATAATCCGTCTCCCTGGGAATCAAGGAAATGCAAATTAAAATCACAGTTATAGTACTGCATATGCAGAATGGCTAAAATTAAAGAAAATAATAATGAATATTCGTGAGTTATGTGAAGCAACTGGAACAGTCATGACCTGCCGGCAGGAGTGTAAATTGGAACAATCACTTTGGAAAACAATATGCACTTATCCTATAACACAGTAATCCCATTTCTAGATATATACTCACCAGAAACGTGTACATATGTTCCTCAAAAGACATGTACGAAAGTGTTTAGAGCAGCGTCACTTCCAAAAACCCCAAGCTGAAAACATCATAAATTTCCATTAGCATTATAATAAATGAATAAATTGTGACATATTTACACAATGGAATAATATGCAGTCACTAAAATGAACAAAAGTACTTAGAACAACTTGGCAGAAATCTCACAAAACATAATGTTGAGAAAAAAACTTTGACACAAAAATGAGCATGGGGCTTCCTTGGTGGCGCAGTGGTTGAGAGTCCGCCTGCCGATGCAGGGGACACGGGTTCGTGCCCCGGTCCCAGTTCGTGCCACATGCCGCGGAGTGGCTGGGCCCGTGAGCCATGGCCGCTGAGTCTGTGCATCCGGAGCCTGTGCTCCGCAACGGGAGAGGCCGCAGCAGTGAGAGGCCCGCGTACCGCAAAAAAAAAAAAAAAAAAAAAAAAAAGAGCATGGACTGTGTGATTCCATTCATTTATATAAAGTTCAAAAGTAGGCAAAACGAAGCTATGTTGATGGAAATCAGGAGAGTCTTTACCTTTGGGGGAGGTGGATGATAAGCGGGCAGGCACCTGACGAGGCTTTTGAGCTGCTGTGATATTCTGTTATATAGATCTGGGCGCATTCACTTTGTAAAAATGCACATATCATAGCAGTACACTTATGGTTTGTGCACTTTAAGTATATTTTGACAAAGAGTTACTTAAAAGAAGAAGAAGAACACCACAGTAATCATCCACTATCCCCTCAATACGCCAAATACTATATATGTCAGAAAACCATTTGGACTAAATGAGGATTCTAGGTTCAGTTGGGTATGAAAGATCAAGAGAGCTTAAGTCCTTTCTGTTGGTTATGAAAGGTCAAAAGCGCTTAACTCCTTTCTATCTTACATCGAAATATATATGTATATAAAACATAAGAATGTTTTCTTTCACAAAGTTGCTTTGTACTCTTCCTGGGAATGACACACTCCGTGTGGAGTACACACAGTGTACTTTGGTACATACAGTGTAAGGGAGCTGTGGAGTTGGGCAGGCATGCCACACGGGGCACAGGGTGAAGGGTGGGGAGAGGGGCAGTCTTCTCACTAAATTCATCCCTCAAGTCTTGTTATTCCAAATGCTTCTCTCTAATCCATCTCCTTCAGGGGTGTTACGTCAAAAACAGAGGTCTACATTCTAGTGACTCAACAATTATCTCACGGTTACTGAGCACAGTTTTATAACAAGAGGAAGTAAAATATCATAGGTTGTTCTTTATGTATTATTTCTTATTATAAATGCATAACTTCCATTAAATATTTGCATTTAATTGAATCTGTCTTTCTACTCTACCTTAAATTTCTGAATCACGAATGACCTGCTCTGAAGACTGGGAACCCAGTAATATGTATCACAAGGACTGTAGTTCAGCTTTCATTATGGACTTTGAAGGCTTTGTTGACTGGCCTGAGGACCAAATTCTCATTTGCAACTTTGTTTGTAAGGATAATATGTCCCACGTTTCACTGACCCACAAATGAACTTTTCAGAAGAAAAATAATTTGTAAATTAGGGATTCCTTGTGTAACTGAATTGTGGAAAATTTAAATATCAATAACAAAACTGTGGTTTTCGTGATTTAAATATACTTAAACTATATTTTAAGTATACCACATTTAAAAGTAAAATATATTTCTAGAATGGCACAGGAATGGCATAAGTAGGGCCTATCTTCTGAGATTAAGGTAAATTAATTAATAGACCAATTTGGGATGGAGATGAGGAACAGTCAGGAACAGAATGGTAGACTAAAGTTGACCATTTTTCTCAATTCGAGGATAATATAAATTCAATACAAGATTACAAGTAAATCATTATTGTTAAAGTTGGAGAATAGTTTTGGACTCAGTGAAATAGCAAAATGAATGCAAAGCATCCTTTTTAAAGTAGCAGATAGAGATTCGAGCCAGGCAGGTAATGTTCTTCCTTCTTAATATTTTATTTTATATAATACAGTAGGATTCTTTCACAATTAAAATCTCCTCAATCTCTTTATTGAAAATAATTTAATGTAGTTGTTTAAAGCAAAGTTTTTGAAATCAGACTTTTATTCAAATCTGAATTTTACTACTTCCTAGTGGTTGACTTTTGACAAATTCTTTACCCCACTGGGTGTCAGTCTTCCCAGCTGTGAACTGAATCCCCCCCCCCCATGGCCACTGTCAGGAATAAATAACACAGCCCTTTTAAAGCACTTGGCACAATATCTGGTATATGGGAAATGTTCGATAAATAGTGTCCTCTGTAAATCTTTATATTTAGTGTGGGTTTAATATTTTCACTTTTGTTTGTCATAAGGGGAGCACAAAAGGTTAACCTTGGATCATATGTTCTATTATTTGATATATAAATTATTGTGTTCAGCTCTAGGAAAATAAGAATCCTCCATACAAACACAATGAAAATCACAATTTCCTTCAGAAAATTGGTGGAAGTAAATGTCTTATTCAATAAACAGAAGTTTCTGTAAAACCAAGGTAACTCAATTATGTCTTCCATGCAGATGACATAACTAAATGCACTTGGGAAAAATCAGCTTTACCATTTTTTAAAAAGAAGTTATTACACTAGTTATGAGGTGACAGCTCATAGGGGAGCCATTGATGTTGCTTCTTTTGCTTTTGTTGCTCTCTCTGAAATACATGATATATACCTTAAAATCTGCTCTATTAATAGATTTCAAAGAAAAAATGGGGAGGAAAAGGGAAGCATTTGTGCTTTAGTTCAGCATGTGGATGAGAACTGAGGGAAAACAGAAGTGAAAAGGACAGAGATGAGATATAGGGACAACCGCGTCCTGTAATTATACAAAGCCAGATGACAACTGGTACAGAGTAAGTTCAGGTTTTCAAACAGTGCCAGGAGTCATGGTTTTAACTTAAAAAACACTGATTATACTCTTGGGACTAAGGGTTTACTTCACATCTGAGTATCCTTGTATGTCTATTGTCCTTCTGGGCCAGCCAGCTCTCCTTGCCAGATGTTAATTCTACACCCTCTTCCAAGCTTCTTCTGGTTACTGAAACCACCCAGCATCACACCTCTCCAAGCTCTCTCTACTTTAGTCACCAGGAGAGTCCTTGATTGCCTGATACTCATTGGAAAACAAACTAATTCCATGGGTTATTTTGTTTTGATTTTCAAAATTAGAAGAGTTTAAAGGCTCCTGAGGTGAAGTAAGCAATAGAAAAGAATAAAAACAAACGCTGTGAGGTTGGCATGGTATGACAGAATATGATATACAGAGAGTGATTTCTTTATCCTTATACTAGTCATGTGTGGTTGCAAGGAGAAGCTTTTTCAAACGTGCTAGAAGATTTTTTTTTAACCTGTATGATGTTATTGAAGCTGAGATGTTTGTTTCCAAGACGATTTTTATTTATTTATTTATTTATTTTATTTATTTTTTGTGTGGTACGCGGGCCTCTCACTGTTGTGGCCTCTCCCATTGCGGAGCACAGGCTCCGGATGCGCAGGCTCAGTGGCCATGGCTCACGGGCCCAGCCGCTTCGCGGCATGTGGGATCTTCCCGGACCGGGGCACGAACCCGCGTCCCCTGCATCGGCAGGCGGACCCTCAACCACTGCGCCACCAGGGAAGCCTCAAAACGATTTTTAATGAAGTCAACCCAAGAAGAACAATTTCTCATAATCGGATTAACACTTCATCATCTTTCTTAAAATAGTTCAGAACCACTTAAAATGGCTGGATCAGCGACTGACTATTGGAAATTTTGCTAAGTTCATTATTACACTTACAACTAAAGGTTTATCGTGGCATCAAATAGAGTAGTAAATACCTGTTTTCTCGTCTGCTCTCCACCTACCTCCTTTCAGTTTGGTTTTTTTTTTTTTCCATCAAATTGTCATTTGGCAATGATAAGCATTTTCCTTAATTTGAAGCCAACTCTTCAAGTCCAGTCATTTTGAAAAATTCAACAGTATTATTATTTACTAACTAGTTATGCTCCACACATCATACGTCTATCATATGCCAATGTGCAGATTGCAGGACAGTGTGGGGATGCTCCTCAGTGTTTACACATGAAAATGATTCTCTTTCTAACCTCTTGCAACTGCAAAATACCACTTCCATCTAGAATGATTCTTCTGATCCTGCTTAGCGAAAGTGGAGATCAGGAAAGTGAATTCAGAGTGTGCTATGAGTTAGCAAAAATTTCTCAAATATCTAGGCAAAGTCATGATATAATTAGAGGAAACCATACAGCAGTCTTGATTCCAGTTGGAATCTTATACAGCTCTGCTTAGATTAACTCCTGATAAAGATGAGATGGAAAGGATATAGGCATTTCTTTCATAATTGTAACTTGCCATGATTTTTCTAAAAGCAGTTTCCTGTGGGTCTCAAAAGAATTAGTGAAATAGATTCATTCACTAGATATACAAGTATATGTCTATTCCTGCGCGGTAAATAATGGCATATTCGTCGTCTTTAGGAAACAATGAAATTTCATTGGGTTACTCAAAATAATGTTAAATTTATGTCCATCTGATTCTATAGATGGCTATGTTTACATTGCAGGAGCACAGTGATATTTATGTAAAGTGAGCCCTAAAATAAGTCATTGTGTATAACAGGTTGGGATGCTTGCTTCTTTGGGCAGAGGATGAATTACATATTTTATCCATAAGTATAGACTTGTTCCTAGTTAGTGCTAACTTGCTTTCTAAATCTTTTCCTGAAGTTACATTATAGGCAGTTCTAAGATAAACATATATATATATGCAAGCATGAATGAAAGACACACAGACAAATACTTATGTTTGGTCTGCAGCTAAACAAGTATTGGCAATTGCATTGGACTATTTAGGGGAAAAGATTCATATCAGGTAACAGAGATGGCTCATTTCTCTCTGCACTGATTTCAGTGGCTGCTATGGGAGAAGGGCTTGCTCATAACTTTTAACAAGCAATTCAGGTAATTCATTCTACATGTTAAAATTTTTTTTAAACCTCCATCCTTAATCTATTTAAATCTATTTTCTAACCCTATCTCCAAATAGAACCCTTCATTTAAAAAAGATCATGTTTCCATGTTCTTGGCCTTTTCTGACATACTTGATTATTTGTACAGAGGGCCAGCAACTTGATATTTCTTTCTTAAATTTCTCTTCCTTTTCTCTTGCTTTTCAGCAAAGAAATCTGGGATATCCCCATAATTATTTTACGGTTTCCTTTAAGGAAAAAATTGGTATCCCTTTTCTACAACTATTACTCAGTAGAACTTTGGAGAGACATTCAAGTTAGTTCTAACATTAGGTTCTTTCAAGTTTAAAAGAAACATATTTACCTTTAATTGCCCTCAGTTGAATTTTGTCGAGCTGACTGACCTTCTGGAAATTTTCAGGTAAAATCCTATACATGTTCCCAATAGGGGGAACAATTTCTGACTTGGAGGTTTAATTTGGTTTACGCACTACTAACTTACAAAGCAGCATATTCATTTATGTAAGTTGTTTTTTTCTTTTAAATAAGGAGTTAGAAATGCTGGTGAGCTGATAATTTCAGGATCAAAAATTTTTCATTTTTATTTTCTTAAGTAGAGATTCTTAACCTCCATAATTTTTGGAGGTTGATTTTTACATTTTTGATACAGGTTTCTCGTATAAGCCACAGAGTTCTTTTCATAGAGAAATCTTAAAAGTTAATATTTAGTTTAATATTTTGAAGATATCATGAATTAAGGGAATTATTTTAATACATATATATTTAATTTTATTATTTTAATTGTAATATTTCTGAGTTATTTACTGTGTACTTTTTCTTTTGACTTCCCAAATAGCAAACATCTGACAATGTCATCTACATTATTGCTATTTAATTCCTGCTCTGTATCTCACTGTCTACTCAACATTTCTTCTTGGATATTTAATAAGCATCTTAAATCTGCTAATCTCAAATCTGAACTCTCTGATGCCCAGTTCTACCCTTCAAGCCCTATCCTCCTTTTCTATTTTGGTTAAAGACTACTTCTTCCTTCCAGTTTTCAGGCAAAAAATCTCAGACTCAGACTCATCCTTAACTTTCTCTGTCTCTCATATCCCACATTTAATCTATCAGTATATCCTATCAACTCACCCTTCAAAATCTATTCAAAATTTTACCACTTTTCACCACCTCCACTGCTACAACTACCCACCAGGAACAAATCACCATTTTCCCTTACCTAGACTCTTGCAAGTCTCCGCAGTGGTCTTTATACTTTCATCTTTGTATAACTATGGTTTCTTCTCAACACAGCAACTATAGTAATCCTTTTAAGAAATAGTAGATCTCGTCACTGTCCTGTGCAAAACCATCCAATGCTTATCATTTCACGTACAGTAAAAGCCAAGGTCCCTGCAAAGGCCTGCACGTTCCTCCTGGATCTGTCCACCTGCTGCACTGCTGGGAACTCCCCTTCCATTCTGACCCTCACCAACTTCACTCCTGCCACGTTGAACTCCTCACTGCTTCTCCAACAGGCCAAGTATGCTTTATCTCAGGATCTTTGCGTTTTCTCTTCTCTGTTTGTAATGTTCCACCCTAAGTATCCACTGGCTCACTTTGTCACTTCCTTTGGTTTCTTATCAAATGTCATCTTACCAGAGAAATCTACCATTACCACCCTATATAAAATAGCTCGCCCTTACCACCATCACCAATCTTGAACCCCTTATCTTGCTTTATTTTTCTTTGGATTGCACTTATTACCATCTGAACTGTTGAGTATTTCTTACAATTGGTTTTGTTTGTCTAGCTCCATTATATTATAAACTCCATGAAAAAGGGACTTTGTTTACTTTGTATGCCAGTACCTGGCACCTAGGCTCTCGACAAACATTAATTGAAAGGGTGTATGAATGAACTGCACAGTGCTTTGCTCAGTAAACACCACCTGGGCATTACAACACATGCTCTGGGTTGAAAGAGTCATGTAACAAGTATTGACCACAGCCTAGTCTGTCTTTAGAATAACCCCATTTTCACAGAATATTTATGTGAAACTTGGGTACATGTGGAATCATCAAACTCTTGGCTAAATAGGTCTTACTTTAACTACTAAAACAAAAAAAAACCTGTGCTGGTCATTATTACACTAAAAATTTTCTTTATGTTCCCCTATCATCATCACCCTCTACTAATATTTACCATTCACCTCCTGTGTTTCAATCTTTGCTTGTCGGATTATCACTTGAGTATCTTGTACTTTGTCTCTAGAGAAATGGAAATTGGAAGATTAAAAGATAATGTATACATAATACAGGTAATGATCAGAATTATTGTCACTGTAATTTTATTGGTTCAGAACAGACTGAAATATTTCTGGGGAGCTGTGTCACCTACCAGCATGTCATTCCTTATGCTTTCACTAGTTCTCCAGCTCAATAATTTACTTTGTTCATTTCTCATTAATATCCAGGTGGTACGACTGTAGTTAAGAACTATGTTGAACATTTGATTATTGATCAACCTGATGACAGTGTCAGGCTGCATAATATAATGAATCCATGAAAGAACACTCTGGTTCATTTTTAATAGTAAAAGCACTGTTTTATTACTGTTTTTATTTTTTTCTTGGCTTCTGCTGGGAGTATGTTCTAGTTTCTAGTCACCTCACACTTAATCCTTTTCAATCCCTTGGCAGTCTGACCACTCAAATATTTCATCTTATGATAATAATCTAAAATTCAGAGATTTACATGAAGACTCACAGAAGAACAGTATTTTTTCTGTTTTTCATTTCCCAGGTTGTCCAAATTAGGCAAAGTGGTTTCTTTACTTAACACTGTACTCACAAGTGCCTGGTGTCCACTCAACCTAAAAAAAGCTATGCTTGAAAGAGGGGTCCACCATAATAATACTAAAGGTCAAATAACGCGCCTAAAAATCTGTTAGCAATAGCCATATGAGTTATTTACAATAAAGAAACTAATAGGCCTATTTAATTGTCTCTTTGTATTTTGCCTCAAAACTCTACTTTCAACATTTTGTTTAAATATCTTATCTAGGAATGGATTTATATTAACTATAATAATTTTTAGGCTTCTATAAACTTTAGGTTTCTAAAAAATTTCTTTATTAAAAAATGCATACATGAGAGAATATGCCATCACAAGCAAAATATTCCAGTGCCTGGAGTAAGACTTTTCTTACTTGGTAAGCGAATATATAATATCTACTTTTTGTTGTAAGAATTTCAAACACACTTAGGAGAGCTTTAATTCCCAAACACAGAGGACTATTTCATTTACTACATTTATTACCTATGTGATTATGAAATAACGTTGGAATTTGATATGTTCAAGAATAGGCACCCTTCTTTAGGTATAATTATTTTTTTTCCCCAGAAGAGTCTAATTGGGTCTATAATTATTCATTTACAAATAGATTTTTTTTTTTGGTCCGTCTACAAAGGATTTGTCAATATCGGCAATATTTTACACTGCACTCCATTCTTACTGGTATTTATGTAAGCTAGAAACAAATATATTTATGATGCACTTTAGAGTCTAAAGTTGCTTGAAGAAGAGAATGGAATACTTTTTAAATGACCGAGTGCTTTCTAATATTGCAGACTAGAAATAGTTTTCTACACTTAAGCTTCCCTCAGATCATCAAATGCTAACAACTTTTATTCCTCTGGCTCAGCTATGCCTCAGTTCACCACAGGATTAATGACTATTTTTTAAAAATGTTCTTTTGAGATCAGTCTAGGCTGGAGAAAAATATTTTACTAAACCTTCTTTGCCTTTGTAAGTAGTCTGAGGCTGCTAGAGAACACATACCCGGGAGTTGGGACATTTGATTCACATCAGCGAGCCCTTTGGGATAAATTTTAAACAAGTCAGGACCTTGAGCTACAGGTCAAAGCCATTACTTTTCACATTCTGTAGGTGAAAGACGACTTGTTTTTTATTGTAAAAATGGTGTTTTGAGACACAGGTAGAACTTGGAATTAAATAAGAATGTGTGGCCACTTGTGAAGCTCAGACGTAGTTGTAGAAGCTTGAGAATGATGTGAAGGAAAGGGAACCGACTGAACACATCAATTTCTCTGAGAAGCAGTGCGATGTGAAAAATCGAGAGCTCTTTAGACAGACAAGGGAGTGTCTAACCCGAACATTTAGTAGCTTAGCACCTTCCTTATCTTGGACAAGCCACATATTATCACCACTATCACTACTAGAACAGCTATACTTCCAATAACTTGCCCAATCACAGAGATTTTTTAAAAATAACTTCCTTATGTCTCAGGGTTTTTGCTTGTTTTATTGTTTTTCCAACTGAAAACCTACTTTTTGTGTTGTTGTGAGAATTCGAATTTTTATAAAGATGTTGGCATTTAGTAGGGTGTCAAAATTTAGTACTCTTCTACTGTTAATGGTTGGTATTTGGACACATAAATAGTTCTTAAATCTAAACTTACTGAACTTAGCCCAAATTCGTTGTAATAATGGCAGACAGCAAGAATTTTTTTCACAATCTTAACATTTTCTGAACTATAAGCAGCTCACCTAGAGTTTAAGGCTACTTCTCATTATAATCCAGTTTCCTAAAGATTATCAAATGGAGCCATGTGTACATACTTGTCTGGCAATATCTATTTGTTGAAAAGAATTTATTGACTCCACACATACACATAAAAATTCTGAAGACTTTTGATACCTATTTTTTTTACTTAAGTATAGTTGACCTACAAGATTATATTAGTTTCAGGTGTACAACATAGTAATTTGATATTTTTACAGATTATACTCCATACAAAGTTATTATAAAATATTGAAGATATTCCCTGTGCTATACATTACTTTCTTGTAACTTATTTATTTTATACATAGTAGTTTGTACCTCTTAATTCCCTTCACTATTTTGCCTCTCTCACCCTCTCTTCTGGTAACCACTAGTTTGTTCTCCATATCTATGAGTCTGTTTCTGTTTGGTTATAATTGTTCGTTTGTTTTATTTTTTAGATCCCACATATAAGTGAAAATACACAGTATTTGTCTTACTCTGTCTGACTTATTTCACTTAGCATTATGACCTCCAGGTCCATCCATGTGGTCACAACTGGCAAAATTTCATTCTTTTTTATAACTGAATAATATTCCATTGTAAATCTTGGTGAGGATATTGAGAAAAGGGAACCCTTGTGCACTGTTGTTAGGAATATAAATTAGTGCAGTCATTATGGAAAAAGCATGGTTTCCTCAAAAAATTTGATATCTTATTGTTGGGGGGGGGCTGCATCCAGTCTTCTTTGTTACACTTGGGCTTTCTCTAGCTGCAGTGAGCGGGGTCTACACTTGGTTGCGGTGCGCGGGCTTCTCATTGCGGTGGCTTCTCTTGTTGTGGAGCATGGGCTCTAGGCACGCAGGCTTCAGTAGTTGTGGCTCACGGGCCCTAGAGCGCAGGCTCAGTAGTTGTGGCGCAGGGGCGTAGTTGCTCCTCTGCACGTGGGATCTTCCCGGACCAGAGCTCGAACCTGTGTCCCCTGCATTACCAGGCGGATTCTTAACCACTCTGCCACCAGGGAAGCCCTGATATCTATTATTTTAATGAACATATGGCATTTGTAAAATTGCACCTGAAATTTTGATTTGTTAAATCTCCTAGAAAAAATAGAACAAGTTTGGGAAAGAAGAAAATATTTTTTATTGTGTACCTTTTATGTCCCAGGCAACAAACTAAGCACTTGAATAGCATCAAGGCTAATACATAAATAGAAAATGGCTTTATTTTTTTAACCACCAGCACTGAGTGTGCTGTGTGGAGTAGTCAGTCCATCCACAGTTGACAGGTTGATCACTGAACATCTCCAGGGAACATATTCACCTTGTAGTCCTCTCTCATGACCTTAGCTCAATCCACTTGTACAATTTTTCTTCAATAACTTTCTATTATTAAACAATCACTATTGTTTTCCTACTCATCCCATGCCTAGGAGGTTCCACTTTAGTGGTTTGGAGGTTTAGAAGTGTGTGTATGTGTGGGGAGGATATTCCGGTTCCCAAATCTCAACCCTACACTCCCCCTAATGTGTACCTTTCTAGAAATGTTAGAGCTAAGTGGAGGGAAGGGGAGGGGAGGCAGTTTCCTTGGATAACCACCCATGACAAAACTATAGTCCTCTCTTTAATTAGTGCAAACTCCTCAACTTGCTCATTGGCTGTGGGTTTGATGTTGACACGTTGGCCCTATAGGTGAATGGCTCACTCCCGTACAGCTCACCTGGGCATCGGTGGCCCCTTCTAAAATTAAGCCACATATTTTCATCCTCCTGGCGGCCTCATACTTCATTCCTCTGAAAAGTACATGCCTTTGACCCACACTCCCATAGTCTAATGTTCAACCATGGTTCCATGGGTTACCTAGTCTCCTGGTGAGTTCTCAGACCAGAGACACTTGTGAAATCAGACATTGAGATGACACTGTTTTTCTCTCTTACTTCTCTCAGGCTTCCCAGCAAACCTTCACCTCTCATGTTATTTTTACCCATGCTTTGGTAACACAAAGAATAGGAAGTCTGATGGCTAAATAATATCACACCAGAAAACAAAATGTAGGTTCCTCATTTTACAGGTATCTCTTTGGTCCTCCCACATTGGTTTTCAAAAGTAAAAGCATGCCACCCACTCAAATGGGAGATGGGCATATGGAATGGCTCCTTTTCATAAAATTTTCCACAATTTTCTGCATTCCTCCAGAAATAAACAGAATCTCTCAATATAGGTTAATGACCTTACACCAAATGGAAATTATGGGGACCCCAAACTGTTCATGTGCAGCTCTGACAGGTATATTAGAAAGTGCCTCAAGTAGGAAGAATCCTTACCTAAAATCCCTGGACCAACCTTCTTAGGTTTCAAAGCAGGTCTATGAACCCCTGAAATTATGTACAATATTTTTTATGAGAATGCATAGGTGTAATATCCTTGGGTATTCCAAATGCTTTCATCAGAAAATTAAAATGAAACAAAACAAAACTAAACAAACCAGCAAAAATTACAAAATAATTGTTTGTTCCATAGCATTGGATGCATATTCTTTGGGAAATTCTCCTATAAATTCTCCTTTTTCTCATCCTAATACAGATATTGTATAGCACTGATTTTGAGATTAAGAATTCTGGAAAATACTTAGAGGATGCTTCTTTTTATGTTGTGAATTAAATGCAGATCTTTGTGATTAAACGGTCCTCAGGACTTGGGCTAGCATCCTTTACAAAGGATATGTGGCTCCTGGCAGATCACCTCACCGCAGCTTGAAGTTAAATGCAACTAAAAATATCTACCAGAATTTGAATAAATTCTTATGACAGAAGTTGGCATCATCTCTAAAATCTAGATTTATGCACACTAATTTGATCATTATCTGCCATTACATATTTGAGGGCACAGATCCAAGGTTCAAGGCCAAAAACTTTGCCGAAAGTAGCTTGCGCCACAAACCTAACTGTGCAGGAGAGGATAAAAAGTCTTCAACAACTGTTCACCATTATTCTCATCTTAGATTTGTAATAAGAATCTATTGAAAACAGTTTTGTCTTATAAAAGCTACCCTTTTATATGCTTTAAATCTTAAAAATTTTTGAATAGCAGAAGCTTTAAAATGTGTATGTATAGATTCCACATATAAGCAATATCATATGATATTTGTCTTTCTCTGTCTGGCTTACTTAACTTAGTATGATAATCTCCAGGTCATCCATTTGCTGCAAATGACATTATTTCATTCTTTTTTATGGCTGAGTAATATTCTATTATACATATATACATACATATATATGCCACATAAGATACAAATAGAACTTATTTACAAAAGAGACACTCACAGACATAGAAAACAAACTTTTGGTTACCAAAGGGGAAAGGGGAGGAGGGATAAATTAGGAGGTTGGGATTAACATATACACATTACTACATATAAAATAGATAACCAACAAGGACCTACTGTATAGCACAGGGAACTATACTCAACATTTTGTAATAACCTATAAGGGAAAAGAATCTGAAAAAGAATATATATATAAATATATATACATGAATATACATATATGAATATATATATATAAATCACTGTGCTGTACACCTGAAACTAACACAATATTGTAAATCAACTGTACTTCAATTAAAAAGTGTATGTATATATTAAAAATCTATTATAGAGATTGTCATTCTGCTTATGTCTTTCATTATTTAAGCTCAGACTCATTTACAGGTATCAATTTATTTATTGCATGAATCAAATTTCATTTTCATCGACAATACAGTGATGTATAGTATTTAATTTTAAAAAAGAACCCTCAAAAGACATTTTCAGCCTAACTCAATCTTTTTCTTTTTTTGGAAAGAATTCTTTTTATTTTTTTCAATTTTTGTTTTTATATTGGAGTATAGTTGATTAACAATATTGTGTTGTTAGTTTCAGGTGTACAGCAAGTTATTCAGTTATACAAGTATCTATTCTTTTTCAAATTCTTTTCCTATTTAGGTTGTTACTTATGGTGCGATTCTTTTCTTAATAGTTTAGGATAATTAAAGACTTTTTAAAGATAATAGCTTCAGAAATGAATTTATCCCCCACAAAACAACAGAACTATTTTAAACTTTCTTAAATTCAGGGTGCTTCCCTCGATTTTTTTTTTTACTTCATCAGATGTAAAGTATTGCTTAAAATCTCTTTAAAGGAGTAGTCAGCTGTGCTAATAATCTCTAAAGAAAAATACAGTGAAAGCTATTATCTGCCAATGTTTTAAATTTTGAAGACAAAAGCAGTAGAATCATATTCTTCATCACTGTGAGACATATAACTCAATACTAATACTGTAAAGATGAGGAGAAAGAAAGGAGACTTCATTGAAATCAACATAATGACTAAATTATTACCTACTATAGGAGTGGTGGAATATTTCTGATATACCATTGTAAATAATAAAACCTTTTTAAATTAGGTAACACTGGTTACCAAACTGCTTCCATGTAACCTAACTACACATTTTACCCTAATTTTCAATCACTACACATTCAGCAGTTATCTCCCAGACACCTTACTGCCAGAAATCATGCAATTATATAATATTAGGAGTTGACCTTTTGTTATGTAATCCTGCCCTCATCCATTGGAGCTGAGAAAGCTGAAAATAACATGAGCACTTGGGTTAGCATCAGATCTGATATCAATCTGTCCTTCTGATAATCACATGACTTTTAGAATTCAACTTCATTTCGTTGCATCTCTGTTTTCTTGTCAAATTTGAGAAGTGTTATAAGGATCAAATGAGATGACATGTATGAAAGTACATTGTAAGTGTTGAAATCATTGTTTTGTGAATTATGGAACACCATGTGTCCTTGCATGGTGTGTAGTTTGCATGTATACACACACCACTAAGGGAACTCAATTAGGGCAGATTCTCTGATGCATCCCAAGGGACTTGAAAAGACAGCACTGGAATTTGTACCTAGTCCATCAACCTTAGTTCCACTCCCAGCAGTTATGGTCACTACTCGAGTGGCTCAGGAGAAAACCCTCCAACAAGACAAGAAAGAGATGGAGAATCTTTACCCTAGTTTAGTATTTAGCCAAAAGATGATTAAGAATGATCTTATCATTTTGTCTCTCCAGAATCTGCAAAGCCTGGAACCTACTTTTCCCAAGATCCCATATTAGTTTAGGTTTCACCGTTGAGAGTCACCACACAATAATTGTACGGTGAAAGAGAATCAGAGCCATTTCATTCCGGCAGCAGTAGGACAGCGAGCAAAAGACAGATGTGATGTTTTTCCAGTGGCTTCAGGTGTTCTGTGAATCACCTGTGTCAGTGCTACAGGCAGTTGATAGGTCTGATCATTCTCTTTGCCATTGTCTACAACTTCCAGATTTCCTGAAAGTCAGTGATGCCTTTCCTGACCTTTGCTTTTCTAGCTTTTCTAATGCTTTTGCATGCACGTAATTTATTGTATTAAATCTCTTACTGTTTTCTTTACAAAACCCTAACTGATACAGTATCTCACTTGCCTAGATATTCATGAGTTCTTTATCAATTACCTAATTACTGCACAACATATAACCCCAAAACTCAGTGGCTTAAAGCAACAACGGTTAAACTAGAAATCAATTTAAAAGATATTTAGAAAATCTCCAAATATTTGGAGACTAAAAGACTTTTAAACAAGCCATTAGTCATAGAAGAAATTGAAGTAGGAAGTAGAAAATATTTTTATCTGAATGAAAATGAGAACACTTCTTTGCCAAAGCAGTCAAACTTGTGAGACTCAGATAAAGCACTGCTTAGAGAGAAATTCATAGAACTAAGTGCCTCTGTTAGAAGAGAAGGAATATTTGAAATCAATGACTTCAGCTTCTACCTTAAAATATTAGAAAAAGAAGAGCACATTAAATTCAAAGTAAGTAGAAGAGTAAATAAAAAGTTAAGAACAGAAATCAATAACATAAAACACACACATGAAAATAGAAAAAAATCAATGAAACAAAAAGCTGATTCTTTGAGAAGATGAGCAAAATTGATAAATGTCTAGCCAGAATGATTAGGAGAAAAAGGAAAGAAGGCACAAATGACCAATATCAGGAATATTAGAGGATGTAACTACAGACTTTATAGATGTTTAAATGATAATAAAGAAACATTATGAACAACTTAATGACAATAAATTTGATAATCTAGGTGAAATTCATCGACAGACATGAACTACCAAGGCTCATCAGGAAGAAATGGTTTAAGTTTTTTAAAAATTTATTTTATATTGGATATTGGAGTATAGTTGATTTACAATGTTGTGTTAGTTTCAGGTGTATAGAAAGGTGATTCAGTTATACATATACATATATATATTCTTTTTCAGATTCTTTTCCCACATAGGTTATTACAGAATGTTGAGTAGATTTCTCTGTGCTATACAGTAGGTTGTTGTTGATTATCTAATTTATATATAGTAGTGTGTATATGTTAATCCTAAACTCCAAATTTATCCCTCCCCCACCCCACCAGGAAGGAATGGTTAAACAAAATAGCCCCACATTTATTAAAGATGTTGGCTTTGTAATTAAAAACTTTTCCACAAAGGAAAATCGGGGCCTGAATTGTTTCACTGATGAATTTGACCAAATATTTAAGAAAGAAATAATAACAATTATACATAAATTCTTCCAGGAAAGTTAGGAAGAGAGAATACTGCACAACTCATTCCATGAACTCAGTATTTTTCTGATATCTAAGACAATGCAAGAATAGAAAAGCATGGACTCACCTACCTCACAAAAAGAGATGCAAAATTTCATAACTGTTTAGCAAATCTATACCAATAGTTTATAAGAAAAATGAAACATGATCAAATGGAAGTTATTACAGGAATACAGGTTCTGTTTAATAGTTAAGAATTAATCACTATAATTCACATGTCCACAGAATAATATATACATAATCCCCTCATTAGATGCAGAAAAAAGCGTTTGACAAACCTATCAGCAAATAAAAAATAGAAGGGACTTCCTTGACCTTAATGAGGAAAGACTGAATACTTTATCCCAAACATAAGGAACAAGGCAAAAATGTCCACTATTATGATTTCTGTTCAACATTGTGCTGACGATTCTATTCAGAAGCAATAGGCAACAAAAAATATATATATATAAGTATTTAGATTAGAAATAAACAAATAAAACTATACTTATAGACAATCTGATTGTATATGTAGAAAATAGTAAGAAATTTATAAAAATGATAGTGAGTTTAACAAGGTTGTATATTACAAGGTCAACATAAAGAAATGAATTGTTTTTCCATATACTAACATCAAGTAATCTGAAATTGAAATTTAAGATACCATTTTAAGTAGCATCAAATTATGAAATCCTTGGGGATAAACACGTCAAAAAATATGCAAGACCTGTAAACTGAAAACTACAAAAATTTTACTGTGACAGAGTTTAAAAACACCCGAATAAATGTAGAGATGTGTTCAGGAATAGAAAGCTCAGTATTATTAAGATATTAATTTCCCCTTCACTGAATCTATAGATTAATTACAATCTCCACCCACTATCAAAAAAAATCTGAGCATCTTTTTGTAGAAATTCACATACTGATTGTAAAATTCATACAAATGAATTTGATCTATAAAATTCACAATTAGTTTGAAAAATAACAAGCTTTTAGACTTAAAACCTAATTTCAGAATTAATTATAAGGTAACATTAATTAAGACAGTGTGCTATTGACATGGGAGATCGATAAATACATCAACAGAACCGAAAAGAAAGTTCAGGAATAGACCTATACGTATATGGTCAATTGATTTTCTTTTAGTCAAATTATTTTTGGCAGAGGTGACAAGAGGAAAGAATAACCTTTTCAATGAATGGTGCTAGGACAATTGGTTATCCATATGCAAAAATATGAACTTTGATCCATCTTATAATACAAAAAAATTCACTCAAGATTAATCATTGATCTAAATGTAAAATCTTTTTTCTATAAAATTTCTAGAAGAGAACATGGGAAAATATTTGTCACCTGGAGCTAGGTAAAATCTTTTTAGATTCAATAGTCAAATCATAATTCCGAAATCGTTATGCATTTAAATGGTGAATAGTAAATGGATGAAAATTGGCACTGAAGGCTACTGAGGGTGGTGGTGAGAAAAAAAATTAATGAAAATCTTTATAAAATTTTGCTTTTGATTCTCCCTCTGTTAACTTTGGATAATTGTTGCTTGCTCTTTATTACTGGAAATTGGCAGCAACAACCCAGACTGCTGACATTGATACTGATGAATTAATAACCAGGGAGGGAAAAATCCCTGCTGAGGTGATGGAAACATGTAGATTGTCTAGGCTCTTGCTCCTGTCCTACTACCCTTTCCACACCGCAGAGTTGGAATTCATTTCTCCCTAAGGGTTTACAGATGAAACTGTGATTGGAAAATTTGCCTCATATTGAGAAAAATAAAATACGTTAATTGAGACTTCCAGACTGTATTCAGAAACAGAATCCAACTAATGTATTCCCTGTAAGAGATCTACTTAAAAACACCAGAGTGAAAATAAAAGGATGGAGAGATATATACCTGGTAAATAAGACTAAAAAGAAAAAAAAACACACCTGGGGAAACAATATCAACACCTGATAAAACAGATTTTAATGTAAAAAGATATGATAAGGGTATTATTTCTGTAGAAATAAAATAGGACAAGATGATATATCTGTCATAAACATATGCCCATCTAATTTTGTGGACTCCAAATATATAAAAGCTACAACTAAATCGCAGGAAGACAAATATAAATCAACAATTTTAGTTTTTTGTTTCTAGAATAATTTTCTTAGAAACTGATAGAAATAAGTAGACCAAAAATAAACATGGATAATGAAGATTTGAAGAATACAATGAAAAATCTTGAGCTAGTATATATATATATATATATATATATATGTCTATCTAGCCTGCTTTATTCAATGGACATTAAATACAGATCTTTTCCGTAACACATATAACATTAAAAAATAGGTTATGTATTAGGTCATAAGAGAATAAATTCCAAAGGATTAGTACTTTATTCTTCTATCAAAAGGAAGTGAAATTAGAAATAAACAAGACGGCTTCCCTGGTGGCGCAGTGGTTGAGAGTACGCCTGCCGATGCAGGGCACATGGGTTCGTGCCCCAGTCTGGGAAGATCCCACATGCCGCGGAGCGGCTGGGCCCATGAGCCATGGCCGCTGAGCCTGCGCGTCCGGAGCCTGTGCTTGCTTCGCAATGGGAGAGGCCACAACAGTGAGCGGCCGGCGCAAGGAAGTAAATAAGAAAGAGCAGCTAAGAAAAACCCATATGTTTTTAAATTAAATAACATATTGCTAAAGTCTTTGGCAAAACTAGAAAATTATAAAGGAAATGTAAAGATAGTTACAATTTAGTAATGAAAAAATAATAGATACATAGATAATTGGATATTTGTATAGATATGTAATAGTTATATATTTTATATTGTGTATTAATATATTATATATATTATATAACAATAGTTTATATATATGTGTGTGTATATATCAGCTTTTGTTGGAAACTACTAAAGCCATACTTGGAGGAATACTGATAGCTTTAAATACTTTTATCAGGAGTTAAGAAGGATTAATAAGCTAATATTCAACCCAAGAAGCTAGAAATAGAACAAGAAACTGAGCTTAAAGAAGAATGTAGGAAATAAAGCCAAGGGAAGAAACAAAATAAAGAATAAATAGAGAATATTAACAAATTTAAAATCACATTCATTAAAAGGATTAATAAGATAGATTGCTGGCAAATCCGATTAAGAGAGAGAAAAGAGAGAAGGAGTAAAAAGGGAAAAGATGCAAAAAAAACCCACTACAGGATGGAAAAAGAAAATCCCCACTGAGACACAAAGATTAAAAGAAAAGCAAGAAACTATTAACATTCACCAACAAATATGAAAACTGGATCACATGAATAAATTTCTAGAAAAAAATACTGAAAATTGGATCAAGAAAAATATGGAACTCAAATAGACCAATAAGTACTAAACAATCGCAGTGTTAATGAAAATATTTCCCTTTTAGGAAAACTTAGATCCACTTGGTTTATAAATTAATTCAGCCAAGCTGTAAATAGCTAGTTAATTACTGTCTTATAAAAAATCATGAAAGCTCTACAGCTCATCTTATTAGTAGAGATTTCATAAGGTACAATCTAATATTAGGCCTGTGAATATATATTCAAAGTCACACAAATAATACAAGAAAATATAATTTTAGGTCTATTACACTTATGAACCTAGAAATAAAATATATAGGTGATCAAATTCAAAATGTTATTAAAAATAGTATAACGTTATCAAGTAGTGTTAATTTCAGTATTCAAGGATTTTCAGCATCAGACAATTTGTCCTTATAATTTATCACATTAATAATCTAAAGTAGGGATTGATAAACTACAGCCCATGGGTCAAACCCAAACTGTAGCTTGGTTTTATATGATCCTTGATATTAGAATGGTTTTTACACTTTTAAAGGGTTCTAAACAAACTAACAAAACAATGAATATGTGACAGAAACTGTATGTAGTCTGCTACCTGAAATATTTACTATATGGCCCTTTGCTGAAAAAGTTTGTCAATCCCTAGTCTAAATGATAAAACTAAGGAATATCTCAATCAATATAGAAGAAACATTTGATATTTATGATGAAAATACTTGGCAATCCATGAAGAGAAGGACATTTTTTTAACTTGGTAAAATTTTTATATAAAATATATTTGTGGTAAAGGTTAAACATAATGGAAGAAATAATGGTGTACTTACTCTTTTTAAATTCAAGGGCTAGAGAAAAAAGTATATTATCACTGATTTAACATGGTACTGGAATTCTAGGTCCAAGCCATAATGAAAGAAAAAGAAGAGGCTTAAGTATTAAAAGGGAAGAGAATTTCTTATTTACGGATTACATGATTATTTATCAGGAAAAAACTAACAGAAGAGATAGATTATTTGAAGAAGTGAGAGCTCAATAAATTTTCTGGATATAAACCAATTACATTGAATTTGTTGACACCAGCATAATCAGTTAAAAAAAATTAAAAATAAGGTACTATATATAAAAATAAGTTCAAATAGAAAAACTAAGAAGCATCCTAAATATAATCTAAATCAAACATGTATAAGACATCTATGGAGAAAAATTTTAATTTGGAGACTTTTATGCTCTTGGATGAGATGAGTTAATATTATAAAAACATCAAACATCCATAGATTAATTTATATATTCAATGTTATCTAAGTCTAAATCCTAGAAGCTTTCTTTGAGGAAACCAAAAATTTTCTCTATATTTTTTATCCCAAGGAAATTCTCAACTTGAGCCATAGGTGATGCACTAGGGACGTTCTTTGCAACACTATTGGTGGAGGTGAAGAATTGGAGTCCCTCTTGTCCCAAACTAGGAAAGTCAAAGGAAAAATGGGAGGAATACACACTATGGGGTCTCACGTAGGAGACAGAACCAATGGAGAACACATAGCAACACGTGTGACTGACTTTAAAGTTATGGTGCTGAGGGGAAAATAAGAGAAAAAGACAGCAAAAGAAAAAGTGAAATATGTAAAACAACGCCATTTTCATAATTTCAAAATATACATAAATTTTGTACCAACACAACAAAACAAAAGTAAACACATTAAATTTATTTAAATGGTTGCCTTTGGAGTACTGGAGAGGAGGGACTTGGGAGTGGGGACATGAGAGGAAACAAAAATGTAAGTAACTGAAGTAAGAGCAGGATACTGCACAGAACCACTGGTCATGATGCTGTAGCATGAACTGAGGAGTTTAAGTCACCCAACTCTGAGCCTGGCATCCAAAGGAGATTAAAATAAACAGCCAAAAAAATACACAGGGAAGAAGGTACTGTTTCGAAACCAATGACTGTAGGCCATTAAAAGTCTATATACATTGTGGTCATCCATTTACAATGCTTGGTGTCAGTTTATTTATCTCTTGTAAAAATAAAATACAGTGTGTGTGTGTGTGTGTGTGTGTGTGTGTGTGTGTGTGTGTGTGTGTGTGTGAAAAAAAAGTCTATATACATCTATGGAACAAAAGTGACTGAATTTTTTCCCTCCTTTTCTGTTTAATTTTCAGGCTCTCCTTTTCCTTGCTCTTTCATCTGAACTTATATTTATTCAATTTTCTTAAATTCTAAAATAAAATGATGTAATAACTCTTCTTTGACCCTAAGCCACACCAGGTCTATTCTCTTCAAAGATTCTTAGAAAAGCAGCTTACGCCCAATGCTCTGTTTCCACACCTCTTATTTACTCTTTAGTCATTGTAAGTGGGTCACCAATCTCTGACGTACACGTTGACATTGATATTTTTATATTTTAATATGTTTACATATCTAATATCTAATGTATTTTATCTATTGAATTTACTGTTTTAAATATATTAATATCACATTTGATATATTCTTTTCCTATATGAGATAAGAGGTTCCTTAAGGTCACCTCATGTAATAATTCATCTTTTCATCCACTCACACATCTTAGCACAGTGCCTTGCAATATTAAGTATCTCAAAATAGTAAATGAATAAACAGAATTTTGATTTAATAAATGTAAAAGGGTTCAGTTTTAGACAAAACTGAGAAATTGGCACATTTTTAGAGTCCCAATTTACCTTTTTTTTTTTGTCTTTTGTCATAGTCACGCAGTCTGGGTTTATATGTTGGCCTCATCACTCATGGTCTATGTATGTTGAAATGTACATCATTGGGGAAGACATTTAGCCACTCCAAGCTTCCATTTCCTCATCTGTAAAATAGCAAATGCAGAGTATCTATCACATAGGGCTGTTATGAAAATTTAATAAAATAAGACTTTATGTAGCTGTCTGGCCCACCATCTGTAAGAGCTCAAAACTAACTGCAAGTACAGTTATTACATAGCAGTCCCTCAGGTCCTCTTCCTACTTTCTTTCTTCTTGTTCTCTACTTCCTCCCCATCAAAACTGGAGATTATCACGTATCAGTTATTTAAATCATGAGACAAGGATAGCAATCCTCATCCCGACTTCCTTGTAATGTCGGTACTGGAGTCTAGATTGTGATCTGATAGAGCAGATTGTGATCTGATAGCAAGGATTAAAGCCAGAAAAGGTCTATCTATCAAGGGAGTCAATAAACTGGCTTTGCAGAGTTAGAGGGGTGAAGATGCTTTTGGCAGAAATCAGGCAGACATTTTCCCAGGCAGTAGAGCATAGCATTAAAAGCTTTTGAAGTAGATGGCACTCTGAAGTTTGGACACAGTAGTCATTTACACTAGAAACTTGGGGATTGATTTAAAGTCCCATAATGACTGTATATGAACAAGGGTGGGCAAATCCATCTTAGAGACAGACAAAGACTTACGCATCGTAAGGGGACACAACAATATAGATTCTTCCTTTCCCTTTGCTACCAATAACACAATATAAGAATGTATCGTTCTGCATGAAGTCCACGTCCTTCAGGTGACGTTAACTCACTCCTAGCTCCAGGAGAAGGGTTGACTGGGTTAAAAGTGGTCTCACTTATTTTTACGTCGTTAGGATGACTATAAAGCAATACATGGTAATTTCCTGGCCTAGTGTAAGGGTATGGCTCAGTAATTCACTTAAGACTCTCTGTGCTAATAAGAGACAAGTGAAGGCTTGTTGGAGATTTGGGGAAAGAGGTTTTCTCATTCTCATTTGATTTGTTACCAGAAACCAATCCACTCTACAGTTTGGGATGATGTGGTGTGGGATGTGAATTCTAGAAGTGCTACAGCCATTTTTCCTTTCTGTTGAGAAGTCAGCTCCAGCAGAGAATGCTATGTGATCACCAAAACCTGTTTCCTGTTCCTTCTTGAGGATATAAGATGATTTCCATACCCTCTGGTCTTAGGGATATCACATATCAATGTGACTAAATTCTGGCGACTGCAGTGTAACCTGAAGTGTTTGTATCACTTCTGAGCAAAGTGATAAGATGTCGGTATCCTCCCCCGTGCTCTCTTCGCCTGATTGTAGAGACCTCTGAGGACTCAGAAGAGGGTGGAAACACCCATTGGGAGGAACCTTGGTCCCTCAATGACAACGTAAAAGGCTGCTCCATCAGAAACATTCACATTAGATGATGATGTGAGCAGGAAATTAATCTTTATTGTGTAGTCTCTAAGAATTTGGGTCTTACCTGTTGCAACAGTGAATTAAATTATTTGTCTTAGAATTAAGCTGATGCAAGGAAGACAGAATAGAAATGGAAAAGCAATTAGGTCTCTGATAATAACCTTGAGCTGCTGAATCAAACAATCTCTGAAACTCAAATTATCCTGAATCTTCCGGTAATGGGAACAAATAAATTGTCCTTACTGTTTAAATAGTATGTGTTGGGTTTACTGAAAGCTTATTTCATGAAGAATAAGATGAAAACCAATCAGTAGACACAGGTTCCAAGACTAAGCCAAGCCACAAAGAACAAGGCAAAGAAATATACTGAACAGAATTAGGATGCAAGATGAGCAGGGTTCTAGCAATAAAGCAATACAGCCAATTTGATGCTGAACTGTCATGCTATGAATCCATGGATCTTTGTAATATTTTTTGCCTTGGGCCAAAGTCATCCAATAGACTGTGTTAGAGCTGAGCCTATAGGTGAAGGTTAAGTAGTCCTAGGTATAAGAAAGTGTGTAAGCAGGGAACCAGCTTCCCATTATACCAGACACGTAAATCAGGAACTGGCTGGCCTGCAGCTAATAGAAGTCTACTTCAAGTAGCTGATAAGCACAGAACATCCTTTTTAACGTCTGTTCTGCCCTAGTGAAGAGGTAACCTACAGAGCCCTGCCACGCCATCCTCTTAATCTCTTCTATTTATCCTTTATATATCCTTTCCTATATTGGTAATTTTGAATATTTCACACTCTCTCTGATATTCTATTCTGTACATATTTTCTGATACATTTGATTTTTTCATTAGTAAAGTCTATATTTTAATATTTAAGTCCTTTATATTACATACTGGTATGCATATCTCTGCTTCCTCTATCATTTTGGCCTCTAATAGTACTACTTATGAGAAACTATGCCCTTGTGACACATGCTTTGTATTATTAAAAATGTAATGTTAATATTATTATATCTATAGTATCAATAACATCTTTCATTAACAATGAAAAAACCTTGATTATTTCAAGTAATCCCTAGGGATAGTGCTTTTTGTGTACTCAAGGAGAGTGGGTCATCAGTAATGAAGATCTTTGTATCAATAAACAGCATAATTTATCTGAGAGAATTAGATCATATTTTAAATCCTATTCTTAAACCTAATAGAAATGGCTTATCTTCTCCTTGGGTCTATTGTTTTACCTGTAAATTATGATGAATTTAGGGTTCTTAAAATATTTTTAATTGTGTTATCTGTGATTCTAGTAGTTCAGCATATCTTTATAATTGCAGCTGCAAAGTGATCAAAATAATAGCCCTCTACTGTGGTCCTAAGGAAGGACTGAAAAGGATCCAAATTCAAACGTTTTCACAGTTAATCATGAAGAGAATGAGGAGATAAAATCACTCTCAAATATTTGAAGCTCAGTAAAGCAGAATTTCTCATACAGTCATCTGAATTTGTTAAATACCAGGGTAGAAATAGAAATATAATTCTAACAATAGCCCAGACTACCTTAAGTAAGTCAAGGAATATATTTTGAGGATTTACCAGTGACTAGTTTTGTTCTTGGACCTCTAGCAAACTAGCAGGTATTAGACACAATCTCTCCCCTCAGGCAGCTTAAGAGCTTTACTAAGTAATGCTCCTACTGGGAAAAAAAAAACCCATAATATAATCAAATGAAAAATTAGACCAAACATAAAAGAAATGAATTGTTTTAGACAAAGCACAGACTCTCTAGGAACCCGAGGGGCTCATTCATCTTATAAGAATTATATATTTTTCCGCACCTGCAGAATCTGGACACTGTGAGTTCAGCAGGTTACCATGAGTCAGATATCATTCTACATGCTACCCATGCAAAGAGCTTAATTATAATCAAAAGAAAAAAATTAACACATTGAAATGATAGTAGGCAGTTTTCTAGATCCTATTACTGAATAGACAATTGTTTAAGGAACCTGTATATTACTTTCATATATAATGCAAAGAATATTTCATTCATGTGATTTATTTTTTATATTGAAGGACTAAAATCCCAGATGGGTATCTAAATAAATTTTTAATAGAAGAACAATATATTCTGATATACTATGATGGATTTGAGCAATGTGAATGGGACCTTGACTAAAAGCTGTTAAAATAAAGGAGTTGTGGTAGAGGAAATCTTGAAAAATTAGTCTTAAGTAACAAAGAACAGTTCATTATTCAGCTCAACCAAATACAGGAAAATACTATTTTATTTTATCTTTTATTATTCTTGAATTTCCAGCTAAAGATCTTAAAGACTGAAATAAATGTTTTTAGAACACTTTCCAAATATCAGCCTGATAAATGGAATTGTGACAGCAAAAACTTGATCCTAAAACTAAATTAAAAAACCTTGATCTACATTGATTCATGAGCTTGTCTTCAACTAGTACAAAGAGCAGAAAGCACTGTAAATCATATTGTACGTGGTGAAACTGATTTCATTATTAAAGTTTTCCAATTTTCCCATACATAAATGGAAAAGTTACATATTTAAGAAATAAACTTCAAAAAATTAAGTCCCACCAAGATTTTGGAGTATCAGTATATCACATTGCTGAGTTCACACTTCTTTAATGAGACTGGATATTTTACAATTAGCAGAAGAGCTCTGTTACCTATTATTTTCCTAAGACAGTGGTCTTACTGCTTGTGAACACTGGCTGGTTTAAAGAATAGAAAAGGGTGAGTGTAAGGGTATTTGTTCAGAACTGGAGGAATTCTGCTTTCTAAAGGAAAGGGCTGCTGAATACTTGGTTAACTTGAAATCATGGTAGCTCTTTTCCCACTCTGAAGCAAAACATTTATTTTCCCATACATTTAGCTGAAGAAACAGCTAACTCCAATATTTTTCTTAAAAGGAAGTGGTAATTGTTGCTATTTCTATTCTTGTTATACTTCATCCTTTGAAGGAAGGTACAATGGACTGAACGTGTACCTCCAAAATTCATAGGTTGAAGCCCTAATCCCAATATGATAGCATTTGGAAGTGAGAGGTAATTAGGCTATGGAGATTGAGCCTCTAATCTTGTTTACAAGCCACCAGTTTATGGGATTTTGCTATAACAGCCAGAGCTGACTAAGACAAAGGGTACCCAGAGCTAGACTAGTACTCACACTGAGGCCATGCTCTTCTGTTAAACATAATTCCACAGACAACCAACATCAGAGAAGGCCACTCTGTGACCATGGTGAGTGAGACAAAAACCAGTTCATAATCATGTTTGAACACAGATACACATTAAGTCACTATGAAAACTCCAAAATGAGCAAATACTTCTCTCTCCCAGCTGACATGAGTGACTGTAACTTTTAAAATGTTAAACGAATTATAACTTTAGCCTCACTCTTCTGGCTTCTAAGATAAGATATCCAATCACAGAATTACTCTTTCTTTCTAACAGCTTCCTTGAACCCTCCCCCAAATCACCTGCCACAAGCCCAAATCCTATAACAATTTCCTTTTACCCCTTCTTACTGAGGAACCCCATGGTTCCCATGGTACAAGGTCTTCTGTGCTGCAACAGATATCAATAAATAAAGTTTATTTGACTACAGATGTTTTCTTGGTGGTCTTTGACTAATGGGCACCAACTTTATGCCATTAGTCTCAGTAATGTACTAAGTATATTTTGTTTTTCAGGACAACATTATCTTTGATTAACTATATACAATCTAAATGGTTTGAAATTCGGGTTCTATATGCAGATTCAAGAAGTCCAAACCTCAAAGGCTATAATCATCTGGTTTGCTTTTCCAGCTAGCATTAGTATATCTCTGGCCTGTTATATATGAGCTGTTCTCTCTGACCCACTGATAATCTTCTAAGCATTAGACAATGAAATTTTTAAAAAAACTTCTTAAAAAACATGCATTTGGGATTTGCATTAATTGACAAATAAGGCGTGACAAATAGCTGCAAGATAAATGAAAATAATCAAGGAACCCCTCATTGTGTCATTTAAAAATATTCATATACTCACGTGCAAGAACTACTTTCGAATATTTTATATCGTCAACTAGGGCCCACAGTCTGATGATCAATGAATGTAACTGTTCACACATTATAAATCTTTAGAAACTCTCGATTACTGCAAGGCGAGTTAATAACACAGAAATCAAGTGATGTTTTCATACCACTGGATGGTATTAACTTTGAACAACATAAAGAGCCCAAATCCTGCCCTGCCAATCACTCATAATCAATCCCACCTGATCTCCAAATAGTTACACACAAAGAACACAAGCAGAATAGAGATCAAATGGCCTTTTAAATCATATCTGAACAGGTATCAGTGCAGATTTCTGGTAAAGGATTAGTAGATACATAGAAGCCTGCATTGCTCTTAAATATTAATATTGGAACCAACATGTCCAGATGTATCTTAGTGGCGAAAAAAAATGAGACAGAGAGATGGGGGGATGGAAGAGGTGGGGACAGAGACAGAGAGAGAGAGAAGATAGATAGATAGATAGATAGATAGATAGATAGATAGATAGATAGATAGATAGATAGATAGATATAGAGAGACAGATACTTGGGCCCTGTGAAAGACCTTGTGTCCATTTCTTGATAAAACTACATTGTACCAGAAAAAGCTAAAGAGGCACAGTAACCCACTTTTTGGTAAAATATAACTCAAGTGAACATCTTACACCCTCTCTATCAGAATAGCACCTCCTTTTACCCTTAGAGGAGCAAGAAATTTATAGACTAGACCACCTGTGTTCAAATCCCAGCTCTACCTTTTATGAGCTGTGGGGTTTTGGACAAGTTGCTTACCCTTTCTATGCTCTTCCCTGATGCACGAATTTGGGATAATAAAATTACCCACCTCATCAGGCGTTTATGAGGATTAAATCAATAAGGATATATAAAGTACTCAGAATAATGCCTGATATATAGTAAGGGCCATGTAGTAGATTTTACCTCTATTACTAGTCACAGAAATCTAGGCAGGGAATGTGAACCAGGTATGAGAAAAAGGTTGACAACTGCCATCTCTCCTATGCTCGGTGGGTTTTTCAGAAGCCAGCCTATGATCGCCCACTGGGATAAGATACAAAGCACATCAAGGTAATTCTGTTCGCAGCCTCTAAAATCCACTCCCCGAAAGTATATAACTGCTTCTTTTGTAGATATTCCCAGGAAAAGAGAGATGGGAAGTTCTGTTTTTGCCTCAGAAATGTGTCTGAACAGACATTAATTAGCTTATCTCCAAGGTTTCAGCAAGTGCTAGATTGAAAAATCACTCCCTAAAGTTTTATCAATTCCAAAGTGTGCCTAGTCACATTATTCAACCCCATTCACTAGGGGAGGTTTTTCAATTTGCACCATATGGTGGCTTAGCTCAAACAGAATGCCAGTCAAATGAAAGTACCACAAACTAGCATCCTCTGTTACTTATTAAGATTTCATAAAAAATGAAATTTAAAATTAATTCTTCTTTTAGATTTAATAAAAAGAAATTAAAAGCTAAAGTCTACATTTATCCTCCCCTCAATTTTTCTCACTCTCAGCAAACAGGTTCTAACTTAGGAACTTCGTAGGATTTTAATTTGTTTTCCAACACCTATCTCCAAAGTCATCAACCAACATCTGTAACATTTCCGAGGTTGGATGAATTCATTTAAATATCTGAATAGTCAACAGAAATTAAAAGACTATCACAAAACTAGTCCCCTACCAAAAAAACTCACAAAAAGTAAATGCAAGTTCTTAAAAGAAACTATTTCAAACAAAATGATGGTATCAGCTAGGAATTCAACTCTACTGGCTTATATCAAAATACAAAATGTACTGTCCCTCATAGAACAATCTACGATGCTTCTGGATCTAAGGGCTCAAACTGTGTCATCAGGTCTCTCTCTCCTCTTTTCCATTTCCTGGGCTCTCTATTTTTCCAAGCTGGATTCACTATGTAAAAAATTAATAAACAGAAACCCCAATTAGAGTTGGGAGAGCAATAGGGGGAGCTCTCACATCCTGGGAGGATAGCGGAGCCCAACAGGAAGAAGAAAGACTCCTCTTCTTTCCTGGCAAGGGCTCAACCAATGAAAAACCATGGACTCTTAGTTGACTTTAGTCCTCCAAACTTCCTTTTTCCCTGTATAAAAGCATTCTCCTTCCCTTGACTGGGGACTCACACATGGCTCCCCACGGTTGCACACCATGAACTGCAATTCTCTGATGATCCCAAATAAATCCATCTTTGCTGGTGAAATATCTGGCAGTCTATTTGTTTTAAGTCAACAATTCACAGGCAGGATGTTCACCATGGTGGTCCTCAGCAGCTTCAACTTTACAAAATTCTTCAAGGCAGTATTTTCAGCAGAAAGACATCTGTTCTTCTGAAGAGTTATAGAAATAAAAATCTTAAGATTTTGCCTCATTTTACTGACATATCACATGCTCATCAAAGATCAGAGCAGAGATGTGATGCATTCTGGCAAAATGGGGGATGGAGAAAAGACAAAAGATAAAATCTCAGTTTAACATTATCCAGGGTATCAATCTGTGAATATTAGTTGTTAAGAATTAATAACAAACTCATTTAAGGGGAAATTCCATTAAATAATTAATTTACTGCTATATGTTTTCACCATATAGAATCCCAAACCCTGTGCTTTTGCTGTTGAAACTTCATAATCTCTACTGCCAGTGGCCCAATGAAAATTAACATGGCCTCTGCCATGGACTTTGTTCCCAAATCTCATGGTTGCCAAAACCCTTTGATCAGCTCTTGGCATTTCTCAATTGCCCATAATGTTAGAAGCTAAATTTGAAGCAACTACCTCTATCTTATGTTAGTCCTCAAACATTGCCTCTCCTCTTTTTATGCATCGTAAAGTTCTTTTTCCCTCCTTATATCTAGCTCTAGTGAGACCTGACATTCAACAAAGAATGGAATCATTCTCTTGTCCTTCAGAAAGGGAAGAGAGGAGAAAAGACAAGAAAATGAAAAAGAAACCCACATATAAACATTGAAAATAAAATAAAATGCTATAGACTCTGAGACTTCCAGTCTCATGCCACATATCAATTCCAGGAATTAACAATCCTGATGCAAAAAATCCTTCTACCCTTAATCTTTGTTAGAGGTTTCTGTGTACCAAAGAAACTGGCTTTAAAAAAAAGCTTTTTAAAAAAGTGTTTTATGGTAAATTTTATCAGTCATTAGCAAGAACCTTTCCTTCTCTTTGTCTCCAGTGTCCCTAAAGAAAAGCAAGAAAATAACTATTGGGTTAATATTTATATCTGCTCAACTTGTGATCCCTTCTCTCTCTTCAAGGTCCCAAGTAAACCTGCTCTGCTGCCCAAGTGAATCTCTCTTCTTGAAAACCACAAACACCAGCTGTTTTACTTCCCTAAAGTCTTTGAGCTCCTTATAGAATATTTCACTCCCAAATGCTGACCTCTGTATAGCTTCAGATTTGAGGTTGAGAAGGTAGGAAATGGGATTTGCTTGGATGTTAGTTTGATAGTATTAGAATGTTCAAATCACAAGCATGGTGTTTTGTGCAAGTAGCAAGTGCTTCTTTGTGACTGTAGATTAGAGAGTGACCAGTGTGAGAATGCTGAGTCTGAAAAGGTATGTTAACGCTGCATTTATGGTACCTGTGCCATGCTATCTAGATTTTACTCTATAGGCAATGGGGAGATTCCAGAAGTGAAAGATGTGATGCTTGTATTAAATGCAGCATTAAGAAGAAATATATTTCAAATTTTATTGAACATTTATGTCTCTGATTTGGCATTGTAATCAGTTTAAAAGAGAGTGTGACAGAAGTACATGCTTTTAGAATTAGCCTTTTGTATTTAATACCAAAGCCAACTGGAGATAAGAAATTACTCTCATTTGGGCCACTTTGTCATATTATGAAAGTCTTTTCAGTAACTTATTGGTAATATTTTCAGACAAATCTTGAGACTATTACTTAACTCCAAGAGTTAATTCCTGAGAAAGTATCATCAAACTTTGCTGATATTCAAACAATTAAACTGTGTGAATTAAGTCACTGAGCAGGACATTTGAATCACTGTGCCAACAACACAGACCCAGAGTGTCTTTTTGAAATGACCCTGCCTTCACAGGCTCCATTAGATCACTTTGCAAAGTGCATCACCAAGAGTAGTATTGAAGCTTCTTTGATGGCAAGAAAGAGAAATCCATTCAAATAAACAGTGTCCTGATCCACTTGGGCTTTTATAACAAAATACCATAACCCAGTGGCTTATAAACAACAGAAATTTATTTCTCAATAATTCTAGAGGATGGAAGTCCAAGATCAGAGTGCCAGCACAGTGAGGGCCCTCTTCTGAGTGTCAGGCTTCTTGTTGTATCCTCACATGGCAGAAGGGAAAGAGGGATGTCTCTGGAGCCTCTTCTATAAGGGCACTAATCCCATTCAGGAGGGCTCCACCCTCATGAGCTAATTACCTCCCAAAGGCTCTGCCTCCTAATACTATCACCTTTCGGGGTTAGGATTTCAACATATTGATTTCAGAAGGACTGGGAGGCACAAACATTCAGACCACAGCAAAGAGGAAATTTCCTGAAGGGGTATGGGGGAAAAGTACAAGGAGATTTGTGGAAGTTAGTCATGCATTGTGAAGCTGTCAGGGCCTGAGGGAGCCACTCTTTCCATCTCTCTGGAGTCACATTATTTCTCATTGCTCCTTTCTTGTCATGTCTCCTACTTCTTGCTCCAAACTGGCCTAGAATTATTCACAAAAATTCACATGGCTTACCATGGCCATTGTGGCTCTTAATTATGTTTTCTGGGTGCCTTGTTTCAAATTGGAATGGAAAATTCTGATTGATCACTGGTCATTCATTGCCTTGTTATTCTTGGATTCTCACCCTTCCTGGTTACATGCTACTCACAAAGCTGATTGGACTCTACAGTACATCAGGCACTGCTGGTGTGGGAAACTCCCAATGAAGGGAGGTAGAGGGTAGGGAATAGTCTCCTAAAGTGGTTGACAATTTTTTTTAATATAAATGATAACAATGAATAGGCTGTAATGGTTTTCTAGTTTTGAAACAACCAAGTGCCAGACTTTGTACTGTCGTTCAAGATTAATAAATGCAACTTTGAATTGGTCACATTTTTTTTTCTTCCCTAGTTCCAAATCCAAGTACAGTGGCTGAAATCAAGAGGATGAGAATCACTTATAGGATAAGTCGTAAAATTTAAAAGTTCTAATGACTTTTACCTTGGAGTTATGTAAATTTTTATCTCATTATTTGGAATAATTATTTTGTCAAATAGCTAGAATTTTAAATTACGAAAATGTTATGTGATAAATTTTTAAAGAAATGAGGTTACAGGGAAGAGCAAAAACAGACATCACCATTGTAACTAGATTTTTACACATGCACTAATAGTGCATCTGTGATAAATAAACGAATATTTAGTGGAAAAGAGTCATATTTTGAATAAGACAGGTAAATCTAACCAGTTACTGTTTTCAATGCCATTAACAGGAAAAAACAAACACAACAGTCATAAAAAATTATTTTTCTCTCTTTTCTGCCCTTCCATTCACTTCCACTTAGGTAATCAGATAGTTGAAGACAGGAATACACTGTCATAATAAAGCAAAATGACAAGATTCCGCATGCTTTATTGCCAAATACATTATTTCTTTTTCCCCTCAGATGTAAAAGTAGAACAAGAAAAAATATGAGCAATTCTTAACAGAATTAGGTTGCTTTTTAAATAAAATCACACCTAGAATTTTGAGAACTTACGTTGCTCCGGGCACCATGCCAAATGCTTTACATACATGATCATGGTTCATTTTAAGAACAACCCTGTGGGGGATGTCCTATTATTACACCTCACATTTTCCAAATGAGGAAACTGAGGACCACAGAGATGAATTAACAGGTAGTAAATTGTAGAGCCTGGAGAAGAGAATGAAGTAAGAAGGAAAATGCTAAGGGCGATTGGGAGGAGACTTCTGAAAACAGTGATTTGTTTTATGGAGAGAATAAGTCCTGGCTAGGGGGACAGTTTGTAAATAGCTGATCTTGTTAAGTCAGGTAGTGGCATAGTAGAGATTTCCCACACTTAGGGAACAAGCTATAGGAAATGTTAATAACAAACACTCAACCTCCTAAATGTTGAAATACACTTCAAGTGGAACAGGTTGCGTAATTGTTTATTTGGCATTCAAATTTTTCAGCTCCAAGACAATCCCATAGAATCTCTTACTTGTATAATATTGGGCGAATCACTTGAACTATCTAGTTATCAGTTTATTTATCTGAAAACTAAGTTTCTAAGGGAACTGCAAGCTCTAACATTCTATGATTCTAAGGGGATTTTTTCGTTTGTTTCAACTCCCTTTCAACTCCCATTTATTTTCCTAAGAAGTCTGTTCATAAGTCTGTTTATTCAATTAAGCATTTAGCTTTGTACCAATCTTGAAGGAATTCACTTTTATTCATATTTGAATAATTGAGATGGAGAGTGTAACTCTTATGAAACTAAAACTCATATAAAACTATTTACATTTTCTCTGCTTTTAAAAGTAAATACATCAGTCTTATCTT
Organism: Kogia breviceps; assembly: GCF_026419965.1. Lineage (NCBI taxonomy): Eukaryota > Metazoa > Chordata > Mammalia > Artiodactyla > Physeteridae > Kogia > Kogia breviceps. The sequence goes on along the minus strand of NC_081315.1, from coordinate 121,854,673 downwards.
TTTTTTTCTTTGACAATGGGCTCTCATAAGCAGCTGTGGAAACCTAGAAAAACAATGTCATCTGTATAGTATTCTTTCCCAACAAAACAAAGGTCACTTTGAACAAACAAATGATATTCTGTGGCAAGTGGGAGTATTCTGAGTCATTAAAACCACAGTAAATTTGAAGCACTTTAATCTTAAAAGGATTGGGAAACAAACACAAGAGCTAAATCCACAGAATTTAGAATTACCACAGATCTTCAGAAATAGTTCATCAAATAATGATTTATGAAAATGGAAATGCAGCTGCCTATTCCTAGTCATAATGAAGGTATACTAGAATACTGTCTAGCAGGCAGTTGGGTTTGATTCGAAAAGAAATTGTTATATGCATTCTACTTCTTCATTTACCATAAAATGATGGTAAATGAAAGCAGCCAGGGGGTGGAGTGGGGGAAGGAGCAGATTACACATAGTTAACGCCTGAATGTGCCCTTCTCTTCAAATTCATATGTTATAGTTCTTACCCCCAGTACTTTAGAATGTGACTGTATTAGAAGTTAGGGCCTTTAAAAAGGTAATTAAAGTTAAATGAGGTCATATAGATGGGACCTAATGCTGTCTGATTGGTGTCTTTACAAGAAGAGGAAATTTGGACTCAAAGACACAAGAGACATGCCCAAAGAGGAAAGACCATACAAGGACACAGTGAGAAGGTGGCTATCTACAAGCCAGGAGAGAGGCCTCAAAAGAAACCAACCTGCCTACAACTTGATCTTGGATGTCTAATTGCCAGAACTGTGAAAAATAAATTACTTTTGTTTAAGGCACCCAGTCTGTTGTATTTTGTTATGGCAGCTCTAGCAAACTAATACACACATGGACAGAGAAACAAAGAATGACCCCAGATCAGCTCTTCATATCTATAAAGTATAGAAACGCACATCTCAGGGGCTGTGTTGCTATTAATGTAGGGCATTATGAGAGCACAGAAAGAAATGGAAATAACTTATTGGTGGACCTTCTATACCACATTAAAGATCCTTTAATCTTGTAACTCTTGCCCAGCACTTTCCAAAGTATGATCCTAAGAACTCAGTTCTATAGGATGCCAATAACTTTTCTCTTGAAAATAGGAAGAGTTTTAGAAAATATTATAATTACTATAAACCAAATACTTTTGTTGTTGTTGTTTCTTCTATTGTTTCTATTTATTTTTTATTGAAATATAGTTGACATACAATATTATGTGAGTTTCAGGTGTAGTGATTTGACATTATTGGTGTTTCTTGGATCTGTGGGTTTATAATTTTTAGTAAATTCAGAAAAATTTTGGCCATTTTTTCTTTAAATATATTTCAGGTCCTCCCTTTACTTCTGGATATTTATTTACACATATTCTTTTGTATTTCTCTGAACTGTCTCTTTGAGTCTTATGCGCCCTTTTCTAGTGTTTTTATTTAGCATTTTTAGCATCAGTTTTTAAAAGTTTGTTAACATTATCAGTCCTTTATTATATATATATTGCATGTATTTCCTCCCAGTTTATCATTTGCCTTTTGAATTTATTTGTTGTAGTTTTTGTTTGGAGTTTTGGGGGTGGGGAATGCAGAAGTGTGTCTTAGAGGTAATTGAATTTGCCCATCTTATCTATCTTTCTTTTTTTGGTTCTGATTTTAGATAATAGTTAGAAAGACATTCCCTATATCCAGAATATACAGAAATTTGCATGTTTTATTTCCAGTTCTTCTGTAGTTTTTTTTAATATTTAATTTTGTGATTTATCTGGAGTTCATTTTTTCAGTGTTGTGAAGTATGGTTTCAAGTTTAATTTTTTCCACTGTCGTTTGTCCAAACATCTTTTATTAAAATTCAACGTTTTTTGAGATTGCCTAGACATTCCACATTTATCATATATTAAATTTCCATATGGGTCTATTTCTGACTTTGCTATTCTTACTTTTAATCTTCTGTTAAAGTGTCAGCATCACACTATTTTAAGTATGGAAGCTTTGGAGCACATTTTAATAACTATTAAGCTAATCACTTGCAATTAATTTTCTGCTTCAAGATTTTACAAGCAAATATTGTACTTTGATTATTCAATATGAACTTTAGAGTCAATGTGTCTACTCCAGGAAAAGAATAACTTGGTGGTATTTTAAATAAGATCACATTAAATTTATAAATTATCTAAAAAAGATAACATTATGCATGACAGCTTTTTAATGTTGAATTAGAACAACAGATGTCTTTTCATTTGATGAAGCCTACTTCTGTGGTTTTCAAGAGTTTTAAACTTTTCCTCATATAGGTTTTGCATATTTTTTAAGTTTATTCTTAAGTAATTTATCTCATGTTATAGCCATGTAAGTGTGGTTTTCTTTTCCATTACACTGTCTCATTGTTTGCATAATCGGAGACTATTAATTTTGTACGTTAACTTTGTTTCCATTATCTCATAAGTGCAAGACAGTTACTATGTCTCTCCCTTCCAAAATTTCATATATTCTTTCCCTACAAGGAGGGGCATTTCTGGAAATATTCATATTGTCTTGCCTTGTCAGGGCCACTACCTTAGTAGAGATCCATGAGTCCTCCAGTACCTACGAAACTGTAATGAGTACTCATTTCAATCTTCAGTGAATGAGGACTGCTTGGACAGACCCCTCTTCTGGAAATGCAAATAACTCTGAGGAAAATGCAGGTAATATATATAAACATGATCTGATAAGCAAGCAATGAGCCCAAAACAGGTAGCCAAAAGATAAGGAATGTTTCCAGGATGATGTTTCACCACAACTGACCTTCAGTTCAGTCTAGGGTAGAGCAGGGGAAACACAGAGGGGATATTTCCTTGTCTTTTTTTTTTTTTTTAGATATCTAAGTGCAATGGAGAAGGATATCTCAGTGTAAGACAATTGTGCTGTTCCAGTCACCTCTCCACCCTCTGACTGCTGGGTCACTAACCTACAGATGAGAGAATATGATCCCTTGGGGATGGTTATCCTAAGGGCGTGTATAGGATTGCATAAGCAGTCCACCCCACCTTCCAGTGAGTGGTAATTCATTTTGGCTGGTAAAACAGTGTCTGTCTCCACTTTTCTATTGCTCCATTATTCAGCAGGTAGAACAGTAGTAAATCACATGTGACATACATCTTACCAATATAGGTTCTTTGATGACTACTGATAAAAGATTAACTCTTGGAAAAATAAATGAGATGGCAGCCAACATCAAGACCACTATAGTGCCTTTGTCCTATTTTCTATTCTCAGTTTTGGATGCTTCCCCCTACCAAACAATAGAAATGGGAAGGTGGAGAGGTAGGAAAAAAGAGAAGGAAAGAGTGAAAAAAAGATCAGATCAATGGCAAAATCCTGGAACTGACATCCCTGACTATTCACTCCCACTACCACCGAAAAACATTCTTAAAAAACACTAATGAATAAATTAAGTACATGAACAAATGGATAAGAAGCTCAATGCACAGGTTATAGATACAAAGTTAAAATGATGTGTTGTATTCACGTAAATAAGACATTAATGGAATAGTCTCATTGTTATAGTCTTCTCAACATCCTCTTATTTATCCCAGAAACAGAAGAGTACGTGGTGCTATGTTTCTTTGAACCAATGTTTAATTCTCAAGATGACGATGCTTAAAGCAAATACGCTACTTATTGTAAAACTGTAATTCAAACTTAATATTCCTTATTTTCTAACATATGCCCCTTTGAAAATGAGTAACAGTCCAAGAATTTCAGAAACGTGATTCTTCATGAATCTGAGTCAGGAAGCCCCTCTAAATCTGTGTGTTGTTTTGATACATATTCACATCTATTTACACATACAGCTTAAGTCAGACATTTCCTGAATACATTGCACTTGCCTTACATAGCTTGCTTTTATGCTGCTTAAACAAACATATTTTAAAATTAATACTTTCTAAAACCCCAAAATGCAATCTTAACTAATGATTTGGCTACATGTGTTTCAGTACAAATTCCAGTATGTGTTCTGCCTAAGTCCTACTAATAAACATCAACTTAAGAGTAAAATATGTTTCTGACACATTGTACTACAAAACAATTTCTTCTAGTGATAAATAGCAGGCTATCCCAGGAAAGTGTTTAGCACAACATTGTGGAATGCCCTTCCCCTAATGTCAGTCAAAAACAAGGCTGGCTATCCTGATTTCCAGTATAAACCTTCTTTAAGGCAGTGTAAATTCTCCTTAGATTGTACCTTTTACTTGGTGAGATGTCAGAAGGGGATGTAGGGAGAAGGCAAACACTCAGTAATCAAGAAAAATAATATTCAGTGCAATATTTTTAAACATTCCAATTATTTTAAAAACATGATGAACAAAATATAAAAATTTTAAGTAAAGACAAGATCTGACTGCACTGACAGGACCCTATCTCACTCAGCACACTCTACTCCAAGCTCTGGTTCCAATGAAAGTTTATTTACAAAAGTAGGTAGATGGCCTATAGGTATAGCATGTCAATTCAATTTTAAAAAAATATTATTTACCTTAATAACTGTGTTTTTTGTGCTCTCTTAAATAATGCACCCAAGATGCATGCTTCACTCACCTCACTCTGGTTTCTGCCCTGCTGTACAGAATTGTATATATCAAGCCCTATTAAACTGTACACTTTAAATTCTTCAACTGATTTTACATCAATTTTATCTCAGTGAAGTTGTTAAAAATAGAAATGAAAAATACTCTTCAGGTATAAAGCTATAGATACTCTTATTTACTTTCACTCCCACAACTCACTAATCTATCCAAAGGGCATAAATTTTACTGGCTTGTGTTTGAGGAAAACTTATCTCTTTTATTTCCATGTTCCTGTCTGTAAAAATGTAGATTGTGGTAGGGTACAAGAAGAAGGGATTTATGATTATTTCCTGACAATGTAGCTGTGTGCTAGTTGGAATTAGGCTTATCTGTGAGTGACAGAAAAATAGCAGCGGTTTAAGTGAAGTTTATTTCCCTTTCTATTCTCTTTCTGGGCTACAACCTTCATTCTTTTGGCCTAAGTGGGTGACCTTCAAGCTCCTACAGCAAAATAAGGAAAATATAAAGAAGAGGGAAAAAGAAACATTCCAGTTGTCCCTTTGGGAAGATTTCTGGAAGGTACCAAAATATAGTTCTGTTTTCATTCCTTCCACAGATTTTAGTCACAAGGATACATAGCTTAGATACAAGGAGCTTAGCTTCAAGACTGGGAAATTTTTCTGGGTAGCCATATACATATTTAAACACTTTATCATCATGGAATTGGTACTTACTTTCCTCGTTCTCAAAGGAGGGGATTTACTTCATGACCTTGATGTTTTTCTGAGATTTAATATTCTGTATTTTTAATAAAAACAAAAAGTGGATCTAATTTGGGGGCCAGTGGGAGTAAGATGTAGTGATAGTAATAAAATTATATCTTACTAAAATTGAGCTCTTTGTTTGAATGCAATAATTCACAAGAATGTATATTTCAAAGAGAAATAGTTACACTGAATGGTTAAAATGTCTATCTTAAGTTCCATATTTATAAATACTAAACTGGATATAAAAACAGAGGGAGCTATTTTAATAATACTTGTCATTTACATTTGAAAACCTGTTTATTTCTCCCATGAATAAAGGCATACATTTTTGTTCTTTCTCTCTTGATTAAAAACTCTTGTAAGCTGACTAAAATTTGCATGTTCAATCTGACTTTTTTTATCTTCTGGGGAAGATCTAGTGACAATGATTAATCTGTTCAAGTGTCATAGTGTAAGACAACAACCAGTATTTAAGGATATAACTGGGGAGATCAAGATGGTGGAGTAGGAGGATGCTGAGCTCACCTCCCCCCAAGAACACATCGAAAATGCATCTACATGTAAAGTAGTTCTCACTGAAAACAAACTGGAGATTGGCAGAGAGACTCTTATACAACCAAGACTGTAAGAAAGATCCACGTGGATTTGGCTAAGAAGGAAAGAGAAACAATCAGGTCAGGACCTGTTACATAGACTCAGAATCCTCCCGGGAGAATGAGTGGTTCAAACCACATATTGGATGGCCCAGCCCTGGGCTTGGACATTGGGAAGATAAGTCCCCTTGGCTGGTTTGAGGACCAGTGGGACTGGCAGGGGGGCTGTGAGAAACTTGGACTTCACTCATGAAAAGTGTACACACAGGCTTGTTTGCTCCCAAGCCAAAGGAGAGGAAGAAGATTGAGACCACCTGAGATTCTGGATGGTTTACGGCAACTGCCCTAGGGCATGCCCCAACCCAGGCCAAGTGCCCACTCTGGCACCTCTTGCTCTGCGGTACAGCTATCCACTTGGATGAAAACTGCCACTGATGAGTAGAGTGTGCAGTTGTGGAGAACAGAACTGGTTCAGACCCAGCACTACATCTGAATGGGGCAGGGGTTATTATTGCTGGTGCTCTTGGAGGCAGCAAATTGGGAGTGGTCTGGAACTCTGACTGGTGTGCCTGGACCACTCAAGTGTACACCTACTCTGGCTCCTCTTGTTCCAGTGCTGGTCCTTTCTGTGGCAAATGTGCCAATGCAGGAAGGGGGAGAGCATGCACTTAGAGGCAATAGAACCAGCTCAGACCCTACCCTCAGGGTTTCTGCTTTAGCACCCTGAGACCTTCCCCCACCCCTAACAGCATGGTGTCAGTCACTAAGTATAGGAGAAACCCCGGCTCACAACTGGCTCGGGCTCTAGCCCCTTCATCTCCAGCCTCAACTCCCATTAAGGTGATAGCTGCCAGCACACCTTGGGGGGAGATGTGACTCATATTCACTTCAGACCCAGCTCTCCCAGAAAAGGCACTGGGCACATGTAGACTGTACAGTGATGTACCCACACAAGGATACCCTTTCAAGACTGGGCTAGATAACCGTTTTACTCTAATTTCATACAGACTGAGAAAGTTAAGCCAAATGAGAGTACAGAGGAATTTGTTTCAAAGGAAAGAACAGGAAAAATACCCTGAAAAAACAACTAATGTAACATGTATAGAGTTCAAAGTATTGGTAATAAGAATGCTTAATAAACTATGGAAAAGGAGATGAACACAGTGAGAGTTTTAACAAGGAACTAGAAAATATAAAAAAGAGAACCAGTCAGAGCTGAAGAACACAAAAACCAAAAAGAAAAACATGCTACAAGGAATTAAGAACAGACTAATTGATACAAAAGAATGCATAAGTGATCAGAAAGGATAATGGAAACCACCCAATCAGAGCAACAAAAAGAAAAATTAATTAAAAAATGAGAACAGTTTAAGGGACCTCTGGGACAACAATAAGCATACTAACATTTGCATTATAGGGGTCCCAGAAGGAGAGAAAGAGAAAAGGGTCAAAAAATGTATTTGATGAAATTATTGCTGAAAATTTCTTGAACCTGAAGAAGGAAACATATATACAGGTATAGAAAGCACAGAGTCCCAAATGCAATGAACACAAAAAGACCCACACCAAGACATAGCATAATTAAAATGGCAAAAGGTAGAGAGAGAATTCTAAAGGCAGCAAGAGAAAAACAAAGAGTCACATATGAGAGAACCTCCATAAGGCTATCAGCTGATTTTTCTGCGGAAAATTTGCAGGTTAGAAGAGAGTGGCGTGATACATTTAAAGTGATGAAGGGGGAAAAAAACTGCAACCTAGGGTATTCTACTCAGCAAGACTATCATTCAGAGTTGAAGGAGATATAAAGAAATTTTCAGACAAGCAAAAAAAGAAAGAGTTCATTAATGCTACACCACCCCTTAAAGAATGTTAAAAGATATTTCTTAAGTGGAAAAGGCTACAACAAGAGATAAGAATTAATAGGAAAGGAAAAAAATCCCACTACTAAGACTATTTAGTAAAGGCTGTTGGTCAACCATTTAAATAAGCTAGTTCAAAGATTAAAACACAAAAAAATTGTAAAATTGTCTATAACTACAATAAACTGTTAAGGGATAAATATGAAGATGTAAAATATGACATCAAAAACACAAAATGTGGAGGAGGGGTTAAAAAATATGTAGATCTTTTAGAATGTATTTAAACTTAAATGACTACCAGTTTAAAACTAGTAGATATAGGTAAGCATGTATATACCCATGGTACCCACAAATCAAAAACCTATAATAGATGCACAACTAGAGAAAGAGGAACAGAAGCATATCATTAAGAAAATCATCAAACCACAAGGGAAGAAACCAAAAGAAGAAGAAAATAACAGATAAGAACTACAAAACAACCAGAAAACAAGTAAAAAATGGTAATAGCTACATACCTATCAATAATCAGTTTAAATGCAATGGACTAAATGCTCCAATTAGAAGATATAGGGTGGCTGATTGGATTAAAAAACAAGATGAATCTATACGTTGCTTACAAGAGACTCACGTCAGAGCTAAAGACAGACACAAACTGAAAGTGAGGGGATGGAAAAAGCTATTCCACACAAATGGAAACAAAAAGAGAGGGCAGCAATACTCAAATCAGACAAAATAGATTAAAGAAAGTTTATAACAAAACACAAAGAAGGGCATTAGATAATAATAAAGGAATCAATACAAGAAAAGTGTATTATTCTCTGTAACACGTATGCACCCAATACAGGAGAACCTAAACGTATAAAGCAAATATTAACACACAAAGGGGGAGAAATTGACAATAATACAATAATAGTAGGGGATGTTAAAACTCCACTTACATCAATGGAAAGATCATCCACACAGAAAATCAATAAGGAAACAGTAGTCTTCAATGACACATTAGACTAGTTGGAGTTAACAGTTATCTACAAGACATTCCCTCCAAAAACAGCAGAAGTCACATTTTTTTCAAGATCACAAAGACCTTTCTCTAGGACAGATCACATGTTAGGCTACAAAACAAATCTCAACAAATTTAAGAGGATACAAATTACATAAAGTAGTTTTTCTGACCACAACAGTATGAAACTAGAAATGAATTACAGGAAAAAAATCGGCAAAAACACAAACACGTGGAGACTAAACAACATGCTACTAAAACAACAGTGGGTCAATGAAGAGTTAAGGAGGAAATCAGAAAATACCTTGAGACCAATGAAAATAAAAACACAACTTTCGGTGCTTCCCTGGTGGCGCAGTGGTTGAGAGTCTGCCTGCCAATGCAGGGGACATGGGTTCGTGCCCTGGTCTGGGAAGATCCCACATGCCATGGAGCGGCTGGGCCCGTGAGCCATGGCCGCTGAGCCTGCACGTCCAGAGCCTGTGATCCGCAATGGGAGAGGCCACAACAGTGAGAGGCCCGCATACCGCAAAAAACAAACAAACCAAAAAAACCCACAACTTTCAAAAATCTATGGAAGACAGCAAAAGCAGTTTTGAGAGGAAAGTTTACAGTGATACCTCAAGAAACAAGATAAATCTCCAACAAACAACCTAACCTACCACCTAAAGTTATTAGAAAAAGAAGGAACAAACCCCAAAGTCAGCAGAAGGAAGGAAGTAATAAAGATCAGAAGGGAAATAAATAAAATAGAGACCCCAAAACAATAGGAAATATCAATGAAATTAAGAGCTGGTTTTTGGAAAAGGCAAAGAAAAGATAAAGAAAATTGATAAAGCTTACCAAGAAAAAATGAGAGAGGATCCAAATAAACAAAATAAGAAATGAAAGAGGAGAAATTACAACCCATGTCACAAGGAACACAAAAAAATTATAAGAGAATACTGTGAACAGTTCTATGCCAACAAATTGGACAACCTAGAAGAAAGTGATAAATTCCGAGAAATATACATTCTTCCAAGACTGAATCAGGAAGAAATACACAATGTGAGTAGACCAATCACTAGTAGTGAAATTGAATTAGTAATTAAAAAAGAACTTATCAGCAAACAATAGTCCAGGGCTGAAAAGTTTCACAGGGGAATTCTACTAAACATACAAAGAAGAGCTTATCCTTCTCAAACTATTCCAAAAAATTTGAAGAGGACAGAACACTCAAATTCATTCTATGAGGCCACCATCACTCTGTTGGCAAAACCAGACAAAGACACTACGAAAAGAGAAAACTATAGGACAATATCTCTGATGAATATAGACTCAAAAATCCTCAACAAAATATTAGCAAAATGAATTCTACAATATATAAAAAGGATCATACATCATAGTCAAGTGGGATTTAGTCCAGGGATGCATGGATGGTTCAATATCTGCAAATCAATCAATGTAATACGCCACATTAACAAAAGGAAAAATACAAATCACATGATCATCTCAATAGACACAGAAAAAGCATTTGATAAAATTCAACATTCATTCATGATAAAAACACTGGTCGAATCTGGTATACATGGAACATATTTCAACATAATAAAGGCGATTTATGACAAACCTGCAACTTACTCATACTGAAAGTATAGAAAACCCTGCAGTCTCCACCAAAAAACTATTAGAACTAATAAATGAAGTCAGTAAACTTGCAAGATACAAGATTAGTATACAGAAACCTGTTGCATTTCTATATACTAATAACGAACTATCAGAAAGAAAAAGCAAGAAAACAATTCAGTTTAAAATCACATCAAAAAGAATAAAATACCTAGAGATAAGCTTAACCAAGGAGGTGAAAGATATCTGCTATGAAGACTATAAAACACTGATGAATGAAATCAGAGATGACACAAAGAAACAGAAAGGTATTCTGAGTTCATGAATTAGAAGAATGTTAAAGTGTCCATACTGCCCAAAGCAATCTACAGATTTAATGAAATCCTTATCAAAATACCCATGACATTTTCAACAGAACTAGAACAAACAATTCTAAAATTAATTTGGAACCACAAAAGACTGAATAGCCAAAGCAATCTTGAGAAAAAAGGACACACCTGGAGGTATCACAACTCCCTGACTTCAGACTATTCTACGAAGCTGTTGTAATCAAAACAGTATTTTATTGAAACAAAAGTAAACACATAGATCAATGGAACAGAAGACTAGAAAATGCAGAAATAAATCCACTCACTTATGGTCAATTAATTTATGACACAGGAGGCAAGAATATACAATGGAGAAAAGACGGTCTCTTCAGTAAGTGGTGCTGGGAAAACTGGACAGCTACATGTAAAAGAATGAAATTAGAACATTTACTCACATCACATACAAAAATAAACTTGAATTAAAGACCTAAATGTAAGATCATAAACTATAAAACTCCTAGAAGAAAACAAGCCGAACACTCTTTGACCTAAATTGTAGCAATATTGTTTGGGGTCTGCCTCCTATGGAAAAGGAAACAAAAACAAAAATAAACAAATGGGACTTAATTAAACTAAAGGCTTTTGCACAGCAAAGGAAATTATCAACAAAATGAAAAGACAACCTATGAATGGGAGAAAATATTTGCAAAGGATATGACCAATAAGGAGTTAATATCCAAAATATATAAACAGCTCACACAACTCAGTATTAAAAAACCCAAACAACTCAATTAAAAAATGGGCAGAAAATCTGAGCAGATATTTTTCCAAAGAAGAAATACAGACAGCCAACAGGCACACGAAAATATGCTCAACATCGCTAATCATCAGAGAAATGCAAATCAAAACCATGATGAGATAACACATCACACCTGTCAAATTGGTGTGGCCACTATGGAAATCAGTATGGAGCATCCTCAAAAAAATAAAAATAGAAGTGCCATATGATCCAGCAATGCCACTCCTGGGTATATATCTGGAGAAAACAAAAAACTAATTCTAAAAGATATATGCACCCTAATGTTCACTGCAGCATTATTTACAGTAACCAAGATATGGAAGCAACCTGTTTGTCCATTAACAAATTAATGGATGAGGTATTTATATACAATGGAATATCGCTCAGCCATAAAAAAAGTGAAATTCTGCCATTGACAGCAAGATGGACCTGGAGGGTATTATGCTTAGTGAAATATCAGACAAAGAAAGACAAACACTGTATGTTATCACTTATATGTCAAATCTAAACAGTAAAACAAACTAATGAATATAACAAAACAGAAACATACAGATACAGAGTACAAACTAGTGGTTACCAGTGAGGAGAGGGAATGGGGGAGGGGAAAGATAAGGGTAGGGATTTAAGAGGTACAAACCACTATATATAATATATAAAATACACAAGCTACAGGATATATTGTACAGCACAGGGAATATAGCCAATATTTTATAATAACTTTAAGTGGAGTATAACCTATAATAATATTGAATCACAGTGTTGTTCACTGAAACTGATATAGTATTGTAAATCCCCTATACTTCAATTTTTTTAAAGGCTATAAATATAAGATTTTAGAATCATTTAACCTGAAGTAGCTGAATACAAAGCGTGGAAATGAGGATACACACACACACACACATATATATATTTTAATATATGTAAAGGTCTGTGATCAAAGGGATTTTATCAATAGCAGGAAAGTTTAGTGGTTTTGAGGAGACACTTGGGAATTGGACACGTTTGGGTTAGAGTCTATATTGTAAATTTTTAAAACTTCCGATTTTCCTGATGCCTCAACATCCTCATAAACAGGCTGTGGGTACCACTCCCAGGTGACCAGGTACACTAGCACGATAAGGCTGGTCTCTGAAGAAGTTCCCCTTCTTGCCTTCCTCTGACCGACCTAGTGACATTCAAACACGTTGATGAAATTCCCCTTACCTCTTTGCTTGTGTACCCCACCCTGACTCCCAGTGAAGGCACTTGCCCACAGATCCCGTCTCTCTTCTCCCCATCTGCTTTGCTGAGTTCACTCCCGTGGCCCTCCTCCTGTGTGGTCCCCTGTGTGTGGCATGGCACGGTTTGGTGTGCCTCCCTCTTCTAGGACTCGTGGGTATAATAAGTCTCTTTCACTTTCATAAGCCTCTCCATGGTGTTATCCCACATCCACACTAGACAACCATCAAAAACTTCCATTTTGAGTGACATAATTATTCCTTATAACACAGAGTCTTAGCCTCTGTTTCTTCATCTAAAACATAGGTTTGATCATTGAACCTGTATTATACAGTTTTATGTGGCTTCAGTATCATCATGCCATAAAGTGCTTAACTTGGAGTTTGATGCTTGAGGACTGCTCAATAAAAGGTAGTTGTTATTATTGCTAAAATATTAGAAAACAGAAAGAAAGCAAGAAGGGCAAACAGGCTTGTGATGAGGAAATCTGGTGATTTTTTATATTCAGGAGCAATAGCATATGTGAAGGAGAATAACATGCTGGAATCTTAAACAAATGACTTGAGGCGAAGCCATGATTCCAGGTGCTGGCATAATGGTAAGGGACACATGCAGGGTGACAGTGCTCTTGAGTAAGTTTGCCACACAGCCTTTGTTCAATATGCCTCGGTGCCAAGAAGGTTTGGAACACACCAAAACTTTCTTGATGTGTGGGTTTTAACTAGGAGGAAACCTGGCTATTTTACTGTGGAAACCATAAGATAGATATGGTTCCAAAACCAAATTTTCTTGCACATGCCTGAGTCATTGCATGAGCAGCATGGCACCAGTAGGGCTGTGACATCCAAGGTTTCGTTCCTACAGGGGATGATCAGGGAGACCAGCATGCAATAAAACTCCCGTATTGCCTGGCTCCACAGAAATAAGATACACAATTCTTATCCAATGTGAAACATGGTATGAGAATACATTCAAGAGAACAAAGAAAAGGTGAAACCTAGCCATTGGCTATTTTTGCAGTGCAATATACAGCAAACCTCAATTACTTTGTAATTTTTAAAACTTGAAATATACAGTATAATGCAACAAGGAGAAAGAGAGGACTAAGGATGAAGGGTACAATTTCTGGAATTGATTAAATTCATAAATTTATTATTAAGTCCTCAGCAAAGGGCTGGAAAAATTAGGTGCTCATAAGTTAACTGGTTTTGTTCACCTCTTTTGCTACTTTCCATCATCCGCTAAAGCATTATGGAGCCAGCATGTTTAGAGCAAAACCTATCATTCTCACACAAGCATAGTGCCTTTGAAATTAAAAACGAAACCTTTTTTTTAAATGGCAGAGTGATTTATTTGCTGAGTACATTTTAATAAGAGCAAGTAGATTTATGCTGTGAATTAAAGAGAATAATTTATAGCTGGAAGATCAAGTAAGTTAGAAATCAGGATCATTAAAATGAGGATCAATGACCAGGGCAAATCATCTTACAGATTTTCTATTTCTACTGTTACTTCTCTTATCATTATGTATGCTTACATAAAACAAATGATTAAGAAATAGAAAATAAATTATCAAGGGCAGTTAGAAATAGAAGGTGGCGTGAGTGAAGGTGGCACTGTCTTTATCTCAATGCCTTGCAGTGGAGATGGTGGGAATAAGTTTTTGGAATTAGATGTGTATGAGTTCTTGGGCCCAGAGGAAACATTCTCCTTCTCCTTCTTGGACTGTCCAGATAGGTCCTATCTTATAAGCCTGGACCTTACCACTCTTTTGCCAGTACCTTACCAATCTGTTTCCAAGGAAAGAAATCACATCACTCTAAATATACCAAGAAAAATTGAGAATAATTTGTACTTTTAGTTGTATTCTTCTTTTAAAAGCAACAGAGGCAATTTAAATTAAGACCATAAGATAAATATTTTATAATAGAGATTGCCTAAATATTGACACTGAATTCCTGGATATTTATAGATGTAGGAAGAGAATCTTTATATTAAGTTCTTTAAGCTACTTCTGAGGAAGGTATACATGAGGCAGATTCATCATCTATAAATAAAACTATTATAACTTGAATTCACCAAAAATATGGAAATCAAATACATGCAGTGACTCGAAGCCCTGTGTGTTCATCTGACAAATATCTATTGTATGCACAGCAGTTATTAGATGTATATGAGAAAAAAATGATAAATTAGACACGGTCTCTGTTTAATAAAATGTAGGAAAAAAATTGTAAAGGTAATATATATGGAAATTTCTAAATAGTTTGCTTTCATGAATAATATATACTGTCCATTCCTTGATACAACTAGTTATGAGAAGATAGGAAGAAAGGTTGGGTTCATAAAATTTAAAGGGTGTTTTTCTATAAGGTAGTAAGTGAATGGTAAGAAATATACTAATTAATAAGGTACGTCAAAGTTAGTCATTTCCACTAAAAATATTTTTAAATGAGGCAGAAAATGGAAAAAAGAAAACATTTCCTGAATACTGCTAATTGCATTATCTCAAGAAAACTAAATCAAAGAAAGTTTAAGTGAAAAGATAACAGGCAAAAAAGCAGGGATTAAAATTAATATACTGGAATGACAAAATTGAAACAGAATATAATTCTCCAAGGTTCAGCCTGGGCAAATTCTCCTGGGCTCTTCACATGTTAATATTCGTGTCCTCTCCATGAGGCCTTTGAACGCTTTGACAACCAACCACATAGTACGTACCAGGGTCAGCAGAAGACTCGAGAAGAGCCTTAGATAACTTTGGAAACTTTTCCCATGAAAAACACCTGCCAACCGAATGCCATTATAGGTTTTTACTATAGAATTGGTCATGTGAGGGGCAGTACAAGTAGGAAGAAGAAATGGGTGCTTTTAACATTAAGGGATTTCCGTGCTCAACGGGATCATTAACGTTGACTTTAAACTGACCTAGAATATATTTAAATGAAGAAAATAAATACTACTACTGACCAGGAGAAGTGATGCCTTTCACCCACATCTATAAAGTAATTCAGTAGTTTTCAGTTGCATCTAATTTATTGACTAGCTATTCATTTTCCCTGAGGATAGAACAAAATGAACTTGGATGAATAAATTAATTAGTTTTGTGGTAAGTGGAATAATGTCTCCCCGAAGATGTTCATGCTCTAATCCCCAAAACCTGTGAATATGTTACCTTATATGGCAAAAGGGACTTTGGAGATGTGATTAAGGGTACAGGCCTTGAGGTGGGAGATTATTTTGGATTAATTGGCTGAACCCAATCTCATAACATGAATTCTACTAACTCAGAGTGATATGACATCAGAAAGGCTTGGTCCACTGCTGCTGACTTTGAAGATGGCAAAAAGGGGCCAGGAGCCAGGGAATGCAGATGGCCCTAGGAGCTAGAAAAGTCAAAGAAACTGATCTCCCCTATGGTTTTCACAAAAGAATCAGCCCTGCTGACACCTTTAATTTAGCCCAGTGAGATCCATGTTGTACTTCAAACCTACATAATATATTTGTGTTACTTTAAGCAAGTTTGTAATAATTTGTTGAAGTAGCAATAGATATATAAATAATAGTAAATATAAGCAATGTATATTATATATATAATAAATATAAGCAATAGAAATAGTAATAATATCAACTATATATATTGTACAATGCAGTAGTAAATCCACAATAAATATAAAATATGACCCTTAAACCACAGTTCACCTTGCTAAAAGGAGCAAGGCTTCCAAACATGAAACAATTAGAAGATAATACAAATTATTGTGTATATGAGCATTAACTTGTTCGATTCAGACATTTAAGACTTCAAAGAAAGATGTGTTTGAATATCAATGTGAGCCCATGGAATCAGATAAGCCTTCTCCTTGAGTGGGAAATATGAGTGTTATATGGAAGATGTGAGAAAGATTTCCTTGATAACATTGACCATAATAAATAGCTGGCATTAAAAGAAAGCTTTGAATTCTTATTTCTGTACAATTCTTTCAGATCACAGATGAACAGTGTTTTTGTTTTTTGGGTCTTTCTCCTCAAAACAGACAAGTTGGTTTGATTGATAATGAGCCCCTGAAGGATATTTGAGATAGAACCTGAGACCTTATTTGAACTCGGTAGGAATGGTGCCATGATCAATTAGAGATGTGTATTAGGGTCATAGGAAACATGCTTGTTTGGATATTACCAGAGTTGATATTAGTATGTACCAGTTGATAAAATATGGACCTGTACTGACCTATATCAATTATTCAGGTTGATAAAAAGTGGCTCCCTGGGCTTCCCTGGTGGCGCAGTGGTTGGGAGTCCGCCTGCCGATGCAGCGGACACGGGTTCGTGTCCCGGTCCAGGAGGATCCCACGTGTCGCGGAGCGGCTGAGCCCATGAGCCATGGCCGCTGAGCCTGTGCATCTGGAGCCTGTGCTCCGCAAGGGGAGAGGCCGCAGCAGTGAGAGGTCCGCGTACCGCCAAAAAAAAAAAAAAAAAAAAAAAAAAAAAGGTAGGGGGCTCCCTAATTCCCCAAATGCTTTACTGTTACCTTGGTTACTTGGCTTCTACACCAGAGCCCTGAACCATCCCTTATCCAGCACCTAAAGGACTAATATACGGTGCAGTGGTCATACTGGTTGTTGCATATTTTGAATATTATTTCGATATTACATTGAATGAAGGTAGGATGATATACTAGATGATTTTTTTTTTTAAGGGATCTTCCCAGACCGGGGCACGAACCCACGTCCCCTGCATCGGTAGGTGGACCCCCAACCACTGCGCCACCAGGGAAGCCCCTAGATGATTTTTCAAGGTCTGTTTGAATCCTATGTTTATGCAATACATAAAACAATATATATACTTGGCCCAAAGAATATACTGATTTATGTTTGTAGATATAATTTATTTGGAATCAAACAGAAAAGTAGCTGCATTAAATTTACTTCTCAGGAAAAGCCTATTAATCATCAGCATGGAAAAGCTCTTGGTATAAGCACTTTATAAAATGCTTAGCAATGACCTCACAATAGTAGCAGGAGCTGGCAGATACATACCATTGAGCTTTCTCAGGCCAAATAGTACAGTTTCTTGGCATACTTAGAAAAATTCTAAAAATGGCATTTTCCATGTACAAAGCAATGAGAATGGAATGTCTATTTTGTTACTACCATATGTGGAAGGAATCCAGAGTTTCTTACAAACATATAAATTCGTTGTGGTAGCTAGACACAATACCAACATGTGGTAGATAGAGAAGCAGACATTTAGAATTATCTCACATAACATAATTTCTAAAAATCTCTTCCATTAGCAGTCATGTTGGGAGAATGTGTGACTATATTTCAGTTGTGACCACAGAAAAACAATTAAGTAAGGAAACTGTACCATATCCAGGTACAGCTGCTGTTCTCATCTATGCTTTTATCTAAGAGGTCATTGTTGACATGTTGAACTAGCCAAAACTTGACATTTTCTGTAAAAAGCAGACAGGGTGCCAGAGTTTACTTCACT
The DNA here is from genome assembly GCF_026419965.1 of Kogia breviceps. Classification (NCBI taxonomy): domain Eukaryota; kingdom Metazoa; phylum Chordata; class Mammalia; order Artiodactyla; family Physeteridae; genus Kogia; species Kogia breviceps. The sequence continues at coordinate 121,836,476 of NC_081315.1, read as the reverse complement.
TTATAATATTCCTTCTGTGTTTCTCAAGCCTGTGCAAAATTTACCTATTCCATATGTCTACCCAGTCTTCATTCAGATTTTCTACCTTACCTGAAATCTTTCAGCAGTCTGGGCAATAAACCAGGGGAATAATTCTAGGGACTATTATACAGACCATGAGAAGTTTTTGAGGAAACAATAAAAATAACAAAAATGAGAATGACCCAGAATTTTATTATTCAGTTATACTCTGCCATTAATGATATGTGAATTGCACTGTTGCTAAATCTAGACCTGAAATTTCCCTTACTACTTGTTATGGAAGTACTTTTGGGTTTGGAAGTATATTAAACTTTACATATGAATCAAATGAATATATAACTCATATGTATAATTGTGAATTTTAATCCTAGCATCAATCATGCTTTGACTTGTATTATAATTAGTTGTGCATATGTATATTTTTCTTGCAACACTGGGCTTCTTATGGATAAAGGTTGTGGTGTACCAACTTTCATTTATCAAGAATAGAGTTATTCTTGGAAAAAGATAGTAAGCACTCAAGACACCATTTTTTTAAATTGAGTTGAACTGAATTTCATTTTCAAAGTTTTATGACACAGATATTTTGGGGACAACATTCTGCTTGGATGATGCCCTGCATTGCTTAAGTAGGGTAGTATAGTTGAGTATAAGAGTTTTAAATTGATTTTTTTGTGAATTCTAGGCAAACCAAAATGCATTTTCAGAGATATTGCTGTTGCTTTTCATCTTTTGTTACCATAATGTTAATCATAACCTTAAATAAGAAAAAATATTTATATCAAAGCATATGTTATTTTTCCCTCCAACCCTCAAAATTTTCCCCCCAAACACAGTATTAAAGAACCAGGGTTTCAGCCTAGTATTTGTTGCTAATTAGTATTTGACATTAAGTTAACTTTTTAAGCTTTAAAATCACACTGAGCTTTTAAGATGGGAAAATTTGTCTAGATAATGTCCAGTGACTCTTGAAATCTAAAGTTCTTTTATTTTCTAATGTTGTTTTCTGTTTACAAAGTCCAGAAAGACATGGACAAGAGAAGTTAGGCAAGCCCTTCAATTCTGTCCCCAGTTTAAGAAAAAGAAGGTTATATATAGGTATGTTATTTACCATTGTACTTTCCAGTGCTTTAGGTGTAGGCAGGTACTAAGATCCCTCTCCCTAAAGGAGACAAATGGAAACACAGAGATAGCAAAGAGATTTAAACAAGCTCATTTAATCAATGGTAAAAACAGGATTAGATCAGGTCTCCTGAGTCCAAGTCCTTCATTTGACAAGTGACTTATTTTCACTAATACAGCATAATTTTTTCTCATTAATCTATTTGATAGATTGCTCCAACTCTATCTGACATATTGTCACCCCTGTTTCATAATGCTTTCCTTCCTATGTTCTTTATCTTCCTTTTTCTCCCTTTAGACTCCTTTACATGTTTTTAAAAAAATTTTTCCATTTCTTTCTTCCCTTGAGAGAAATCCTAGAATCAACTAATTATTTTCAATTTTCTCAATAGAGAATCCTAAAGATGCTACCAGAAAACTACAAGAGCTAATCAATGAATTTGGTAAAGTAGCAGGATACAAAATTAATGCACAGAAATCTCTGGCATTCCTATATACTAATGATGAAAAATCTGAAAGTGAAATTAAGAAAACACTCCCATTTACCATTGCAACAAAAAGAATAAAATATCTAGGAATAAACCTACCTAGGAGACAAAGGACCTGTTTCCAAAAAATTATAAGACACTGATGAAAGAAATTGAAGATGATACAAATAGATGGAGAGATATACTATGTTCTTGGATTGGAAGAATCAACATTGTGAAAATGACTCTACTACCCAAAGCAATCTACAGATTCAATGCAATCCCTATCAAACTACCACTGGCATTTTTCACAGAGATAGAAAAAAAAAAATCTCACAATTTGTATGGAAACACAAAACACCCCGAATAGCCAAAGCAATCTTGAGAATGAAAAACGGAGCTGGAGGAATCAGGCTCCCTGACTTCAGATTATACTACAAAGCTACAGTAATCAAGACAGTATGGTACTGACACAAAAACAGAAATATAGATCAATGGAACAGGACAGAAAGCCCAGAGATAAACCCATGCACATATGGTCACCTTTTCTTTGATAAAGGAGGCAAGACTATACAGTGGGGAAAAGACAGCCTCTTCAATAAGTGGTGCTGGGAAAACTGGACAGGTACATGTAAAAGTGTGAGATTAGAACACTGTCTAACACCATGCATAAAAATAAGCTCCAAATGGATTAAAGACCTAAATGTAAGGCCAGACACTATCAAACTCTTAGAGGAAAACATAGGCAGAACACTCTATGACATAAATCACAGCAAGATCCTTTTTGACCCACCTCCTAGAGAAATGGAAATAGAAACAAAAATAAACAAATGGGACCTAATGAAACTTAAAAGCTTTTGCACAGCAAAGGAAACCATAAACAAGACCAAAAGACAACCCTCAGAATGGGAGAAAATATTTGCAAATGAAGCAACTGACAAAGGTTTAATCTCCAAAATTTACAAGGAGCTCATGCAGCTCAATAACAAAAAAACAAACAACCCAATCCAAAAATGGGCAGAAGACCTAAATAGACATTTCTGCAAAGATGATATACAGATTGCCAACAAACACATGAAAGAATGCTCAACATCATTAATCATTAGAGAAATGCAAGTCCAAACTACAATGAGATATCATCTCACACTGGTCAGAATGGCCATCATTAAAAAATCTACAAACAATAAATGCTGGAGAGGGTGTGAAGAAAAGGGAACACTCTTGCACTGTTGGTGGGAATGTAAATTGATACAGCCACTATGGAGAACAGTATGGAGGTTCCTTTAAAAACTACAATTAGAACTACCATACGACCCAGCAATCCCACTACTGGGCATATACCCTGAGAAAACCATAATTCCAAAAGAGTCATGTACCAAAATATTCATTGCAACTCTATTTACAACAGCCAGGACATGGAAGCAACCTAAGTGTCCATAGACAGATGAATGGATAAAGAAGATGTGGCACATATATACAATGGAATATTATTCAGCCATAAAAAGAAACGAAATTGAGTTATTTTTAGTGAGGTGGATGGACCTAGAGTCTGTCATACAGAGTGAAGTAAGTCAGAAAGAGAAAAAAAAATACCATATGCTAACACATATATATGGAATCTAAGAAGAAAAAAAAGGTCATTAAGAACCTAGGAGTAAGATGGGAATAAAGACACAGACCTACTACAGAATGGACTTGAGGATATGGGGAGGGGGAAGGGGAAGGTATGACAAAGTGAGAGAGTGTCATGGACATATATACACTACCAAACGTAAAATAGATAGCTAGTGTGAAGCAGCCGCATAGCACAGGGAGATCAGCTTGGTGGTTTGTGACCACCTAGAGTGGTGGGATAGGGAGGGTGAGAGACACAAGAGGGAAGAGATATGGGAACATATGTATATGTAAACTGACTCACTTTGTTATAAAGCAGAAACTAACACACCATGGTAAAGCAATTATAGTCCAATAAAGATGTTAAAAAAACCTCAACAATAAGAAATAAACAACTCAGTTAAAAGCATCACTAATCATTAGGGAAATGCAAATCAAAACCACAGTGAGATAACACATCACAAGTGTCAGAATGGCTACCTTCCAAAACGCAGCAAGTGAAAAATGTTTGTAAGATGTGGAGAAAAGGTTATCCTGTGCATTGTTGGTGGGAATGTAAATTGGTACAGTCACTATGGAATACTGTACGGATGCTCCTCAAAAATTAAAAATAGAACTGTCATATGATCCAGTGATTCCACTCCTGGGTATATAACTAAATAATATGAAAACACTAATTTGAAAAGATACATGTACCCCAATATTCATAGCAGCATTCTTTATAATAGTCAAGATATGGAAGCAACCTAAATGTCCATCAACAGATGGATGATGAAGCTGTGGTATATACACACAATGGAATATAACTTAGCCATAAAAAATGATGAAATTTTGACATTTGTAACAACAAAGACGGACCTGGAGGGTGTTATGCTTAGTATGTTTTTACTTATATGTGGAATCTAGAAAATGAAATGAATGAATGAATAAAGCAAAATAAAAACCGAGTCACAGATACAGAGAACAAACTAGTGGTTATCACTGGGGAAAAGGATGGGGAGAGGGGAAAGTTGGGGGAAGGAGATTAAGAGGTACAAACTACTTGGTATAAAATAAATAAGATACAAGAATGTAATGCATAGCACAAGTAGTATAGCTAATATTTTATAATAACTTTAAATGGAATATAATCAATAAAAATATTGAATCACTATGTTGTATACCTGAAACTAATACAAGATTGTAAATCAACTATATTTCAATTTAAAAAATAAATTTAAAAATAGACAAAAGATATAAATAGAGACTGTATCAAAGAAGATATACAGATGGCAATAAGCATGTACGAAAATGCTAAATCATTTGTCAATAGGGAAATGCAAATTACAATATAATGAGATACATCAGATACCATTACAAACCTATTTAAAGGGCCAAAAAGAAAAAGAAAATACCAACTGCTGGCTAAGATGCAGAGCAATAGGAACTCTCATTCACTGCTGGTGGGAATACAGTACATAACATACAAATGGTGTGGCCACTTTGGAAAACAGTTTGGCAGTTTGCAATAAACATACTATTACCATATAATCCAGAAATCACACTCCTAAGTTTTTATCCAACTGATTTTAAAATTTATGTCTACACAAACCCCTGTACATGAATGTTTCTAACAACTTTATTCCTAGCTGCCAAAAACCAGAAGCCAACAAGATGTCCTTCAGTAGGTTAATGGATAAACAAACTATGATATATCCACACAAAGGAATCCTTTTCTGCAATAAAAAGGAATGTGCTATGAAGTCATGAAAAGACATGTATGAACTTCAAATGCATATTGCTAAGTGGCAGACACTAGTCTGAAAATGCTACCAACGTTATGATTACATTTATATGACATTCTGAAGACAAATGTCTATAGACAAATGTCAAAGGCAAAACTATAGATCAAAACAGCAAAACGAAACAGCTAGAACAATTTGAGCAATAAATAAATACTGTATGATAACAAATTATAAATATTCCTTATTCCATACGGATATAAATAATTGATTAAATACATAATTGAGTGAGATGAGACAAATCTGCCTTCAATAGAACTGCAAACAATTATTGTAGATACTCTACCCACAAGAAGATAGAGCATAACTCCTGCTACTTAAGTATGGGCTACTCATAATGACCTTCTTCCAAAGAGTAGATATAGGAAGGCAAAGGAAAGAGTAACTTTATAGTCAAGAGACCTGGGAAACACTTCCTCAGGTCACCAAAGTCAACAACAGTGATACATCTTGTTGATAGTATGTACCCTTGATATGTGATGAAAGTGGCACTTTACCTCTGTGGTCTTCCTACCAAAACCTAGAACCACACCCTAATCACAAGAGAAACATCAAATCCTAGTAGAAGAAAATATACTTAACTACTACTCCTCAAGACTATCAATGTCATCAAAAATGAGGAAAGTCTGGGAATCTGTCACAGCCAAGAAGAAACTTAGGAGATGTGATGACAAAATATAATATGGTATCCTAGATGGGATAGTGGAATATAAAAAGACCATTAGGACATCTAAGTATGAACTTTAGTTGATAATCATGTATCAATTGGTTCACTAATTGTGACAAATATACCATACTAATATACAATGTAACTAACAAGGGTAACCGTGATACTCTCTTCACACTTTTCTTTAACTATAAATATATTCTAAAATAAAAAGTTTATTAAAATTTTAGGTAAAACAACATGAATTTTAGATGTATAGATCTGTAAGAGACCTTATGTATCAACTAATTTATTTCCTCACTTTACAATACAGGAAACTGACTCCCAGAGGAAGTGACTAAACCAAGATCACACAAGTCTAGAACCTTTGTCTATAATACTATAGACATATCTATATCATATGTCTTGAGAAATTTCTCAAGTTTCTTCAAAATTCAAAGTGTGAAACACATTCATATAAATAAATATGCAAGAAGTTAATAACATGTTTTATAACTCCTTTTAACATAACATTAATTTGAATTCTTCATAAAATATATTTTGTCAAACACAGAGTTCAAGGAAGGCCATAAGTGCTTAACACATGACCTTAGTGTTACAGATAAGACAGAACTATTTATTCAGAGAAATGGTACTATAATAATACTGCCCTCTGAGACAGTCTGCTCCAGGAGAAACTTTGCAAGACAAGCCTAACTTTCAGAAAAGACTTCTGGAGAGGGCAGACAGCAGAGGCAAGAAGAACTACAAAACTGCAGACTGTGGACCAAAAATCACATTCACAGAAAGAGAGACAAGATGAAAAGGCAGAGGGCTATGCACAAGGTGAAGGAACAAGATAAAACCCCAGAAAAACAACAAAATGAAATGGAGATAGGCAACCTTCCAGAAAAAGAATTCAGAATGAAGATAATCCAGGACCTCGGAAAGAGAATGGAGGCAAAGATCGAGAAGATGCAAGAAATGTTTAAAAGACCTAGAAGAACTAAAGAACAACAAACAGAGATGAAGAATACAATAACTGAAATGAAAACTACACTAGAAGGAATCAATAGCAGAATAACTGAGGCAGAAGAACGGAAAATTGACCTGGAAGACAGAATGGTGGAATTCACTTCTGCAGAAGAAGAAAGAAAAAAGAATGAAAAGAAGAAAAGAAATGAAGATAGCCTAAGAGACCTCTGGAACAACATTAAACACAACAACATTTGCATTATAGGGGTCCCAGAAGGAAAAGAGAGAGAGAAAGGATAAGAGAAAATATTTGAAGAGATTATAGTCAAAAACTTCCCTAACATGGGAAAGGAAATAGCCACCCAAGTCCAGGAAGCGGAGCAAGTCCCATACAGGATAAATCCAAGGAGAAATGCTCCGAGACACATAGTAATCAAATTGGCAAAAATTAAAGACAAAGAAAAATTATTGAAAGCACCAAGAGAAAAATGACAAATAACACACAAGGGCACTCCCATAAGGTTAACAGCTGATTTCTCAGCAGAAACTCTACAAGCCAGAAGGGAGTGGCATGATATACTTAAAGTGATGAAAGGGAAGAACCTACAACCAAGATTACTCTCACCAGCAAGGATATCATTCAAATTCGATGGAGAAATCAAAAACTTTACAGACAAGCAAAAGCTAAAAGAATTCATCACCACCAAAGCAGCTCTAAAACAAATGCTAAAGGAACTTCTCTAAGTGGGAAACACGACAGAAGAAAAGGACCTACAAAAACAAATGCAAAACAATGGTCATAGGAACATACATATCGATAATTACCTTAAATATGAATGGATTAAATACTCCAACCAAAAGACACAGGCTTGCTGAATGGATACAAAAACAAGATAGAGCTATATGCTGTCCACAAGAGACCCACTTCAGACCTAGGGACACATACAGACTGAAAGTGAGGGGATGGAAAAAGGTACTCCATGCAAAAGGAAATCAAAAGAAAGCTGGAGTAGCAATACTCATATCAGATAAAATAGAATTTAAAATAAAGAATGTTACAAGAGACAAGGAAGGACACTACATAATGATCAAGGGATCAATCCAAGAAGAAGATATAACAATTATAAATATATATGCACCCAACATAGGAGCACCTCAATACATAAGGCAACTGCTAACAGCTATAAAAGAGGAAATCGACAGTAGTACAATAATAGTGGGGGACTTTAACACCTCACTTACACCAATGGACAGAGCATCCAAAATGAAAATAAATAAGGAAACAGAAGCTTTAAATGACACAACAGACCAGATAGATTTAACTGATATTTATAGGATATTCCATCCAAAAACAGCAGATTACACTTTCTTCTCAAGTGTGCAAGGAATGTTCTCCAGGATAGATCACATCTTGGGTCACAAATCAAGGCTCAGTAATTTTAAGAAAACTGAAATCATATCATGCCTCTGTTATGACAACAACACTATGAGATTAGAAATGAATTACAGGGAAAAAAAGGTAAAACACACAAACACATGGAGGCTAAACAATACCTTACTAAATAACGAAGAGATCACTGAAGAAATAAAAGAGGAAATCAAAAAATACCTAGAGACAAATGACAATGAAAACACGATGATCCAAAACCTATGGGATGCAGCAAAAGTAGTTCTAAGAGGGAAGTTTATTGCAATACAATCCTACCTCAAGAAACAAGAAAAATCTCAAATAAACAATCTAATCTTACACCTAAAGGAATGAGAGAAAGAAGAACAAACAAAACCCAAAGTTAGCAGAAGGAAGGAAATCATCAAGATCAGAGCAGAAATAAATGAAAAAGAAACAAAGAAAACAATAGCAAAGATCAATAAAACTAAAAGCTGGTTCTTTGAGAAGATAAACAATATTGATAAACTATTAGCCAGACTCACCAAGAAAAAGAGGGAGAGGACTCAAATCATTAAAATTAGAAATGAAAAAAGAGAAGTTACAACAGACACCACAGAAATACAAAGCATCCTAAGAGACTACTACAAGCAACTCTATGCCAATAAAATGGACAACCTGGAAGAAACAGACACATTCTTAGAAAGGTGTAACCTTCCAAGACTGAACCAGGAAGAAATAGAAAATATGAACAGACCAATCACAAGTAATGAAATTGAAACTGTAATTAAAAATATTCCAACAAACAAAAGTCCAGGACCAGATGGCTTCACAGGTGAATTCTACCAAAGATTTACAGAAGAGCTAACACGCATCCTTCTCAAACTCTTCCAAAAATTTGCAGAGGAAGGAACGCTCCCAAACTCATTCTATGAGGCCACCATCACCCTGATACCAAAACCAGACAAAGATACTACAAAAAAAGAAAATTACAGACCAATATCATTGATGAATATAGATGTAAAAATCCTCAACAAAATACTAGCAAGCGAAATCCAACAACACATTGAAAGGATCATACACCATGACGAAGTGGGATTTATCCCAGGGATGCAAGGATTCTTCAATATACACAAATCAATCAATGTGATACACCATGTTAACAAATTGAAAAATAAAAACCATATGAACATCTCAATAGATGCAGAAAAATCTGTGACAAAATTCAACACCAATTTATGATAAAAACTCTCCAGAAAGCGGGCATGGAGGGAATTTACCTCAACATAATAAAGGCCATATATGACAAACTCAGAGCAAACATCATTCTCAATGGTGAAAAACTGAAAGCATTTCCTCTAAGATCAGGAAAAGACAAGGATGTCCACTCTCATCACTATTATTCAACATAGTTTTGGAAGTCCTAGCCAAGGCAATCAGAGAAGAAAAAGAAATAAAAGGAATAGAAATTGGAAAAGAAGAAGTAAAACTGTCACTGTTTGCAGATGACATGATACTATACATAGGGAATCCTAAAGATGCTACCAGAAAACTACTAGAACTAATCAATGAATTTGGTAAAGTTGCAGGACACAAAATTAATGCACAGAAATCTCTTGTATTCCTATACACTAATGATGAAAAATCTGAAAGAGAAATTAAGGAAACACTCCCATTTACCATTGCAACAAAAGGAATAAAATACCTAGGAATAAACCTACCTAGGGAGACAAAAGACCTGTATGCAGAAAACTATAAGACCCTGATGAAAGTAATTAAATATGATACCAACAGATGGAGAGATATACCATGTTTTTGGATTGGAAGAACCAATACTGTGAAAATGACTATACTACCTAAAGCAATGTACAGATTCAATGCAATCCCTATCAAATTACCAACGGCATTTTTTACAGAATAAAATATCTTAAAATTTGTTTGGAGACACAAAAGACCCCGAATAGCCAAAGCATTCTTGAGGGAAATAAACGGAGCTGGAGGAATCAGACTCCCTGACTTCAGACTATACTACAAAGCTACAGTAATCAAGCCAGTATGGTACTGGCACAAAAACAGAAACATAGATCAATGGAACAAGATAGAAAGCCCAGAGATAAACCCATGCATCTATGGTCAACTAATCTATGACAAAGGAGGCACGGATATACAATGGAGAAAAGACAGTCACTTCAGTAAGTGCTGCTGGGAAAACTGGAGAACTACATGTAAAAGAATGAAATTAGAACACTCTCTAACACCATACACAAAAATAAACTCAAAATGGATTAGAGACCTAAATGTAACACTGTACACTATAAACTCTTCGAGGAAAACATAGGAAGAACACTCTTTGACATAAATCACAGCAAGATCTTTTTTGATCCACCTCCTAGAGTAATGGAAATAAAAACAAAAATAAACAAATGGGACCTAATGAAATTTTAAAGCTTTTGCACAGCAAAGGAAACCATAAACAAGACAAAAAGACAACAGTCAGAATGGGAGAAAATATTTGCCAACAAATCAACGGACAAAGGATTAATCTGCAAAATATATAAACGGCTCATGCAGCTTAATACTACAAAAACAAACAACCCAATCCAAAAATGGGCCGAAGACCTAAATAGACATTTCTCCAAAGAAAACATACAGATGGCCAAGAAGCACGTGAAAAGCTGCTCAACATCACTAATTATTAGGGAAATGCAAATCAAAACTACAATGAGGTATCACCTCACACCAGTTACAATGGGCATCATCAGAAAATCTACAATCAACAAATGCTGGAGAGGGTGTGGAGAAAAGGGAACCTCCTTGCACTGTTTGTGGAAATGTAAATTGATACAGCCACTATGGAGAATAGTATGGAGGTTCCTTAAAAAACTAAAAATAGAATTACCGAATGATCTAGCAATCCCACTACTGGGCATATCCCAGAGAAAACCATAATTCAAAAAGACACATGCACTCCAATGTTCATTGCATCACTACTTACAATAGCCAGGTCATGGAAGCAACCTAAATGCCCATCAACAGACGAATGGATAAAGAAGATGTGGTCCATATATACAGTGGGATATTACTCAGCCATAAAAAGGAACAAAATTGGGTCATTTGTTGAGACATGGATGGATCTAGAGACTGTCACACAGAGTGAAGTAAGTCAGAATGAGAAAAACAAATATCGTATATTAATGCATGTATGTGGAATCTAGAAAAATGGTACAGATGAACCGGTTTGCAGGGCAGAAGTTGAGACACAGATGTAAAGAACAAATGTATGGACACCACGGGGGGAAAGCCGCAGGGGCGTGGTTGTGGTAGTGTGATGAATTACGCGATTGGGATTGACGTGTACACACTGATGTGTATAAAACTGATGCCTAATAAGAAGCTGCTGTTTAAAAAAATAAATAAAATTAAATTTAAAAATTCAGGTGAAAATAAAAATTTCTTTAAGAAAATGAGAAATTGATCACCAATTAATATTTGCTCTCATTGGATTTTCCACATATTCATAATTATTTTGCTATAAAAATAAGAAAAGACTTCTGACTAAAGAAAAGACACGAGTGCTCGAAAAAAATTCTGTGCTTTTTATTTCCCTGCCAAATGGAGAAGTAATTTTCCCAGAAAATAATAATCCTAGAAAACTGTGACCCAGACGAGTTACATGAATTCCTTGTAGTAATTTATTAAGTCAGTGGCACAATTCCTTGTTAGTTCATATAGTTTACATTTCTATATCCTATATACCATAATAATACCCAAATTACTGAAACATAATTTGATGACATCAAATAAAATTGGGTACATTCGAACCCAAGAAATAAGCGATCTTCACTGAGGGCCTCACGGGAGAGAAGTGGACATGCCTTGTCTTCTTTCAATACTTTTTTTTCCAATGTCTCCTCTGACTCTTCCTTTAAAAATTTCAAAGTTTAATTTCCAGAAACAAAAATGATAAAGCAACATGATACCCTTTAAACGCTATAGAAATATTAAATCGATTTTGCTAGGTTAGCCAGTAGCTAAAGCATTCAATATGGGTCAGTTATTCTCATCCATCTGTTCAATATGGTAAAGTGACATTCCTAGCCATCCTTCTCTCCATGAAAATAAAACAATGTAGAGAAAAATTCAGTAGGTCTCACAAAGATAAATAATAAAGGAAATAGATAATTATTAAGCCTCATGAACCGTCCTTAAAAAATGTTTCTGTATTTTGAATCTAAATATGATAGAGTACTGTGGAGCAAACAACAGTTATAAAACAAAATCAAAAATGTTATTTTTAAAGCCTTAAAAAAGAAGCATAACTTGCAGGGTTTCTTCAGCATCCGTTTTTTCTTACCATTGTTTTGTGATATAGACTCTATAGAGCTTACATCTGGTAAAAAGATCTTTTAAAGGACCCTTAGGTCTTTACGTTCCCTTCTTTGGTGATAAAATTATATTTCTAGTGACTTAGGTGAACAGTAATTGTAATACTTCTTGAAAAAAACAAAAGTTAAAAAATTAAACCTCAGAGTTCTAAACCTTCAATATTTTTTCTGGGTCTTTATGAAGTCCATGAAATACTGCATTTTTCTTTTTCTCCCGTAAGTGGTCTTTCTGTTAACATTGTTCACTGATTTGTTTGCTTTCTTTCACTGTCTCCTAGCAGTCTTGATTATTATGTCACCTTTTAAGTTATTTTACTGACTAACACCAAACAAATTCTATTATTTCCCCTCTCTTCACAGTTTAATCTAGCCACTCCTTCCTCTGTAGACTTTATTCCTTTTACATACCAAGACCTTTTCCCCCTTCTTTAATTCTGCAAAGCATCCTTTAACTTCACGGAGTTCATATTACACATTCAGTTTAAGGACTTAAAATAGCATACATATACTAAATTTCATTTTCACCTGGCTCAACTTAATTTTTTAAGCTCCATGGGCTAATTCTAGTAAAGAGTGTGAAAATACGGTTCATTACAATTTCATGAGTGAATAAATAGCTTTAATAAACTGAAAGCGTGCTAGAAAGGAGATGCCCTAAAAATGGCATGAATTGCTTATTTCATATCATCCTGATGGGCTGGTTGACAATGCTGAACACTTTTGCTAGGTAATAAAATTAAATGAATGCAGAACATGGTGAAGCTGGTCAAAAAAGATTGATGGAGATATTGAGTTGAAGGTTTCTCTTTCCTTCTAAAAGCCAAAGTAAATTAACAACTGAAAATATAAAATAGCCTTTTTTTTTTCCTATTACTTTACGTTTGGAAATTAAAGTCTCCAAAACTTAGAAAACGGTTGCCTAGCTTGTTATTGTTTAGAGTTAAAAATCATTCCTATGTTTTGCAATGATGTGTGTGTGCATGAATACACACACACACAATGATATGATACAACTGATTTAGGTAAAATAAAACCTCACCAAAATCTTCTCTCTTTGATGCAATACGAAAATAATCTACTAAGAAAATAATTCAAAGATAAAATTAATCACTTTTTACAAAAGTATGTTGACTATTTTGCATTTTATACATTATTACTTGTTTTTCTGGGATATAAGTATTAACAAAAAATTGTTTGAACTTAAGAAACTTAACATGTAGTCTAGTGCAAGGGTTGACTTGGCCTTAAGTAGGTATAATATGAGATAGAGAAGTGGCTAAGAGAAGTATGAGGAAAGGATTTTGGAAGTTTGGACAAAAAAGTTTCTCTGTGTCTGTGTCTGTGTGTTGGCAATTTGGGGAAAAATTTTAGTTGAACCCTGCAAATTCACAAGAACTCAAACATGTTAAAATGGTACCATAAAGACACTTCTGGTATTTAATAAGGCATGGAGGAATGGATGCAAAAATAACATGTATGAAAAATATTAAGGAATTCAAATTTGCCAAGAGGGTAAAAATTAAATACAGTGGTAGAATGTAGTGCTGGGAAGGCAAATTTGGGTCAGATCATTTAGGATTTTGAATTTTTAAACAATGAGACTAACTGTGGGCTATGGGAAGTCAATAATGCTTTTAGGATAAAGGAGTAACCTGACCTGTCACAGTCAGCATCATGATAATGCTTTTGACAGCAGACTGTAAGAATGGTAGGGGAGACAAGACACTGAGAATGCCTTCGTGGTTTTTCTTTTTCAATTTGGCAGGGAAAGAAAGACAATAAAGAAGGCAGAGATTTGGTAAGAGGACCAGGGAAAGGTTTTGTCAATTCTCATTTGGGCTGAAAGCCATGAGGTCACTATTGTTCCCAGATGGATATAAGTTGAAAAGTATCACCATCAGATGTAAGAATAAAAGATTTAGGAGAAGATACCTTTTAGCAGAGTTAATAATCATCTTCTCACAAGGAATCATGCATTCATGAAAGATTCTCCAAGAGAGGAGAAGGACTAAGAGTTGAAGGAGATGATGGAGGATATTTCAATTTCGGTGGGAGTGCCTGTGAATTTTCCCGGTGCTCCTGGTTGAGTTTCTGGGATGGAGGTGTGAGTTGGGACTCACTTAGAACCACCTTAATTCTCAGCTAAATTTGGACCAAATCCCCATTTCTTGTTCAGAATTCTGAGGGCCAGCAATCCAAGGAGAAATTTCTCATGTCACAGTTATACGTTAACAACAAATTAGGAATGGCAAAGTATAATATCTTGGTCAGAGAGAGTCTGATGTCCACACTCTGAATATCCTAAGACCTAAGGCCTAAGTGTCACAAGAGAGCGGCTGAACCTTCTCTACCAGAGAAGTTGGAAGTTAGCTAAGGAGACACCAGATTTATACAGTGATATTTCCAGCTCTTCACTCCTTGGGCCCCACTGACATTTCTTCTCATTAACTTACTAGATAATCCAGCCCATTAGCAATGCCCCAACTCCCTTGATACATACCCACTAATCTACTTAAAATCCAAACAATTCTTTAAGATCTTGCTCAAATCAGGCTCTAGGAATACAATTAAAGTTGTATAATCACACACAATTCATCTAATATTTAATTCACCTAATAAAGTATTTGAAAAATTCATTTTGGTAAAATATATAACATTTTCTATGTCATAAATAAGTTTTCCTTTGAGAATTTTTACATACGTATTTTTACTTTGCATGCTTTTGCATCTTTCAAAATGTCTTATTTAATTTGCCTAAAGCACCTCAGCCTTGATTCTACATTAAGTTATATTATTCAGTTTAATGTGTTATATTAACAATTATGTGTATATATATATATTACTCATTTAAACATCTTTTCTAGATATTTTGAAACATTTTCATAAATTTGTAACCAAATTCAAATTAACATTATATATAAGTATTAATAAAATTATTACTTCATACCAGACTCATCTAATTATCCCTTTTGTGCAACTCTGTGAAATCAAGTGACTTTTGTACAATAATAATTTTTATTTACTTTTAATGAATAATTATAATACCATTTTTATTAATAGCAGAAAAGTTACAGTTATAATTCAGGGTATTTCAGAAATACTTTGTTACGCTGAAAAATATTTTTTGACTGTATAAAGATATAAATATAGATATATAATTGTTTAGATAAAGTCTAATTTGTGGGTCTTTAGTGTCAAATGTTCTTTATGGATCCATATATTGAATCATGCTTAATTTTGTCCAAGAAGCCTTTTCCACCTTATTTAGAAAAGGGCAATATTGGTTAGCACTCCTTAAATTCCAAAGTCTCAGAGGACCAAAGATGATGCCAACCATAACACATTCTTCTACCAGCTCACACTTGAATCTGGTATTTAGTTCCAATGTTTGCTTATAACTGTTTTATTTATGTTAGATACTTACAGTGTTTTTTCTACAGCTTTCAAAGAGGCATTGCAAAGAGGTTAAGATGGCAAACAATACCTAATTGTTCAAATGAAAAATCTTTGCCAAACCACATTCCTTAGTGAACTATAACCTTAAAATTTTGCCAGAGACTAGAGGTTCATGTTAGTCAATATTTAAGCTGGGAGGTCCTTTTCAGTCAACAGTTAAACGGTACCAATGTTTTTGAAAACCGATTAAATCTTCACAATCCACTTTTTGATTCCAGCTGCCACATCCAAGGATATATTTTTGTTAGAAGATAGAAAACTATTATATAATGAAGAGCTTCTAAAGAATTTGGGACAGTCTCCTATAAACCATAGTGTGTAAGACACTTTGATTTTTGCCCAAATCCAAGGAAATGTCTAAAATTCCTCTTAGTTAAGAAGGATGAGGCATTCATCAGCAGTGCTAACTGAGGAATGTATATATTTTTATTTTGGCTTTAGTTTTTGCAGGTGTTAGTGGAGCATGTTTTCGTAAGAAGAATCTGTGCTTCCTGATTTTTCAACATTTGTGGAAAAGTGTGCAAAGGACATACAAACAAAAATAGTACAGCAGGAGAATAATAGGACAGGTGAGCTTTTTTCTCCTTATTTAAGAAAATGTTGAAAACACCACTATTCTTGCAAGTTAAATCCAGGACAGGATAGTCAAGAATGCAGAGTTAAAAAACAGACATAGCTATGCTCAGGTAAAGACCAGGAATGAAGTACAGGCATTCCTCAGAGATATTGTGGGTTCTGTTCCAGACCACCAAAATAAAGTGAATATTGCTATAAAGCGAGTCACACAAATTTTTTGGTTTCTCAATGCATATAAAAGTTATATTTACCTTATACTATAGTGTATTAGGTGTGCAATAGCATTATGTCTGAAAAACAATGTACATATTCTAATTAAAAATGGTAATCATCATCTGAGTCTTCGGTGAGTTGTAATCTTTTTGTTGGTCAAGGGTTTAAAATATTACCAGAATTACTAACACGTGATGCAGAGACAGGAAGTGAGCAAATGCTATTGAAAAACAGTGTCAATAAACTTGCTTGATGCAGGGTTGCCACACACCTTCAATTTGTAAGAAACACAGTATCTGTGAAGTGCAATAAAATGAAGCAAGGTATGGCTGTATTAAACAGATCAGAAGTTCTTTCTAGACCAAGAAGAGAGCACAGGAAAACTCCAATAGCTATATGGATATGGTATATGACAAAAGATACACTGCAGGGAAAAAAGGGAAAATTCAATAAATTATGGTGAGAGGAATAGTTAATCAGAGGAAAAAAGAAATTAAACATCAACCTCACAACAATATAAAAATGAGGTGTAAATAGATTAAAGGCTTAAATATAAAAGGCAAAACTTTAAACCTTTTAGAAGAAAATATAAGGAAAAAAATCCCTTTGTTGTTTACTCCATAAAAGAATTTTTTCCCAAGGGAACACAAAAAGTACTGTCCATTAAAATTTTAATTAATGTGCTTATATTAAAATCAAGAACTCCTATTCAATAAACGATATCCCTTCTCCCCCCACCCCAAAGAAAGAAGAAAAAGAAGTTATAAATTACAAACTGGAGTCAGGGATTTGTAATACATATAACTGACCAATGATTCATAAACCAGAATACATAAAGAAAATGTTAGAATAAGTTTAAAAAAATACAAAATATCTAACAAAAGTATGAGTAAGAGAATAGCCATTTCACAGAAGGAAAAACCTAAATGAATAATAAATATATAAAAATATATTCAACCTTAGTAATCAGGGAAATGAAAATTAACACCCAAATGATTTATATGTACTAGACCAGAAAAAAAAAAATACTTTGACAATTCTGAGCTTTGGAGAGTTTGTAGATAACAAGAACTGTTATGCATTGAGGTGGAAATGTAAAATAATACAACCACTTTGGAAAACAATTTAGCATTATTTTGTAATGAATATTCACATACCCTGTAACCCATCAACTCAACTCCTCAAATATATACTCTAGAGAAATTCCTAAAAATGTGTATCAAAAGACAAACACACAAAAAAGTCTTAGTACCACTCATTATCACTCTTTCATCACTACTCATTACAGAAAAATATTGAAAGCAACACCAGCATCCAGATATAGGAGAATAAATGATCAATTGTGATATATTCACACAGATGAATATCACACAGCAATGAAAAAGAGCCACATGCAATAAAATGGATGGATCCTAGAAACACACTTTTGAATAGAAAAAGAAAGTAACAAAAACTACATATATAGTATGATACTATTTTTACAAAGCTAAAACACAAGCAAAACTAAACAATGTATTGTTAAAAGATGCATACATGTGCAATGAAATAAGTTTAACAAATAGAAAGAAAGCCATAAACACAAACATCAAGATACTGGTTATCTTCCAGTTGGGGTTGGGGGGGGGATATAGGAGGATGAGCTGGTGGAGAAGCCACCTGCATGTATATAACATGGAGTCTTTCATTTATCCAAATTAGATAATAATGTAAAATTGGGCCAAACAATCATTATAGCCTAATCAGAAATGGCAATCTAGGCACTTATATAAAGAAGTCCTTGTCTGAAGTGATAAAGGTTCTGAGAACTTCTGAGGCATAATCTTCCTCAGAGCATCATCTGTGGCAATACATGGTGGGCTTCCTAAACAATGGCAAAGGAAGCCACAAAGCTTACCACAGCTGGTGAACCTGCATGCTTCTAGAACAAGAATTCTCTGTAGTGGCTAGTTAACTCAGCCTAATCTGGGTTCTTTTCCAATTTGAGAGATGTCCTAATCTGGTTAATTTTACAGGATTTTATCCTAGTTTTCTCAATGCTTTAAAGGTAAATTTATGATTAATGAATTTGGTTATCAACTGGTGTTTTTTATTTAAATGTACATAGCTAGCTCTACTTATATCAATTATTAGAGTTTCCAATTAACTGAAGCATAATAATAATGGTATTTTATTTTCTGATTAGAAATCATAGGCTGAATTAATTATTATTAGGAGGTCAAATCAATTCCAACCTTACCAGATTAATTAATTAGGAAAAATCAGTGTTAATAACACTATCCTAACAAGAATTAGGACATATCAGTGTAAACAAACCTATCTTTGTTTCTCATTCTTTATTTGGGAATTCACCTGCATAGGTACATAATATCTTTAGCACAGTTTATGTACTTATTTTTTCATTTTTTATTTTTTTCTGAGCACACTCCACCAAGGATTTATGAGTTTTAGTCTTGGAATTTTCCTCTGGGTCCTGTTAAAACTCCATGAATATGGCTTCCTATTTTTGCTTTCTTAGCCAGGCTAGGTTTACATGTTGCCAATCATCTCAGTGCTACCATTCTCAATGATGTATTCTTTTCTTGCATATTGTATGTACCTTCTCTAGAAAAGATTAGGTCAGGTGTCCTAGGGTGTAGGAGGGTGTGTTGCATGTAGCCAAGAATTACAGTGAATAGAGAAGCTTAACATGCCTGTACATTTCAGGGCAAGAGAGAAGTACAGGCCCTAAGCTAACAGCAATATCATAAAAGGTTTTTCAACATAACACTGAGTTCAGCTCCTTTAGAGAGCAAGGGTTCACTGGAAGACCTGAGGCAAGCTCCCTATTTGAAGGGAGAATAAGGGAGAGATCACCAGGCCTGTGTCCTGCTTTGGGCCATCTGTGAGAGAATAAATAAGCAGAGAAGAAACTTGCAGAGCAGACAGCTTTATAAAATGCTTCTGACTGGTTTGCTCAAGAGAGGGGTACACTAAAATAGGTAGTGGATGGCTTTTTAGAACTCCAGTTTTTGATATTCATCCCATTGGTCAATACATTGATATGAATGAGGGACATCTGCCACAAGAAAAATATTCTTTTAACTCTAGTTGTGACGAGACAACAAAGAACAATAGTAAAAGTAAGAATAATAACAAACTAGCAAAATGAATGCATTCAGTATAGTAACTGACTGATGAGAACTATGATAATGGAACTCCAGGAAACCTTATCTTTCATTTCTCTGGTTGACTTTTGTTGCTTTTTTCAACACACAGAGTATGAAAAAGTAAGCCCTACATACCAAAACACATGATACTCATATAATATTTTAAACCCTTTGGTCTCATTCATTAATCAGATTTCAGTTTAAATGCCCTTCCTCCATCTTCCCACAGTACCTTTTAACTCCTTCATCATAGCATTTATCCATGTCACAATAAGAATGTGTATTTGATTTCGACAAAATTCAACACCTATTTATGATAGAAACCCTCCAGAAAGTAGGCATAGAGGGAACTTTCTTCAACATAATAAAGGCCATATATGACAAACCCACAGCCAACATCATCCTCAATGGTGAAAAACTGAAACCATGTCCACTAAGATCAGGAACAAGACAAGGTTGCCCACTCTCACCACTCTCTTATTCAACATAGTTTTGGAAGTTTTACCCACAGCAATCAGAGAAGAAAAAATCAACTCGAAAGGAATCCAAATCGGAAAAGAAGAAGTAAAGCTGTCACTGTTTGCAGATGACATGATACTATACATAGAGAATCCTAAAGATGCTACCAGTACTAGAGCTAATCAATGAGTTTGGTAAAGTAGCAGGATACAAAATTAATGCACAGAAATCTCGGGCATTCCTATACACTAATGGTGAAAAATCTGAAAGTGAAATTAAGGAAACACTCCCATTTACCATTGCAACGAAAAGAATAAAATATCTAGGAATAAACCTACCTAAGGACACAAAAGACCTGTATGCAGAAAATTATAAGTCACTGATAAAAGAAATTAAGGATGATACAAATAGATGGAGAAATATACCATGTTCTTGGATTGGAAGAATCAACATTGTGAAAATGATTATACTACCCAAAGCAATCTACAGATTCAATGCAATCCCTATCAAACTACCACTGGCATTTTTCACAGAGATAGAAAAAAATTTTTCACAACTTGTATGGAAACACAAAAGACCCCGAATAGCCAAAGCAATCTTGAGAACAAAAAATGGAGCTGGAGGAATCAGGCTCCCTGACTTCAGACTATACTACAAAGCTACAGTAGTCAAGACAGTATCGTACTGGCACAAAAACAGAAATATAGATCAATGGAACAGGATAGAAAGCCCAGAGATAAACCCAGGCACATATGGTCACCTTATCTTTGATAAAGGAGGCAAGAGTATACAGTGGAGAAAAGACAGCCTCTTCAATAAGTGGTGCTGGGAAAACTGGACAGGTACATGTAACAGTATGAAATTAGAACACTCCTTAACACCATACACAAAAATAAACTCAAAATGGATTAAAAACCTAAATATAAGGCCAGACACTATCAAACTCTTAGAGGAAAACATAGGCAGAACACTCTATGACATAAATCACAGCAAAATCCTTTTTGACCCACCTCCTAGAGAAATGGAAATAAAAACAAAAATAAACAAATGGGACCTAATGAAACTTAGAAGCTTTTGCACAGGAAAGGAAACCATAAACAAGACCAAAAGACAAACCTCAGAATGGGAGAAAATATTTGCAAATGAAGCAACTGACAAAGGATTAATCTCCAAATTTTTTTTTTTTTTTTTTTTTTTTAATTTTTTTTTGCAGTATGCGGGCCTCTCACTGCTGTGGCCTCTCCCGTTGCGGAGCACAGGCTCCGGACGCGCAGGCCTAGCGGCCATGGCTCACGGGCTTAGTTGCTCCGCGGCATGTGGGATCTTCCCGGACCAGGGCACGAACCCGTGTCCCCTGCATCGGCAGGCGGATTCTCAACCACTGCGCCACCAGGGAAGCCCTAATCTCCAAATTTTATAAGCAGCTAATGCAACTCAATATCAAAATACCAAACAACCCAATCCAAAAATGGGCAGACGACCTAAATAGAGATTTCTCCAAAGAAGATATACAGATTGCCAACAAACACATGAAAGAATGCTCAACATCATTAATCAAGAAATGCAAATCAAAACTACAATGAGATATCATCTCACACTGGTCAGAATGGCCATCATCAAATAATCTACAAACAATAAATACTGGAGAGGGTGTGGAGAAAAGGGAACCCTCTTGCACTGTTGGTGGGAATGTAAATTGATACAGCCACTACGGATAACAGTATGGAGGTTCCTTAAAAAAATAAAAATAGAACTACCATACGACCCAGCAATCCCACTACTGGGCATATACCCTGAGAAAACCGTAATTCCAAAAGAGTCATGTACCAAAATATTCATTGCATCTCTATTTACAATAGCCAGGACATGGAAGCAACCTAAGTGTCCATCAACAGATGAATGGATAAAGAAGATGTGGCACATATATACAATGGAATATTACTCAACCATAAAAAGAAACGAAATTGAGTTATTTGTAGTGAGGTGGATGGACCTGGAGTCTGTCATACAGAGTGAAGTAAGTCAGAAAGAGAAAAACAGAAAACAAATGTGTATGCTAACACATTTATATGGAATCTAAGAAGAAAAAAAAAAAAGGTCATAAAGAACCTAGGAGCAAGACGGGAATAAATACACAGACCTACTAGAGAATGGACTTGAGGATATGGGGAGGGGGAAGGGTAAGCTGTGACAAAGTGAGAGAGTGGTGGGATAGGGAGGGTGGGAGGGAGGGTGACACAAGAGGGAAGAGATATGGAAACATATGTATATGTATAACTGATTCACTTTGTTGTAAAGGAGAAACTAACACACTATTGTAAAAACAGTTATACTCAAATAAAGATGTTAAAAAAAAAAAAAGAAACAAAGTGAGAGAGTGGCATGGACATATATACACTACCAAATGTAAAATAGATAGCTAGTGGGAAGCAGCCGCATAGCACAGGGAGATCAGCCTGGTGGTTTGTGACCACCTGCGAGGGTGGGAGGGAGGGATACCCAAGAGGGAAGAGATATGGGAACATATGTATATGTATAACTGATTCACTTTGTTATAAAGCAGAAACTAACACACCATTGTAAAGCAATTATACTCCAATAAAGTTGTTAAAAAAAAAAGAATGTGTATTTGACTGTGTCTTTCATCACAATGTACTCTCCATGAACATATCAATCATATCTCTGTTGCTTACCATCATGATGATATCTTTAGACTTTAATGAAGTTCCTAGAGCATGATACTTGCTTAGAAAATATTTTTGCATGAGTGAATAAGTGAAAGCATTCTAAAGATGATTTTACTTGAACATAAGCATGGTGACATTAATCATTATTTCTAAATTGTAGGTTGTACAGTTTTCTGAAACTAGTTCCATCAAGCACACATAGTATCATGTACTCAGTTTATCCAAATGCTCACAGTCTCCACATTGCATTATTCCAGGATACTTCACACATCAAAGTCTAAATCAGATGCCCTTGGATTTATGCATTACCAGCCCAAGTGGCCACACATGGCAGCCCTGACCTGTGCTGACCTATAGTACCACCTAAGACCATAATAGAAGAATGAGAGCACAAGGTTTAAGAGTACAAGAAATCCATGGGGAGTCTTAATCTTACTAAAAACCCTTAGTCATATGCATTACTAACTTTTAAAAAAATGATAAAACTTAAGAAGAGTAATTTTCATTAGATGTAATTGTTTTTTTTTTTTTTTTTTGGTAATGGTTTTAGAAACAAACCTTTATAAGATGTGACTGGGTCCTAGTTAAGATCTATCAAAATTATGAATTTTAGGGGACTTCCCTGGCAGTCCAGTGGTTAAGACTTCACCTTCCAATGCAGGGGGTGAGGGTGCGATCCCTGGTCAGGGAGCTAAGATCCCACATGCCTCGCGGCCAAAAAACTAAAACATAAAACAGAAGCAATATTGTAACAAATTCAATAAAGGCTTTAAAAATGGTCCACATCAAAAAAAAATTTTTTTAAATAAATTATTAATTTAAAAAATGTTTTCCCTCTATTCATTTGAATTACACCAACCACTGTAGAGAACATGCAATCCTGTTCATTCAGCTTTTATTCACATCTCTAACTATAGATGTACCCCCTTCTACTGAAATCATTTTAACACATTTTGTTTACATAAGTCTTTGATGAGGCATTCTGACACATGAAATGCATTACCATTTTATACATCCATATCGTCATTCCTAAAATCTTCGGATAATGCACATACTGATGCCAGCTCCTCAACACCCAACTGTGAGATTTATGTAGAGGGGGTATTGACTGCTTAAAAGTTAAAAGGACCTGGCCCCAAGCATGATTGGATCCAGGGATTTTATCCTTATTGTCCAGAAACTTCTACATTTCCTTCTGTCCAACTCTCATTTCTTCTTTGTTTTTATTCTTAATTTTCTCAGTATGGTGGCCAAAAAGGCTTTGATAAACCCTCATTTCCACCCTCCCTTTTAAATGGGTACATAGGATTCATACCTACATTTCAACCACTATTAACCTTTGACATTTTAATGTAAAATTTCATGTGCTTATCATCATATTGCATTAAAGAATTCCTTTAAAGTATTCAGTACTGAGGTAGAACAGAGTATTAAAATAGATTTGTTATAGAACCTAAACTCTCAGAAATATCCTGTATACACAGTGTCTTCTACGTTACAGTGGGATGATTCTTTTTTTTTTTTTGAAGCAGTACAGTAAATAAAACCTGTTTCACCACATCCTAAGTATGTTGTAGTGGGGAATGATTCACTCACTTTCCTTCCTGATCAATATGCACCTTTGTTTTTGTGCTTAGAAAAATTTATGTGAAGTTTGTTTCAAATGGAATGTTTCTCTGTGTTGCTTCTTTCAGGAAACACAGATTCCTGAGGTAATTAGGAAGGAAGGTAATAATATTAGCAACTGTGGAAAGACGCCCTTTCTGCTTATATATGGTCAATTGAAATGTCTACAGTAAATAGCTTAGGTTATAATTTCTGCAACTTAACTGTGTACAAAACAGAGGCTTATTTTCCAAGAGTTGGTATCTGTGTTTTTCAGCTGCTGCTTCTCTTTGGAGAATTGTCTTAGGGATGAAATGTAGAAAGTATGCACCCAAGTGGCAAATGCTGCATTTACATCAACACTAAAGCACAGAAAACGTATCCAGCATTTGCCATCCTGGTAAATGCCCAGATAGCAGACGTGAACCCAAACAGTAATGCACATCTTCCAGCTAATCCCTGCGTAGGTATGCACCAGGCATACCCTGATATGCCACACAGTCTAGAGCTGTCTCGGTTCTTCCCAGTGAATGGGTCACAACAGAGATGGCGTGATAGCGGAATGAGGGACATCTCAAAATGAGGAAGGCAATAAGGGCAGCCAAACCAGGGTTAAAGGATGCCTAAGTCTAAGTGGAAAGTATGTGAAAAAGCTGCCCTGGTGTCATTTCTTGCCAAATACTGTCAGCAGCTCTTGGAGATCAGAAACATGCCTGAAAGGTGGGTATTTGTGCAGGGTCTTTGCTTTGACAAGTGGTGCACTTATCAAATCTCTATTTCAAGTTATGCCGCACCATCCCAGGAGGGCAGCATTGTTCCCCCCTCTTGCATTCTCTTCTGCTAACACCTAGCATCCTGGC
Organism: Kogia breviceps; assembly: GCF_026419965.1. Lineage (NCBI taxonomy): Eukaryota > Metazoa > Chordata > Mammalia > Artiodactyla > Physeteridae > Kogia > Kogia breviceps. The sequence goes on along the minus strand of NC_081315.1, from coordinate 121,811,076 downwards.
ATTCATCAACACAGATGACTCTGTGTGGCCATATGGGGCCCTGAGTACAGACAAGTGTCTCGTCTCCTAGCTTTGGAATGGCTGTCAGCATTCATGCTGTTTCCACGGCTCTGTGATCCTTGAGAGGCTGCATTCTCCTGGGCATGAGGAGAAAATTTATATTTTCACTTAATATTTTGAACCATCTTTTATAAATCAGAATACTAAAAGCATGATACTCTTCATGAGAGCATACATTGTGTCATGAATTACAAATACTTGAATGTTGTTACATAACAGGTTGCATGCTGTATTCGATTTCAATTTCTGCCCAACAAAATTGCCACAATTTAGCAGCTAAAAAACAAACACACATGGGCTTCCCTGGTGGCGCAGTGATTGAGAGTCCGCCTGCCGATGCAGGGGACACGGGTTCGTGCCCCGGTCTGGAAGGATCCCACATGCCACAGAGCAGCTGGGCCCGTGAGCCATGGCCGCTGAGCCTGCGTGTCCGGAGCCTGTGCTCCACAATGGGAGAGGCCACAACAGTGAGAGGCCCGCGTACCGCAAAACAAAACAAAACAAAACAAAAAAAACCCACACACATTCATGACCTTACAAGTCTGTAGGCCAGAAGTCTGAAGGGGTCTCATCAAGGTGTGGCAAGGTCGCATTCCTAGCTGGAATCTCTAGAGAGAATCCATTTCCTTGCTCATTCAGGTGTTGGCAGAATTCCTTTTCATTATAGGATTGACATCCCCAGTTCATTAGTGGCTGTCTAGAGCCACTTGAATTTCTTGACTCATGGCCTCCTTCTTCCATCTTCAAAGCCAGCAACTGGGGCCCAAGTTCCTCTGATGCTTCAAATCTCTCATGCTTCTTCTTTCCTGGTCACATTTCTTACTGATTCCTCTGTCTTCCTCTTTCACTTACAAGTTCATATGATCACACTGGAACCAACCAGGCAATGCAAGATAGTGTCTTCTTTGTAAGGTCAGTTAATTAGTAACCTTAGTTCTCTCTGCAAAATCCCTTTAGCTATGTAAGGTAAGGTACTCACAGGCTCTGGGGATTTGGGTATAGACATCATTGGAGGGTCATTATTTGGCCTACCACACACACTTTAAAAAATCTCTTTTAAAATATTTACTCACATAAAGCTGATTTTTATGAATTTTTAAACAAAATAACACTAATCAGTGATGGGTACCTAATATTAAACTCTTTCCTTTGACTTCTTTTCCCACAAAATACTGGTTATTATTTTTCTCTGTTGGAAGTATCTAGGACGGAGCTACATTTCTGTAACCCTTGTTTCAGTCCCTGACATTCTTCAGGGGATAAACAAAAAAAGAACTGTTTGACATTTGTAGCTTATTACTTTACTGCATTCATTGAATGCATTCATAAACACTTCCAACAATCTTGAAAAGTTCTTCTAGAAGTCATCCAGCTAATGCTATCCCTTTTGCTTCACCTCATCTACTTCTTGGCAGACATGACCTAAATTTAGCTATCCTAAGCAGACAGGAATCTCCATGCTCATTTAATGACAATGAGGCTCTAAAGCTCCAGTCTATCATTTTTTTGCTCATGCATAACATACTTTACTGCCTGGAAATCTTTCTTTGAATTTAACCCAAAGAGTTCCTGATATAATTTAAACCTCTTTAACTTCCTCTTTTAGAAATTAGTGGATTCATACCTTAAAGTGCTAATGAAATTGTATAGTTCTTCTGATCTCCTCTCCCCAAAAAGTCTATTTAAATCCCAGAAGTTTCAGTAAAATCAAAATAACATCCATAGGACATCACTATTATTAAAAATCATGTAATAATACCAAAATACATTTGTCAATAATACAATGACAATTTTTTTTTTTTTTTTTTTGGCTGCTTTGGGTCTTCGTTGCTACATGTGGGCTTTCTCTAGATGCAGAGAGCGGGGGCTACTCTTTGTTGCAGTGCACGGGCTTCTCATTGCGGTGGCTTGTCTTGTTGCTGAGCATGGGCTCTACGTGCGCAGGCTTCAGTAGCTGCATAATGCAGGCTCAGTAGTTGTGGCTCGGGGGCTCTAGAGCGCAGGCTCAGTAGCTGTGGCGAATGGGCTTAGCTGCTTCGAGACATGTGGGATCTTCTCAGATCAGGGCTCGAACCCATGTCCCCTGCATTAGGAGGCAGACTCTTAACCACTGTGCCACCAGGGAAGCGCTACAATGACAAAGTATAAAGGAACAGAATCTTTATGAGGAGAACTTGTTAGCCAAAATGTCGATATGAAAGTGCAATTAAAAAACATAAAACTATTTTTGTGCCTCTACTAACAAAGAACAAATTTTGTGTAAGAAAATGTGAATTCTTTTGACTCTACCACTAAATTAAGAAATGCACTTCAATTAAAAAACAGGTGTTGGCTAGCTCCTATGAATTCTTTCTGTGTCCAGGGAGTGTTAATGACAAGGAAATTCTACAATTTGGGATAAGAAATACTTAGCTGTGGAAGAAGAAGGATACTGGGAAGACAGGTCAAATTCCTTCTAGTCTAGAGAATTCTACACTTATGAATCCCCACAGCATTTTATCTGAACTTTGTCAATGGAGATTTTCACTAACTACTTGTGCAATAATTATTATGAGCATGTCTATCTTCTTTGGAATAAACACTGGAATCACAGAGCCATTGATTTGAATCCTGATTTTAACCCCCCAGTTCATGTCAAGCACATGTTATACAGAAGGTTAAAACAGAGTTCCTGCTCTCAGTGTAGCTTGGTACTCCAGTGAAGATAAAGGCCGTGTTGGAAATATTCATAGGCGTCCCATAAGCTCAGAGGCAGCTAACCCTGTCTGCTATTAAAGACTGATGAAGGAGGTAACTGCAGTGGGTTTCAGCAAGCTGAAGAAGGACAAGAGTGCAGGGTAGGTATTCCTGTAATGGGAAACAACATAAGCAAAGGCAGGGAGATAGGAAACACCCTTTTAGAGCAGCATTGAGGAAACTTACAATTGAAGCAAAAGTAAAAGGAGAGAAAGGTGGAGACGTAGGCAGGAACCAGATGCTGGAACCCCCAGTGTCCTAGACTAGCTCAGAAATCCTGAATTTTTCCTAAAGTCTGTGTGGGCTTGGGTAATGTTCTGTGGCCTCTGCTTCTGCACCTGTAAAATGGAGACAGTGCCTGTGTCAGATGCTTTTTAAGAAAATAAAACATGCAAAGAGCTTAACAGATGCTTGTCAGAGAGTAGGGATTTGAAAATGTTAGCTATCTCCATTTCTTTTATTCATATCATTTCTAAGGAGTCCTAGTACATGGGCCTATTCTTGGAGATGGTCTAGTCTGGGAGAACTTTCAGTGGTACTGACCTAAGTCCATGCCTCCTTCACAGACGCTCTCACTGGTTCTTCATTCTTCTGAGAATTTCTGGCATTCAGTTCTCTGGGCTGCTTTTGCCATGGACACTGTACTCCCAGGACTTGGGAGAAGCAATTTTCCTTCAAGTGTCTTTAGAGCTTTATGTTAGGCCGCGCTACTCTTTAGAAGAGAATGTGGATAACTTACTCCTCAACAGGTTGTACTATTCTTTCAGTTTTAAGGTCTTTCCTGTTGAGAAATGTAGAGCATTTTTTTAAGCTCTGAGCTAGAATTCATATGAGTGATACCATACTGTTCTATCCACACCATCACTGGGCATGTGGATTTGGATTTGTTCCCCCCTACTTTAGAAATTCCCCAAGTTTCTGGATCTCTAAATCCCCCTAGAAAACAGAGAAAGCAGAGCACCCTTGTGCTCTCACTACCACCACTGCAGGACATTTGATACAGGGTTGAAAGCCTGATTTCAGTCTCACAATCCCCTTCGTTTCTCCCAGGGAGCCTAGGGATGCTTGTGAAAATGAAATTTCATGTAGTCTCCTTTCTTATACAAGAATCCCTTAGGTAGGTATGCCCATTATATCTACTTTTCTATCTGTACTCCTCACTGTGCCTCACACATACAGTAAGCATTCAGTAATTCTAGTAAATATTACTAGAAAATAAAAGGGAGAAAAAAAACAAACCAATCAATCACTTTGGCCTGGTGCATACTAAAGAAATTAGTACATGTTTTAAATAAAAATGAATGATTAAGTACATACAAAGTTCATCCCATTGAAAAATGTAAGTTATCTCGAGATTAAATCACTGAAAAAGAATGAGACCAGTATATGAACAGAAACTATTAAATTCCTAGTCACATGTTTGAGATGCACAGTTTAAAAAATTAGTAAAGGGAAGACAGTGAAGTCCAAGAAAGTGTATGAAGAAGTTGGAACGTAAATTGTAACTTAAAGGACAGGTAACCAATGATTTTTAATCACTCTTTTATATATTCTAGAGGTAAATGTGGAGTTTGGGGAAGGAAAGTTAGAACCTTTTTGTGAATAAAGGCCCAGGAGCAAAAAGTACAGAGAATATATTTGTGTAACCTGCTGCATGTTTTCCATCTTTAACACAGAACTCACCAACCTTGGTAGGTTACTCCATTCCACTGTTCTCCACAACCATGAATTTAAAGGCTTGAAAATTATATAGCTTTTTCCCTGCCACAAATCTGCCAACAGTGTCGTCAGTTACTTTCACCAAGGACAATGACACAATAACTGCTCTATGGTTCAGCTGAGATTGATAATATGCCTCACAGATCTGGAGATAAAGACTTTAGAACAATGACATATAGATGTAGATTCACGTGTATTTTTCCAGTATCCCACAGTAATACATTATGCAGTTAGTCTTTTGCTGTGAGCTGTGGGAAGATATGTGGACCATATATCAGACTAAGCAGAGCAACAAGACTTTTACTAAACATGAAATCATGATCCAATTTCTGCAATAAAAAGTAATTCGGTGAGTCTTTAGCAGCATTCCTTATTTGGAAAGCTAGGTGAATGAGAGGAGACTATATATAATAGAATTAACCAGTGAGCCATTACTCATAAGCACAGGGTAATGGAGAATAATAGTAAGAATACCCTTTTAAGTACCTTAGTTAGATTTAAATGACAACCCAAGAAATTAAGAGATTAGACTGCAGCAATAGATATGAACTTGAAGATACAATTAATTAGAAGGCCTGTAAAACCAAACATCTGTAGCTCCATTGTCAGAAGAGAAAATTCGGGTAAACATACACTATTTTAGAACAATTTCTCACCCTCCATCTATTGATCAATCTATCTGTCACATCTTTTATTTTAATTTATTGCTTTCTGATGTTGTTTTATTTTTCAAAGATGCCAGCCTTTACAAATCCTAGGGTAAAATTATTAATTGAGATGTTAAAATTACCTTATTGGTCCTATTTATTTTATATTCACTCTAGATCTTAGTAAAAAAAATAATTATACAGATTGTCTATACTTCAAACCAATATGACTATACTTTTCCATGTTTCATTGAAGAACAATATACATACAGAAAGGTGTATATTTCATAAAGTACTCATGGCCATACAATGAACCTGGAGTGAAATAGTCCAAAATATTCTTCAATGATTATTAGCTATTCAAAAGATCAAAACATCTAATCTTCTATATCATTTATGATAGTAAATGCTACATAAGGCTCACAAAGCTATTGAAATTAAATTGAACCTTCAGAATAGTTTATCTTATAATTGCCTCCATTAAATTTATTATTCTTGGAAGTCACTGCAATAAAACCAGTGAAATCTCTCCTTGAGGTTGAATTAGAAAAATATCACAGAATTAGATCCTCAGTTGGTTTAGTTATATATTTCTGTATAACAATATTACCATGAAACTTGCAGCTACAAACAATATACATATATTATTTCACAGTATCTGTGGGTCAAGAATCCAGGCATGGTTTAGCTGGGTCCCCTGCAAGGCCACAGTGTCAGACAGGACTGGGTTCTCATCTGGGGTCACCCGGGGAAAAGATCTACTTTCAAGCTCATAAAGTTATTGGCAGCTTCTATTTGCTTGCAGGCTACCAGACTGAGGGCCTCAATTTTTTGCTGGGTGTCAGCCTAAGGCTGTCCTTAACTTCCTGCCGTGTGGTCCTGTTCATATGGCATCTTACAACATGGCAACTTTTTTTTTCAAAGCCAGCAAAGGAGAAAGTCTCTTAGCAAGGTAAGTATTTCAATCTCATGGAAGATAATCTTGCATCTCCTGTCACCTTTGATATATTTTGTTGGTTAGTAGCAAGTTATAGTGTTTTTAATGCAGAGAAATTAAAAACTTAAACAAAAGGGTCCATAATCAAACCCGGCAAATATGCCTGTTAACATAGTTGGGATAGACTAAATCATACTGTGGTAACTAACAGTTTCCAAAACATCAGTGGCTTAAAACAAAAATATTTATTTTTCAATTACACCAAATGTTCATCACAGGTCTGTTAGGAATCTCATTAGAGAGTTAAGCTCTGTCCAGCAGCCACACTACAGAATACAGCTGCCCAATTTTCAGAACTATAGGTTTGAAAAATAATCTTTCAGAAAGGTAAATTATTCGTGAATAATTTTATTGAAAAATAAATCTCATATAAGTATTAAACCTCACTTTACATTTTTTCAAATGAATCAATTTACAAATAATTTTGAGGAACTTGCTTACTGCATAAAATTACTCAGATACCTCATAAACAGTAGCATTTTGTTAACCAAAATTAAAAGTCATGAAAACCTGAAGAACATGAAGAAAGATAGACATTGAATTAATTAACTATTAAAAAGAAAAAGAAAGATAGACATGGTAAAGGAATGAGGAATTCTCAAGATGATTTACATCCCTTCCTGCCTGTATGCAATAAAGTGAGCTGCATAGCAATGCTAGATTTCTTTCAACATGAAAAGTATGATTATATAACTTCAAAAAATAATGCAATTGTAATGGGCTTCTAGAAATAAATATTGCTTTCCTTACAGAAAATAGGTGATCAGTGTTTCTGTCCAACATGAAATTATGCTGTCAAAAAGCCATTTGTTTGAATAACTACATCTTCATTTTGTTAAGTAACTGCTTTTCTTCGGGCATATTACCAATAAAATTTCTAGCACTGGATAAAATTATGTAATAAATATTATGAAACTTGATAGAATGCCTGCCTTATAAAAAATCTGTTCTAGCAATGACTGAAAATAGAACTTAAAATAGTTTATCTAGTCAGATTATTTACATTAAAAGTTTAAACTATGAATGATGCTACATATTTTAAACAAGGAATGCCAAAATAATCAAAGCTATGGAGATGTAACTTAAAGGAATTACCTATATAAAATTTAATGTTTTAAAAATATTTTAGGTTCTGGATTTATCTTTTAAAGACCTGATTTTAAATAGTGTATAGTCTATGATTGATTACCATAGTTAGTGTTCCTACTTTATTAATTATCATGGCACCCTTTTTGTCTTGGCCAAATTAATTGACGTTTACAAACTAATCCTCACTGCAACACCATGTGATGACTGAGGTTTAATGACTAGGCAAATTTATTCAAAATGTGTAGGCTAGAGATCTTAAAAAATGAGTAAAACTATATAGTACAAGCAGAAGACTGACGGGAGGGACTGAACTGAGAAATTAAAGGTCATTTGAAGGAGGATAATATGACAAAGAGAATGATAAGTGTCTATAATAGTGGCATAATTAAATAGGAACCTTGTAAAGACAGATGAAGTTTCCATGAGAGTGTCGAGTGGTTTTCAAAGTGTGGTCCCCAGAGTAAAGCCATCAGCATCACCTAGGAACATGTTCGAAATGCAAATTCTCAGGTCCCACCTCAGACCTACTAAACCAGAAACTCTGGGGTGGGACCCAGCCATCTGTGTTTCTGCTGCTTTTGATGCACTCTCAAGTTGGACACCCACTGGTATCGTGTCATGAAAACTAAGAGAGGAAAAAAGAAACAAGGAATGGTCCACATATTGAATGCTACTGACAGCTTAAATAAAATGAGGATATGAGAGTATCCATTACAGCTGAGCGTGGAAGTCTCTGGAGATTATTATGCAAAGGACACTGACACATGACACAAAGTGACATGTACTCTAAGATGTATTAAGGAAAGTGTAGAAGCAATAGTCAGTAGGATGCCCAAGTTCCCTTTTCTATTCCTCATACCATGGGCAGCTGGACAAAACATGGAAAGTGCTGCATGAGAAGGACTCTCTCTCTGTGGTGAGACATACATTTATTGGACAGTTGAGAAAAGTCAGGGAACTCTGGTCAACCATGTAATAATGGAAGTTCTCTAAGGAAGTAAAAGGTGTTGGTAGCTCAGAAAGATGTGAGGCCATTTTTTTTTTCTTTTTTAAATATGGAAGATACTAGCCCATATTGGTACGCTGAAGAGAATAATTCAGTGGAGATGTAGTATTGGTAATTCAGAACTGAGAGGGGACAAGTTAGCCAAGATATTTGAAGAGATGAGCAGAGATGGAATCGAGAGAACTGTCATGAATTTTGAACTACGAAAGAAGAAAAAGAAAGTCTGAATGTTGTAGGTTTTGAAGGCATTTATTGTTAACTTGATCATCTCTTGGTCTGGACCATCTTTCTCTAAGACCATGGCTCGGCTGTGTAAGTCACCAAGTTTTCTGTCCACGGAGAGATAGAGAAGAAGCACTGGGTCTCAGGGTGTAACCAGAATAAGTTGATGCAACACAAGCTGTCACACCCCTGGGAACTGTGGCTAGGGCTTGGTGTGTTTACAGTGGTACCCTCCCTGTTCTGTGCATACTGCAATGGCCATCTATGCACTGAATAGGGTCAGTGGTCCATCCACCTGTCCATGTGCCTTGAGGCTGCTAGATCAAAGTAAGGACTGTTTTTTGACTTTTACAATAGCAATCCCCAATAAGAGAAAATGGTTTTAATCCTCTTAGAAAATGATTGCTTTCATACAGGGCAGGGCTCATTTCTTCAGGTCAAGATGCAGGAACAAACACATTCTTTCTTTCCCTCTTAAGATTTTCTTCCTTCTCTTTCCTGCTACTTATACACAGAAGGTGAATGGAAGAGAAACGACAAACTGCAATAGTAAGAAAATGTGAAATTTTTTATTGAAGACTTTCATTTTTGAGGCTATTTTGGAGTTACACTATGCACTTGGAGTTTATGTGGTGAAAGAGTTGGAAACACCCAACAAGGATTTAGAGTATAAAAGTATAAAGTAATGCACTATAATCCCAGCTCTATTATCCCTTTAATGGAAACAGGCCAAAAAATATTGGTGATGTACACTTGATTTTCAGAGAAAAAAAATCCATTTAGTTTTCCCATTAAAGCTCTCCATAACAGAATATTAAGGCAAATGAAATTTTTTTTAAACCATAATCAGCTAGTTTGGGTTTTAATTTTTTTGTTTGTTTTAATACATGGTGCTTCTGATTTTTTTTTTTTTAGAAGATGTTGGGGATAGGAGTTTATTAATTAATTTATTTATTTTTGCTGTGTTGGGTCTTCGTTTCTGTGCAAGGGCTTTCTCTAGTTGTGGTAAGTGGGGGCCACTCTTCATCGCGGTGTGCGGGCCTCTCACTATCGCAGCCTCTCTTGTTGAGGAGCACAGGCTCCAGATGCGCAGGCTCAGTAGTTGTGGCTCACGGGCCTAGTTGCTCCGCGGCATGTGGGATCTTCCCAGAACAGGGCTCGAACCCGTGTCCCCTGCATTAGCAGGCAGATTCTCAACCACTGCTCCACCAGGGAAGCCGGGCAAATGAATTTTTAAGTGCTGTTTTGTAGTGCTTCATTTATGCTGTGGCCTGTTTTTAAAGTGATTTATTGAATGTGATAAGTGAAAATAAGCCATAACACCATTTGCCTGACAGAACAATCTTACCAACAATTATAAATCATGTGTAACCACTTGGAACATAACACACTGTATTCTGAGTGAAATACAACTGTACAGGACGTTACCCTCTCATTGTATAATATTCATAGAAAACCAACAGCACCTGGAGTATGAGATAAAGTCTGAGTCCTCTATTATTCTATATTTCAGCACTGGGAAGGTGCTCTGAAACATAAATTGAAATGCACAGTTCTTTGATATTGATGTCAGGCTCTATGTAAAAGTTTGATGACCTGAGGAATTAACAATGAAAATTAATGGCCTATTATAGCTCAAAACAGACTTTTTGCTCAAATAAAGAGTTAAATTTGCCCACATTGTCTGCCGCAGATAGTTAAGAAGAGCATTTCTCTCATTTGGCTTTGCTAATCATAGAACCATGCTGCCTGACCAACCATAAATTCATGCTGACTATTTTCAGTTGGGCTCTCAAAGCTACTTGACAATCTTATTAGTCATCTCTAGATCATAAATTAGTCCATCCCTTACAACTCAAATTCCAAATCTTTTCTCATCTCAAATTCTCTTGCCTGAATTTCCTACACACTCCAGGTCTTCAGTTAGCCTTGCCTTCTTGTTTATTGAAGACATTAATATTGACTATTAAGCTTAAGTGCTCACTTCACTTATTATATATTATCTCTTTATTAGGTATTCTTTGGTTGTCTCTCAAAGGAAAAAGTGATCTGCTTTTCCAATCAATTCCTATGGCATGGGCTTCCCTGGTGGCGCAGTGGTTGAGGGTCCGCCTGCCGATGCAGGGGACATGGGTTCGTTCCCCGGTCCAGGAGGATCCCTCATGCCGCGGAGCGGCTGGGCCCATGAGCCATGGCCGCTGGGCCTGTGCGTCCGGAGCCTGTGCTCCGCAACGGGAGAGGCCACAACAGTGAGAGGCCCGCGTACCGCAAAAAAAAAAAAAAAAAAAAAAAATTCCTATGGCATTTTGTTCCACGGATATGGTACTTATTATACGCTTGATGTGTTGCAATTATTGCATACATGGTCATATCTTCTTTTATATTACAGACTTCTTATGTATAAAGGCCATGTGTAATACTAATGAATATCTCTCACAATGCCAACCAAGCCTTTTACACAAACAATTCTCAATTAATATTTGCTAAATGAATGTATTTAGGAAGAAATGACAAAACCCTGGCTTCTATTACCTTGGTCTTTGTTTCAAAATAAAAACAATGTAAAGATATTCTACAGACTGTGTAATTTATTTTTAAATTAAAAGCCAATAAAAGGAGAGAACAAAAGCTACGTTGTGTAATAAAGGATCTCAGAGGAGGAATTTTAATACAAATGGATAGATTAATGATTCTGATATCTATTGATTGGCATTTCTTTTAATTACCTTGGTGTATGTATAGCTAAATTCCCTAAGCCTGTGTGCCATAGTATACATTTGGAACACAGGTGTCACTCATTATGGTAAGGGGTGTTCTGTAAAGAGAGTTTTATGATCAAGAGGTTATGTTATATCGTATGATCTCTTGTAGAAAATTCACATTGTGTTGTAAGCTATTAAAGTATCAAGAGTCCCACAGTAAAAAATATCTCATTTAATCCAGCATTTCTAGAAATCAAAGAACTCTGTTTTGTATCACATTAACATCTAACAGAACATTAGTGTTTAACGAACCATAGTTTGGGAAATTCCTTCTGAAAGGAACTTGGAGTGATGTGGCTTTATTTGGCCATGGAGTCTACTAAAACAAATCCTCTGGGCTCTATATTATGTCATGAATTATTAATGTATTCAAATACATTATTAATCTAGTCTATAACCATGAGTAACAAGGAAATGGGAGGGTACCAAATAAGATTGTAGTTTTTTAGCCAAAAAAAAAAAAAAAAATGGTAGGAATGGCCGCTGGGTAGGCAGCTAACAAACTTTACATGTTGTCAATAGAATTAGTTTTATCTACTCTTGGCCAATACGTATAAGAATAATTTTCTTTTACTTGACCTATTAAATTTGCTGGAATGTACTAAGGATGTTGAATATAAATGGTGATGGTAAGCATCCTCAGTTCTTTTTGTTTTTAATGGCTTTAGCATTTGTAGATGTACTTCTTTTATATGGTAATTAGATATTGGTTTTGATCCAGAGAATTTTTCTGTTAAAGAGTATGTTTATCCCATCTTAAAATAACAAACAGTCTTACCTGAATTTTATTATCTTACTTCATATATTCTATGTTAAGTGCTTTATCCATTTTCTTTATTTTCTCACTTGGTTTTTATTTTCTTTGAGGGCTGTGTGTGTGTGTGTGTGTGTGTGTGTGTGTGTGTGTGTGTGTCCTCCATCTGATAATTCTTCTTTTTTTTTTTTTTCCAGTTGTGGCATGTGGGATCTAGTTCCCCGACCAAGGATCGAACTCAGACCCCCTGCATTGGGAGCACGGATTCTTAGCCACTGGACCACCACGGAAGTCCTATAATTCTTTTTTGTGTGTGATAAAAACCACATAACATAAAACATATCACCTTAACCATTTTAAAACATAAAGCAAATTATATGCACACTGTTATACAACAGATCACTAGAACTTTTTCATCCTGTAAAACAGAAATTCTATATCCATTGAACAACAGTCACTTTTTCCCTTCCCCCAAGCCCCTGGCCACCACCATTTTACTTTCTGTTTCTAAGAGTTTGAGTATTCTAGATACCTCATATAAGTGGAGGTATAAATATTCATCTAGTATTTGTCTTTTGGTGACTGGCTAATTTCACTTAGCGTAATATCCTCAAAGTTTATTCATGTTGTCATATGTGGCAGAATTTCCTATCTTCTTTTTTTTTTTTTAACATCTTTGAGTATACTGTTTTACAATAGTGTGTTAGTTTCTCCTTTACAACAAAGTGAATCAGTTATACATATACATATGTTCCCATAACTCTTCCCTCTTGTGTCCCCCTCCTATCTTCTTAAGACTGAATAATATTCTATTGTATATAATATCTTTTCTTTACCCATTCATCCGTCCATGGATATTTAAACTGTTTCCACATCTTGGCTACTGTGAATAATGCTGCAATGAATATGGGGGTGCAATGGTTCTGATTTCTCCATGTCCTCACCAACACTTGTTGTTTTCTGTTTTTTTAGCAATAGTCATCCTAATTGGTATGAGGTAAAATCTAATGACAATTTTGACTTAAAATCCATAATTGGGGCTTCCCTGGTGGCGCAGTGGTTGAGAGTCCGCCTGCCGATGCAGGGGACATGGGTTTGTGCCCCGGTCCGGGAAGATCCCACGTGCCGCGGAGCAGCTGGGCCCGTGAGCCATGGCCGCTGAGCCTGCGCATCCGGAGCCTGTGCTCCGCAACGGGGGAGGCCACGGCACTGAGAGGCCCATGTACCGCAAAAAAAAAAAAAAAAAGTCCGTAATGATCAGTGATGTTGACCATATTTACATATGCCGGTTGGACATTTATATTTCTTCTTTGGAGAAATGTTTGTTCAAGTCTTTTGCCCATTTTTAAATGAAATTTTTTTGTTTTTTAGTTGTAGTTCTTTATGTATTCCATATACAACCCTTTATCAGATATATGGTTTAAAAATATTTTCTCCCATTCCAGGGCTTGCATTTTTGCCCTGCTGGTTGTTTCCTTTTCTGCACAGAAGTTTTTAAGTTTGATGTAGTCCCATTTGTCTATTTTTGCTTTTGTTGTCTATGCTTTTGATGTCATGTCCAAGAAATCATTGCCAAATGTAATGTCATGAAGTGTTTCCCCTGTTTTCTTCTAGGAGTTCAGGTCTTATGTTTAAGTCTTCAATCAAATGTAAGTGAATCCTTGTATATGGTACAAGGTAATGGCCCAACTTTACTTATTTATATGTGGATATCCAGTTTTTCCATCACTATTAGTTGAAGAGACTACCTTTTCTCCATTGTGTAGCATCAGCAATTTTGCCAAAGATCACTTAACCATAAACATGAGACTTTATTTCTGGGTTCTCCATGTTGTTCCACTGGTCTATGTGTTTGTCTTATGCAGGTAGTATACTGTTTTTCTTAGTTTACCTTAAGGGCTTGTCAATTTTGTTGATTTTTTTTTCAGAGAAACAACTCAGTTTTTTCGATTTTTCTATTTTCTTATCACTTATTTCTACTCTGATCTTTCCTTCTGCTAACTATGGGTTTAGTTTGCTCTTCATTTTCTAGTTGCCTGAGGTGTAGGGGTTCAGTTGTTTATTTAAGATCTTTCTTCTTTTTTAATGTATTTACCGCTATAAACTTCCTCTTAGTACTTCTTTTGCTCTAACCCATGTTTTGATTTGCTGTGTTTTCATTTTCATGTCTTCAATATTCATAAATTTCCCTTGTGATTTCTTCTTTTAGCAATTGATTGTTCAAAAGTGTGTTGTTTAATTTTCAAATACTTGTGAATTTTCCAGTTTTATTTTGCTATTGATTTCTAGTTTTATTCCACTGTGGTCAGAAAAGAAAACATGGTATGATTTTAATCTTCTTAAATGTATTAAGTTTTGTGATCTAACGTATGATCTATCCTAAAGAATGTTCCATATATGCTTGAGAAGAATGTTAGTTCTGATGTTTTTGTGTAGAGTGTTCTGCATATGTCTGTTAGGAATAATTGGTCTATGGTATTGTTCCAGTCCTCAAGTTGTTTCCTTGCTGATCATCTGTCTGGTTGATCTATCCTTAATTGAAAGTGGAATATTGAAATTGCCTACTTATATTTGTGTTCTAATGATTCTATTAAAATACTTTTAATTTTTAATTAATTTATGTTCCTAATCAATAGAACATTTCTAACCTATTCCAGAGTAAATAGGATATAAGTAATAAACGAGTAAATGAGTGGAAAAAAACAGACAAAATTGTAAGTATGAGGTACATGTATGGCATTTCTGAGTATTTTTCTTTCTTCCCTTTCCATATTAATTAATGTTCCATTTGAGTGTTAAAATTTGAGAGCAACCTAGTATTACTGTATTTATTCTCCCAAAAGAAGAAAATATTCTACTTTTCTCAAGGAGACTCATAGGGTAAACTAGCTGCATTCCCACAATGTTTAACCAAATATGAGGGAACTCTAAGCAGGGCAGACATCATTCCTCACTCCCCATAAGTGAGGTTGGATAAAGAAAGAGAGTGTACCTTCCTAGTGTCAACACCATGGAAATATGACATTATGAAGAATAAAGTAACCCACAAAAAGTTGTCTAGAATTTATGATCACAGTTATTCTTCCTACTGTTTGAAGGTAGTGAATGTGGTATCCATAATTTTAAAATGTAATTTTTACATTTTGTATTATGTTTTTATTTTAATTTATTAAGGTATAGGAATTGTTGTTCCATGAAGATTTACCTAAATGACAGATGAAATGTATATATGTATATTTTATCAATATAATTCAGTATAATTAATTTTATCAAATAAATCAAATCCTGAATCACATATAAAATGATATTTAATACCATTTTATTTATCTCCTAAAATCATTTTGTTTTTATGGGTGTTAATAGGTTTCTGCTACTCTATTTACTTAATTCTTCACTTGCTCTATTAGTCATATGCATATTTTAAAATTTTCTTTGTGGAAGTTTCTTCTTGCTCACAATATAAAGCCTGTCGCTATGACTTCTTCCTTATCTCTCCTTATTTGTTTGAATCAGTCTGCTACATCTTACTCATTTTCTCCTGTCATTTATGAGTATTATTAAAAGGCACATTTTTTTCTTTTTTCTTCCAGCTTTAGTGAGATATAATTGACATATAACACTGTGTAAATTTAAGTTATACAATATGATGATTTGGTACACAAATATGTTGTGAAATTATTAACACAATAATAAGGTTAGTTAATACCTCCATCATTGCGCATAATTACCTTTATGTGCATGTGTGTGTGGTAGAACATTTAAGATCTATTCTCTCAGCAACTTTCAAGTATGCAATCTAGTGTTGTTAACTATAGTCACCATGCTGTACATTGGATCCTCAGAACTCATTCATCTTATAACTTATTCATCTTACAACTTTGACCAACAACTCACTTTCCCCACTCCCAGGCCCTGGCAACTACCAGTCTACTCTCTGTTTATACGTTTTTTAGAGTCTACACATAAGTAATACCATACAGTATTTGTCTTTGTCTGACTTATTTAACTTAGCATAATGCTCTTTAGTTTCATCCATGTTGTTGCAAATGGCAGAATTTCCTTCTTTATGATGAATATTCCACTGTATACCTATTCCACATTTTTTAAATGCACATAGAAGTATTTTATGTGAAATAGTTTGTTTTTTTTTACAGACAACATCCCAGACAAATGCACACCCTTTTTAATGTTGGGAGTAGACCACACAATCTCACTTACTATGAAAATTAAATGATGAAGAAAGAAAAATAGGAGGAAGAGGATGAGGATGAGAAGAACAAGTAAAACAAGAACATGAAAAAGAAGAAGGTACTAGCAATTAAGGTGTTTTGCAGTTAATATGCTTTCATGTGAACAAAACCAAAAAAAATAAAAAAGTGATTAGGTATCACTCTTTTTTCCCATTTAAAAAAATGAAAATGAACTGTCATACAAATATATGTAACACTAAACATGCAAAAGTAAATCTAGTGTTAATATATTTTACATCTAGTATAGCTAATGGTCAACATGTATGTTAGAAATGGTATAAAACATGGATTAAATATTTATTCAAATACTACACAGTCATGGTTTTATATTTATTTTTCTAAAAACATATCTGATGTTAAAGAACTTGCATGAATATATGACTCTAATTAAGCTTATTTATTTTCCAATATGTTGTAACATGATTAAATAATAAGGAATACCAAGTCTTCATTCCTAACTAGCATCACTTTGAAAGAAAATTCTGGGAGATGATTAGAAGGGGAACCAACGAAAGAAGAAAGCTGAAGGAAAGGAAATAAATAGGCGTTTACTAGCAAGAAATCAGGATTCCTGTCCTGTTATTTTAAATAGTAATAGAGAACAATAGAACTCTTAGACTACAAGTTATTTGACGGGGACACAGAGATAGCATGTAACAAGAACTGAATGTCAACCTAGGCAAGTTTATTCATTTAAAGAAAAGATAATTAGAAGTAGTACCAAGAGTTTGATCTAAAAATTGTTTAACCCTTCAAACAAATTGAGGTATAACGCATCTTACTTCTCTTTCATGAACTGTCTTTTTCCTCTGAACTCACAACACTTACACATCTCTTTTTGTAAAATCCTACACTGTTTTGTGACATCTCATAAATTATATTATTATTTAATATTTGGTGTGAATTCAAAATGCTATCACATCTATTTTATAAGCATCTCTACAGTAGGGCTCTTCTTGGTATCTGAAAACACGCCTAGTGTAACGTTGTACACCTCCTGCTGTAATTATCTCTGTGCCCCATCCCACCCCACTCAGACATTTATTAATGGACACAAAAGATTGTTCAGGCCCTTATATTTGTTGTTCCATCCCTGATTGCTAATTAAGCAAGAGCTGGCCTTTAACCAGCCTTCCCTTCCCTCCCTTCCCTTTCCTATTCTCTTTCTTTTCAGACATTAAGATTTTTCTCGCCAAATAAACCATATTCATGTGACAGGCTTCTAAAAAAAGTTTGTCATCTTTATCTTGCTTCCATACTGAGCTCAAATTTCCAATACTGTGATATTTAATTACAATGATAAATAAGTAGACATGAAAAGATATTATCTCATTTTTCTTCTACAGCTTCAAAGATTCTCACTGTGTACGTTTTCTCTGGGACCTGATTACATTTAAAATCTAGAAAGCATTTTTCATATTGTTTCCTTTAATCAGTTGTTTCAGAGACACAAATCTCTCTCCCTGGTTTACATTTTGATTTATAGGGACTACAGATGTTTAAATTTTTAGATCATTATTTTCCTTTTTATTACATGTTCTTACCCCCAAACTCACATAAACACAGCACTTCTGCAAATACATATATTGAACAGATACAGGTTACTCATTAGTAGGAAGCTTTGCGAAACAGGCAGGAAAGAGGACATAAGAAATGTGGCTGCAATAAAAAAAATAAAATTCCACTAAAAGATATTTTAGTTTGGCCTTATGTAGAGCCTACTTAAGCATTATTAGAATATTCCCATCCAGAAGCCTGTGGTGGAAATTTTAATCTTTGAATGTATATAAAGTAATAGTATATGTGCATGCTTATTTCCATGTGTATATATTACATGATGTGTCCATAAGCATACATAAAAGGGGAACAAGATTGCATCATATAAAGCTAGCAAAATTTGCATATCACTGAAAGTTAGGTGATAAATAAATGA
Organism: Kogia breviceps; assembly: GCF_026419965.1. Taxonomy (NCBI): domain Eukaryota; kingdom Metazoa; phylum Chordata; class Mammalia; order Artiodactyla; family Physeteridae; genus Kogia; species Kogia breviceps. The sequence goes on along the minus strand of NC_081315.1, from coordinate 121,792,901 downwards.
GAAATAAAATTTTGAATTAAATTAGTAGTTTTCAAAAAATTTATACATTTACAAACACACCTTTAACCAGAAGTGAAAAACTGGTGACCTGCAGGAAAAATCCATCACACAAATTTATCTCAGTTGTTCACATGAGCATGTTGGTCATCACAGTTTCTTAAATGAAAAACATATATATTTGTTAACATTTAAATATATGTGAGTTCTTGTAAAATCTAGATATTGGGTCTCTTTAAAAAATCAAATTTCCAGTACAAATGACCCTGAGTTCCCAAAAGACAATGATCAGCTGGAGCGATGTTGCAACTTATCCTCATGGTTTTAGGGCATTTCCATCTTCCTATTGTTTCCACTGGCCTGAGAACAAGTGTCAGCGACCTAATATTTTTATAGCCGAGAATTAAAAAAAAAAGAAATGTTTCTGGTATCCATATTCTGTCAAAAATAGGAAAATAAAAGGTGAGCAGAGAGGGCTATGCATTTCACAATAAAGTGGGAGGAGTAAGGGAGGGGAAGGGCATATGGTGCAGGCATAGACTGTTTCTACATGTTCGATAGCAAGCAATAAAGGAAGGTTTTGTAAGAGTAGTCTTGCGTGCTCTACTTATTCATTCATGCCATTCAAAATTGTAAACTTTGCTTTAAAAAACGTATCTGTTCCTGTTTCCTTATCAAGTAAGAAAGAACCAAGAGAATATTCTAACACTGCCAAATTCAAATCCTCCTTGTTTGTTACTCATCTTACCCAATGCTTCTTCTATTTCACCACTTATGTTAAAAATGTTACCATGTGTTAAAAATATTACCATGTGTTTTAACTCTGTGGCAGTGGTTTTCAATCCCGGCTGCACACTAGGATCACCCGGGCCACTTAAAAATACCACTGCCATACCTCGACCCCTAGAGGTTCTTATTTAATATGTATAAAAGGTGGCTTTTGCATCAGTGTTTTTAAAAAAATCTCCCTATGTGGCACTAGTGGGCATCCACAACTAAAATCACTGCACTAAGGACTTTGCTGCCTTTTCAACATGGAGTATATTCACCCTCTGCCCTCTCTCATTGTGCAAATTTCATGAGTATATCCACTTAACCTGCTTAAGTCTAATATATTTCTTTATAAAATGCTATACAAAGTGTCACAGGGTGAGTTCTTCTGGAAGCCAACTTAAGACAAGGATCCAGTGAAAAAATATAATACATGCTTCCAGGAGTAATCAGAAAGATGGTGAGGAAAGTGGAATAAGGGAAGCGAGACAAACCACACACAGGTGAGTTTTCAGAAAAGTTCCTAGACAGCCTGAAATCATGAGGAGCTCTGGGTGTAAATTACACCTCAAAGTTGATCACACACACAGGCAAAGAAGCTGGGCTTTTGTACTCCTGCACCAGTCAGTCATCGATCATAAGGGATAGAGGAGTAGAGAATGTTCTAAGAACTCTCAGTACTTCTAGAAACCTCTGCAGGGGAGAAGCTCCATTGCAATCCTCCAGAGGTCACAGGGAAGAGACATTAGCAGGAAAGCAGCCAGAAGCTGGGGATGAGAAAAGAGAGCTAGAATATGGGATCCCAGGGGCACCTCTGTGGGACACCACACACCTGCAGAGGGAGAGTGCGGGATGATGGTGAAGGACGTGTTGATGCTGAACTCGAAGATTTCTAAGACCTTTTTTAGGTTAAAGAAAATAAATAAATAAAGCTACAAATTGCTGTTTGAAACAAGCCCTTTGGATCTTTATTTTCTAACTAATAAACATTTAAAGATTCTACTTTCTCTCTGCCTCAATAATCTTTTGATTCCTATTTTGGTAACTGCTTGACAGTTGGACAAGGATACTAATTAACACCTATAACAGTTCTTTCAAGGAGGGTCAAGGAAACACTTTAGAGTGTTAACAAATAAAAGATTCTTCACTATGGTACTTGTTCAGTCTTAATGCTATGTATTTGTAATCAAATTTGGAGTCATGTAACAAGACCAAAGATGAATATAAATGAGCATATATGTAGAAGATATAATACATTTTTATATTTGTCAAATATTTATTTAAATAATTATATGAATATGTAAAAATAATGAATGCATTAAGCAAAAGACATCTATTTACAATTTAGACTCTGTCATCTATTTTAATTAGAAATCCCATAAAGGGCTATGTAAGACTATGTTCAGATGATTTAGGCTTACTGCAATTACATTTCTTACTTGTAGAGAATTAAGAGAACAAAGAGCAAGAACAGATTTTCAGACAGTTTAAATCCTTTTGCTAAGGAAAACTATAATAAATGAAACATTTTCACCCCAAATGAAAAATGGTAACTAAGTAATTTACCCTAAAAAGTACAGTTGTAATCTTAAGGATAATATTTTTGAGTATATTAACCTTGACTTGCTGAGACAGTAATGTCTTGGAAAAGCACCAATGTTATAGAAATTCATGGTACAACCTCAATATTCAGCCACAGAAAATCAATCTAGGAATTCTGACCCAGTTTTCTGACCACAGTTTCTACAACTTTATTTACCCTCTTTAAAATATGTCAGAATTGTTTTTTGTTATAGTCAGCAAATTGCCAAAATACCTATGCTAAATAAATAGGACAGGACTAGAGCATAGTCAAAAATTAAATTCTTTGACACCCTTTTCTGTAAATTAGGAATTAAATGAAATAAATTAACATTATAAGAAGAATGGATGTGTGTGCGTATGTGTGTTAGGAGAAGGAAATAATTTTATGTATCTCTTTGCCTACTTTATATCATATATATCACATAAATTATCTCATTTAATACTCACAACAGTCCTAATATATATGCTAAGCAAAATTACGGGGTAGGAAACTAAGATTTAAACACATAAAATTATTTGTCCCAGGTGACACAGCTATTTAACTCTGAAGTTGAGACTGAAATCTCAGTCTGTCTGCCTTCAAAGTTTATGCTCTTTTTTGCTACACCAAGCAAGGGAAAGAAGGTATGTGGTTCAAAAACATGTGATCACCATGAAACTTTCTGCCTTTTCTGAGATCAAAATCTATTTTTACAGATTCTGGGTGTAGAATTAGGTGAATTGAGTCCATCTTAACGGTCCTTCTTTTGAAAATTTTTGCTTTTTACATTGCAATGAAGAGAGTCATTTAAAAAAATTTTCTCTGAAGAAGCATCAGAAAATTCATGAGAAAAAGGAAGTAAAGTTGCCTGATAACCTTGTCCTCCAACCCTGTTGAGGGCAAGAATGGAGAGGATTCATACTGGCTTCCTGGCATCTGAATTTCTTTATGCCTGGATAATGAATTCTGAAAACAACCCATACTTTCTTTGTTACCTGTATTTTTTTTAAGAAAAAAACATAAAAAGGAATAGAAAAACATTGTTTCCATGATATTATTCAATATCAAGAAATTTGGCAGCACTGGCATTTGTTTCCTAACAAAAAAACAGACACTTAGTCTCAGGTGTTCAAGTGTTTTGAAATGACACCTGAAGGTAAGGATAGAATTGCTAATCAGGATCCCAAGAGCAAAGACTGTCAGTAAAGAGAGTGATTTTTGATGTGGAAGACAGGATTTGACTATCTCATATTATGTAGCTGTTCTCTCTTCCAACACTGACATTTTATTTACGTTTTTGATGAAGAAATTGAGTTTCTTCCTGTTCTAGAAGCATATTTTCTTCATTTGATCTCACTGAGGTGAACAAGGTTTCTGTGTGGAACACAGTGATATCTGTTACAAGCACCTGCCAGGATCCGGGACTTCTCCTAGTGCTGACGATAGAAGAGTGAGCAAAGCAGACAGTAACGCTGCCCTCAGGGAGCTTACAGTCTAAAGGGGAATCAAGTGATAAGCAAAATAAGTTAAAATATGTAGTATGTTAGATAGCAGTATGTACTCTGCAAAGAAGAAAAGGATATGAAGGGTTGGGGGTTGAAATTTTAGAAAAGATGTTCAAGGAAGGCTTCACTGAGAGTGACTTTGGGCAGGACAGGAATAAAGATGCAGACATAGAGAATGGCCTTGAGGACATGGGGAGGGGGAAGGGTAAGCTGGGACGAAGTGAGAGAGTGGCATGGACGTATACACACTACCAAATGTAAAACAGATAGCTAGTGGGAAGCAGCCGCATAGCACAAGGAGAGCAGCTCGGTGCTTTGTGACCACCTAGAGCAGTGGGATAGGGAGAGTGGGAGAGAGATGCAAGAGGGAAGAGATATGGGAACATATGTATATGTATAACTGATTCACTTTGTTATAAAGCAGAAACTAACACACCATTGTAAAGCAATTATACTCCAATAAAGATGTTATTTGTTAAAAAGTGGGAATGTAAATATTAGGGAAAGGAAATTTTGGGTAACGTAACTGCAACTACAAATGGAAACTTGTGAAGCAGCCTAGTAGATGGGTTATAGATTGTACTTATTTCAGCAGTCCCATCCAAAGGAACTGAAGTTAGGAAACCTAGCATAATCATTAGTTAAATCCATTTCACCTGTAACCTGCCTTCACTAATCAAGATCATTTTACTTGTTGCTACAAAAGACTTGCATGTCCTTCAAGTGGCACATATCCTAAATAAGATGTTTGCCTAAGTTGTCCAAGAACTTGTAGTGAGCTGTATCCAGTTCCAGATGAGCCAGTTAAGATTAGATAGGACCACCGAGCCTCCACCCAGGCATCTGTGAATGTCCACTGACGTGTCATCAGAGGGCTGAAAACTCCACCCTCCGATTGTACAAAGTGCCTCCGTTTTTGAATGTGCAGAGGCCTCTAGCTTAGTTACCCCTGCACGGAACATTTGTCCAATCATTTTTCTCCATGCTCCCCACTCATAGATCACCCTGCTTCTTTACTCTTTACCCCAGAAATACCTCCAGCCACTTGCCTTCAGGTAGGCAGATCTGAAACTTGTCCTACATTCCCCTCATTTGGCTGCCTTGTGAATAAACCGTCACTTTCCTTCAAACCTCAGTGTCTCAGTGTTTTGGCTTGCTCTGTGTTGGGCAAGATGAAGCTGGTTCAGTAACAGTTACTCTAGTGAGAGAGTAAGCTATGTATTCTACTAAATTCCAAATACTTATGTCTTGGGCAAGTTTCCTTTGTTCGCAAGTAGCTTAGAATTTTAAACAAGTTTAAATTTAAAAAAAGAAAGAAAAGAAAGGAAATGTTTTGGAAGGCCTGTAGAGTATTTCAAGAAACCAGGAGAAATGGGGCCATGGCAAATGCCAATATGGAAGGGAAAACAAACAAACCAGTGACATGGAGTATTAATTACAGAAGCGAAATCGTCATCTAGACAAATCATCACCTAAAGCAACCTCTTTTGTATCTAATTGCTTTCAACTAAAGTGTATTGAGCAGCCTCACCTATAACTGTGTTTGGCTTCCCTCTCCACCTCTACTTCTCTGAGCTGTGGCTCCTGGTATAATGGAACAAGGATTACTTTTAGAATCAGAACACCTGGATCTGTCTCATTTGCCCTTTTCACTAGGGCATTTTAGGTAAGTTACTTCAGTCTTAAGCCTGTTTATTCAATAACCACCATAGTTGCTTTCGATTATAATATTGGGTTGGCCAAAAATTCTTTCGGGTTTTTCCATAACATTACAGAAAAACCCAAAGGAACGTGTTGGCCAACCCAATATTTTATGATATTAGTAAAAGTATGGGAGCTAACTGATTGTGTTCCACTTGAAATCTACCCTTAAAATGAGATCACTCAAGAAAAAAGTTTAGAGACAATGAAAGGACTGGAAATATCTTAGTGAAAATCTATTTTTAGAGAGTAGAAGGAAAAGAAATTAGGAGGGTGGAGAAGAACCAGAGGAGTAAAACTAATCACAGAAAGTAATAGAAGACACCATTACTAAAAAAGAGCTGGAGATCAGTAGTGTCTTCGGAGCAGATGCAGAGCTCCATCACTCAGAAATAACTGGTAAAATTGGTGACAAGATTATTTGATGAGCAATGAGGAAAAACAGGTTGGACTAAGTGTCCATCGACAGATGAATGGATAAAGAAGATGTGGCACATATATACAATGGAATATTACTCAACCATAAAAAGAAACGAAACTGAGTTATTTGCAGTGAGGTGGATGGACCTAAAGACTGTCATACAGAGTGAAGTAAGTCAGAAAGAGAAAAACAAATAGCGTATGCTAACACATATATATGGAATCTAAGAAAAAAAATGGTTCTGAAGAACCTAGGGGCAGGACAGGAATAAAGACACAGATGTAGAGAATGGACTTGAGGACACAGAGTGGGGAAGGGTAAGCTGGGACGAAGTGAGAGAGTGGCATGGACATATATACACTATCAAATGTAAAATAGCTAGCTAGTGGGAATATAGCACACAGAAATCAGCTCAGTGCTTTGTGACCACCTAGAGAGGTGGGATAGGGAGGGTGGGAGGGAGACGCAAGAGGGAGGACATATGGGGTTGTATGTATGTGTATAGTTGATTCACTTTGTTATAAAGCAGAAACTAAAACACCATTGTAAAGCAATTATACTCCAATAAAGATGTTAAAAAAAAACAAAGCAAAAAAAAAAAGAGTAAGGCTAAGAGCTAAGAAGGGCCAAATTATTGGGAACTTTGTAGTTGGCTAAGTTACAGTTGAAGGTAGCAAAGGACTAATATTTTTTAAATTTGACTTTTAAAACTCACTTTTTCTGTTCTGTGGACACTGGGTTATATTGTGCAAGACTGATAGCAGGAACACCACTTAGCAGAATATTTCACACCACTGTATTGAGGCATGCTGCCAACTAGGGACAGTGGGTGAAGATTAATTTTGTCCATTGTGTAAATAATGTGTATCCCAAGCATTTGGAAGAGTGTTTGGCACATAATACTTAATAAAGATTTGTTGAATGAATAATAAAATGAACTAAAAAATGAAAAAAAATACAGGTTGGAGAGAGAAAGAGGGGATGAAGACCAGCTAGCGATAGAAGAGCCAAATTGCAACAAATTTTAAAGTTAATGGGTGATGACTGCAGAAAGGAACACATTACTTTTTTGAAAATTTGGTTAAATTTCTTTAAGCTAATTGGAATACTGATAATACTCCTTTTGACACACGTTTTTCTTTCAAACATAGCTACAATCTAATGGCAATAAGTATATTTCATGGACAGATGACATGCACAATTAATAAATCCAGACAATGACACTGTGTGTTACCTATGATCCCTAAGAATTTTTTTTCCATAAAATTTTGACTGTGAAAAAATTTCTAACAAGAAGCAGATGCTCTCTCATCAAAACTTTCTGTGCCTTTGAAAAGCAATCAAGGATGTTAAATAGCATCTTCCCTGCTGCACTCTGGTGGTCTTCTCGTTATATGATCAGGATGCATGTACTCTGTTATTACACACCAGGATGTCATTATTTTTAAATCTGAGGAACTGAAAGATAATAAGCTCTTTATTTCCCCTGAAATCCCACAGCTCCACATTAGAAAGTTCAGAATTTTCAGTTATTTATTTGAAAGAGATAAGAAAAATGACTTTTTAATAGTTGGATATGAGTTCTGAAGTCAAGAGGATACAAGACTCAAGGTCAGCTAATGCAATGTAATAGATAATTCTCCACTTTTATTTCCCAAACTAGACACTTACTGATTGATTCAAGCAGGGAATGGCTATGGTTTTGGATCTTGGTCAAACCAGATTTATTATTTTTCCCTCTTATACATAAAGATGTAGATTTGGGCTTTGTTAAAAAGAAAGCTCTATAGGTTTTTATTTATTTTAAATGCCAGGTTTAGAAAAAAATGTTATCCAAACATTGTTGTTTAAATAAAAATATGGAATATAATCCTTTCTTTGTCGTTTCCTGATCTTCCTGCTCTCTCTCTGTCACCCTCAAGCTGGACGGAGTCACAATATTTTTATAACTACAAGAGAATTTAATCCTCCAGTTAAACATTCTTATAATTCTTTATGAAACCCTTTGAGAAAGAGATATGTTATGAATACTGTCCACAGAAAAATACATATGCACACATAAAAATAACATTTGCCTATAATTTCAGGGTTCTCTGAGTCACAGGATAAGAACCCTTGACCTAATCCAACCCTGTAATTTTATAAATAAAGTCACTAGGAGGGTACTTTTTCCAGACAACCAGTTGATATCTAACATGGTAGAAATTCAAAGCTATCGGTACAAATAACCTATTCAATACTCTTTTTACAATGCTACCTTGATTCTCTGTGAGCATGTTCCATACAAAAGTAGTTATAAATATCCAGTAACTTTTAGCCGCACACAAGAGTAGAATGCACACAAGATACTGGGATCGAAGCGCAAGGAGGTTAATAGAGAGCAACTTTTGGAGCCAAGCAGGCCTGACATACCAGCTGTGGGACCCTGGACTGGAGATTATCTGAGACGAGTGTCATCTGCTCATGAGCGATACCTCTGCAACCTACCTTATAAAGGCTTTTGGAGAATTACACAAATTAATAGATGAAAAGAGCTTATCAATATGCTTGAAATGTAGTGGTAAATAATGTTACCTAGTAGAGTAGCTGCATTACTATTACTAAGTTATTCAGAAGTTAAATTGGCAGGATCCCCTGCCCTCAAGGATCACTTGGTTGATTAGGTTACATGCAAACTTGACAGCACAAGCCATTAACAAGCCCTATGACAGGTCCTCTACATTCCAGTCCTAACATTTATGGGGCTATAAGAAGGGCACGTCAAGCCCCTATTTTGGTTAAAGTGTCTAGGTTGAGCACAGATGAGTAAACCTGTTTATTTGTAAGGCTCACAATTGTAATTTGAGAATCAGTCACCAGATGAGCACTGTTACAGCTTTATGACCCATGCATATCAGTTTCCCCATATATTTAGATACATGAGTCATTGTAAGCTAATAACCTATGTTTTTACTGTTTAAAAGATAGCAAAGCATTAAAGTCAATCATTTTAAACAAACACAATCTATGGCAATATTTTATAATTCAAATACTGGCTTTTATGGCTACCCTGCTAAAAGCAGATGCCCCCTCCCCCCAAAAAAAAGTTCATGTTAAGATCAGTGACATCACACACACCAGGAGTGTGTGAAATGGTATGGTTTATTACTTACATAATTGAAGCTTTTCTGAGCAGAGCAGGGCAGGCCTCCCAAGTAAGTCTGAAACAGCTTCAGAGAGCAAGGAAAGGAAGAGGCTGGGGTTTTTTATGTAGTGAGAGAGCAGGGCTGGAAGAAGGTTCCCGTGCATGGGCAGGAGCTTCCATGGTTTGAATCAACAGGGCCAAAGGAGGCAGCACCTGGGTTTTCTTATCGGCTTGTCTAGAGCTGGGCAAAGAAGAAGAGACAGGGTGGGCTTAGGAGTTGTCAACAGTCACACATCAGAAAATGGAGTCAGTGTTTATTACACTATGTATGGTGAGGCATCGTCACACTGAAATTAACCATCATCAGTGCTTAACCACTCTCAGTAGGTTATTTTAACCCTATCGAGAGAAAACATGAAACTCACCTGGGTGCCTAAAGCCTCCTTTGCACAGCCTCAACTGACAAGGCAACCTAAGCCGACTCCACCGAAATTTAGATTTCTTACAGCACTGTCTTGAGCATTTATACCAGCCTCTGTTTTTGCAAATACTTTGGCTACAGTTCTGCAACAGGAAGAAACTGACCATTTGCAACCATCCCCTCATATAATCAGGGACAAAAAGGAATAGCAAAAAATGATGGCTTTGCTTGGCATATTTATTCATAGCTATCTTTTTCTAATCAGCAACAGACTCTGTTCACATTTCAAGGATTTAAAATTAAATATATTTAACTTCTTTACTGAAGTTTATAGATTCATCTAAGTTTATTTCTGGTTTTAAAAGCACCAGACACTTTTCTTGCTGAACATATTAAAAATAGCTTGCATAGCTGCACACCAAGCAGACGGCAACTGTGAATAACAGTGATAGACAATAGCTCCTTCCCACTGTAAGTGCCAAATAACCATATGGTGCACAACATTAGTGCTTCAGCGGCTCAGAAGGGAGACAAACCTTCTTGAAATGGACTGAATAGGGGATATCTGAGAGAAAGTAAATGGAATGAGGAAGAGGAAATTTTAGATAGGGAGTAAAGCATAACAGTTACACGCATGGGTAAGTGTTAATGCAGGACCCCCAGTTTGGGGCTTCCCTGGTGCGCAGCGGTTGAGAGTCCGCCTGCCGATGCAGGGCACGCGGGTTGGTGCCCCGGTCCAGGAAGATCCCACGTGCCGCGGAGCGGCTGGGCCCGTGAGCCATGGCCGCTGAGCCTGCGCGTCCGGAGCCTGTGCTCCGCAACGGGAGAGGCCACAACAGTGAGAGGCTCGCGAATAGCACAGAAAAAAAAAAAAAAAAAAAAAGACCCCCAGTTTGAAAACAATGCATGTGTATGTTCCTGTACTTTTAAGTGTACTGGCACGTGGTTCCAGCATAAAATAACAGCAGAAAGGTAGCTAACTTTTCCTTACATAATTCAAGGAACGTGTATTCTTCACATTATAAAGAAACCCCTTTTTGAAAAAGTCATTAGAAATCAGCTGAAATCGCCATATCCGGCTCTGAAACAAAATTTACAGAACAAAAAAACTACGTGAGAAATATGAAAAGTTATAGAGCTTTCAAAGGTGCTTCTGAGACTACAGAAAGGCTATTGAAAATATAGCATGGCTGGAAGAGAAGGTCTCTCTGAGAATTAAGCAGGCTCCCTTGAGAATAGTAAAATCTGTCAGGAACCATGTGTGTTTGAATTAAACGCTATGTTGCTGGTGCTTAAGCTAGTGCCTGAAATCTAGGAGGTGATCAATAATTTTTTAATGAGTTAATAAACTTATTTTCTTGGGAAAAGTGCAAAAGTGTACTGTATAATATTGAGCTAATTAAAAAATCTTTTGCAGAGAGGGGTTAGAGTCTAAATTCAAATCAAATCCTTTTTAAAATGGACCATGTGTCTGCAACCTGCCAGTTACCTTAATTAGAAGACAAACTACGCCCATTAGAAGACTATCCTATTCTTCAAATGAGTAAATTAATGTTATGATAAAAGCATTACTCTGAGAAAATGCACTGTGTAAACATGGGAACTATTGGGATTTGTTTCAAGTCTAGAAGTACAGGTGTTCTGTGTGTATCAGCATTCCAGCACGGTTGCTATCAAGCAAACAAAGGACAGAAAGTTCTCTTCAACATGTCAAGTGGAACATATTATTACCAAAGGAAGCTCCTTCCCTTTGCTTTAGAATTATTGTTCAACAGAGCTTATTATTCCCTGCATAGTATATAGATCATGTATAGTCATTTTAGAAAATTTGAAGTAAAGTCCTCAAAAATATAATGAGAATAGAAACTCATAATCCCTTAACTCTGAGGTAGCTGTCACAAATATATGTGTGTGTGTGTGTGTGTGTGTGTGTGTGTGTGTGTGTGTGTGTGTGTGGTGTATAATTATCAAAGCAAAAAATGAAAGTGAATCTACCAAATCCCTATGCAGTCTTCCCATACACCCCCTCCCCAACAAAACTTGTCAGCTTTGGCTGATACAGCCTGTGATTTTCACATATTACTCTCTGGGTCCAGGGATACTCATAAATCACAATCCTTTTCACCAAAGTGGCTAACAAATTTGAAAAATATACATAGGAACTAGAATGTAGTACAAACTCTATTTTCCAAAGAACAGGTTTTTTGTTTTTGTAAAACTAACTTTGAGAACACAGCTTGATTAAAAGACTAAAATGGAACACATTGATTCATTTATTCAAAAAATACTTAAAGACGGGGGAGGGGTGGTGAGGGAGAAATGGCTTAGGAGTTTGGGCTTAACAGATGCAAACTATTATATATACAGTGGATAAGCAAGAAGGTCCTACTGTATAGCACAGAGAACTATATTCAATATCCTGTGATAAACCATAATGAAAAAGAATATGAAAAAGAATGTATATATATGTATAGCTGAATCACTTTGCTGTACAGTAGAAATTACCACAACATTGTAAATCAACTATACTTGAATAAAATAAATTTCAAAAAATAATTTTAAAAAATACTTAAAGAGGTTTGCTAGGAACTATTCTAAGCACTGGGGATAGAGCAGTTAACTTACATTCTTATGGAGCTTACATTCTAGGGAAAAGACAGACAATGATGAAATAATAAGCTATATGCCATATCCAGGAATGGATATAAGGAGTGCTAGAAAGGTGGTTGCTATTTTAAGTAGGGAGGTCTGGAAAGGCCTCACTAAAAAGGGACATTTGAGCAAAGACACAAAGGGTACCAGCATATTTGAGAGAATTAGCATTCTCAATAGCATTCAGGTTGAGGAGACAGTGAATGCAAAGGCCCTAAGCTGACACATATCTGGTTGTTGATCTCTATTTTCCTGTGTTGGATTGTTTTACCTATAGCTGGGGAACCATGGCCTAGTCCAATGGGGCACAGAGCAGCATTACAGTTCCTGTCCCTGCCACTCAGGCACTCAATCTTGGTTCCTTCTAGAGCACGCCTCACAGGAACAAGAGTGGGGAAAGGGTATGTTTTACCTGTACTCTATATAACAGAGACATGATGGAAGAATGTCCTTTTTTCCAATCTCACCGAGTACAAAAAGACATCTCTCCTCCCGTGGAAAGGAGACAAAAACGGAAGATGAGATAGGAATCAGAAGTGACCCCTAAACTAAAGAATTAAATGTGATTTCCTTTACCTCTGAGTGTGGGGAATGAAAAATAAGTGTCTTCCTTTTATTTTAGTATTATATTATATATCTTCTTCAGATATTGTAAAGGAATTGACATCTTTATTTTAAGTCAATATAAGTAAAATTCTCTCTGCAATAAGAGAATTACTCCTACTATCTTCTCTGTGACTATTATTCAACCATTTGGGTTACTCAGTTGTACTAAATAAAGATATGAATAATTCTCTACACAGAGAATGAAATCCTGGCAAAAATCTATGAGAGAGTCCTGTCCTGATGTCAACAGTTACCCTCACCGTTTTTATGAGAAGTTATTTTTCATTTTTTTGAGTGCAACTGAAAAGTGAGGGAAAGGGGGTGCAGAGAACTGACTCAGAACTCTCTGACTCTGGAAAAGAGCCAGATGTGGATAAATTACATGCTTAAATCAAGCTGGGAAGAAGCCAATATTGCTGGCTACACTTTCTTCTCCATTAGGAATCTGAGCAAGTCAAAGAGAAACAGACATAGATGGGAGGAATAGAAGATCATGGATGTGTCCATTTTGATGAAAAAATAATTAGCATTCCAAAATACCAACTAGGCAATCAACACATGTCTCCAAGGAAACTCTCAATTTAGAATTTCAAAATGTAAAATCAATTTCCTGCCCTAATTACCAGTTTTCATACAGATAACTTTAGTATAATTGTGAACATCTAAGATGGTAGATGGGGGCTTCCCTAGTGGCAAAGTGGTTAAGAATCTTCCTGCCAAGGCAGGGGACACAGGTTCAAGCCCTGGTCCGGGAAGATACCACATGCCATGGAGCAACCAAGCCTGTGTGCCACAACTACTGAACCTGCGTTCTAGAGCCCGTGAGCCACAACTACTGAGCCTGCGTGCCACAACTACTGAAGCCCGCGCACCTAAAGCCTGTGCTCTGCAACAAGAGAGGACACCACAATGAGAAGCCCGTGCACCGCAATGAAGAGTAGCCTCTGCTCGCTGCAACTAGAGAAAACCCAAGCACAGCAACGAAGACCCAAGGCAGTCAAAAATAAATAAATAAATAAATATTTTTTAAAAAGATGGTAGACGGGAAATTGGACTTCTCATTAAACTAATATAGTTAATTGAATCTAGTCCCAGAAGAACATTTACTTTTATAAAAAGCACTCAAGACAACATCATTTTATGTACAATTTCAGCTCTAGTTCTTAAGATAAAATTTTTTCAATAAAAAAAAATTCAAGTGATGTTGAAACATTCTGTGGACAGCAAATCGTCAAATTATAAATAAGCCTTGTTCATCTCATTTTACGGAAATTGAATGATATCTCCTAAAGATTATATTGAAAGCATGTTTTCAGAAATTCTTGAAAAATAGCTGCCTAAGCACATATCTATGACTCCCTTTCTCTCCCTATTCTGTTAGAGACAGCTCAACTTGTATTTTGAGTGAAACTTATTCCTGGAAAATAATAGGGCTCCCAAACACATCTTAAGCTTCTACTCCAGAGAGAATAGGGCAGTCAATGCCAGGAGAAGTTAGCATTAGAATGTCCCAGCTCACTGCCCCACAGGAGGACTCAGGTCCAGAAGCCTGGGAGAAGGTCCTCCTTCCTGATAGCATATGAGCAAAGACTTCAAACTCAAAGCTGCTAGAGCATTCCAGCTCAGAAAGCTGGATGGATTCCCTCAACACATATAGATTAACCCCCCAACCTGCTCACAATATGTACACTGTTGGATTATTACTTGATCAAACAAGCAAGTGCTTCTGGCAATAGTAAAGCGTGGATTACGGAAAAATTTTAACATTAATAGTATTTGCTGCTCGATTTTAAGGTATCATGTGAGGATCACAACATGGTTGTGTTTTCTTATGCTTATTAGTTTTATTGTGGATTATATGCAGTGTGTGGGGAGGACAGGGGACATACCATTTTTTTTTCAGGGAGTAGGGCCTCTAAAGGGTTTTGTCCTGCCCTATATGTGCAGTTGTGATGGAATTTCAATAATCAGGATGTAATTAACCACATTTTAGTAGAAATTGACTGCTGGAATCAACTGCTCTCCAGTGCAGCTGGGAGAAAGCTATCTCTCTCCCATTTATACTGAAAAAGGCATGAAAAGCTAAAGGCCTGAACATCTAACCTCAGTTGAGCCAACAGAGTTATTGCTTGACTAATATTAAAGAAGCACATTTTGTATCCCTAATCATTTCAAATCAGTTTCCTGGAGAAATGATAACTAAAATATGTTTGAGGAAACTCTCACCCAAACAAATGAGTAGACGGAGAAAGATTACAAATCATAAGAACACACTAATTTTAAGGAGTGAGACCAAGCCAAGTGTTCAGAGCAGTGATTTCCACTGAGGATATATTTAGTTGGAAAAATAAAAGACAGCCTTGAATGAGCTGTAATGTAAATTCTTAAGGTTTTACAACATAGCACAATGGAACAATCAGAGAACTACAAAATAAATAGTTTTAGGAAAGAGAAATATAGTTTCAAAATTTTTAATTTCAATAATGAAACTCAAAAATGCTGGAAACCATATTACTTTTTGGGAAGTCAAAGGAAGACATAAAGCAAAAATAATAGAAATCACAAGTAAAAAGATAAGAGATATGGAACTAATCCAGGGCTTTCTAAAAAGAGACAGGGATAATCAAGAAGAAACAATCAAACAGATAACAGAAGAAAAGTTCCCTGAACAATATAAAGGTTTAAAATTTCAAATAGAAAGACTCACTGAGTTTAAAATAGGATTAATTTCAAAAGAGGTAGTTAAAGGATTTTCTTTTTTTTTTTTTTTTTTCTTTTGCGGTACGTGGGCCTCTCACTGTTGTTGTGGCCTCTCCTGTTGTGGAGCACAGGCTCTGGACACGCGGGTCCAGCGGCCATGGCTCACGGGCCTAGCCACCCTGCAGCATGTGGGATCTTCCCAGACCGGGGCACGAACCCATGACCCCTGCATCAGCAGGCGGACTCTCAACCACTGAGCCACCAGGGAAGACCATAATTTTCTGAATGACAGAGATAAAGAGAAAATTTTATAACTCTACAGATGGAAATAATAGATTACTTACAGAAGAAAGGAAGTCAAAACAGCATCAAGTTTCTCATCTAAGCTAAGAAAATAGATTTCCAGAGGAAAGAACCATGATCCAAGAATATATCCTCATAATATTTATTCTTATACCAAGGACATACATTTAGGGACATGCAAGGAAGCTAAAATTATACCACTTTTATAATAATTCTAAGTAATTGAGAAAGTTCAACAGAGTGAAAATTAAGTCCAGGCAAAGATCTATCAGAATGTCTTAAACTGTTTGGGCTGCCATAACAAAATACCACAGACTAGGGGCCTAAAGAACAGAGATTCATTTTCTCACAGTTCTGGAGGCTGGACATCTGAGATCAGGGCGCCAGCATAGCTGCTTTCTGGTGATGGCTTTCTTCCCAGCTTGTAGATGCTGCCTTCTCCCTGTGTCTTCACGTAGCAGGGAGAGAGCAAGAAAGTATCCATCTACAAGCCAGGAAGGTAGCCATCACCAGAAACTAACCATGCTAGAATCCTGAACCCTGATCTTAGACTTCTTCCAGCCTCAAGAACTGTGAGAAAATTAATCTTTGCTGTTTAAGCCAACCAGTCTGTGGTATTTTGTTATGACAGCCTAAGCAGACAAAGACAGCTTCTGGTACTGAGAGTAGGGTGCTGCTGTAACAAATACCTAAAAACTGTGGGAATGGTTTTGGAACTGGGTATTGGTAGAGGCTGGAAGAGTCTTGAATGCATGCTAGAAATATGTACATTAAGGGTGATTCTGGTGAAGTTTCAGACATAAATGGGGACCATGTTTTTGGAAACTGGAGGAAAGGTGATCCTTGTTATAAAGTGGCAGATAACTTGGCTGAACTATGTTCTAGTGTTTTTTGGAAGATAAAACTTGCAAGTGATAAAATTGAATATTTAGCTGAGGAGATTCCTAAGCAAAGTGTTGAAGGAGTGGCTTGATTCCTTCTGATTGCTTATAGTAAAAAGTGAAAAGAAAGAGATGAATTGAAGAAGGAATTGTTAAGCAGAAAGGAACCAGAACCTGAAGGTTTGGTAAATGCTCAGCTTATCCATATTGCAAAAAATGAGAAAATGTGTCCTGAAGAGAACACTAAGAGTGTGGCTGAACAACCATTTGATTGAAAGATTGTCGATGCAACTTATAAGCTTAATCAGCCATCTCAGCAGAAGTCAGGAATGGAAATGGGCTTATACCTACCAGTAGAGATACTGCCAGTTTGAACTAAAGGGGACAGAGAAGGCAGGACAGAATGAAGAAAGCTATCAGACTTCTGGATTTCACAGGACAGGACCATAAAGCTATTCAAGTGCAAATGTGTGTTATCCTTCAAGAAAAAGGAAGAAAGACCCAAAAGTGATTCAGAGATTATCAGGGCCACTAGTTTCACCACAGGCCCAGAGTGCAAAGGCCCCAGGGAGCAGGGCTACCTACCGCTCAGTCTCAAAGGGCAGGCTTACCACCCAGTAGAGCCACTAGACAGGACACTGAGAGGACCACTGGAAAAAGTAGGAAGCAGTGGTAAATCCCCTGATACTTTTCCCATTGCTTCTAAGGAGCCTCTTCATCCCCTTCTTGCTTTGCCTCTAGTTGGTGAGTTTCTTGGATTTTTTTTTCTTTTCCTTTAATGTAAGCATAGTTGTTTTGTTTTTCATGAAGCCTCCATGTCAAGTCTCTTGCAACACACCTGATACCTGCTGAAATAGTAGCCTCATTCTACGGTGGTTCACAACTGTTATAGACAGATGGTATTCCTTGCTGGTATCATTCTATTCATTGCCCCAAGATATCTCCTTCTTGAAGTACCCACTCATTTATTCTTATTTCCCATTTCTAGTTGGTATTTTTAACATACATTAAAACAATCGCAAGGGATCTGCTTTCTATTTGGGTTGCAGAGAACAAATATCCACTAGAAATCAAAAGTTTAATACAGCATCAGGTGTAGGCTTTATTTTAGACCTATAGTGAGAAGATAACCTGAATTAAAAGAAAAATCTTACATAAAATTCTTCATCTGTTTGAATATTTCCACAGAATTAAGTAAAACTCAACAGAACAGTGCAATCAGTGAAGGCCCACGCACCCTTAGGTAAGAGGGGATATAACATGCAGAGTGTAGCCATAATCCATGAAGCCAGAACGTATTAGAGCAGTGGTTCCCAACCTTTTTGTCACCAGGGACCAGTTTTGTGGAAAACAATTTTTCTCTGGGGTGGGGTTTCACGCAGTTATGCAAGCGAAGGGGAGCCGCAGATGAAGCTTTGCTTGCTCACCCGCCATTCACTTCCTGCTGTGCGGCCTGGCTTCTAACAGGCTGCAGACCGTTACCACGGATGGGGACCCCTCTATTAGAGGACTACTCAGTTTCTCTAGATTGAAGTCCTACTGGTGTTGAGGGATTTAAAAAACTTGATATTCTCTAAGAAATTGGAGATGAATTTTAGTGCACTTACTCAACCAGAGTAATTTTGTCTTGTCCATCAGTGACTGCTTTGGGGTAAGGCCCAAGTTGATAAGCTACTTAAAAAGCTACAGCAGAGAAGGAGCTTCAAGATGGCAGAAGAGTAAGATGTTGAGATCACCTTCCTCCCCACAAATACATCAGAAATACATCTACATGTGGAACAACTCCTATAGAACACCCACCGAACGCTGGCAGAAGACCTCAGACCTCCCAAAAGGCAAGAAACTCCCCACGTACCTGAGTAGGGCAAAAGAAAAAAGAAAAAACAGAGACAAAAGAATAGGGACGGGGCCTGCACCAGTGGGAGGGAGCTGTGAAGGAGGAAAGGTTTCCACACACTAGAAACCCCTTCACAGGCGGAGACTGCGGGTGGCGGACGGGGGAAGCTTTGGAGCCACAGAGGAGAGCGCAGCAACAGGGGTGCAGAGGGCAAAGTGGAGAGTTTCCCGCACGGAGGACCAGTGCCAACCAGCACTCACCAGCCTGAGAGGCTTTGCTGCTCCCCTGCTGGAACAGGTGGTGGCTGGGACCTGAGGCTCCACCTTTGGTCGGATCCCAAGGAGAGGACTGGGGTTGGCTGCATGAACACAGCCTGAAGGGAGCTAGTGCGCCACAGCTAGCCGGGAGGGAGTCCAGGAAAAGGTCTGGAACTGCTGAAGAGGCAAGAGACTTCTTGCCTCTTTGTTTCCTGGTGCGCGAGCAGAGGGGATTAACAGCGCCACTTAAAGAAGCTCCAGAGAGAGGCGCGAGCTGCAGCTATTAGCGCGGACCCCAGAGACGGGCATGGGACATTAAGGCCACTGCTGCAGCCACCAAGAAGCCTGTGTGCAAGCACAGGTCACTATCCACACCTCCCCTCCCGGGAATCTGTGCAGCCCACCACTGCCAGGTTCCCGTGATCCAGGGACAACTTCCCGGGGAGAACGCACAGCGCGCCTCAGGCTGGTACAATGTCATGCTGGCCTCTGCAGCCGCAGGCTCACCCTGCATTCCGAACCCATCTCTCCCCTAGCCTGAGTGAGCCAGAGCCCCCTAATCAGCTACTACTTTAACCCTGTCCTGTCTGGGCGGCAACAGATGCCCTCAGGCGACCTACACGCAGAGGCAGGGCCAAATCCAAAGCTGAATCCCAGGAGCTGTGTGAACAAAGAAGAGAAAGGGAAGTCTCTCCCAGCAGCCTCAGGAGCAGTGGATTAAATCTCCACAGTCAACTTAATGTACCCAGCATCGGTGGAATACCTGAATAGACAACAAATCATCCCAAATTGAGGAGATGGACTTTGGGAGCAACGATATATATATGTATTTTTTCCTCCCTTTTTCTCTTTTTGTGAGTGGTATGCTTATGCTTCTGTGTATGACTTTGTCTGTATAGCCTTCCTTTTACCATTTCTCCTAGGGTACTGTCTGTCCATTCTTTCTGGTTTTTTTAATGCTTTTTTTTTTGTTTTTGTTTTAGTATAGTTGTCAGCACTTGCTATCATTGGTGAATTTGCTTTTTGGCTTAGTTGTTCTTTCTTTCTTTTTTTAAAAATTACTTAAAAAAATTTTTTTTCCATAATTATTTTTTATTTTAATAACTGTTTGTTCTATTTTATTTTATCTCTTTCTTCCTTCCTTCCTTCCTTCCATCCTTCCTTCCTTCCTTTCATTCTTTCTTTCTTTTCTCCCTTTATTCTGAGCCACGTGGATGACAGTCTCTTGGTGCTCCAGGCAGGCGTCAGGGCTGTGCCTCTGAGGTGGGAGAGCCAAGTTCAGGACATTGGTCCACCAGATAACTCCCAGCTCCATGTAATATGAAAAGGCATAAATCTCCCAGAGATCTCCATCTCAAGCCAAAACCCAGCTCCACTCAATGAAACGCAAGCTACAGTGCTGGACACCCTATGCCAAACAATTAGCAAGAGAGGAACACAACCCCAGCCATTAGCAGAGAGGCTGCCTAAAATCATAATAACCTCACAGACACCCCAAAACCCACCACCAAATGTGGACCTGCCCACCAGAAAAACAAGATCCAGTCTCAATGACCAGAACACAGGCACTAGTCCCTTTCACCAGGAACCTACACAACCCACTGACCCAACCTTAGCCACTGGGGGCAGCCAAAAAACAACAGGAACTACGAACCTGCAGCCTGCGAAAAGGAGACCCAAAACACAGTACGTTAAGCAAAATGAGAACACAAAGAAACACTCAGCAGATGAAGGAGAAAGGTAAAAAGCCACCAGACTCAACAAATGAAGAGGAAATAGGCAGTCTACCTGAAAAAGAATTCAGAATAATGATAGTAAAGATGACCGAAAATCTTGGAAATAGAATGGAGAAAATAAAAGAAACGTTTAACAAGGACTTAGAAGAGCTAAAGAGCAAACAAAAAATAATGAACAACACAATAAATGAAATTTAAAATTCTCTAGAATGGATCAATAGCAGAATAACTGAGGCAGAAGAACAGATAAGTGACCTGGAAGATAAAAGAGTGGAAATAATTACTGCAGAGAAAAATAAAGAAAAAAGAAGGAAAAGAATTGAGGACAGTCTCAGAGACTTCTGGGACAATATTAAATGCACCAACATTCGAATTATAGGGGTCTCAGAAGAAGAAGATAAAAGAAAGGGACTGAGAAAATATTTTAAGAGATTATAGTTGGAAACTTCCGTAATATGGGAAAGGAAATAGTTAATCCAGTACAGGAAACACAGAGAGTCCCATACAGGATAAATCCAAGGAGAAACACACGAAGACACATATTAATCAAACTATCAAAAATTAAATACAAAGAACAAATATTAAAAGCAGCAAGAGAAAAACAACAAATACAAGGGAATCCCCACAAGGTTAACAGCTGAACTTCAGCAGAAACTCTGCAGGCCAGAGGGAGTGAAAGGACATATTTAAAGTGATTAAAAGGAAAAATCTACAACCAAGATTGCTGTATCCAGGAAGGATTTGATTCAGATTTGTTGGAGAAATTAAAACCTTTACAGACAAGAGAAAGCTAAGAGAATTCAGCACCACAAAACCAGCTTTATAACAAATGCTAAAGGAACTTCTCTAGGCAGGAAACACAAGAGAAGGAAAAGACCTATAATAACAAACCCAAAACAATTAAGAAAATGGTAATAGGAACATACATATTGATAATTACCTTAAATGTAAATAGGTTAAATGCTCCAACCAAAAGACATAGACTGGCTGTATGGATACAAAAACAAGACTCGTATATATGCTATCTAAAAGAAACCCACTTCAGACCTATGGACACATACAAACTGAAGGTGAGGGGATGTAACAAGATATTCCATGCAAAATGAAATCAAAAGAAAGCTGTAGTAGCAATTCTCATATCAGACAAAGTAGACTTTAAAATAAAGACTAATACAAGAGACAAAGAAGGACACTACATAATGATCAAGGGATCAATCCAAGAAGAAGATATAACAATTGTAAATATTTATGCACTCAACATAGGAGAACCTCAATACATAAGGCAAATGCTAACAGTCATAAAAGGGGATAATGAGAGTAGAGATATTGACAGTAACACAATCATAGTAGAGGATTTTAACACCCCACTTTCACCAATGCACAGATCATCCAAAATGAAAATAAATAAGGAAACACAAGCTTTAAATGATACATTAAACAAGATGGACTTAATTGATATTTATAGGACCTTGCATCCAAAAACAACAGAATACACTTTCTTCTCAAGTGCTCATGGAACATTCTCCAGGATAGATCATATCTTGGGTCACAAATCAAGCCTTGGTAAATTTAAGAAAATTAAGATCGTATCAAGTATCTTTTCTGACCACAACAGTATGAGACAACATAACAATTAAGAGGAAAGAATCTGTATGAAATACAAACAAATGGAGGCTAAACAATACACTACTTAATAACTAGGAGATCACTGAAGAAATCAAAGAGGAAATCGAAAAACACCTAGAAAAAAAATGACAATGAAAACACGACAAACAAAAACCAACATAATGCAGACAAAGCAGTTCTAAGAGGGAAATTTATAGCAATAAAATACTACCTTAAGAAACAGGAAATATCTCAAATAAACAAGCTAAACTTACACCTAAAGCAATTCGAGAAAGAAGAAGAAAAAAACCCCAAAGTTAGCAGAAGGAAAGAAATTATACAGATAAGATCAGAAATAAATGAAAAAAAATCTCTTGCATTCCTATATACTAATGATGAAAAACCTGAAAGAGAAATTAAGGAAACACTCCCATTTACCAATGCAACAAAAAGAATAACATACCTAGGAATACAGAAGATCTGTATGTAGAAAACTATAAGACCCTGATGAAAGAAATTAAAGATGCTACCAACAGATGGAGAAATATACCATTTTCTTGTATTGGAAGAATCAATATTGTGAAAATGACTATACTACCCAAAGCAAACTACAGATTCAATGGAATCCCTATCAAATTACCAATGGCATTTTTTACAGAACTAGAACAAAAAGTCTTAAAATTTGTATGGAGACACAAAAGACCCCACATAGCCAAAGCAGTTTTGAGGGAAAAAAAATGGAGCAGGAGGAATCAGACTCCCTGACTTCAGACTATACTACAAAGCTACAGTAATCAAGACAATATGGTACTGGCACAAAAACAGAAACATAGATCAATGGAACAAGATAGAAAGCCCAGAGATAAACCCACAAACCTATGGTCAACTAATCTATGACAAAGGAGGCAAGGATATACAATGGAGAAAAGACAGTATCTTCAATAAGTGGTGATTGGAAAACTGGATAGCTACATGTAAAAGAATGAAATTAGAACACTCCCTAACACCATACACAAAAAAAGACTCAAAATGGATTCGACACCTAAATGTAAGACTGAACACTATAAAACTCTTGGAGGAAAACATAGGAAGAACACTCTTTGACATAAATCACAGCAAGATCTTTTTTGATCCACCTCCTAGAGTAATGGAAATAAAAACAAAAATAAACAAATGGGACCTAATGAAATTTTAAAGCTTTTGCACAGCAAAGGAAACCATAAACAAGACAAAAAGACAACAGTCAGAATGGGAGAAAATATTTGCCAACAAATCAACGGACAAAGGATTAATCTGCAAAATATATAAACGGCTCATGCAGATAAATATATATGTAAAGTTCCAACGATTTCAACAGCCCACTTTTAATGGTCTGATATCTACCCTTTCCCATTGCTACCTCTGGGCTAAAAGAAGCATATGCCTGCAGGTGAAAAAAAGCCACAGAACTAGCCCATCCTTCAAGTTCCTGCCTCCCTCAGCCAGGCAAAATGCCCAGTTGGCTGACTTTGAGGTCGGGCTGCAAGACATAGTTGTGTAAAATATCTCCTTGAGGCTAGCAGTTTCAATAATATTTTCAGCTTTGAACTGCTGCTGAGTTTTGTTTTATTTGATCCTTGATGAAGTTTTTGAAAAGATATAATCAAAAAGCTGCTAAAATGTAATATAAAAGAAGTAGAACCGGATAAGATAAAATAATGACAAAGCATGTTTACAGGAAATGCATTTATTGAAAGAAAAAAGAAAGAGAAAATTGGAAATAAAAAAGATAAAAATATAATGAGGAAGAAAATGACTAAGAATAAAGTGGATAATAGGAGTGAGGAAAAACTGGAAAAGATGGGAAAGCAAATAAAAAAGGGGAAGGATCTAAACCTGTTAAACACATAGTTTTAACTGCTTAATTCCATACTTCCCTGTGCTGATATTTCTGCTCCTGCTAATCATCATTTTTGGTGTTATTTTTGTCTGTTTAATTTTGGCTGAAACATAAAGACTTGCAGGACGTGAGCAGTAAAGTATGCCTCTTGGATAACCTTATGTTATCATTCCAAACTTCAAACTAACATCCATTGCAGATTCACCATTAGTCAAGCAAAACTTTTTTTGTGTGTGTGGTATGCGGGCCTCACTGTTGTGGCCTCTCCCTTGCGGAGCACAGGCTCCGGACGCGCAGGCTCAGCGGCCATGGCTCACGGGCCCAGCCGCTCCGCGGCATGTGGGATCTTCCCAGACCGGGGCACGAACCCGTGTCCCCTGCATCGGCAGGCGGATTCTCAACCACTGCGCCACCAGGGAAGCCCTCAAGCAAAACTTTTGAAGGTAAACAAGTGATGTAATGAATTTAATATTAGCCTAGATGCTGAACACACTGGAAGAAATTTTCTTGAAAAAATATTTAGATTAGAGTAATTGCCTCTTTTTCCTTGCACCAATTCTGAGTTATGTCAGGACATGCATTTGCTATTGAATCAAAAAAAGTCTTTGGAAGGTAAAGTGTAAATATTAATGAAATCTGGATAGAAGCCTGAGAGACTCACCTGCAAACAAAATATGGGAGATTTGCAGCATGATCTTTCTGAGATTTCTTTTTGCCTCTAAGAGAATTTTCCTGCCTTAGAAAATTTCCTTAGAATTTTCCTAAGAGTTGTCAGAATAACACTTTGTCTGTGTGTCTTCCAGATTAAGAAGCCTCTGGATATGTGAAGAGCCACTGAACAATCCCCAAAGTGTCTCCTGTTGAGAGTCAGCAGAGTTTGATTATCTGGTTTTCCTGCCTGTGATAGATTAAAAAACACACATTAGAATGCAGGGGTTAACAGCTCTAAACTGACACACCTGTTTAGGAATAAGTGACAGCTGACAATCTACAGTGAGAGAGACTCTACCAGAACCTAAAAATGGGCTCAAAATTTAAAAATAAAAGGGGGGAGGTTATAGAACTCTAGGAGAAGTGAAACATAGTTAATAGTTTATAGATAGCTAGATAATAGAGGTGATCGTTGATAGATGATGAAGGGAAGGAAGGAAGAAAAGAAGGAAGGAAAGAAGGAAGGAAGGAAGGAGAAAGAAAGAACCTCTGGAAATAGCTCAGTCCCAGTAGAATGAGGAAGTTGATGTTCATAAAGCATCCATAGAGTGATTGGCTTATCAACTCTAATCCTTTGCTGCTTCAACTCCTTACACTATTACCTGTAGCTTCAAGACTTTTCAAACCGTAAACTGGAAAATTCTGTTAATCCTAATCTTGTGCAATGCGGGTTGAGTAGCCCACCTGATTCTCTAGTTCCATTCTCACCTTTCACTGGGGATTTAGTCTTATGTTCCACATTAGTGGCTGGCCTGGCCTGTGTGCAGGGTTCCAGGTCCTCTGAGACCTTGCCTCATCTTCCAGTTCCCCCAGGTGTTTGCTCCTTCTCTGGGGCCGAATCCCTATTCGTTCTGGTCAGAACTCCACAGCCACATCTCCCTGGCTTTCAAACTATTGCTACCCGCCAGGCTGGTCTGGTGTGGTTTCTCTTGTCCGTTGTGAGCACGCTGCTCATCACTGCCTCCCACTATCCTCTTGCCCAGCCCTCTCCCGCTGACAGCAACACTCAGTCTATTGCCAGGGCTCTGTCTGACCTCGAGCCTTGAGATGTCCCATCCTGCCACCACCCAGGCCTGGACCATAACACATGGAAACACTGGGAAGAACTCAAGATCTGTTCATTTCAGTTTTAGACGGCGAGGACTATAGAAAGCATTGTCATAAACTGTCATCAATAAATATTAGAGAAAACATGAGAATCTTCGGTGAGTAGAGTACATTCCCAGATGTCTGGAGAAACCACTTATGTAGACAACTTCATTTTTGAACAGCAGCAAGTACAAATAAATGTACACATTTGCTCATTATTCCACTTGACACGAATATATTTAAGATAAGCATTTAAAGTGCCACTTGAAGATAAGTGCAGTGCAGTGTGGAGACATTAAGGCCCTGGCTCTCGGGGGCTCCTGCCTTGGGGGGGAAGGGGTGGAGTTGTTTCTGCTTTGGGCAATGGAAAGAATATTACCGGAAGCAAGAAGTCTCAACATCCACATTTTGTCTTTCATCTAACCCAACATTCCTCTGAAAGAAGCGGTTCCACCTCTAAATCATAGTCCAGACCCTTTCCAACATTAAGCACTTTCTCTTTTTAGTGTGGGTGCAACGACCGTCTTTACAGGAGAAGCCTCACATTCAGGTCATTCTGCCACTAATGGCCACACCCTTAGGCTGTGCCCAAATTTAAAGGATTTGACGTAACCTCTCTGGGAACTGCACCCCGGTGGCTGCCCACAGGTGTCTGTGCCCTGCACAACAGGCTACTTCAGGTTCCAGGCACCTTCATATTATTAGAGCAATTTGCCTTGTCAAGAAAGCTGCAGCAGGTAAAAGTCAGTGATCCTGTGCCTTCTGCACTGACCTCTATTCTAATGTGCAAAGTAGCACACTTCAGTCCTCAGGTAAGAAAAGTAATTCAAACATATTTTATGATGAAGTCTTATATTGAGAGGAAAATTCATTACAAAACCACTAGTAAGCAGAATATCAGGAAATTTCCCCCATATCTGGAATGAAGTGCATTAAAGAAAAGTTTGTGGGTTTTTTGTTTGGGGGTTTTTTTGGTCTATATCAGTCATCTCTACTGATCTATTCACCTGATTGGAGGGTCGCCAATAAATCTCTATTTGGGGCTTTCCTGGTGGCGCAGTGGTTGAGAGTCCGCCTGCCGATGCAGGGGACATGGGTTCGTGCCCCGGTCCGGGAAGATCCCACGTGCCGCGGAGCGGCTGGGCCCGTGAGCCATGGCCGCTGAGCCTGCGCGTCCGGAGCCTGTGCTCCGCAGCGGGAGAGGCCACAACAGTGAGAGGCCCGCGTACCGGGGGAAAAAAAAAAAAAAAAAATCTCTATTTTATTCAGAGGTAGCATTATGACTGAGAAAATTGAAGAGCAAGGTCCATATCATACAATCAAGGCAAACCATTTATCAAAACTATTCTGACAAAGAAAATAAACTGAACTACATATTTTGTTCTATTAATCATGGCACAAATATAAATAAAATCAGGGTGAATGCCTGTTATTCTTGTATTGTCCTCAAAGGGAAAAACCAAGTGAATTAAATAACCTAAACTGATCACATTAAACACAGTGATGCAGGCAGATATTCTCCATGCCTTATAAATAAATTTTAAATATTTGTAAACACTTCTCCTTGAGCTGCTTCTCAAGTGTATTGGTTTTCTATATCTTTTTTAAACCTGCTTCCTTATGTCCTATGACATAGTAATAAGATGCTTAAACGTGAGACAGAGGCAGAACATGAAGCACCAGACTGCTGTGTCCTTCACTGATGAGATAAATCGTCATCAACTGACTGACTTCGTGTGGACTAGATGCCAGGCACTGAACTGCTTACACCATGACAAAATAGGAATTATGCTCCCAGCTAGACAGAAGTTTGCCTCTATTAGAAGGAAGATTTCTATGCTCACTTCTCTCTGACATATCTATGAGTCAGGTAGATTTTTAATTCTGTGCAAATTATGTTCTGTCCTATGAAGACAAAACATTAATGTCAGCAAGAGGATCCATTTCAGCTGGAGAATGAAAGTATACTGATTGACCAAGCATAAGTAGCATTCCAAGAAACTCTTCAACTAAGAAATACACTACGTTTTAGACACTGGAAGCAGACTTCTTTCTAGTGTCTGCATTATGAATGTTTCACATTCATGTTTTCAAATCAGTGAAATAAGTTAATGTATACAAAATTACATCATAAACGCCAAAGCTTTGCAGATTAAAAACGTTTGTGTCTTTTTAATGTTGGTTTTCACAGGAAAGAAAATTTAGAACTGGGTTATACTTGGTTGGTCATTACTGATAGTCATTCAATTATCAGAACACATTACAGGCAGTCAGACTGATAGCAGCTTCATAAGGATAAACATGCTTAAGTGTCCTGCCGGAAGAAGGAGAAGCTTGCTAGTTGTCTTATGTTTGCAAAGGTGCACATTCTTTCTTACCTTTGGGAGGATGTGGAGGAACCTTGGAAGCCAGGTGTTAACGGCAGAGCCACCCTACCAGCATGTGACTACTTACCTCTGGATTTCTACTTAAGACAAAAATAAAAATAAACAGTTATCTAATTTGTGCCTCTGTACATTTCAGTCCCTTAATTATAGCAACTTAGCCTGTCTCTTAACTAATACAACTTCTAATCCACTGTCTATACATTTATTTAAACATGTTTATTCTAAAAAAATAATGTTACCTTATATTTTTTAAAAATACATGAAGATTATTATGCCATAGATGTCATTCAGTTTCCATCTGTTTATCCTCAACAGCACTGCAGTGAACATTCTTGCACATTCTTATGTGTACCTTTGCAAGTATTCTGAGTTTTTCAGTTTATATTAAAGATGAGATTGCTATATATATATATATATATATACATATATATATATATACACACACACACTCATCACTTCGCTAAGTAACCACCAAATTGTTCTTCAGAATTTCTTCACCAGTTTTCATTGTTCCATCCGTGAATGAAGGTCCCTATTGCCACCATCCTTGCCAGTACTTAATATTACCTAACTTTATAATTTTTTTTGTCGATCCGGTTGATGGAAATTGATATCTGCAACTGTTTTTTTTTTAATCTTATTCTTGTTTCGTTGGGTTTACACTGTTGCTCTTTTTCAGTCTTCTTGAAATGGACATTTATCTCATTTTTTTCAGTTATTTTTGGTACCTGAAATGTATCATTTTTCCTAAGTGCTAAATTAAATATTTTTCATACATTTTGACATACAATGTTTTCCTTATCATTTGGTTCTAAAAATTTAGTAATTTAACTACTGAGTTCCTCTTTAACCAGTTATTTAGTATTTTTTTAAATGTTTCTAGTCACATAGGATATTTTACAGCTAGCCATTTATTACTGATTTTTTAATCTTAGTGCATTCTCGTTAGGGAATCTAGGCAGTTATGATTAATCTTTTGAAAAGTATTGGGGCTTTTATGGGGGACTAGAATATTTTCAGTGATTGTAAATATTCTGCATGTGCTTGAAATGAACATGAATTCTGTATCTTTATATATACAAAGATATAGATATATATATACACAAGCTACCTATGTATATATATATACATACAAATATAAACAAAAAAGCTTATTAACCTTGTTATTGAATTTTTCTATACCTTTACATATATTTTGCTTGATATATCAATTTTTGAGCAAGTCCTCTAGAATTTCCAGCTCTTATTCATAACACATTCTCCCAACCCCACAGTGGGAATAAACAGCACCTTCCAGGATCTAGAAGCTAAACTGATTCTCAGAACTGTGTGTTTCTTGTTCCTGTAATTTTTTCTGAATATTCTTAAATATTGTTAATGATATATACCTAAGGACCTATTTAACTTCACCTTTAGGGAGATGAGAATTCAGCTGTTCTATTACTACTGCCATTTCTTAAGAAAAGAAGTTTTAAATGTGTCAGTTAATTAAGAAATAGTCTCTGAGAAGACCTAATTACTACGAAATAACAACAGTTTTAGATTGAAAAACATTATTTATGTGTTTTAATAAAAATGCTGAAAAAGGAAAAATAATTGGATGGTTCCTTAAAATATGTCTTCCTGTTAATTTCTTCTTTGCATTTTCTGACCAATTCCCTATAAATTATGGTTATTTCATGGTGAAGAAACCTTAATTAAAATGCAAAGTGCGAAAGAAGGACAGGATTTGGCTGACATATGTAAATGCAAATAAAAAGTATTCTGTAGGGAAAGTAAGACTTCATTGAAGGTGACACGCTTGTGGAAGGAAGAAATGCTGAGCAAGCACCTCGGCTAAACAGGCAATTTGGGGAGTGCCATAAGCTGCAGGCATTTTAGAAAAAATACAATGAAAATGTAATTGGTAATGGCTTGGGTAATTAGACCTCCAAACAGCATCAATCTTTAGGACTGCAAAAGCAGAGAAAAACATATTGCAATCAATAAGACATAGTGATGATGCAAAAACAACAACAAACACATAAGGAGAGGCACAACTTGCTTTAACTTGTGGGTAAATAGCATTATGAAAGTCTGTTTTTAAGTTAGATGTATGCAGATGCGGATTTATATATTTTTGTGTGCTCCTTTGTGTGTATGTATATAAGAGAAACAGGTATATTAACACAACATAAACTGTCTTGGAAACAAAGTGGTGTTCTGCAGCACTCAGATTTTGTAAAAAGTATTCTAAAGGAATCTCTCTTCTCTATAACAGAAATTGTGCTTGGGAACCAGGACAAAGAGACTGTACAGTGCAAGATCTCTTAATAGGTGCATGCAAAAATCTCACATGGTCTTAGTCCCAGCGTAGAGGCAATAATTTGAAAGGAACCTCAATCAGACCCACTTGCTAGTCTTGGAGAGCCCCCATCCCAGAGAGGCAGGAGGCAACTGGGACCCCCCCTGAGAAAAAAGACACTGGCAGTGGCCATTTTTAGGGGCTCGTTCTACCTTGAGGACATTGGTGTTGGCAAGTACCATTTGGGTCTTCCCTCTTGTCTATTAGTGCCAGGGACTTACCAGCTCAACAGCAGGCCAGTACCAGTTCTAAGACTTTCCAGGACAAGCAGCCAGCCATGTGGGGACCCAGCCCCACCCACCAGTGGGCCAGCATCTACTGTATGAGGAGGGCCTAGCAGCCAACTGGTCCAGGCCAGCTCCACCTACCAGCATGGCCACAGCATTTAGTCCCACCACAAAAACGGGCTCACACAGCCCACACAGGGTCCATCCCTAGAGCATATAACTCTGGTGACCAGAGGGAAAGGTGCTACCTGTCCCCATAGGATTTATCCTATAAAAAGCTACTTCTACAAGATCAGGAAAGGTAACCAACATACCTAATACATAAAAATAAACACAGAGAATTAGGAAAAACGAGGAGACAGAGGAATATATTACAAATGAAGGAAATGGAGAGTAACCTTTAAAAATTGTATGCAAATTTTTTTTAAAGAGTTCAAGGTAATGATCTTAAAGATGCAAAACAAACTTGTGAACAGTGAAAGAAATTATCAGCAAAATCAAAAGGCACCTACTGAATGGGAGAAGGTATTTGCAAGCACTATATCTGATAAGGGATTAATATCCAAAATATGTAAAGAACTCATGCAAATCCACATCAAAAAAATGAACAACCCAATTTAAATTTAAAATTTTTTTAATTTAATTTAACCCAATTTAAATGACCTAAATAGACATTTTTCCAAGGAAGACATATAGATGGCCAACATACATGTAAAAAGATATTCAATATCACTAATCATCAGGGAAATGCAAATAAAACCATAATGAGATATCACCTCTCACCTGTCAGAATGGCTATTATCAAAAAGAAAAATAATCAGTGTTTTTGAGGATATGGAGAAAAAGAAACCCTCATGCACTGTGGGAATGTAAACTAATTTTTATGGGAGTAAAGTTGATTTACAATGTTGTGTTAGTTTCTGCCATACAGCAAAGTGAATTAGTTATACATATACATATGTCCACTCTTTTTTAGATTCTTTTCCCATATAGATCATCTACAGAGTATTGAGTAGAGTTTCCAGTGCTATACAGTAGGTCCTTATTTGTTATCTATTTTATATATAGTAGTCTGTATATGTCAATCCCAATCTCCCAATTCATCCCTCCCCCCCCCCTTTCCCCCTTGGTAATCATAAGTTTGTTTTCTACAGAACAAAAATTGTTGCAAAATTTGTGCAGCCACTAAATTGGAGCTGTATTATATGTATATATTTTTATGTCTGAGTAAGATACCATTGTATATATATGGAACCTTACTCAGCCATTTACAAAAGGGGAATTTTACCATTTGCAACAACATGGAATGGACCTAGAGCATATAATGCTAAGTGAAATAAATCAGACAAAGACTAATATTGTATAATTTCACTGATACATAAAATCTGGAAATAAAACAAATTAACAAACATAAGAAAACTGAAACAGACCATAGATACAGAGAATAAACTGATGGTTTGACATCAGAGGGGAGGGAGATGGGGGGATGAGTGAAATATCTGAGGGAAATGAAGAGGTACAAACTTGCAGTTATAAGTCACAGGGATGTAATATACAACATAGGAAATATAGTCAATAACATTGTAATAACTTTGTATGGTGACAGATGGTAACTAGACTATTGTAGTGATCATTTTGTAAAGTATAAAAATATCAAATCATTATTTTGTACACCTGAAATTAATATAATATTGTATGTAAATCATACTTCAATAAAAAGCCAAACCAACAAACCAACAAAAAAAACTTCTTAAGTAAACCTGTGTTTACTCAAGGGAAGAAACACATCAATAAATGTAAGTTATTGTCAGGCCTATAGATCTCCAGTTTGGTAGTAGGTTCATTAATATTAACTATATTATTAAAAATAAATTTTTTAAAAATTTTATTGAAGTATAGTTGATTTTCAATGTTGTGTTAGTTTCTGCTGTATAGCAAAGTGACTCAGTTATACATATATATGTTTTTTTCATATTCTTTTCCATTATGGTTTATCACAGGGTATTGAATATAGTTCCCTGTGCTATACAGTAAGACCTTGTTATTTATCCATCCTATGTACACTAGTTTGCCTCTACTAATCCCAAACTCCCAATTCTTCCCTCCCATGCCCCCTCCCCTTTGGCAACCACAAGTCTGTTCTCTATGTCTGTGGATCTGCTTCTGTTTGTACAATAGATATGTTCATTTGTGCCATATAAAAATAAAATTTTTAATGTTGCCATGCATGGCTCACTGATGACAGTGCGTCATGAATCAGTGTTTATTGTTAAACTAATTCTGAATACCTGATGCATACATTTTTTAAAAAGAGGGAGTATTGGTCAAATGTACTTTCTACTCCACTTTTTTAATGAGAGAGAGAGGGGGGGGGTATTCTACAAAACAAATAATAAAAAAGTAAACACAAGGAACTTCTTAATCACAAAAATTGGTTATAGACTCAAAATCTATTTATATCATGCCTTTAATATAGCAAGATGTGCTCTAGATATAATTAATAGTAAACCTAAATTTTCTGCTAGGTTAGGCCTTTACTGAATTCAACCACAAAGAAAAAAAATGGGTTGATTACATGACTTGATGTGATTGGACATTTTCTAATGGAAAACAAATCCTGCATTGTTTAATACACTTTGTAAAGGACCTAGCTCTAAGCCCTCATAGTGGCACTTATAATATATTTTGGTGTTTATGTCTTCAGTGAATGCAACTCTTATACATTCTCAAGCTGTAACATAATGTCATCCTGGTGGAGAAAAACACATCACACATCCTTTTTCTTTTCTTTCTTAAGGGGTTACATTTTACACGCATCCTGCCGAAAATGCAGTCTCCTTAGTTCTCAAGATTTTTCTGTGCATAAAAGCCCATCCTTGTTTTAAGCCTGAAACAAACTCTTGTGCTCACTGAAACTAGATTCTAACCACAAACTTCTCCATAATTGACTTCCTGTAAGGACCACCTATTAACGCTCCTGGATCTTGTCCTAATTCCGAGTTATATTTTCACTAGAAATGACTATATTACTGTGCTGATTATCCTGAAGCGGTCAGAAGAACAAATTAAATCAGGAGCAGAGAAAAATTCTAAAAACTGTGAAATAAAACATTTGTTCTAAAGAAGCATTTGTTCTATAAAGACCAACATATAAGCATATTTTGTATTTTCTTCAAATTCTAAAGGTGGCCACTCTGGCTCTTTATCCTTTCTTTTTCTGATCCTGAAACTCTTAAATTTGCTTTTACC
This sequence comes from Kogia breviceps, assembly GCF_026419965.1. NCBI lineage: Eukaryota > Metazoa > Chordata > Mammalia > Artiodactyla > Physeteridae > Kogia > Kogia breviceps. The sequence continues at coordinate 121,758,934 of NC_081315.1, read as the reverse complement.
ACAGCAGCCATTTCATCAAGATTTCTGAGGAACTGAACGTCTAAAGCTCAGGTTTACATAAGGAAGGGAAAGAATTTCTGACATCACAAGGGAGTAGGCACTAGAGAGATTTTTTTAAACATTCTAATTTTTCAGTGATTGAATATTATTTAATATAATCTGTGTCATTCACATTCAATATGATTTGAGTAGTGTCATAGGTGCATTTTTAGCTTAGGCTTTGCAGAATATTTTAGTATATTGGGTTTGTTGTTCTATGGAGAAAATCATGTAAGCAAGAACATCCCATGACATTCTTACAGTTTGATCATGCCAATCAATCAAGGAGTTCTCAAAATCTCCAAAAACAATCAAATTTTTTTCAAGTCACAATATAAATAGAACTTTTCCCAAGATACTGTAAATTAAATCCTAAGACATTAGGCAAAAATTGCAGTTTTTCTTATGACTTGCCTTGCTGTTGATGGGTAAGAGCTCAGTCAATGAGATCAAAAGCATTTTAATTTAATGTGATACTTAAAAATTACTAAAGTGAGAAGGCTGCAACAGAATATTATAAAATTAAACATCATAGAACTTAACAAAAAGCAGAAAATAATTTTTAGGGATGAAAATGATCATGTGAAAAATATTAACAAAAGAGAGATAACTATGATTACTGGGAGTCACAGATTTGCATATCATGCAATTTATAAAATGAAATAGGCCAGTTTCATTGAGATACATTTGTTCATGAAAGCCTTTACTTTCTGTTTACATTGTTGGACTATTTTCTAATGTAAGTATATTTTAATTAGAAAAAATTTTTACTATCTTGATCTTCTTTTCAAAGAACTAAAACACATGCTGCCTAATTAAAATCACTTTGTTAGGCAGTAGTTGAAGATTCTCAGGGGTACATAAATTCCATGATTAGCTTAAGGTCACACTACAATTCAAGGACAGCTTCAGGAACGTAAGAGTAGTAGCTTGGCACCAGGTTATCTCATTCTAAAAGTTTCAGAGAACACAGAGAAAAGTAACATTACAGCAACTGGCTTCAGCTTAGATGAGTATTGTTTCAGGAACTTAGAGAATTCTCTCTTTAACAGTAATATTTTACAGAGTACTCATAAGATGAAATGTTATATATATTTACAATGCATTTTGAAATAAGTACAGATTCACAGAAAATTGCAAAGAAATTTACAAAGAGGTCCTATACACACTTCATCCAGTCTTCCCCAATGTTAACCTCTTGTATAACTAGCGTACAGTAATAAACCAGGAAACTGACATTTGTTAAACCATGAAGTTTATTCATATTTCACCAGTTGTATGTGTGTGTGTGTGTGTTTATGTGTGTAGCTTTCTGGAATTTTATCACTTGTATAGCTTTATATAACCATCACGAATTATAGCACTTTGAATATGTCATTCCACTGCCTCCTGGACTCCATGGTTTCTGATTGTAAAACAGCTATTGATCTTAGTGAGTTTTTTTGTATGTGATGAGTCACTTTTCTTGTTTCTTTCAAGACTGTCTTTGTTTTTGGTTTTCAACAGTTTAATTATGATGTGTGTAGATGAAAGTCATTTTGAGGTTATTCTACTTGGATTTCATGGGGCTTCTTGTATGTGAAGATGAATTTTGTTTATCAAATTTGGGAAGTTTTCAACCATAATATTCAAATATTCTTTTTGCCTCTTTTTCTTCTCCTTTTGGAACTCCTGTTATATATATGTTGGTATGTTTTTTTTTGTTTTTTGTTTGTTTGTTTGTTTGTTTTTGCGGTATGCGGGCCTCTCACCGTTGTGGCCTCTCCCGTTGCGGAGCACAGGCTCCGGATGCGCAGGCCCAGCGGCCATGGCTCACGGGCTCAGTTGCTCCGCGGCATGTGGGATCCTCCCGGACCAGGGCACGAACCCGCGTCTCCCGCATCGGCAGGCGGATTCTCAACCACTGCGCCACCAGGGAAGCCCTGTTGGTATGTTTAATGGTGTTCCACAGGTCTCCAAGTTTCTGTTTATTTTTTTCTTTATTCTTTATCTTTCTGTTCCCAGATGATAATTTCAATTGCCTTACCTTCCAATTTGCCAATTCCTTCTTCTGCCTGCTTAAATCTGCTGTTGAGCCCCTCTGCTGAGTTGTTCGATTCAGTTATTATACTTTTCAACTCCACAAAATCTATTGTTTTAAATATGGATCTACTTCTTTATTGATATTCTTTACTTAAGGAAACATTGTTTTCATACTTTTCTTTAGTTCTCTGATAGCCATTTTAAAGTCTTTGTCTAGTAAGGTGAATTCCTAGACTTCCCCAGGGATGGTTTGTTTCTATTGACTATCTTTTTCCCTCTATGTATAGGTCATACTTTCTTGTTTCTTTGTAGGTCTTGTGTTTTTATGTTGTTTTTGAAAACTAGACATTTTAAATATGTGACAAATCTGGATATCAGTTTCTTCCTTCTCCCTAAGACTTGTTGTTGTTGTTTGTTTGTTTAATCACTCTCCTGAACTTTGTGAAGTCTATTCTCTGTTGTGTGTGGTCAGTGAAGTCTCCCCTTGGTTAGCTTAGCAGTCATCTACTTATTAGACCAGAATTTCCTTATATATATAGAACTAAAAAGTTTCCCAGTATTTGTTAAGGGGCTCTGTGTATGTGATAGAGCATACCCTCAACACTTCAGTTAGGCAGTTCACTCCTCTGACTTTTCATTTCCTGCAGTGTCTCAAGATCAATAAAAGGTGAGAGAGCATAGGGATGCACTGGGTCTTTCCTGAGCATGTGCAGAGCCCTATACATATGTGTGGCCTTTCAGCTTACCAAGAATATGTCAACACTTTTCAAAGCCTCCCATGGAAATTTCCCCTCTCAGCTTTTCCTTCTAATTTCTTTTTGTTTAGCTTATTGTTTGCCCCAACTGTAATGCCACTTCAGTAAGCTGTTAAGTTAAACAATTGCCACTAATTGTTTTCAACAAATGCCCCTGAGGAAAAGGCTGTTCACACTGAGTGAGCTCTGAGTCAAGTCAAATAAAGAAAATCCTTACAAGTGGTGATTTCCTGGAAACTGCCAGACAGGTCAAATAGTGACAATTTTCTGAAAATGAGTCTTTGAAAGAGCTCCAACTACTCTTTTGAGTGCTCCATTGTGTGCCAGGCTAATGGTTTTCACTGTGATTGTGGGCTATTGGTTTTCAAGGCTATTGCAGGACTGGAAAGGGAGAGGGAAGGATAAAATTAAGGAAAAATAAAATGCCACAAATCTGATAATAAGATTTGGTCATTTTTTCTTGGATAGATTGTCCACAGATGGTTGCAAGCCTTGTTAATTTTTAAAATTCTGAAAAGATGATTTTGATGGTTTTTGTCAGTGTCCTTGTCACTTTTATCAGGGAGAGGATTTGTAGAGGATTTTACTCTGGCATTTCCCTTGATGTCATCTCTGATTGCTAGATTTTATGGGGAATTTTTGCATCCGTGTTCTTCACAGATACTGGTTTATAATTGTCTTCGTGTTTCATGTTTGTGTGCAAAAGCCTTTTGCTGTCAGGGTAATACTGGCCTTATAATATTATAAGTTAGGAAGTGTTCCCTACATTTATATATTATGGAAGACATTGCATAATATTTTTATTAATTCTTCATTGAGCATTTGGTAAAATTCTTCATTAAACCACCCGTGCCTGGATATTTCTTTTCAGCAGATTTTATTTCATTTTTTATTTTTTTATGTTGCTGCTGGTGAAGATAATTTTATTTATTTATTATTTTTTATTCTTATTAGTCATCCACTTTTTTTTTTAACTTCTTTATTGGAGTATAATTGCTTTACAATGGTGTGTTTCTGCTTTATAACAAAGTGAATCAGTTATACATATACATACGTTCCCATATCTCTTCCCTCTTGCATCTCCCTCCCACCCTCCCTATACCACACCTCTATGTGGTCACAAAGCACCGAGCTGATCTCCCTGTGCTATGCAGCCGCTTCCCACTAGCTATCTATTTTACGTTTGGTAGTGTATATATGTCCATGCCACTCTCTCACTTTCTCACAGCTTATCCTTCCCCCTCCCCATATCCTCAAGTCCATTCTCTAGTAGGTCTGTGTCTTTATTCCTGTCTTACCCTTGGTTCTTCATGACCTTTTTTTTTTTCTTAGATTCCATATATATGTGTTAGCATATGCTATTTGCTTTTCTCTTTCTGACTTACTTCACTCTGTATGACAGACTCTAGGTCCATCCACCTCACTACAAATAACTCAATTTCGTTTCATTTTATGGCTGAGTAATATTCCATTGTATATATGTGCCACATCTTCTTTATCCATTCATCCAATGATAGACACTTTGGTTGCTTCCATGTCCTGGCTATTGTAAATAGAGCTGCAATGAACATTTTGGTACATGACTCTTTTTGAATTATGGTTTTCTCAGGGTATATGCCCAGTAGTGCCATTGCTAGGTTGTACGGTAGTTCTATTTATAGTTTTTCAAGGAACCTCCATTTTATACACATCAGTGTATACATGTCAATCCCAATCTCCCAAATCATCACACCACCACCCACACCCCCACCACTTTCCCCCTTCGTGTCCATACGTTTGTTCTCTACACCTGTGTCTCAATTTCTGCCCTGCAAACCAGTTCATCTGTACCATTTTTCTAGGTTGCACATATATGTGTTAATATACGATATTTGCTTTGCTCTTTCTGACTTCATTCTGTATGACAGTCTCTAGATCCACCCACGTCTCTACAAATGACACAATTTCACTCCTTTTTATGGCTGAGTAATATTCCATTCTATATATATGTACCAATCTTCCTTATCCATTCGTCTGTCGTTGGACACTTAGGTTGCTTCCATGACCTGGCTATTGTAAATAGTGCTGCAATGAACACTGGGGTGCATCTGTCCTTTTTGTGTGTGTGGTACACGGGCCTCTCACTGCTGTGGCTTCTCCCGTTGCGGAGCACAGGCTCTGGACGCGCAGGCCCAGAGGCCATGGCTCATGGGCCCAGACGTTCCACGGCATGTGGGATCTTCCCGGACCGGGGCACGAACCCATGTCCCCTGCATCGGCAGGTGGACCCTCAACCACTGCACCACCAGGGAAGCCTAACATGTGTCCTTTTAAATTAGGGTTTTCTCTGGATATATGCCCAGTAGTGGGATTGCTGGGTCATATGGTAATTCTATTTTTAGTTTTTTAAGGAATGTCCATGCTGTTCTCCATAGTGGCTGTATCAATTTACATTCCCACCAACAGTGCAAAAGGGTTACCTTATCTCCACACCTTCTCCAGCTTTTGTTGTTTGTAGATTTTCTGATGATGCCCATTCTAACTGGTGTGAAGTGATACCTCATTGTAGTTTCGATTCACATTTCTCTAATAATTAGTGATGTTGGGCAGCTTTTCATGTGCTTCTTGGCCATCTGTATGTCTTCTGCAGAGAAATGTCTATTTAGGTCTTCTGCCCATTTTTGGATTGGGTTGTTTGTTTTTTTAATATTGAGCTGCATGAGCTGTTTATATATATTGGAGATTAATCCTTTGTCCACTGATTCATTTGCAAATATTTTCTCCCATTCTGAGGGGTGTCTTTTCTTCTTGTTTATGGTTTCCTTTGCTGTTGAAAAGCTTTTAAGTTTGATTATGTCCCATTTGTTTATTTTTGTTTTTATTTCTATTTCTCTAGGAGGTGGATCAAAAAAGATCTTGCTGTGATTTATGTCAGAGTGTTCTTCCTATGTTTTCCTCTATGAGTTTTATAGTATCCGGTCTTACATTTAGGTTTCGAATCCATTTTGAGTTTATTTTTGTGTATGGTGTTAGGGAGTTTTCTAATTTCATTCTTTTACATGTAGTTGTCCAGTTTTCCCTGAACCACTTATTGAAGAGACTGTCTTTTCTCCATTGTATATCTTTGCCTCCTTTGTCATAGATTAGTTGACCATAGGTTTGTGGGTTTTTCTCTGGGCTTTCCATCTTTTTCCATTGATCTATATTTCTGTTTTTGTGCCAGTGCCATATTGTCTGGATTACTGTAGCTTTGTAGTATCATCTAAAATCAGGGAGTCTGATTCCTCCTGCTCTGCTTTTTTCCCTCATGACTGGTTTGGCTATTTGGGGTCTTTTATGTCTCCATACAAATTTTAAGAATTTTTGATCTAGTTCTGTAAAAAATGCCAGTGGTAATTTGATAGGGATTGCATTGAATCTGTAGATTGCTTCGGGTAGTATAGTCATTTTCACAATGTTGACTCTTCCAATCCAAGAACATGGTATATCTCTCCATCTGTTGGTATCATCTTTAATTTCTTTCACAGGGTCTTATAGTTTTCTGCATACAGGTCTTTTGTCCCCCTAAGTAGGTTTATTCCTAGGTATTTTATTCTTTTTGTTGCAGTGGTAAGTGGTAGTGTTTACTTAATTCTTCTTTCAGATTTTTCATCATTAGTATATAGGAACGCAAGAGATTTCTGTGCATTAATTTTGTACCCTACAACTGGACCAAATTCACTGATTAGCTCTAGTAGTGTTCTGGTGGCATCTTTAGGATTCTCCATGTATAGTATCATGTCATCGGCAAACAGCGACAGTTTTACTTCTTCTTTTCCAATTTGGATTCCTTTTATTTCTTTTTCTTCTCTGATTGCCATGACTAGGACTTCCAAAACTATGTTGAATAATAGTGGTGAGAGTGGACATCCTTGTCTTGTTCCTGATCATAGAGGAAATGCTTTCAGTTTTTCACCATTGAGAATGATGTTTGCTCTGAGTTTGTCATATATGGCCTTTATTATGTTGAGGTAGGTTTCTTCTATACTCACTTTCTGGAGAGATTTTATTATAAATGGGTGTTGAATTTTGTCAAAAGCTTTTTCTGCATCTATTGAGATGATCATATGGTTTTTATTCTTCCAATTTTTAATATGGTGTATAACATTGATTGATTTGCATATATTGAAGAATCCTTGTATCCATGGGGTAAATCCCACTTGATCATGGTGTATGATCCTGTTAATGTGTTGTTGGATTCTGTATGCTAGTATGTTGTTGAGGATTTTTGCATCTATATTCATCAGTGGTATTGGTCTGTAATTTTCTTTTTTCATAGTATCTTTGTCTGGTTTTGGTATCAGGGTGATGGTGGTTTCATAGAATGAGTTTGGGAGTGTTCCTTCATCTGCAGTTTTTTGGAAGAGTTTGAGAAGTATGGGTGTTAGCTCTTCTCTAAATGTTTGACAGAATTCACCTGTGAAGCCATCTGGTCCTGGACTTTGGTTTGTTGGAAGATTTTTAATCACAGTTTCAATTTCAGTGCTTGTGATTGGTCTGTTCATATTTTCTATTTCTTCCTGGTTCAGCCTTGGAAGGTTACACCTTTCTAAAAGTTGTCCATTTCTTCCAGGTTGTCCATTTTTTTGGCATACTGTTGCTTGTAGCAGTCTCTTAGGATGCTTTGTATTTGTGAGGTGTCTGTTGTAACTTTTCCTTTTTCATTTCCAATTTTATTGAATTGAGTCCTCTCCCTCTATTGAATTGAGTCCTCTACCTCTTTTTCTTGATGAGTCTGGCTAATGGTTTATCAATTTTGTTTATCTTTTTTTAAAATGTTTGTCTTTTTCTTGATGAGTCTGGCTAATGGTTTATCAATTTTGTTTATCTTCTCAAAGAACCAGCTTTTACTTTTATTGATCTTTGCTATTGTTGTCTTTGTTTCTATTTCATTTATTTGTGCTATGATCTTTATGATTTCTTTCCTTCTGCTAACTTCGGGTTTTGTTTGTTCTTTCTCTAGTTCCTTTAGGTGTAAGGTTAGATTGTTTATTTGAGATTTTTCTTGTTTCTTGAAGTAGGCTTGTATAGCTATAAACATCCTTCTTAAAACTGCTTTTGTTGCATCCCATAGGTTTTGGATCATCGTGTTTTCATTGTCATTTGTCTCTAGGTATTTTTTGATTTCCTCTTTGATTTCTTCAGTGATCTCTTGGTTATTTAGTAACGTATTATTTAGCCTCCATGTGTTTTTATTTTTTACGTTTTTTTCCCCTGTAATTGATTTCTAGTCTCATAGTGTTGTGGTCCGAAAAGATGCTTGATATGATTTCCATTTTCTTAAATTTACTGAGGCTTGATTTGTGACCCAAGATGTGATCTATCCTGGAGAATGTTCCATGAGCACTTGAGAAGAAAGTGTAATCTACTGTTTTTGGATGGAATGTCCTATAAATAGCAATTAAATCTATCTGGTCTATTGTGTCATTTAAAGCTTGTGTTTCCTTATTAATTTTCTGTTTGGATGATCTGTCCATTGGTCTAAGTGAGGTATTAAAGTCCCCCACTATTATTGTGTTTTGCTCTTTTATAGCTGTTAGCAGTTGCCTTATGTATTGAGATGCTCCTCTGTTGGGTGTGTATATATTTATAATTGTTATATCTTCTTCTTGGATTGATCCCTTGATCATTATGTAATGTTCTTCCTTGTCTCTTGTAACTTTCTTTATTTTAAAGTCTATTTTATCTGATATGAGGATTGCTACTCCAGCTTTCTCTTGATTTCTATTTGCATGGAGTACCTTTTTCCATCCCCTCACTTTCAGTCTGTATGTGTCCCTAGGTCTGAAGTGGGTCTCTTGTAGACAGCATATAGATGGGTCTTGTTTTTGTATCCATTCAGCAAGCCTGTGTCTTTTGGTTAGAGCATTTAATCCATTCATATTTAAGGTAATTATCGAGATGTATGTTTCTATTACCATTTTCTTCACTGTTTTGGGGGTTTTTTTGTAGGTCCTTTTCTTCTCTCGTGTTTCCCACTTAGAGAAGTTTCTTTAGCTTTTGTTGTAGAGCTGGTTTGGTGATGCTGAATTCTCTTAGCTTTTGCTTGTCTGTAAAGCTTTTGATTTCTCCATCGAATCTGAATGAGATCCTTGCCAGGTAGAGTAATCTTGGTTGTAGGTTCTTCCTTTTCATCCCTTTAAGTATATCATGCCACTTCCTTCCAGCTTTAGAGTTTCTGCTGAGAAATCAGCTGTTAACCTTATGGGAGTTCCCTTGTATGTTATTTGTCATTTTTCCCTTGTTGCTTTCAATAATTTTTCTTTGTGTTTAATTTTTGTCAATTTGATTACTATGTGTCTCGGCGTGTTTCTCCTTGGGTTTATCCTACCTGGGACTCTCTGCGCTTCCTGGACTTGGGTGGCTATTTCCTTTCCCATGTTAGGGAATTTTTCGACTATAATGTCTTCAAATATTTTCTCGGGTCCTTTCTCTCTCTCTTCTCCTTCTGGGACCCCTAACATGTGAATGTTGTGGCGTTTAATGTTGTTCCAGAGGTCTCTTAGGCTGTCTTCATTTCTTTTCATTCTTTTTTCTCTATTTTGTTCTGCAGCAGTGAATTCCACCATCTGTCTTTCAGGTCACTTATCCGTTCTTCTGCCTCAGTTATTGTGCTATTGATTCCTTCTAGTGTAGTATTCATTTCAGTTATTGTATTGTTCATCTCTGTTTGTTTGTTCTTTAATTCTTCTAGGTCTTTTTTAAACATTTCTTGCATCTTCTCGATCTTTGCCTCCATTCTTTTTCTGAGGTCCTGGGTCATCTTCACTATCATTATTCTGAATTCTTTTTCTGGAAGGTTGCCTATCTCCACTTCATTTAGTTGTTTTTCTGGGCTTTTATCTTGTTTGTTCATCTGGTACATAGCCCTCTGCCTTTTCATTTTGTCTGTCTTTCTGTGAATGTGGGTTTTGTTCCACAGGCTGCAGGATTGCAGTTCTTCTTCCTTCTGCTGTCTCTCTTTTCAGATTTTAAATTATAAATTTAATGTCCTTAATAATTATAGAACTATTCAAGTTATCAATTTAATTTTGGCTGAGTTATGGTAGTTTGTGTGTTTTGAGGAATTTGTCTATTTCTTCTAAATTGTCCAAGTCATTAGCATAAAGATATTTGTAATATTCCTTTTAATGGCTGAAGTATTCTTCTGCTATTCCCTGTTTCATTTTTCACCTTGGCTATTTGTCTCCTCTCATTTTTTGTGAGGAAATAAAATTTCCCTGTGTTGGCTTAAAAAATATTCACAACCTAAAAGTTGAGAGTTATGCTTTATTTAGTGGGAATTTTTAGGACTTCAAGCCCAGGAGGCAGCATCTCAAGTAACCCTGAGAGAACTGCTCTGAAGAGGCGAAGGAGGAGCTAAGATATATAGAAGTTTTGCAGTAAAGGGCAGGCCGTCAGAACATCAAAAGATTACTATTAATTAAAGAAAACCAGAAATCCCAACTTAAGGAAGTTAATGCTTTTTTATATATGGGAAGATGCAAGAGTCTGGGCTCACTAAAATCATTCCTTTGATTGGTACCTCAGCTATCTGGGGCCAGTATCCTGTGTTTTCACATTCTGAGTTTCCTCAGGGCTCACCAGCTCACATTGAAGGGCTGCAATTGCTGATGACTGTGACATCATTTGTTTACTGATATGGAAGGCAATATTCCATTTGTCACCTAGATATGTCAATGTTCCTGTAAGAAGCCTAAGCCTCCTGAAATATTTTGTCTATCATAACAATGATGTCTGTATCCTTTGGTCGTGTTAATTACAGTGACCAGAAAGGATAGTAAAGCTTCTTTTATTTTCTGGATGGGGCTGGTGGCTATTGTCCTGAACTAGGTTCAGAGGTTAAGCCCAAGGATCTAGGAATTCTGGAACATTATTTCCCTAGGTATTTATATTTCAATAAGAAATTAGGCCAGAAACTTGAAGACATATATAGGTGTGAGGCAAACTGGGCTATCCGTCTTATGGAAAGATATTATTTACATACCAAAGAATCAGAGTAAAGAGGGCACTCTAAAGTAAGGGGAGCAGCTGCCTCCTTTCCTTTTATTAAGCAATGAAAAATCATTTTGCCTTTTCTCCCCCATGTGGGGTATCCATCTATTCACGTACGGTAATTTACCTGATTTATCTCATTGCCTAAGGGTACGGATGAGGGCAAATTTGGAGGGAGGGTGAACAGGATGTATTTATTTGTTGTAAAGTATTTAATGGGAAAACTGTTTATGATACAGAACTCCTCATGTGCACAAAATAGAATGAATGAAGATGAATATTAAAAACCCAACATTTTACCTTTGTCAATCTTGGTAGAGTTATACCAATTGTACTGACTTTTTTGAAGAATCAGCTTTCAATTTTATTGAATTCCTTTATCATTTTCCCATTTTCAAGTGCTAAGGTCCGTAAGCAGTCCATGTTCTTCTTTCAAGTTTTCAGAGTCCTTTTATCATTGTCTATTGAATGATCTTCTGGGTATTTAGTTGTATTAAGAGGGGAGAAATAGGGGGGAATGACTGTATGGCATCTTATCCTAGAACTGGAAGCCAGTATATTAATGATACAAAATACACTACTGAATAAGTTGATATTGCCATCCAAAGTATAACCTTGCCAGAGGCTGATGAAGTGACTAGTCTAAGGTTATAGATCAAGACACTCACATCCTGAGTTAAATTTGCTCTAGGTTTTTCTACCTTGTTGCTTAGCAACTACACACATCAATTTTGATATTTTTATGTAGACTGCATTTGGTTATTAGAAGAAAAACCTCATTAATTATATCTGGTAGATTTCTGGGATATCTGTATTAACAAAAGTTCATCTTTCTATTATCTCTTTTGTACTGTGTAGTGGTTACAGAGGCATCAAAAAAGTAAAAAGACATGTAAATAGGTGTAAATATATATGTGCTTGCTAATATTTGATATCTTCAACCAAAGTAATACAAATAGAACATGATTGCCTCCATATTATGAAACACAACCATAACATAAGAATTTATCTTTTAAGATAAGTTTAAAGAGCATGTGTTTTACAATTAACAAAGTGCTGAGCTTTTGTTAAATTTTTTTATATAGGGAAATTGAATTTGAAGTTATTAATGACAGGAACAGAGATATAGAGCTATCTGGAATGACACAGCTCCTTGCCCAGGCAGCATTTAACTACCCACTCTAAAATTTTTAGAATATCAAGCTAGGTATCATCATGCAGAGGTACTGGTATGGAATTAAGGAATATTTCTTTTCATGCCTCAAGAATTTTCATTTCAAATGTGTAATGTTGCTTGCTAATTAAAATTATCTAACATTAGAAGTTAATATGGAAAACAAAATAATTTATCTTTAGATTTTATTTATACTATTATTTATACTCATTCAGGTATTTTATTAAAATTATTTTTTGAAAGTCTGTTTTGAAAAGACCATTTCTGAACAATAACTTTACCAGATATTTTATATATGCATTTTGTACTTATAAAGCAAATGGGCACATGAGCAAGAGATTTAATAAAATATATATTTAAAATTTTAAAGTATCCACTCTATGTCTTTTTAGCTTCTAATAATCATTTAGCTAGATTTCTAGGAAATGAACCAAGACTAATAGTAAAGGCTTGACTAAATTATCCTTTCAACTTTTGAAATCCATGCTGAAATAACATTAAGTAGCTTTAAAGGTTCAGGTAATGAGGCATTAAACAACCTAAATTCATACAAAGTAAAATCAAAATGTTTGGTATTTCAAATTAGAGATGTAAAGAATGAAGTGCTCAATGAATTCCTTTTTTTTCTTTAACAATTTTGTTGATGTATATTTGATGTAACATAAACACATATTTAATTTGCCCAATTTGACAAATCTGCACATATATATCTACAGCAATAAAACCATTACTACAATCAATAATGAATATATCCATCAATCCAAAACTTTCCTCACATCTTTTGTAATCTTCCATACCCTTCCACACTCCTCCACAAGCAAACAGTGATCTGCTTTATGTCACTATAATTTAGGGACATTTTCTAGGATTTTATATAAATGGAATCATATAGCGCATACTTTGTCTAGCTTCTTTCATTCAGCATAATTATTTTTATTTCATTCATGTTATAGCATGTTTCAATAGTTTATTGTCTTTTTATTGATTAGTAGTATCCCATTATATGGCTATAGCACAAATATATATCCATTTACCTATTGAGGGACATACGGATTATTTCCAGTTTGGGGCTATTATTAATAAACCCACTATAAATATTTTATTGCAAGTTTTACAGGATCATAGGCTTTTACTTTCCTCAGGCAAATATTTAGAAGTAGAATTCTTAGGTGGTATGGTAAGTATATGTTTAACTATTTAAGAAACTGTCAAACTGGTTTTTCAAAGTGGTTATACCAATGTAAGAGAGCCCCAGTTCCTCCACATGTTCACCAACATTTAGTATAGTCAAGCTTTTTAGTTTTAGCCATTGTAACAGTTTGTAGTGGCATCTCCTTGCTTTTTTATTTTGCCTTTTCCTAATGACTAAACATGTTGGGCATTTTTTTCATGTTTTTCCTTACATGCATTTATATATCTTCTTTAGTGAAGTTTTCATTTAAATCTTTTGCCCATTTAAAAAATTTATTTTTATTTTGTTATTGAGTTTTGAGAGTTCTTTATATAGTCTGGACAGAAGTCCTTTATCAGATATTTGATTTGCAAATATTCTTCCAGTCTCTAGTTTGTTTATTCATTCTCTAACAGTTCTTTCAAAAAGAAGACATTTTTAATTTTAATAAAGTATAATTTACCAATTTGTTCTTTTATAGGTCATACTTTTAGTGTTATATCTAAAAATCTATGCCTCATTCAAGGTCACTAAGGTTTCTTTCTATTTTTTCTTCCAGAAGTTTTATAGCTTTAAGACTTACATTTAGGACTACCATGCATTTTAGCTAAATATTGTACATGATGAGTGGTATAAATTTTTCATATGGATATCAAAATTGTTCCAGCACCATATTTTGAAAAGACCATTTTTCTCTGAATTACCTTTGCTGCTTTGTAATAATAAGTCAGTTGCCAGGTATGAGGGTCTATTTCTATTTATTCATCTATTTGTCTATATTGACAACAACACCATACTGTCTTGATTACTATAGAATTGTAAATTTTGAAAATGAATAGTGTTAGCTTTCTAACTTTATTTTTCTTCTTCAAAATTGGTTTGTTTATTCCAGGTCCTTTGAATTTTCAAGTGATTTTAGAATCAACTGATCAATTTCTACACTCACCCCCAAAAAACTTATTGTTATTGAGCTGGATTTGTAAATTACATTGGAGAAAATTAACATCTTAATACCACTGAGTCTTCACCTGTGGATATGGTACATCTGTCTATTTATTTAGACCTTTAATTTCTCTCAGCAATGTTTTCAGTTTTAAGTGTATATAACTTTCAATTTTTACCAGATTTACCTCTCAGTATATCATGATATAATGCTATTGTAAATGGTATTCTCTACTTTAATTTCAAATTGTTTATTGGTAGTATATAGAAATACAATTGCTTTTTTATATTTATCTGATATTCAGCAAACTTATTAAACTCACTTTTCAGTGCTAGTAGCTTATTTGGAGATTCCATCAGATTTTTCTGCATGGACAATCATGTCATTTGCATATACAACAGTTTTACTTATTTTTTTTCCTAATCTGGATGCCATTTTTAAATTTTTCTTCCCTTGTTGCATTGGCAAGAATATTCTAGTTCAATGTTAAACAGAATCAGTAAGAGAAGATATACAATTTGTTCCTTATCTTAGGGAGAAAGTATTTAATTGTTCCCCAATAATTATGACATTAACTGTAGGTTTTTCATAGATGCCCTAATCAGGTTAAGCAAGTTTTTTTCTATTCCTAGATTTCTGAGAGTTTATATCAAAAATGTATGCTGGATTAAGATGATCATATGGTTTTTCTTCTTTCAGTTTGCTATTATGATGAGTTTTGTCCCTGTAATGCAAGAATAGTTAACATTCAGAAACAATAAATGAAATTCATCACATTCAAAAACTGAAAAAAACCATAAACTCATCTTAATCCAACATCTATTTTCTATGTTGCTAGATTCATTTTGTTAAAATTTAGTTTAAAAAGTTTAACAACTATGTTAATGAAGGATATCCATTTGTATTTTTCTTCTTTTTGTAATGTATTTTTCTTATTGTGGTATCAAGTTAATCTGGCTTTACACAATAAATTGGGAAACAGCCCATCCTTTACAATTTTCTGGAAGAACCTGAGAAGAATTGGAATTATTTACCCCTTAAATATTTGACAAAATTCAATAGTGAAGCCATCTGGGCCTGACATTTCCTTTCTGGGGAGATTTTAAATTACCAATTTAATTTTTTTAATTGCTACAAGGCTATTTACATCACGCATTTATTTTTAGGTGAGTTTTGGATATTTGTATCTTTCAAGGAACTTGTTCATTTCATCTGAATTGCCAAACTTATCAACAAAAGTTAAAGATATTTCCTTATCATTCTTTTAATATTAAATATTGAAATATCATACTTTTAATATTTAATAGACTATGTAGTGATTATGTTTCCTCTCTCTTTCCTGATATTGGTAATTTGTGTTGTCTCTCTTTTATTTCTAATCTCTTTGGAGGGAATTTATCAATTTGATTGATTTTCTCAAAAAACCAACTTTGGATTTTATTGGGTTTTTTTATTGTTTTCTTGACTCTTGAAGTAAATTTCTGCTCTGATTTTTATTATACCCTTTCTTCTACTTACTTTGTATTTAATTTGCTCTTTTTTCCTACTTTCTTAGAATGGAATGTGAAATTATTGATTAGAGAATTTTTCCTTTTGAATACAAGTGTTTAGTGTTATTAATTTCCCCGTAAGCATTGCTTTAGGACATTCTATAAACTTTGATTTGTTGTGTTTTTGCATTTTCATACATTTTAATTTTTCTTTTTATTTCTCCTTTGATCTAAGGGTTATTTATAAGTGTGTGATTTAGGTTCCAAATATTTGGGGAACATTTCAGAGATGTCTAGATTGTTTCTAACTTAATTCCATTATGGTTAGAGAAGACTAGGGACAGAAAGGGAGGGAAACAGGGAGCAATCACTAATGGGTATGGGGTTTCTTTTTCAAGTGTTGAAAATGTGCTAAAATTGACTGTGGTGATGGTTGCACAATTAACTCTGTGAACACACTAAAACCCATTGAATTTGCACTTTAAATGGGTGAATTAGAATTACAGTTGACCCTTAAAAAACACGGGGGTTAGGGGCGCTGATCCTCTGCACAGCCAAAATCTAAGTATAACTTATGGTTGGCCCTCTATACCCACAGTTCTGCACCCATGGATTCAACAAACCACAGATCCTGTGGTACTGTAATATTGACTATTGAAGAAAGTTCACATGTAAGTTAACCTGTGCAGTTCAAACCTGTGTTGCTCAAGGGTCAACTATGTATCTTAATAAAATTGTTTTTTTAAAGAATGCAGTTGTATATTATATAAGCTCAAATTAATTAATTAATGCATAAAGCAAAGGAAATAGTTGAGCATCTTTAAACAAGTACATTTAAAAATATATATATAGTGGAAATTAGATTATGTGTGTCTACATTATCATTGACATAAAATTCAGAACCTAATCAATAAAGTTAAATCAATCACATTAAAATGAATTAACTAATAAGACTGACTGAAAGGTCCAGATTTTGGTCAATATTATGCATATTAATAATTCCTTCAGGTTATGTTAAACAGCTATAAATCTCAAATTTTTGTCCCTTTAAACACATGTCCCTTTTTATTTCTTTTTCTCCTCTGATTGCACGACTTGATGAATTTTCACAAACTGCACACATTTGTATAATTAGCAGCCATGTATGGAAACAGGGCACTGGGGCACACCGAGACCTTTCTGTTCCTTCTAGTTCTATTTCCCCCCACAAAAGTGATTCATTCTAACTTCTAATAGCATAGGTTAATTTCATTTCTTTGTTTCTTTTAGCCTCATATAATTGGCATTAAAATCTATACACTCTTTTATGCCTCATTTCTTTTACTCAACATTAAAGTTCTGAGATTTATCCAATGTGTTGCATTAATCCCATTGAATTCCACTCTTTTCCACTGTGTGGCACTAATCCCATTGGTGATGGCATTTGGTAGTTTTCACTTTGGGGCTATTAACTATAGCATTATGTATTAAATATATGATGATCAATTAAAAATAAATAGAAGAGTTGAAATATAAAGTTTAGGAAAGCTTCAAAAAAGTGGAAACAAAATCAAAAGAAGAAAAATGTGAGAAAAAAATAAGAGATCTGGAAGACAAATCCAGGAAATGCAACAAACAGAAAAAAAAACAAACAAAAGATTGAGAAGATGAAGTTATTTTAAAAATAAACTAAGCAAAATTTCCCCAGCTGAAGAAGAAACAAGCCTTCAGATTGAAAGGGACTACCCCTTAATAGCAGAACAAATGAAAGAAGAGCCATAATTAGACATAGAAGTATGAAACTTAAGTACTTCAAGAATAATATAATCCTTGAGAGTAGGTGGGTAGGTGAAATGGGTGAAGGGGTCAAAAGATTAAAACTTCCAATTATAAAATAAATAATTCATGGTGATATAACATACAGCATAGTGACTATAAATAATAATATTGTATTGTATGTTTGAAAATTTTTAGAGAATAGATCTTGAAACTTCTCCTCACAAGAAAAAAAATTTAACTATGTGTAGTGATGGATGTTAACTAGACTTATTGTGGTGATCATTTTGCAATATATACAGATATTGAATCATGTTGTAACCTGAAACTAATATGTTATATGTCAATTACACCTAAATTTTTTAAAAAGAATAAAATCATCCAGAAAGAGAAAAAAAAAAGTGCTATGGGGCTTCCCTGGTGGCGCAGTGGTTAAGAATCTGCCTGCCAATGCAGGGGACACAGGTTCAAGCCCTGGTCAGGGAAGATCCCACATGCCGCGGAGCAACCAAGCCTGTGCGCCACAACTACTGAGCCTGCGCTCTAGAGGCCGAGAGCCACAACTACTGAGCCCATGTGCCACAAGTACTGAAGCCCATGTGCCCATAGCCTGTGCTCTGCAACTGCAATGAGAAGACATCGCAATGAGAAGCCCATGCACAGCAATGAAGAGTAGCCCCCTGCTCACCACAACTAGAGAAAGCCCACGCACAGCAATGAAGACCCAATGTAGCCAAAAATAAACAAATAAAATAAATAAATTTTAAAAAACGTTAAAAAAATGTTCTATGTTCAAAGCAATGAGAATCACATTGGCATCTCACTTTCCAACTGACATACTACAGGTAGAATACAATGAATCAATGCCTTCAAAATATAGAAAAAGTTACTTTAGCCCCAAATTCCATATCTACCCACATAATTATTAAATCTGTTGATAAGATAAAGATATCATTAGACACGCAAAGCATTAGAATATTTATCTCCTACATATATTCTCTCCATAATTTATTGAAGGATTTACTCTGGAAAAAAAACAAAAGTGTAAACATAAAAAAGGAAACAAAGGATCTAATTAAGCAAATCAATAAAAGAAAGGCCCAGCATTCAAAGGTTCAGCAGGTATAGAGAGCAACCAGGTAAGATGCCAGGAAAGCAAAAAGCAATACAAGATAATCAGAGTCCAAATATAAAAAAACTACTCAAACTGGAAAAGGAATTCAATGACCTTCAATTAGTCGCATGAAACACAGTCCAAACTACATACAGCAAAGCAGAAAGATGACTCCTAAATTTTCTACCTTTAGAATCAACTTTTAGGAAAAACTAAAAAGACTTAATTATGGTTACAAAATATATTGCCATATTTATCCACTTGGCAATATGTTTGTAAAGGTACAGGGACAGCTGTTGGGAGATAGAAAGAGGAGGAAAGGTAAAGTGAAAGACAAAAGAAAAATTATGTTCTTTCAAACTGAGAAAATAAAAGACAGTGATTGAATAATAAATAGAAGTTTGAATACATAATTTGTGCAGAAATATGGACTCACTACCCCACAACAGTACAAAATAATGTAGTTTTTTTTCTAAAATTGATCTAATCTTTCTAACAAAGTTCCTGCTAAACCCATTGTTGCCAGTTTAAACTTGTTTCTTTTGAATAATTCAGTTTATTCGAGGTAAATGCCCTATCTTTAAGATTTCTTCCCCCTAATTTACTTTCCCTCCCTTCCACCCTAACTTCATATGGAATCTAGTAGGAGGAGGTTGGTTGTCTCAGCTCCTGTACCACACTCCGCTAGGTCCCCGGGCCTCCCAAGTGCTGTTCCTTACTTGCCTGGGTCCTCATTGGCTTCCCTGCTAACGTTTGCAATGAAGAATTGTGTCTCGTTCTCTTGGCTCTGTCGGGCCTGATGAACTTTCCTTTTTGACTTAACCCCATCTTTCTCTCTGGCTGCCCATTCCTCCAGGTCTCAGCAAAGCCCCACTCCAGCACCTGGCTTAGTTCACACTCAAATCTCCCCGCTCTTGCCCCCAGAGCAGGCCAGCTGGTTTTCATCTCAGCTACATCCCTGTTCCCACAGGACATAAGGAACTTGTGAATCAATTCTATATCACAAAGTCTAATGACATTCTTTCTCTCAGTAACCACAACAAGCCTCCATGTGTATCCTGCTGTGTTTGTGCACGAATACATTTCTGCAGACCTCACTCTCTGGCTTTCCCTCAACCACAGAGGACTCCACCCTCCATCCCCAGGGCTGGGGAGCCAGGGGAAAGTGTGTAAACAGGTGTTTCTACTGCTTCTCCCCCTCTTTTCTGTACCACAGTCTACTGACTACAAAGAGCTTTCATTTATTCCCCTTTTGCCTGGCATGAATTCCATCTACATCATATTCTCCATATTCCATATGACTTCCACACCTTGACCTATGATATAGGAGAAAAAAAAGGAATAAAAAAGGTATTATTTTAATGGTTTCAAAATAGCTGACTACCTACATAAATTTAACCAATAGAGATATTAAAAAGAGTGGTATATGTGACTATATTTGGGAAGGAAAAAAGCATGTGCCAGAAGAACTGAAACAAAAAAGCTTAAAAGTATTACTTTGGGTGAGAGAATTAGAAGTGAGAGGGAAAGGGAATGGACCATTGCTTTTTATTATAAATCCTTGTGTACTATTTAATACACTATTTCACAATCCAAGTTTTTATTTCTTTACTCCAATTATGCCATGAATTCATCAGGAATAGTTTCCAGCAATTCAACCTCCTTGCCATCCATTTTTAAAGGGAGATTCTTTGGGCAAAGCAGGCTGGCACTTCAATTGAACCTAGAGACCCATTTCTTTGTCTTCTTTTTATGATTATTTTTCTTCATATATTTTCAAAATATATTTCATATATTTTGGGAATCTATCTCAACTCTTAGAGGACTTAATACGTTCAATACACATATTAATTTTCTTATCAAGAATTTTGCCCATAATTTAACATTATAAATCCTTCCAGCTTTACCAAGGTAATATCTGTGGAGCAGATGTTGCAGGACTTTAAGAAAGTTATTTAATTTTTCTAATCTTGGTGTATCCTCTATAAAATGGGGATAACATGGCAGGCTCAATTAGAGGTACTGGAGATACAAAGACATATCAAAGATAAATTCTTGAATCTAAATTTCTTGTATGCTGGAATAATTATTTCATATTCTTGAAACAAAAAAAAATTAACCATAATAATTTTTCCTGCTAAATAAGGAAAAATTTTAAATCACATTCAGGTATTCCTTATTTCGGAATATATTCCTTTTATTGTATTTTGCATTGCTGATTTTGTGTATTTATTTTGTTTTCTCATTCAGAAATACAATTTTTTTCTTATATTAGATCACTAAATTAAGTTTCTTTATCCATAATAATCTCCTTATCATTATCCTTCTTCTATCATATTATATTTCATTTCAAGACATCTATCCAGTTTATTACATTGCTGATTTAATTTTATATAATATTTATTCTGTTCTTTAGTGTTTAATGCAGATTTCAATTCTATTTGTAGTTTTGTACTAAAAATTGCAATATTTTCTTATCTGCCCAGCTTCTTTTTTTTTTTTTTTTTTTTTTTCGGTATGCGGGCCTCTCACCGCTGCAGCCTCTCCCAATGCAGAGCACAGGCTCCGGACGCGCAGGCTCAGCGGCCATGGCTCACGGGCCCAGCCGCTCTGCGGCACGTGGGATTCTCCTGGACTGGGGCGTGAACCCGTGTCCCCCCTGCATCGGCAGCTGGACCCTCAACCACTGCGCCACCCGGGAAGCCCTCCCCAGCTTCTTTACTTCCACCTTTTATATTAAATGGATAGTTCCTTGCTCTTTTCATAAAGTCTAATCCCTTGAATTTTTTTACTGGCTCCATGCAGAAAGTTTTTTAAATGTATTTCAATTTTTCTGTAATAAATCTTTTCCAAGTATATGTTTTTTCCACATCTTCTAAATTATATTCCTTTTAATGCTGAAA
The DNA here is from genome assembly GCF_026419965.1 of Kogia breviceps. NCBI lineage: Eukaryota > Metazoa > Chordata > Mammalia > Artiodactyla > Physeteridae > Kogia > Kogia breviceps. Next base: position 121,737,555 of record NC_081315.1, on the reverse strand, counting down.
AGTATTTCCATACCCTCCGTTTGTTGGGTTGTTTTTCTCCTCTGTTGACTCATCCTACAATAGAGAGTGATTTATCCAAGCCAGATGTCAGCCAGAGGGCTGAGGGCTCTTAGAACCATTTGCCGACCACCTGGTTGCTATTAGAACCCTATTCCCAGATATAAAGTTTCAATTGGAGGCTGGTTGATAACATTTCACTTCCCCAGTTCAGTGATCCTGGGAGCCTCAGGAAGAAACCAGAACATTTGCAGGGCAACTTAATCTGTACAAGCACATTTCTCTTTGTAGTGAAACTGTACCATTAATTTCAAACTTTGGTTTCCAGCTTCTTTGCTGTCCAGCCTTCTCTGTCAAGTATGAGGTGTGACTCTACATGCTCTCCTTTCTGGTTATGATACTAGTCAGATCACAGTGGAGCTGCATCACCCTGCTGGATTCTATGGTGGAGCTATGACCTCCCTCACAACTGCTTAATGCAGTGGCAAAAAACATAGGTCTACCCTCAATCCTTTGACCTTCCCTCGTCCTTTTATTTTAGGAGATTTTTCTCTCTTCAACCAAGAAATAGTAAATCACATTTCCATTAAAAAGTCTACATGGTATTATAAAATTTTAAAGAAGATAAAATTTATAATTTTTCTCTACATATTTTGCAAAATCTACGTTTACCTTCCTTTCCAAATTTAAGTAATCAATAGGAAAAAATTAGATATCCTAGAAATTTTATTACCATATTGTAAATGTTCAAGTACCAATAAAGAGTTAATATATGAGGGATGTGTGAAACCTTTGCCTTTGGCTCATCAGTTATATGATTTACTTAATAATCTTGGTTCTTCCTGGTTCTGTTTGCACTGAGATCCTTTCCTTGCTGCTTTCTTTGCTTGCTATTGTATCGTGGAGGTAAGGTGGCTGTAGGAATGGGAGGAACTGAGTCCTGCCAGCTGCATTTCCAGGCTTCCATGTCTCTTGCTCCTGGCTGGTTATGACTCAGGAAAACACTGTAGGATATTGGAAAGAGGGAAGAAAGAGAGAGGCAGCCAGCCATATTTCTTCCTCTGGGCCATAGTTGGCATTCCCAATTCATTTTTTCTCTCTTCAACTCCAACTGATAGGCCCATTATGATTGCATATTATCACAGGTGACCATGTGCTCTAAGCTTTGATAAAACTACCTCTGCTCTGTGTCACTCCAGCCTAGGGATGGTGGCTTCCTGCAGTTGTTAAATCTAAGCTGCCACACCAGTCTGATGGCTTCTTAATTCTTTTATCACATATGTAACCAATTAACTTTATTAACTTCCTTCTGCTTCAAATACTTAGTGTTTTTCAATTAATGTCCTAACTAATATCCAAGCCATTACATTAATATATATAGCTATCTCAAATTTTTATCCATTATAATTTGATCAACTTCAGTACTATGTTCTCAGTGGACCTTTAATGCTATTGATGGTGTTGATTATAATATGAAAATAAATGCATATTTTAACATCCTTTCTCAGATTCCTCCTCAAAGCTAAAAAAAAAATTGTTTTACCTTTATAGGAGTTTAAATTTCAAAGATCTATATAATAGCAGTACAAGGTCAAATAATAATTGGTAACTTTTGCTTTATATGAAGTAATTTTTTCATATAAAGTATAATTTTCTTTCTATTTCCTTTTATTTACCTGTGTATCAAAACACTAAGAAACTAAGCATCCAGACCTGATTTAGTTATAGACTCTTAGGTGCCACTTATATGCCAATTAACTAACAGTTGAATTCTGATATTTGAAATAATTAAAAAATATTAAATGGTATGGTTTTACTTATTTTCTGGGCAAGAATATATTTTCATATAATATAATCTGCAAAAATCCCATTTTTTCATAAAATTGACATATTCTCAATCTAAAAAGTGACAGATATTATTGCCATGTTAAACAATGTTAAGCAAGAATATCAGTTCCCACTTCACATTTGGATAATGGTTAGTTATATACATTAAGCATTGTATTTTACAAAACTCATGTTCTCTGGTTAAACAGAAATAGCAATTTACAGTCAATTAAACCAAGTAAGAAATTTCCCTTAGAGTCACTTAAAAATTGAACCAAAGCCAATAGGTCTTGCCTTCTAACTACAGAATGGCCCATTTACATAGCTTCTGCTAATGCAGTAAGACTGTGAATGGGCCAAAGTCTTCTGAGTTTCTGACAAAGGACTTGGAAATTTCCTGTAGTTACTACATCTGGGTATTTTGCTGTAATGATGTATGTGAAAGTGATTTAAAAAATATATGGGTAAATTAATATGATAATTGCTACAGCTTTGTTACATTTTATCATTTTATTGCAGCTTATGAGTTCAGCTGCAAATGGCTTTGGTTATTTTCTTTGCACAGGGCTTAAAATTTTTCCATGGTAGACTTTCTGCTCCTACCTACACATCATGCTCCTCCGGAGGTATCAACCTTCTCATACCCTGCTGTCTTTTTCTCTAGCTGGAACTCTGTAGACAGAACAAATCAACACCCTGACACAGTAAGAAAATAACGTACATATCTTGCTTGATCCACTTTTACTTGTGCAGAAGGATAAACTTTGTCTACATAATTAACACCAGGAGATTCCCAACAGTTATTTTACTCACTGCCCTACTGCATTACTCAATATACTATTCTGTAGTATGAATTGTATCCCCCTGGTAATCCACCTAAGAACTCTTGAGAAATCAGCTAACCTTAGGTTACCCCAATTTCACTCCAATGCTGGGGTAAAATTTGCTTTCCTATATAGTAAAACAGCTGGTTAGGAAACATTTTAACAGAAAAATCACAAAGAAGTAGCTAGAAATAACGAGCAAACCTCTGTGATAATGGTTTATACAAAGCAGGGGGTGGGAGGGAGAGGAGTAAAGATGGTGGAATAGGAGGATACGGAATTCATATCTCACAAGTACCTCAAGAATACATCTACAGGGCTTCCCTCGTGGCGCAGTGGTTGAGAATCCGCCTGCCGATGCAGGGGATACGGGTTCGTGCCCCGGTCCGGGAAGATCCCACATGCCGCGGAGCGGCTGGGCCCGTGAGCCATGGCCGCTGAGCCTGCGCGTCCGGAGCCTGTGCCCCGCAACGGGAAAGGCCACAACAGTGAGAGGCCCACGTACCACAAAAAAAAAAAAAAAAAAAAAGAATACATCTACAAATGGAATAATTCTCACAGGGCACCTGCTGAACATTAGCAAAAGACATCAGACACTTAAAAGGACAAGAAAAAAATCCCTTCACAACTGGGTAGGATGAAAGAAAGAAAAGAGGAATCAGAAAAGGAATCAGCACCCCTGGCAGGAAGCTGAAGGTGAGGAGAGGTTCCCATACTCAGCAAAACCCCCTCACGGTGGGGGAATAAGCTGGGACAGGAAGGAACCTTCAGGAGATCTAAGGGGAACTCAGCAGATGGTGTGGAGGGCAGGACAAAGTAAGAACTATGTGCATGGTGTGTGTCGCAGCCCTGTGTACCCTGGCTTGAGCCGTGTGTCTTCTGTCTTGGAGTGGGGCTGGGTACTGGAAAGTGGGGTTTGGAGCACGGACACAGGGAGGGGACAGCTAGTGGCTGTGAAATACAGCCTAAAGGGACATGAGTAAGGAGCTCCACAACTGGGAAAATTTACAGAAGAAACCAGGGACACTACAGAAGCAAGGTATCATTGTTGAGTGGCACATGAGGGGCGGGGCCGCCATTGCTACCCCTTTCCCCACCCACAGACTTCTTGCCTCTGAGGGAACTAGGAGGGGCACTCATTTGAGCAGGCTCACCACCCCTCTGTCCAAGGCCTCCTCTGTCCACACAGGCTCAGGGGTCTTGAGCGCCACCCATACCAAAAGCTTCTTGGGAATCAGCCCTGGGCATGCCAGCCTGAGACGGGAATCTGCTAATGCTGGCAGGGGATGAGTGCTAAAGTGTGGGGTTAGGAGAGCGGGTCCAGAGTGAGGACCACTGTTGGCTGCATGGACACAACAGAGAGGATGGGAGTGAAGGGTTCCACGAGCGGGAATAACCCTAGAGGAAGCGTGGTCTGTCTAGGAAACAAGGCGCCATTGTTGAGTGGCGCACAAGAGGCGGGGTGCTACCACCACCACCACACGCCAGCCCCTGCCTCTATGGTCACTGGGAGGGACTCCCACCAGAGCAAATGCACCACAGTCTGTTGCAACTGCCTGCCGTTCTCCGCTGCCACAGGCACTTTGCGCCACCCCAGTTGTGGCCACTGCACCCCTCCCCAGCCTGAGTGAGTAAGCGCACTCCAATCAGCAGCTGCTTTCACTGCCTCTGCCTGGGTGGGAAACAGATGCCAGATGGTGACCCACATGTAGAGGCGGGGCCAAAACCAAAGCTGAGCCCCAGGGGCAGAGAAATTGAGGACGAGGAATGGAAATCTCTCTGTGTGGCTGCACAAGCCGCGGATTAAATCCCCACAATCGGCTTGGTAAATCCTGCGTCTGTGGAATATCTGAATATACAACAAGTGTTCTCGCAACCGACACTGGTCTAGGTTTAGCAGCAGTGGACTCTGGGGGCAAGTACACTTGGGAGCTGGGCCAAGTCAGAGTCTGAGCTGCCCCCACAGTGCCAACAGCGGGTCCAGAGACCTACCTAGAGGTATTGCAGAGCATCCTGGGGAGGTAAGGGTTGGCTGTGACTCACAGTGGGAACAAGGACACCGGACAGCAGAGGCCCCAGGAAAATATTCATATTACTATTACTCTTTTTTTCTCTGTTTCGTTTTATTCAGTTGTTGTTGTTGCTGTTATTATCATTTTTTAATTTTTGTACACATTTTTTATTTTTCTATTTTTACTTAACTTTTTTACTGTTTTGTATTTTTTCTTCTCTTTGTTCTCTTTTTTTTTTACTGTTTTGTATATTTGTTTTATGTTTTCTTAGCTTTTTTTTTAGTTTGCTTTCTATTTTTGTGGGGTTTTTTTGTTAGTCTTTATTGATTGTTTTCATTTTTGAGCTCTTTGTTCTCTTGTTTTTTTGGTTTGTTTTTGTCCGTTTCTTTATTTCTCTTTGGTTTTGTTTTTATAATTCGTCTTGGATTTGGTTTCTGTTTGTTTTTTCTTTTCTCCTTCTTCTTCTGTGTTGTTGCTTTTTGTTGTTGTTGTTTTTGCTACTTGTCTTGGGTTTTGTTTGTTTGGGTTTTTTTCCTTTTTATTTTCTTTTACTCTGGCCACAATGAGTGACTTGCAGGCTCTTGGTTCCCTGGCCAGGGGGTCAGGGTGGGCCTCTGGGGTGGGAGCACCAAGTCCAGGATGCTGGACCACCAGAGAATTCCCAGGCCCAGGGAATATTATTCAGTGTGCACTCTCTTGGAGGTATCCATCTCGACACAAAGACCCAGCTCCACTCAAATGCCTGCAGGCTCCAGTACTGGATACCTCACACCAAACAACCAGCAAGACAGGCACACGGCCCCACTCATAAGCAGACAGGCTGCCTAAAGTTGTATTAAGCTCACAGACACCCTAAAACACAACACCTGATGAGGCCCTGCCTATCAGAGGGGAAAAGACAGCTCCACCCACCAGAGAGCAGGCACCAGGGCCTCCTACCAGGAAGCCTACACAAGTCCCTGGACCAACCTCACCTACAGGGGGCAGACAACAGAAGCAAGAGGAACTATGACCCTGCAGCCTGAGGAAAGGAGACCACAAACACAGTAAGTTAGACAAAATGAGGTGACAGAGAAATATGCTGCAGATGAAGGAGCAAGGTAAAAACCCACAAGACCAAATAAATGAAGAGGAAATAGGCAATCTACCTGAAAAAGAAATCAGAGTAATGATAGTAAAGATGATCCAAGATCTCAGAAATAGAATGGAGACACAGATAGAGAAGATACAAGAAATGTTTAACAAGGACTTAGAAGAGCTAAAGAACAATCAGTGATGAACAACACAATAACTGAAATGAAAAAATACGCTAGAAGGAATCAATAGCAGAATAACTGAGGCAGAAGAATAGATAAGTGAGCTGGAAGATAGAATGGTAGAAATCACTGGCATGGAGCAGAATAAAGAAAAAAGAAAGAAAATAAATGAGGACAGTCTCAGAGACCTCTGGACAACAATAAATGCACCAAAATTAAAATTATAGTGGTCCCAGAAGAAGAAGAGAAAGAGAAATGGTCTAAGAAAAAGTTTGAAGAGAGTATACATTAACACTTCCTGAATATGGGAAACGAAATAGTCCAGGAAGTGCAGAAAGTGCCATACAGAATAAACCCAAAGAGAAACCCTCCAAGACACATATTAATCAAACTAAAAAAAATTAACTACAAAGAAAAAATTTTAAAAGTAGTAGGAAAAAACAACAAATAACTTACAAGGGAATCCATATAAGGTTAAGAGCCGATCTTTCAACAGAAACTCTGCAAGCCAGAAGGGAGTGGCAGGACATATTTAAAGTGATGAAGAGGAAAAACCTACAACCAAGATTACTCTACCCAGCAAGGATCTCATTCAGATTCAACAGAGAAATCAAAAGCTTTATAGACAAGCAAAACCTAAGAGAATTCAGCAGCACCAAACCAGCTTTATAACAAATGCTAAAGGAACTTCTCTAGGCAGGAAGCACAAAAGAAGGAAAAGACCTACAGTAACAAAGCCAAAACAATTAAGAAAATTGTAATAGGAATATACATACTGATAATTACTTTAAATGTAAAAGGATTATATGCTCCAACCAAAAGACACAGACTGGCTGAATGGGTACAAAAACAAGACCCATATATATGCTGTCTACAAGAGACCCACTTCAGACCTAGGGACACATACAGACTGAAAGTGAGGGGGATGAAAAAAAGATATTCCCTGCAGATGGAAATCAAAAGAAAGCTGAAGTAGCAATACTCATATCAGACAAAATAAATTTTAAAATAAAGACTATTACAAGAGACAAAGAAGGACACTACATAATGATCAAGGGATCAATCCAAGAAGAAGATAGAGCAACTGTAAATATTTATGCACCCAACATAGGAGAACCTCATACATAAGGTAAATGCTAAAAGCCATAAAAGGGGAAATTGCTAGTAATACAATAATAGTGGGAGACTTTAACACTCCACTTACACCAATGGATAGATCATCCAGACTGAAAATTAATAAGGAAACACAAGACTTAAATGACACATGAGACCAGATAGACTTAACTGACATTTATAGGACATTCAATCAGAAAGCAGCAGAATACACTTTCTTCAAAAGTGCACATGGAACATTCTCCAACGTAGATCATATCTTGGGTCACAAATCAAGCCTTGGTAAATTTAAGAAAACTGAAATCACATCAAGTATCTTTTCCAATCACAACGCTGAGACTAGATATCAATTACAGGGAAAAATCTGTAAAATATACAAACACATTGAGGTTAAACAATATGTTATAAATAACCAAGAGATCACTGAAGAAATCAAAGAGGAAATTAAAAAAAAAAAAACAACCTAGAGACAAATGATAATGAAAACACAATGATCCAAAACCTATGGGATGCAGCAATAGCAGTTCTAAGAGGGAAGTTTGTAGCAATACAATCCTACCTCAAGAAACAAGAAAAATCTCTAATAAACAACCTAACCTTACACCTAAAGCAACTAGAGAAAGAAGAACAGCAACAACAACAAAAAACCCACCAAAGTTAGTGGAAGGAAAGAAATCATGAAGATCAGAGCAGAAATAAATGAAATAGAAATGAAGAAATTAATAGCAAAGATCAATGAAACTAAAAGCTGGTTCTCTGAGAAGATAAACTAAATTGATAAACCTTTAGCCAGACACATGAGGAAAAAAACGGAGAGGACTCAAATCAACAGAATGAGAAATGAAAAAGAAGAAGTTACAACAGACACCACGGAAATACAAAGGATCATAAGAGACTACTACAAGCCCATATGCCAATAAAATGGAGAACCTGGAAAAAATGGAGAAATGCTTAGAAAAGTACAACCTTCCAAGACTGAACCAGGAAAAAATAGAAAATATGAACAGACCAATCACAAGATCTGAAATTGAAACTGTGATTAAAAATCTTCCAATAAACAAAAGTCCAAGACCAGATGGCTTCACAGGCAAATTCCATCAAAATTTAGAGAAGACCTAACACCCATCCTTCTCAAACTCTTCCAAAAAATTGCAGTGAGGGACACTCCCAAGCTCATTCTATGAGGCCACCACCACACTGATACAAAAACCAGGCACAGATAGCACACAAAAAAGAAAACTACAGGCCAATATCACTGCTGAACATAACACAAAAATCCTCTACAAAATACTAGCAGACCAAATCCAACAACACATTAAAAGGATCATACACCATGATCAAGTGAGATTCATCCCAGGACACAAGGATTCTTCAATATACGCAGATCAATCAATGTGATACACCATGTTAACAAATTGAAGAATAAAAACCATATGATCATCTCCTCAGATCAGCTGGCTTCCAAGGCCTGGTTCCCAAGTTTATAAGTTTTAGTAATTCCAGTCTGTTCCATAAGGATGGTAGGTGTTTCTTGCAATTGCTACCTCCATAAGAGCTTATGGTTCCTTTTTACCCTTTTAATTATTTAACTAATAACTTTATACTTCATTAACAATTCATACAAAATTCTCTCCTTTCAAATATGTAATATCATTTTTGTTTCCCTACTGGACCATGGCTGATACTGCTCTCAAAGAGGCAACTAGATCATGAATTGTTCTTTAGAAAGTTGTAAAACCCACCCTACCAAAATGAAAAGGTGAAAAGAAGACCCAGAATGGTGGCAGAGGAAAAGCTTGGAAGGTAAGAGTTGACATAAAAAGCTAGAACAATATTCTTTTTGAAAAATAAGTAAGTCAGTGAAGGTCAAAGAAATAAAATGAACTTGACCTTGAGGGAAGTTGATAGCACAAAAATTCTGGCTTCTAGTGCATCAGAGCTCACCCCAACTCCTCTCTCACCTATGCTTCAATCCTACTAACTATGAATTTCAGAAAGATATGCAGACACCATGAGTATAAGGACTTCATGAGATACTTAGCATTAATGATGGAGCATGGTAAAATGAATAATTGTTATGTATCTCTTTATATTTATAAATCAGCTAATATTCTTTTTTATGAAAGGTGGGTAAGATTGCCTTTTCCATTAATATGCTAATATTAATAGAAATTCTAGAAGTATAAACCACATGAAGTTAGCCTTCACCAAGTTAGTCATTGTGAGATATAATTTTAAAGTGTGGCTGATTCGGGATCTAAAGGACAGAGATTTATACATTGGTCCATTAGTTATTTCCAGTAGAACATATGTAAAATAAAGAGCTTTATGAAGAAATCAAAGAACTGAAAGAAAATTTAGGTGAATATATATATTATTGGGAATGGAAAAGGACTTTTGAAACAAAATAAAGTCAGAGATCATTAAAAGGAAATTTTATAAATTTAACAACATTAAAATTTGAAACATCAGTACCTTAAAAATGACCACAAATCAAAAGTAAAAAGACTGAAAATATTAATGATATAAAACTTAGTATATTTTATAAATAGGCAATCATAAAAAATGATAAATACACTAATAGAAAAAAGGAAACAGTGGTAATATATAATTCATAAAAAGAAATACAACTAGTCAATAAACATATCTAACAATTTAAAATGTATTAAATGAGATAATATTTTTCATGTTTCAAACAAAGAGTTAAGGGAAATAAGCACCTTCCACACTACAGCAGGGTTATGGGAGAGGATATTGTTTACAGATTTTCATCAAACTACTTGACAAGAGATATATTTTTTTAAAACTCTAAAGTATTTATATCTTTTAACCTAGTGATTCTTTTCCTTCAAATTAATCAACAGAAATGATCAGAAAAGTGGGCAAAACATATGTTGGAATTGTTTACAATTTTAAAGCAACTCAAATATTTGCAGGAGAGGATTAATTATATTATTATAATATTACAAAAAAACAGAATATTAAAATATAATATTTGTTGATTAAGAAAAAGTTCATATTTTATTTGCTCACAAAACAAATACATATGCCTCATGATGTTATTGTTAGACTGTACTCTGTCAATATGCATATTTCTACTGAAAGGAAATATACCAAAATGATAAAGTTTATTTCTGGGTGGTAGGAAAATTGCTGACCGAAAATTTGTATTTTCTATTTCTTCCGAGATTATATTTTTGTCTGATTTTTAAAATTCTTTTTGCCTTCCCAAATCTGTTCAAATGTGGTACTAAAATTATTGTGTCCCTCAGTTTTCTCAGTTCCTTCTCAGATTGCAATGTTTTTTGTAGTTGTTAATCATTTGCTTTTGGGGATTTTGCAGTTAGGAAAGAGAAGTGAATAAAGAAAGCTATAAATTACTTCACAAAATTAAATAATACATTCATAAGTTTCATTATTATTTTGTAGCATTTAGGGAGGGTCTACATATTACCTTACCTCTGATAATTTTCTATTTCCTCTCTCTGAATTAAACCCTGATTCTGAACTCTAGTTCTTTTTTCTGATTAAAATAATTAAGGAAATAGAAAGAAATAATGTGCATTATTTGGAGAAGGACTGTCCCCTCTTTATACAAAGTTATATATATCCTATTAACATTTTCCCGAATATACTGGTGTTTACTTTGAGAATGGAATTATTCCCTAATCATTTTCTTTATGATAGAGTTTTAAAAACATTTGAATTAAATTCCTCAGGCTTTTTTTTGAAACCAAATGAAGAAAATTCTTAAAGATATTTCTCTCCATCTCAGCATTCTTCTTTAAAGGAAAAAAATAATAAATATTTAGAAGTTCTATGTAATAGTCAACTTGAAATATGTAAGTTGTAGTCAATAATACAAGGAAGGCATTTTTCCCACATTTCCCGAGCCCATTAAACACAGTCAGGCACAGATGTGTACAGCTTCTCAGAAGAATCTACAATATCAGGACATTATTTAACTAGAGTGGAAAAATACTTCTCTTATTCCACAATGTTGAAACAGAGTCACCAGCGTTTAAAGTTAAAAAAATATATATATTGAAGATGAATGGAAAGCCTTATCAAGTTAATTTCATGCTAGTTCACCGTAAATTCCTTTTAGTCCTCTGGGTTTTATATATTACGGCATGCTAGTAAAGAACATATTAGAAAATGATTACACCATTGAACAATTACTGATGGCCATGTTAAACTTAATAGATGGTAGTTGAGAGATTTGCCAGTGTAAATGCCACTTTCTAAACTGTAAGCGAAGTATGATTTACCTACCTATATTTGGTGGTTTTAATCTAACAGAGGAATTAATACAAGAAATAACTGGTAACTTTGAAATGACCAAAATAAAAATACATATGCAAAGCTTTCATTTAATTGATATTGGAATTGGAAAAGAGTAATAGAATGTCAGTATAATAACTAAAAACAAATACTGACAATTACTTTTCATAGTACATAAGTAGTGAAACATGCATGCTAAAGAAAAAAGTCTCTTTGAATATGCACCTTCTTAATTACAGGTTCACTTATTGCTTTCTCCTGTCATTAAAAAATGTATTTGTGGAGAGAAATTGGAGCTAACGATTTTAAAATTAAAGTTCATTGTATTGATAAATTCAATTTCACACTTTCTCTTACAAAATCAAATATTTTATATCAAGTTAAATTGCAATTTATATCTTGTATAGGCACATCTTCCCTGTCATTCTTTCACTATCATACAGTATAGGTATACCATATTTAAACTATATGGTATCAAACCATGCTTTTTTTCAGAATGAAGAACAATTTTTATTCCAATTCCCATGCTTTTCTTCATCTGAGAATAATTAACAACGTTTTACAAGTAAAGAAATTACCCCACTTAAATGCTATAAACTTGAAATTCTGCAAAGGGATGACTGTGTAATGGAGCCTAGATCTATGTAGAAGCATGCACTGCCTGTCCCGGTATATGGCAAATGAACCATTTGCTTTAACATTTTCTAAAATTACTCTGAAACTGGTTCTTTTTTGACAGTGTGAGAAATACTGAACTTGGACTTTGAAACTTTGTTGTGATTTCTTTTGCTCTGAGTTTCTAGTCAAGACCTTAGAGAATATACCTTTCTAGAATAGTCTCAGTGTGACAGCTCTAGTGTCAGGGAGGATGGATGAATTGAGCTTTCAGAGCCTGAAGACAAAGACTCCACTCACTTCAATGCCAAGCCCAACAAGCAACCAGGTTCTACATATAAGGAGAGATTGTGCTCCTCCACAGACAGTAGTATCTGGTTAGTTTTTCTTGACTATGAAATAACTGATCTTGGAAACTTCTTTATTGTCTTTGTTTATGAAATGAGGCAGAAAATGGAAACCTCTTTACCACAAAAGCCTCATTAAGACTGTTCTTTAAGGAATGCTATTAACCTCGATTTTCCTCACTCTTGGCGGCAGAATTGCTGCCCTATTAGTCAGGAAGGATCCTCCCAGTTCATTTCACCACCTAAAAACAAATGCTTTCATACTTACTGAACCTACACTCTATATTAAGAATTATATATAATTTACTATCTGTGGTTATATATAAACTAACTATAAAGGATGTACAAAATATAATTCTGATATCAGGATTTAGCTGCTTCTTCACTCACTTAGGACCTAGGGCATTTTAAAGTTTGACCATTCTGATCTGGTTCTTTTTCTGCTTGTCTCACAACACTCCTAACCCATTCAGCTGGTACTAACAAGTATGTTTCTCATTCTAGTTTCCTTAATCAAACAATTTAATCTGAGTCCTCTGTGTCTATGGTCTGACTGTGGTTGATATTGTTACACTGGTTCAGCATTCAGCAGCCACAGACTTCGGGAAATAGGTGTTAAAATACTTATTGTAAAAGAGAATCCATCCCCAATAGGAATGGAAATGGAAAATAGGTGACATATTCGATTAAAAAAATGAACACAACTATATTTCTTTTGTGATATTAAATACCACTGATAGTCCCCACCCGTCACCCAGAACAGCATCCAAAAGCTTTAACAGAAGTGAATTGCTTCACGTCCAATATTATTTGGTTTATATTGTACTCAGACCTACTACAAATTACAACTAAGAGCCTTTGTAACTAGAAAATACATTTGTTTTTTATATTTGTCTCTAGTCCACCTTACCTCTTCCACCTTTTTAGGAGCATGGACCACAGTAATAACCAGTGGATCTTTGTTTACAGGCCTTTCACATATTTAAAGATAGTTTTAGGTAACAGATGTGAAAATACTGGACAAGCACAAAAACCCAGAAAAAGAGAATTTTAATGTATATATATATTTTAGACTCAGGTTAAAACCTCCTACATTATTTGCTTGGAACTTCTTCCCCTTCTTTTACTTTTTTGTACTTTTAATATTTCTTGCTTTACACATTTTGGAACTATGTTATTTGAAACATGAATGTTTGTGATTGCCATATCTTAATTGTAGATTGGACATTTTCAAATATATATAATTCTCTTTGACATTTTTAATTCTTTTCCCCTGAATTATTATATGATCTGTTACTATTACTGCTGCTCTTGATTTCTTTCTGCTTTCAATGACTGGGTAATATTTGCAATATTTATTTTAATTTTCCTTTAGTTTAACATTTGTTTTAGTTTCATAATAGTATATCACTGAATTATTTTATAACAATTCTCTTAATAAAAATTTGTACTCAATCATATTTATTTTAAAAGTGTATAAGCTTGCTTATTTGTGACTTTATTTTATATTTCCTTAGCAGTATTTATGTTTCTTTAACTTTTATTTTTATCTTCATGTATTGAACATGGTTTCCGAGCTCATGCTTTTTCTTTAATTATTTAGGAGTTCTATATCTTGTTTTTAATTCTATTAGTAATTATCTTCATATTTCTTAAATGTGAACATGTATTTCTCTAATATTATTAATAAAGAAGCAATAACTACTCACATCCCCATTTTAACATAAAACTTTATTTTATCCCTAATCACCTCCCTCATACTTCTTTCTCTTGCTGTTTTGTTGGAGTAATTCAAGAACTCAGCTCCAGATTTTATTATTACTTTATACTATTTAACTTTACTTTTATGAACTATTTGACAGCTGCATTATTTTGTAATAATATTAACAACTTATAGACAACAGCTTTAAGTTTCACTGGTCTCATCATCCATTTCTTTCTACTATGCCTACACCTTTCCCAATGGTGAGGGTTTTCTTTTTCTCAGTTAGCATATTTTTTCAGGGTTTTCCTTTTCTTTTTCTTTTCTCCAGGGCGACTGTGGGAGTGGTGTTCTTTCTCATTTCACAAATTTCTGAGAATGTCTTTCAATCTGCCTCCTATGTGAAATATAGGTACTCTTCTTCAAATAATAATATTTTCCCCTCAAAACTTTACAGATACTTTTTCCAAGGAATTATATTAAAGCCTGATACTAATTAATTTTTTCTTGCATAGACAATCATTTTATTGTTTGAGTAATATAGGATTTTTCTTTGAATTCTTTACTAACCATCTCTCCAGTTTACTCATACAAATATATTTCCCACACTTTTTCTGCCTTAGTGGCCCTCTTTGGTGGCCACGTTATTCCATACATCAGAAATGTACTTTCCCCATCAACTCATGACTAGTTTTTAAAACATTTTAAGAGCCACTTCCTCCAATAAGCCTTCTCCTATAGCTTTAACCTGTATTAAAGTTTACCTGTGTTTGAATCACAGCTCTGCTAATTGTTAGTTGTGTGACTTTGGGCACACTGCTTAACCTCTCTGTGCTGCAGGTTCCTCATATGTAAAATAAGTATGACATATACATTTGGGGAATGTTTGAACGATTAAATGAGATAATGGAAGCAAGGTGCCTTATTTAATACCATAGAATGAACACAGTGACTATCTTCCTATAACTGTCAGTTATATGATAATTGTTATTACTAATGCTATCCATAATAATAATAATGTCTAGCTATTAAATGGACAGAGAATTAAGCAAGTCTTACAAAGCCTTGCTTTTCTTTTAAATAAAATGTAACCTAGTAACAAAGCTAAGGTAATTTTAATGTAGAAGTTCAGCTAGGGTGAAGTAATAGCTAAAATACTTAGTGCTATGTGATATAATGGTTTTTTGTTTTGTTTTGTTTTTTCAAATAGGAGGCTAACCATTGTGCATAATAATCTACAATGACAACACATTTAAACCAACATGAACATATATGCAATGATGTGAACAGCATGGTATTTCAGCTTAAGAGAGGAGGTAATAGCTGCAAGGATGCCTCATTTTCCTGTTCATGAATCATTAGCAGACAGGGATGCTTCATGTTTCCACAACAGAGCATAACATGTCTACATTACTTCTATTCTGGCAAAATTCCACCAGAGAAATCTGTTTGCTATTCCAAAATGATATGGATATTTTCCCAGAACTGATTTCAAAGAAGTGAATTGAGCATATTTTTAGGTTTTAAAGGATCATTTTCTCCAGTTTGCCATGACCAGATTTTAAGGATACTGTTATAAAAGTCTGCAAGGAAAAAATACTTCTCTGAGAAATCTCAATTTTAAATTACTTCATCTAAAAGAAATCCCACCACCATTTGCTTGCTTGGCCTAGATTTCATTCAATAAGACTTTCCTCCTCATACATCCTTTAGAGAGACACGAAATTAAGAGTAGTGTAAGTGCCAGCCATTAAACACCTATGTCTGTGTCAATATTTAATCAGATCTTGTCAGTAACATTTAATGGACTCGTGCCTTAAACCTAAAAATTGTAGCAAGAGCAATGTGACTAGAATTTGTAAGTGCAAATTTTTCTTTCTGTAAAAATATTGTCTTCTTCTTTCCTTTCATAAATTCAAAGTTCATTTCATGTTCACAATCAAACTTTGCTTCTTTAAATGCATATGTTATCTTCTTCTTTCTTGTTTTAAAGTTACCTTTGATGATTTGTTTCTTTCCTACACTCTTGTGGGGATTAGACAGTATTGTTAAAAAAATTGAAGCTATTTAATAAAATGATATGTGTAACATCATAATTCTCAACCCATAGTGTATATTCAACATTGAATAAACATGAAAAAGAGGAGGCAGAGGGGGAGAATATAAAACTAAAGCATTGGGTGAATGAATTGATGCAAAATGATTACTTCTACTTAAAACTAAATGATGATGGAGAAAATTTAAGTGTAAAGATTTAATAGTGAAGTTGCCATGCATAAATTAATGTAATATTGGGTTGGCCAAAAAGTTCGTTCATCTTACAGAAAAACCGGAACGAACTTTTTGGCCAGCCCAATGTAACTGTTTAAGGTAGTTACTATTAAAATGTTTTTAAAAGAACTTTGAAAACTTATACAGCATCAGCATTGAAAATTATATTTATGGGAGAAGGAGATCAAGATGGCAGAATAGGAGGACACAGAGCTCGCATCCCCCCATGAACGTATCAAAAATACATCTACATGTGGAGCAATTCTCACTGAAAACTAACTGGAGACTGGCATAAAGATTCTTCAACAATAAAGACTGTAAGAAAGATCCATGAGGAATTGGGTAGGAAGGGAAGAGAAGCAATCAGGTCAGGACCTGTGCTCCTGGGAGAGGACACAGAAGAGGAGGAGGATTACACAGACTCACAGATTCTACCTAGGGAATCAGTGGTTCGATCCACATATTGGGTGCCCCAGCCCTAGGGTCCAACACCAGGAGGACAAGTCCCCTTAGCTGTTTCGAAAACCAGTAGGACTTATAGGAGGGCTGTAATAAACACAGACTCTGCTCGTAAAGAGCATGCACACATTTGCTTATTCCCAAAACACCACAGAGGAAGTAAATTGAAATCGCTCAGGATTCTGACTGATTTCCCGCAACTGCCCGAACTGAGCCCCTGCTCTGGACCCACTTGCTCCTTGGCATACCTTCACGCTACAGCACAGGCTGCTGTGGCCGAGGACAGTATGAAGTTAAAGGGGATGGGGCCAGATCAGACCTGACGTGGTATCTCAATGGGGTGAGGGCAGCCATTACTGGTGTTCATGGACACAGCAGATCGGAAGTGGCCCAGCACTCTGAATGGTGCTCAGATTGCCTCAGCTCATGCTCCAACACATGCTGAGTGCCCACTTGCTCCAGCACTATTCCCCTCTGGGGCAAAGGTGCTTATGTTGACAGGGGAGAGAGCACACACCTAGAGAGAACAGAGCCAGCTGAGACCTGACCCTCAGGGCTTCTGCTCCAGCAGTATAGGCCTGCCCCCCTCCCCTATAGGGTGGTGTTGGCCACTGAGCAGAGCAGAAACCCTGGCTCACACCTGGCTCTGGCTCTAGCCCCTTCATCTGCAGCCCTGCCTCCTACCAAGGTGATAGATGCCAGTACACCCTGGGGAAAGACGCGACTCATGCTCACGTCAGATCCAGTTCTCCCACCAAACCCACTGGGTGCATGCAGACTGTAAAGGGACACTCCCACACAAGGACTCTCCTTCAAGACCACAATAGGTAAGTGTTTCACCTAATTTCATAGAGACAGAGAAAGTTAAGCAAAATGAGAAGACAGAGAAATTTGTTTCAAAGGAAAGAACAAGAAAAAAACCAAAAAAATGTAGGCAAAACACTCTTTAACATAAATCATAGCTATATTTGACAGGGGGGTGCCTGTCTCCTAAGACAAAGGTTAACAAATTAAAAATAAACAAATGGAACCTAATAAAACTTAAAAGCCTTTGTACAGCAAGGAAACCATCAGCAAAATGAAAGATTATTTGCAAATGATATGCCCAATATCCAATATATATAAACAGCTCATGCAACCCAGTATCAAATAAAACAAACAGTCTGATTTTAAAATGGGCAGAGGACCTGAACAGGCTTTTCCCAGAGAAGACATATCGATGGACAATAGGCACATGAAAAGATGCTCCACATCACAAATCATGAGAGAACTGCAAATCAAAACCTCAATGAGATATCACTTCATACCTGTCAGAATGGCTATCAACAAAAAGTCCACAAATAACAAATGTTGGCAAGGATACGGGAAAAAGGGAACCCTAGCACGCTACTAGTAGAAATGTAAATTGATGCAGCCACTATGAAAAATAGTATTGAGGTTCCTCAAAAAACTAAAAATAGAACTACCATACAATCCACATATTCCACTCCTGGGTATACATCCAAAGAAAATAACACTAATTCGAAATAATACATGCACCTCAATGTTCATAGCAGTATTATTTACAATAGTCAAAATATGAAAGCAACCTAAGTGTCTATGAACAGACGAACGGATAAAGAATATGTGGTATATGCATACAATGGAATATTAGTCATGAAAAAGAATAAAATTCTACCATTTGAAACAACATAGATGCACCTAGAGGGTATTATGCTTAGTGAAATAAGCTAGAGAAAGACAAATACTGTATGTTATCACTTACATGTGGAATCTAAAAAGACAAACGAACAAACAAATGACAAGGATTTATTGTACAACGTGGGGAATATAATTATTTTATAAGAACTATAAATGGAGTATAACCTTTAAAAATTGTGAATCACTATATTGTACCTGTAACTTATATATTATTGTATAGCAACTGTACTTTAATAAAAGAAAAATATAAAAATAAAAATGGAGCTTAAAAAATTTTTTTTAATAAAACGAATGAGTATAGCAAAACAGAAACAGACTCACAGGTATAGAAAACAGACTGATGGTTACTAGTGGGGAGGGGGCAGTGAGAGGCAGGATGGGGGTAGGGGATTGAGAGATACAAACCATGTTGTATAAAATGGATAGGTTATAGGGATGTATTTTACAGCACAGGGAATATAGCTAATATTTCATAATAATTTTAAATAGAGTATAATCTACAAAAATATTTAAGCACTATTATACAACTGAAACTATAATATTGTAAATCAACTATACTTCAATTAAAATAATTTAAATAAAAATAATAATTTGAAAAAACCTTTAATAATAAAATGTTACTTTTTGGAGACAATGCCCCCCAAAAAAGAAAAAAGAAAATTATATTTATGAAAGCATATTACGGTTACTGCTGGACTGAAGTATACAAAGAAGTCATCATATGTGTTTGCATAGAAGTCTTAGAATGGGAGGCTGTCATGGCCATAAAGATTATGTCATACTAAAGTTTATTATTTATTCTAAACCAAATAGTTAGTCACTGACAAAGTCAGAACTAGAAATCAGGTCTTTTGTTTCCTAATCCAATGCCCTCCTCTATGACGCTGTTAGATGCTACCAACAAAAAAGCTCCTATCAGTGTCTCTGGGAGTATTAAGCTTCCTGCCTGATTCTATGGTATGTTCTACCCTTGCTCCTATGATGTGAAATTCAAGTGTATAAGGTATCAAGTAAAAGAATGCATTGACTAATTGTTTCCAATCAACACAGAAAGATGTTAAAGACGAAATAAATTGAAATTGCAGTAATGAATCATATTTTAGAACTATATATTTCAATGTAATAGTTAAAGCTAAAAATTATTAAGTACCAGAAAATGTACTAGACTATTTAAGTGCTTTGCATCAATGCACTCCTTACTGCTCATGACAAACTATAAAGTAGATACTCTTATGACCCCATTTTACAGATATGAAAAGTGGAACAAAGGTGATATGATTAACTTGTCCAAGGTCACATAGTCATTAAGTAGTAGAGCTAGGGTTTGAAAGCAAGCAAGTCTGCACCAGAGTACACACTCAACCCCTCATAAATCTTTAATACGTGATCACCCAATTTCTCATTCTTTGACATTAATGTGGTAAATTACAGTGAAAAATTTTTTAAACACTGAAGCTTCCTTTCACTTTGATGATTAATTCAACTTAGTCAAAATGTACTCTTTTTTCATACATTGCTAGATTTGAATTCTTTGTGTTTTTCAATATCATAAGTCAAGTTAGCCAATATTTTTTTACCTGTTTTTTGTTTTCAAAATTAAACTTAATGGCTTGGCTTTTTTCTTTGTTCTGTAAGAAGTTTTATGAACAAGGATTTTCTGTTCCTTGAGAGTTAAATAGAACTTGCTTGTCAATAAATAAATAAATAAATAAATCTTTAATATGTAGTCCATAATAGTGAATCAATGTATCAAATCAATGTTGCAGTTGGGGGCATCACCATGTGAAATAATCTCTAAATGTTTCTTCCTCTCTGGAGTACAATTACACTATCTAGCACCTGTGAATGCCTAGGACTGCTCTTGGACTTCTCAATTTTCCTTACACAACCCCAGGCCCTTAATATGGAGAACTTTTCACCATAGAATCATCGACTAGAAAATTTTGGCTGACATTGATTATGTACCATCTTGACATAACAACTAATCAGCCGTTAAGAGTCAGGATACTTCTGATTTTGTTTCCTTTTTATTATTAATGAGGTCGTCAGCAGCTTCCCTGGGATATTCTTTAACATGCCCATAAAGACGTCCATACCTTTAAATTTTTCTACTTCATTTCTCACCAGGATAATTTGCCCTTATAAAATCAAACAGCCGGTAATTAGAAGCTGCCATACCTGATACACTGAGATATCCTACAGGCATTCTGAAGTTGCATGACTCTGGTGCATAGTTTGTGGAGTATTTTAAGAAAGTCTCCTGCATATTTTTATAAACCTCTCCTCAGTTCTTTGGCGTACCATGATTCTTAACCCAAGAGTCATGTTTCATGTACACTACTCAATGCTGAGTTTTAAACACAGAGTAAAATAATCTGATATTTTGTTAACTAAGAGAACCTGAAGCATAATGTGGTATATTTACTTTTAAAGAATCCGGGTGTCAAAAGCTTGTCTTTCAGCTGGGTTAATTAGTATTGCTAAACCAACGTAAAAGACAAATGCAGGGGCATGATTTATTTAATGACCCATACATATGCTATTCTAATGCCAAAATAGCAATAATTTGACTAAGATCTTCTTTTTGGCCTCTGTTCTAAACATTCTTAGTTGAAAAGAATCTTCCGATGCTCTTTAACAAGGATTGAGCAGAAAGAAGCCAGTTTTTACCTGCTAGCCTCAAAGGAATTCTTTCTAATTGCATTTTGAAGTTAACTACTAATGAAACGTGAAAATGTATGCAGAGCCCTGGAAACAGAAGAAAAATAAAAACTGGGAGGATTTGCCTAAAGGAATACAGAAAATATGAAAAGTAAGTGTGCTGCAGAGAATTATATGAATAAAACATTACATAGTACAATATGAAACAAGTTTATGACAAAACTGAGTAATATCCAGTGGAGTTTGGACCACCACAAAGAAGGAAACGTATTTTTTACAAAGGATTCTTTTTCTTACACTTTCATTGTTCCTTCATTTGTAAAACGACAAAAATAAATCATCACAAGCAGTGCATATTGA
The DNA here is from genome assembly GCF_026419965.1 of Kogia breviceps. Classification (NCBI taxonomy): domain Eukaryota; kingdom Metazoa; phylum Chordata; class Mammalia; order Artiodactyla; family Physeteridae; genus Kogia; species Kogia breviceps. The sequence continues at coordinate 121,716,126 of NC_081315.1, read as the reverse complement.
CTGAAGAAAACCTGCGGAGCTGTTGAGCTTGTGTGAGATCTAGGATAATAGACAATTGCTAGCGAAGAGCCATGAGAAGGTTACAGGGATAGAGAGCAAATAAGAGGTGTGAAAATGGCTCAAAGACAACATGACTATTTGCAGCAACTCTCAAAAGTCAAGTATGGAAATATTAGATGATCTTTGAGGGATTTTTCAGAACATTTCTCCAAAGTCTTTAAGTTTAAAAAAATTATTCAATAAGGAAGTTGTCAGAATCTACATTTGGTCTAATGAGCTCTTTTATGACATCTACTCTAAACTGCTATTGTACATTTTAAAACTCCCTCTTCTATTATCTCATTTATCATGCTTTCTGTTAAGTATGTTTTATAATTGAACCCTGATAAATTACCATTCTTTTCAAATTTTTGGAAAAAATTTTAAGTAGTTACATACTAATGACAAAAATCACAGCTAGTTTAAAATAATTCTTACACACATTTGTTTTTCATCAATATTTATGAAAAAATAAGGTAGTGTACATCATCATAAGCAAAGACTGGCTTTTGAGAATCAATTTAAAAAAATTTTATGGGCTTCCCTGGTGGCACAGTAGTTGAGAGTCCGCCTACCAATGCAGGGGACACGGATTCGTGCCCCGGTCCGGGAAGATCCCACATGCAGCGGAGCGGGTGGGCCCGTGAGCCATGACTGCTGAGCCTGCGCGTCCGGAGCCTGTGCTCCACAACGGGAGAGGCCACAACAGTGAGAGGCCCGTGTATCACCAAAAAAAAAAAAAAAAATTTATAACACCCTCCCCAAATAAAAGTACATATTTTATTGATTCAGTATAGAAAAATGGTCTTTTCTACCTATATGATACTGTATAACTCATTTAACCCAATTTCTTATCTGTAAACTAGAAGTGACCATATTTATTTTACTTGCTCATGAGAACCAAGTGTGGGAGCTCGTGTAAAGTGCTCCACATACATTAAGATTCATTAGGATTTTGTGTCCTTGTCTTATTCTGAGTAAGGCACTATCATGTTCTTCCTAAATACTCTTTATTGACCATGGAAGAGCGTTAAATTCGAGATTATAAAACAGGGAAAATTTTAATAAATTCTAAATGAGTGATCTCAGTGCTATAAAGATGTAGTCAGACTGAATACAGTATAAAAGAATGTGTTTCAAATTTAGAAATTAATGATTCTAATTTACGTGACTTTGTGGCTTTAAAAAAGGCATAGAATCTGAGATTTCACAATGCTACACACTGGCCATTAATACTAACTTTGAACTATGGTCAATATTAATGACCAGATAATGGTTTAGTAGTTTTCTCAGAGGAAGTATTTTTTAATGTTAAAATCTAATTTAAATTGATTAATCATCTGCTCCAATGAGTTTCCTCTCAAAAACAGCTGTTTATGAGGAGGCTTCAGACCACTATGGCAGCATAGGAGACCCTAGCCTCCTCTTCACAAAAAACTTCAGCAACACAGTGGAACGAAAAAACCTGAGAAGAACCACACAAAAAGAAAGAAGACAGCTTCATTTCTGGCTGCATCATCCCATCTTCCAAACTGCTCAGAGCCAAGAGGGATCTCCCCAGCTAGAAAGAGTTCTTCTCCCTGGAAAAGGGAGAGCACGCCAGGTGAGTAACCAGCTTCCCCGGCCTTTCAGGGCAGGAAGGTCCCACTTGGATATTACCCCATCCAGAGCAGCAAAGGTAAGACATACAGGGATGTCAGAAACAAGGAAGAAAAGCACGGACTACCTGTAACACTCAACAGCAGAAGCAATCATGGTTAACAGTGAACTGCTTGGATGGATAAACCCAGAAGTTTTCACCACTGAAGAAGCAACCAAAGGCCAGCACAGTTCCCAGGGACCTCCTGCAGATCTCACCAGCTTTCTCCCCATAGGTATTCATGTTTGCTGACACCAGCCGCTGGAGCCCTTCTCTGTTCCCCTCGCCCGCTTAGAAGCCCAAGGTGCACTGCATGGGGTTAATTGCAGACTAGACACTGAAGAAGAAATGATTAGTAAACTTTAAGGCATAGCAACAGAAATTATTCAAGATGAAAGGGAGAGAGGAAAAGACTGAAAAAACACAAAAAAAGCAGTGATCTGTTGGACAACTTCAGGTGACCTAATGTACATGTAATTCAAGTCCCCAAAAGAAGGGGGAGGGGGCTTCTCTGGTGGCACAGTGGTTAAGAATCTGCCTTCCAATGCAAGGGACACGGGTTCGAGCCCTGGCCCAGGAAGATCCCACATGCCGTGGAGCAACTAAGCCCATGTGCCACAACTACTGAGCCTACTCTCTAGAGCCCGCGAGCCACAACTACTGAGCCCACGTGCCACAACTACTGAAGCCTGCACATCTAGAGCACATGCTCCACAACAAGAGAAGCCACCCCAGTGCGAAGCCCACGCACAGCCATGAAGAGTAGCCCCCACCTGCCGCAACTAGAGAAAACCCGCACACAGCAGTGAAGACCCAACACGGCCAAAAATAAATAAATAAATAAATTTATTTTTAAAAAAAAAAAGAAGGGGGAGGGTGGGAATAGGACAAAAATAATGGCCAAATAGTTTTGAAATTAAGCATAATCCACAGTCTTAAGAAGCCCAACAAATCTCAAATACCAAATGTGAACAAAATTATACCAAGGCATATCAAAATCAAATTGCTTAAAAATAGATATAAAAATAAATCTTAAAAGCAGTCAGAGGGAAAAAAAAGACACATTATTTCCAGAGGAACAAACAACCAAATACTTCCTGTCAGAACAGGGCAAGGCAGAAACAGGAGAGCAATGTCTTTAACGTACTGAAATTTTTAAAATGTCAACCAAAATTCTATATTTGGTAAAAATAATTTCCAAAAAATATAAAATAAAAACATTTCCAGATGTACAAAAGCTTAATAGATTTGCACTATAAAATTACATATTAAAAATAAATACATATAATTTATACAATAAATAATATATTATTTTATAATTTAATTTTCAAATATATTAATAAAGTCCTTCAGGCATCAGGAAAATGATAAATAGATGGAGGTCTGAATGCTGAAGAAATGGTAAAAATGTGAGTAAATGTAAGACTTTTAAATTTATCTTTATTGCCTTTTAAAAAATAAAGTTTTAAAGAAAAATAATAATGTATTTAGCAGTTTATAGCCATATGCAGAAGTAACATACACAGTATTATAAAAATGACAAAAAAAATTGGTGATCTTCTAGTCTCCTACATAACCTGATTTACCTTCTGAATTTTTGTTATGCTCTTCTCTGTCATATTTGTCCCATTCTTTAGTTCAAAAATATACGTATGTATACATATTTATACAAAATTAGTTTTACTGAATACATATATTTTACTTTATTGAAAGTCTAGGGGTGAGTGGGTTTTGAGATGTATAACCTAACATTTTTTCTGCTTTTTCTTTTACAGTTTTATTGAGGTATACTTGACACACAAAAGCTGCACATATATAAAATGTACAGTTTTATGAGTCTTGACATGTGTATATTCTCACAAAAGCAACCCCACAATCAAGATAAGTAGCACATTCACAGAATGAATCAAGTTTATGCAGGAGTCCAGAAGGCATCCACTGCAATTGATCTAGAAATGTGCAAAAAACAGAAGGGAGAATTAAAAGCCCTTAAATTCTCCCAGATATTAAGGGGACTGTGGCCCCCAATTGACCAACAGATTATTTGCAATAGATTTCTATTGTTTCCTATGTTTTTCCTTTCAATAAGAAGGAGGATTTTCCTCCAGTTTTCAAGTATTGTTAAGGGTCTGAGAGTTTACCCTGCTTAAAAGCTAACAAGTTAGGCTTGCTACAGTTTCATGAGTGCTGGTGGAAGACACAAGCCTCCTAGGTCAGTGACAAACACTTGATTACTCAAGGCACTGCAAACAGTGTGAGCATCAGCATATTTTATAGCAGTTCCTAGAGTCTCACTTTCCAGATGGCGACAGGAAGGCTGAATAACAACTGCACACACATTGTGGGTTGCAGTACAGGAAAGAAACCTGAGCTTAGGGAACTCAGATCTTTTATTATGAGCAATAAGCAAGCCTGCTTTCTGGGCCAGAGGGAAACGCTATCTCTGTCTTTCAAGGCTGTTCCTTTGCAAACATCCTTGTAAAGATAGTTGAGAACAATGGTCAGTCAGTGCTTCTGCTCACAACATCTTCAGAAACATGAGACAACTATATTGTCTCCCAACAATAACCACCCCTCACTTCTGGAGCATCTTGACATCTGGTGAAATTTTTCATGAGTAAGCCATTCCATCACCAACTCTGACTAATCTGGCCCACAGGAGCTGGAACCAAATCCATTTAATTTGTTCCATACAACATCTCATTAGAGTTGCAATTTCAGGAAGAGAGAAACTGGTGATAATGAACTCAACCAGGCCCCTTGGGTCCTGAACAGAAACAACAAATACCATAAATTTTTAGGGTCTATCGTAGGAAATGTATGAGTCGGCTGGGCTGCCAAAACGAAGTACAGACATGACTGAGATATCTCAGGTTCAGTTCCAGATCACCACAATAAAGCAAATATGGCAAGAAAGTGAGTCACACAAATTTTCTGGTTTCCCAGTGCATCTAAAAGTTAGGTTTGTGGCATTCTGAGATATTCTGCTGTGATTCAAAGTTAGCAGGGAGAGATTTTCTGCAATGATTCACCTATTCATCATTTTTGCTGTTTTCTATTGCATGGGCTGTCTTTTTCATATCAGATTATAAGAGCCTTTAAAAATATGAGGGATCCGACCTTCAAGATGGAGGAAGAGTAAAGACGTGGAGATCACCTTGCTCCCCACAAATATATCAGACATACATCTACACGTGGAACAACCCCTTCAGAACACCTACTGAACGCGCGCAGAAGACCTCAGACCTCCCAAAAGGCAAGAAACTCCCCACGGACATGGGTAGGGCAAAAGAAAAAAGAATAAACAGAGACAAAACATTAGGGACGGGACCTGCACCAGTGGGAGGGAGCCGTGAAGGAGGAAAGCTTTCCACACACTAGAAGCCCCTTCACGGGCGGAGACTGTGGGTGGCGGAGAGGGGAAGCTTCGGAGCCGGGGAGGAGAGCGCAGCCACAGGGTGCGGAGGGCAAAGCGGAGAGATTCCCGCACGGAGGATCGGTGCCGACCAGCACTCACCAGCCCGAGAGGCTTGTCTGCTCACCCGCCGGGGCGGGCGTGGGCTGGGAGCTGAGGCTCAGGCTTCGGAGGTCAGATCCGAGGGAGACGACTGGGGTTGGCTGTGTGAACACAGCCTGAAGGGGGCTAGTGCACCACAGCTAGCTGGGAGGGAGTCCGGGAAAAGGTCTGGAGCTGCCAAAGAGGCAAGAGACTTTTTCTTACCTCTGTTTCCTGGTGCGTGAGGAGAGGGGATTAAGAGCGCTGCTTAAAGGAGCTCCAGAGACAGGCGTGAGCCGCGGCTATCAGCGCGGACCCCAGAGACGGGCATGAGATGCTAAGGCCGCTGCTGCCGCCACCAAGAAGCCTGTGTGCGAGCACAGGTCACTATACACACCTCCACTCCCGGGAGCCTGTGCAGCCCGCCACTGCCAGGGTCTCGTGATCCAGGGACAACTTCCCCGGGAGAACGCACAGCGCGCCTCACGCTGGAGCAACGTCACGACGGCCTCTGCCGCCGCAGGTTCGCCCCGCATCCGTGCCCCTCCCTCCCCCCGGCCTGAGTGAGCCAGAGCCCCCGAATCAGCTGCTCCTTTAACCCCGTCCTGTCTGAGCGAGGAACAGACGCCCTCAGGTGACCTACACGCAGAGGCGGGTCCAAATCCAAAGCTGAACCCCGGGAGCCGTGTGAACAAAGAAGAGAAAGGGAAATCTCTCCCAGCACCCTCAGGAGCAGCGGATTAAATCTCCACAGTCAACTTGATGTACCTTGTATCTGTGGAATAACTGAATAGACAGAGAAACATCCCAATTTGAGGTGGTGGATTTTGGGAGCAATAATATATGTATTTTTTTCCGTTTTCTCTTTTTGTGTGTATGTGTATGGTTCTTTCTGTGATTCTGTCTGTATAGCCTGGCTTTTACCATTTGTCATAGGGTTCTGTCTGTCCTTTTTTTTTTTTTCTGTATAGTTTTTAGCGCTTGTTATCATTGGTGGATTTGTTCTTTGGTTTCCTTGCTCCCTTCTTTCTCTTTTTAAATTACTTTTTAAATTTTTATTTTTAATAATTATTTTTTATTTTAATAACTTTATTTTTCTTTCTTTCTTTTTTTCTCCCTTTTCTTTTGAACTATGTGCCTGACACGGTCTTGGTGCTCTGGATGGGTGTCAGGCCTGTGCCTCTGAGGTGGGAGAGCTGAGTTCAGGACATTGGTCCATGAGGGACTTCCCAGCTCCAAGTAATATCAAATGGCGAAAGCTCTCCCAGAGATCTCCATCTCAATGCTAAGACCCAGCTCCACTCAACAACCAGCAAGCTACAGTGCTGGACAACCTGTGCCAAACAACTAGGAAGTTAGGAACACAACCCCACCCATTAGCAGAGAGGCTGCCTAATAAGTTCAGACACCTCAAAACACACCACCAGACACAGTCCTGCCCACCAGAAAGACAAGATCCAGCCTCACCCACCAGAACACAGGCACCAGTCCCCTCCACCAGGAAGCCTACACAACCCACTAAACCAAACTTAGCCACTGGAGGCAGACACCAAAACCAATGGGAACTAGGAACCTGCAGCCTGTGAAAAGGAGACCCCCAAAACAGTAAGTGAAGCAAAATAAGAAGACAGAGAAACACACAGCAGATGAAGGAACAAGGTAGAAACCCACCAGACCAAAGAAATGAAGAGTAAATAGGCAGTCTACCTGAAAAAGAATTCAGAATAATGATAGTAAAGATGATCCAAAATCTTGGAAATAAAATGGAGAAAATACAAGAAACATTTAACAAGGACATAGAAAAACTAAAGAGCAAACAAACAATGATGAACAACACAAGGAATGAAATTAAAAATTCTCTAGAAGGAATCAATAGCAGAATAATTGAGGCAGAAGAACAGATAAGTGACCTGAAAGATGAAAGAGTGGAAATAACTACCACAGAGCAGAATCAAGAAAAAAGAATGAAAAGAATTGAGGACGGTCTCAGAGACCTCTGGAACAAAATTAAATGCACCAACATTCGAATTATAGGGGTCCCAGAAGAAGAAGAGAAAAAGAAAGGGACTGAGAAAATATTTGAAGAGATTATAGTGGAACACTTCCCTAATATGGGAAACGAAATAGTCAGTCATGTCCAGGAAGCACAGAGAGTCTCATACAGGATAAATCCAAGGAGAAACACACCTAGACACATATTAATCAAACTACCAAAAATTAAATACAAAGAAAAAATATTAAAAGCAGCAAGGGAAAAACAACAAATCACATAGAAGGGAATCCCCATAAGGTTAACAGCTGATCTTTCAGCAGAAACTCTGCAAGCCAGAAGGGAGTAGCAGGACATATTTAGAGTGATGAAAGGGAAAAACCTACAACCAAGATTACTCTACCCAGCAAGGATATCATTCAGATTCGATGGAGACATTAAAACGTTTACAGAAAAGCAAAAGCAAAGAGAATTCAGCACCACCAAAACAGCTTTGCAACAAATGCTAAAGAAACTTATCTAGGCAGGAAACACAACAGAAGTAAAAGTCCTACAGTAACAATCCCAAAACAATTAAGAAAATGGTAATAGGAACATACATATCGATATTACCTTAAATGTAAATGGATTAAATGCTCCAACCAAAAGACATAGACTGGCAGAATGGATACAAAAACAAGACCCATATATATGTTGTCTACAAGAGACCCACTTCACACCTAGGGACACATAGAGACTAAAAGTGAGGGGATGGAAAAAGATACTCCATGCAAATGGAAATCAAAAGAAAGCTGGAGTAGCAAAGCTCATACCAGACAAAATAGACTTTAAAATAAAGACTATTACAAGAGACAAAGAAGGACACTACATAATGATCTAGGAATCAATCCAAGAAGAAGATATAACAATTGTAAATATTTATGCACCCTACATAGGAGCACCTCAATACATAAGGCAAATGCTAACAGCCATAAAAGGGGAAATCGACAGTAACACAACATAGTAGGGAAATTTAACACCCCACTTTCAGCAATGGACAGATCATCCAAAATGAAAATAAATGAGGAAACACAAGCTTTAAATGATACATTAAAGAAGATGGACTTAATTGATATCGATAGGACATTCCATGCAAAAACAACAGAATACACATTGTTCTCAAGTGCTTATGGAACATTCTCCAGGATAGATCATATCTTGTATCACATATCAAGCCTTGGTAAATTAAAGAAAACTGAAATCATAACAGGTATCTCTTCTGACCACAATGCTAAGAGACCAGATATCAATTACAGGAAAAAATCTGAAAAAATACAAACACATGGAGGCTAAGAAATACATTACTAAATAATCAAGAGATCACTGAAGAAATCAAAGTGGAAATCAAAACTAAAACAACGTAGAGACAAATGACAATGAAAACACAATGATCCAAAACCTATGGGATGCAGCAAAAGTAGTTCTAAGAGGGAAGTTTATAGCAATACAATCCTACCTCAGGAAATAAGAAACACCTCAAATAAACAGCCTAACCTTACACCTAAAGCAATTAGAGAAAGAAGAACAAAAAGACCCCAAAGTTAACAGAAGGAAAGAAATGATAAAGATCAGATGAGAAATAAATGAGAAAGAAATGAAGGAAACAATAGCAATGATCAATAAAACTAAAAGCTGTTTTTTTCAGAAGACAAACAAATTGATAAACCATTAGCCAGACTCATTAAGAATAAAAGGAAGAAGACTCAAATCAATAGAATTAGAAATGAAAAAGGAGAAGTAACAACTGACACTGCAGAAATACAAAGGATCATGAGAGATTACTACAAGCAACTGTAGGCCAATTAAAGGGACACCCTTGAAGAAATGGACAATTTCTTAGAAAAGCACAAATATCCAAGACTGAACCAAGAAGAAATAGAAAATATAAACAGCCCAATCACAAGCACTGAAATTGAGACTGTGATTAAAAATCTTCCAACAAAGAAAAGCCCAGGACCAGATGGCTTCACAGACGAACTCTAACAAACATTCAGAGAAGAGGTAACACCTATCCTTCTCAAACTCTTCCAAAATATAGCAGACGAAGGAACACTCCCCAACTCATTCTACAAGGCCACCATCACCCTCATACCAAAACCAGACAAAGATGTCACAAAGAAAGAAAACTACAGGCCAATATCACCGATGAACATAGATGCAAAAATCCTCAACAAAATAGTAGCAAACAAAATCCAACAGCACTTTAAAAGGATCATACACCATGATCAAGTGGGGTTTATCCCAGGAATGCAAGGATTCTTCAATATGTACAAATCAATCAATGTGATACACCATATTAACAAATTAAAGTAGAAAAACCATATGATCGTCTCAATAGACGCAGAAAAAGCTTTTGACAAAATTCAACACCCACTTATGATAAAAACCCTCCAGAAAGTAGGCATAGAGGGAACTTACCTCAACATAATAAAGGCCATATATGACATTCACACAGCCAACATCATTCTCAACAGTGAAAAACTGAAATCATTTCTTCTAAGATCAGGAACAAGACAAGGCTGTCCATTCTCACCACTATTATTCAACATAGTTTTGGAAGTTTCAGCCACAGTAATCAGAGAAGAAAAAGAAAAAAAAAGGAATCAAAATCAGAAAAGAAGAAGTAAAGCTGTCACTGTTTGCCAATGACATGATTCTATACATACAGAATCCTAAAGATGCTAGAGAAAACTACTAGAGCTAATCACTGAATTTGGTAAAGTAGCAGGATACAAAATTAATGCACAGAAATCTCTTGCATTCCTATACACTAATGATGAAAAATCTGAAAGAGAAATTAAGGAAACACTCCATTTACCACTGAAACAAAAAGAATAAAATACCTAGGAATAAACCTACCTAAGAAGACAAAACACCTGTATTCAGAAAACTATAAGAAACTGATGAAAGAAATTAAAGATGATACAAACAGTTGGAGAGATATACCATGTTCTTGGATGGGAAGAATCAACATTGTGAAAATGACTCTACTACCCAAAGCAATCTATAGATTCCATGCAATGCCTATCAAACTACAAATTGCAGTTTTCACAGGACCAGAACAAAAAATTTCACAATTTATGTGGAAACAAAAAGACCCCATATAGCCAAAGCAATTTTGAGAAAGAAAAACGGAGCTGGAGGAACCAGGCTCCCTGTCTTCAGACTATACTACAAAGCTACAGTAATCAAGACAGTATGGTACTGGCACAAAAACAGAAATATAGGTCAATGGAACAGGATTGAAATCCCAGAGGTGTACCCAGGCACATATGGTCACCTTATTTTTGATAAAGGAGGCAAGAATATACAATGAAGAAAAGACAGCCTCTTCAATAAGTGGTGTTGGGAAAACTGGACAGCTACATGTAAAAGAATGAAACTAGAACACTCCCTAACACCATACACAAAAATAAACTCATAATGGATTAAAGATCTAAATGTAAGCCAGACACTATAAAACCCTTAGAGGAAAACATAGGCAGAACACTCTATGTCATAAATCACAGCAAGATCCTTTTTACCCACCTCCTAGAGAAATGGAAATAAAAACAAAAATAAACGAATGGGACCTAATGAAACTGAAAAGCTTTTGCACAGCAAAGGAAACCATAAACAAGATGAAAAGACAACCCTCAGAATGGGAGAAAATATTTGCAAATGAAGCAACTGACAAAGGATTAATCTCCAAAATTTATAAGTAGCTCATGCAGCTCAATATCAAAAAAAAAACAAACAACCCAATCCAAAAATGGGCAGAAGACCTAAATAGACATTTCTCCAAAGAAGGTATACAGATTGCCAACAAACACATGAAAGGATGCTCAACATCACTAATCATTAGAGAAATGCAAATCAAAACTACAGTGAGATATCATCAGTGAGAATGGCCATCATTAAAAAATCTACAAACAATAAATGCTGGAGAGGTTGTGGAGGAAAGGGAACCCTCTTGCACTGTCTGTGGGAATGTAAATTGATACAGCCACTATGGAGATTCCTCAAAAAACTAAAAACAGACCTACCATATGACCCAGCAATCCCACTATTGGGCATATACCCTGAGAAAACCATAATTCAAAAAGAGTCATGTACCACAATGTTTATTGCATCTTTATTTACAATAGCCAGGACGTGGAAACAACCTAGGTGTCCATTGACAGAAGAATGGATAAAGAAGATGTGCACATATATACAAGGGAATACTACTCAGCCATAAAAAGAAACGAAATTGAATTATTTGTAGTGAGGTGGATGGACCTAGAGTCTGTCATACAGAGTGAAATAAGTCAGAAAGAGAAAAACAAATACTGTATGCTAACACATATATATGGACTCTAAGAAAGAAAGGAAAAAAAAGGTCATGAAGAACCTAGCAGTAAGAAGGGAATAAAGATACAGACCTACTAGAAAATGGACTTGAGGATATGGGGAGGGGGAAGGGTAAGCTGTGACAAAGTGAGAGAGTGGCATGGACATATATACACTACCAAACGTAAAATAGATAGCTAGTGGGAAGCAGCCACATAGCACAGGGAGATCAGCTCAGTGGTTTGTGACCACCTAGAGGGGTGGGATAGGGAGGGTAGGAGGGAGGGAGATGCAAGAGGGAAGAGATATGGGAACATATGTATATGTATAACTGATTCACTTTGTTATAAAGGAGAAACTAACACACCATTGTAAAGCAATTATACTCCAATAAAGATGTTTAAAAAAAAAAAAGTTCTGAAGAACCTAGGAGCAGGACAGGAATAAAGATGCAGTTGTAGAGAATGGACTTGAGGACACGGGGAGGGGGAAGGGTTAGCTGCAACAAAGTGAGAGTGTGGCATGGACATATATACACTACCAAATGTAAAATAGATAGCTAGTGGGAAGCAGCCACATAGCACAGCGAGATCAGCTCGATGCTTTGTGATTACCTAAAGGGGTGGGATAGGGAGGGTGGGAGGGAGACGCAAGAGGGAGGGGATATGAGGATATAGGTATATGTATAGCTGATTCACTCTGTTATAAAGCAGAAACTAACTCACCATTGTATAGCAATTATACTCCAATAACATGTTAAAAAAAATTGGTTCACATTTTTGTGGAGAATAGCAAGTCTTAAATTTGCAAGGCAGGTTGGCAGGGTAGAGACCCATGGAAGAGATGATGTTACAGTCTTGAATCCAACAGCATTCAGAGACCAATTTTTTTCTTCCCTGGGGGAGCTCAGTCTTTTCTCTTAAGGCCTTCAACTGCTTGGATGAGGCCCATCCATATTATAGAGGGTAATCTGCTGTACTCAAAGTCTACTAATATAAATGTTAATCACATCTGAAAAAATACCTTCACAAGAACATCTGGACTGGTAGTTGATCCAAAACTGGGTATGCTGGCCTAGATAGGTTGACATATAAAGTTAACCATCACAGGCAAAGAACCTCCTGGCTACCCATGAAGAATCTTTGAACTGCAGAACTGAGACTGTCCCCCATATTGATAAAGAATTCTTCCCACCTAGAGGGGAGTTAAGAACAACCAAGACATGATTTGGTCTGCAGTCAACTTCCCCAATTCCTCCTCATTAACAGTCAATAAAGTAGAGGATCTTTTATTGCCCAGTTGACCATTCAACTTGGCCAAGACATTTGCTACTGATACCTATGGATTTCTCTCAAGTCTCATTGATTGGCCCACATGGCCTTCATCCTTCCTCCAGAAAGCCATGTCTCTATCAGCATCCCATCTTCATCACCAAAACTATCAAAATGTCTGAAGGTCATTAGATTCAATCTTACTTGAAAGCTAACTATTTAGCTTGCCACAGTTTGAGAGATAGTTTTATTACTCATAGCACAGTATCTTAGTTTGCTCAGGCTGCTATAACAAAAATACTATAGACTGCGATGCTTATAAACAACAGAAACTTATTTCTTACACTTATGGAAGCTGGAAAGTTCAAGATCAAGGCAGATTCAGTGCCTGGTGAAGATTCACTTCCTATTTCATAGGTGGCCATCTTCTCTCTGTGTCCTCACATGGAAGAAGCAGCAAGGGAGCTCTTTTGCTTTCTCTACGAAAGGGTCTTTTTTATAAGGGCACTAATCTCATTCATGAGGAAGGAGTCACCTCTCAAAGGCCCCACCTCCAAATAGCCATTCACATTGGGGATTAAGTTCAACATATGAATTTTAGAGGGACACAAACATACGGTCTATAGCATGCAACAAGTAGCCTGCATATTTGTGTAGCTTCCTTAAGCCCCCAGTTCCCATAGGGTGATGAAAGTAGGACCAGGTGACACCTGCATATGCAGTGGTTTGCATTATAGGAAAGAAACCTTGAGTTCAGGAAACCTGAACCTTTTATAATGAGCAGTAAACATACCTGCCTTTTACTCAAGAGGGAATAAGGAAGAAGAAGATACATCTATCTTCTAAGACTCACAAGGCATGCAGAATGTAAGAGATCCATAGAGAGTTGGGGTGACACCAACAAGCAACCTGTACTTTATTTCTTCCTAAAGGTAGACTGTCTTTTATATTACTTTTTCTTTGTAAAATAAATGTATTCATAAGTCTTCTTGGGAAAGAGCACCCGTCGAGGGCCAAAATGATAAATTCTCTTCCAGTGTGTCTAGCGTGTGCTAAGGATACGCGCGTATTGTAGTGGGCCAAACTGAAAACTGATTTTCTTCAAATTGGATAATATGAAGCAAGAACAAATGGAGCTCAAGCACAGGAGAAAAAAGGAATGCGTGAGACAGATTAGCACGCAAACAATAGGCATTCCAACATTGTGAGGGAGTGAAGATCTGGACCCAAATGTGGCAGAAATTACAGAATTTAAGTCATCACATATAGGGTGGGAAAAGAAATCTAGCAAACATATGAGGAAAAATAACATATACTTATCATTAGTCATATGAAAGAAAGACGGATTGGTTTTCTTTTAATAAATGAAGCTTGTTTTCTAAAGCTATGTGACACTTGATCTCTGGATTCGGTTGTAATAAGATAGTCTATAAAATATTTCAGCAGCTCAATTCTTGTTCCGTATTACTATTTTAAAATCGAATACACCTGCTGGAACAAATAAAAATGAGATACCAAAATATTCTTTCTTGTTCCACTAATGTTTCTTTTTTAAACACATACACATATACACTCACACTTCAATATACAGGTTCTTGGTACAATTTACAAACTGAGAAATAATATAAATTAAAATTAATTTCTACTTTATTAATATAAAATAGTATTAAAATATTAATAAACATTAATGATGCACTGGAAGAGGATGTATCATTTTTTCTTTGATCCTTCCTTCCATCTTAAAAAGCAGACAAAGTAAATACTGTTTTTCTGGGATGATGAAACAGATGCAGAGCTGCTAACCAGGTCTAATTTACCTGACAGTTAATCCCATGTTCCAATCACTACATTATGATTCTGGAAAATCAGTTTATAATATCACAAGTTTCTGGGTATAAGTTACTAAACATTAATATATACATCAAATGATTACATCACTGATCATATACGGATACAGGATTATTACATTAGCTACATGACAGCTGTGTCAAATGTACAAGTACTGTTAAAAATCTGTTTTACATTAGTGCTGTATGGACCATGAAAATACAAACACAAATATATCTTAAGGAGTGAATACTTCATAGCAATTTCACCAGCTCACATATGAAACATTTTTTTGTAGTTAAACATTTACTTTTATATTAGATGAACTAGTAAACATCTTTGCCATGAATTATGAAGTACACTTTTCTCAAGAATTTCAAAATGAATATTTTCTATATATTTTTGAGATTTTATAAAACACACAAACACTAAATCTAAGTCTGTAATCGGATTCTTTTAATTTCATGCTTAAACCATGTATTTTCCATTGTTATTTCACTACCCACATTTCTCAAGACTGTTTTGTGTCAACTCTGCTTGTCTGAATAAAAATCTAAAGAAACAGTGACAAATGTGAAGCTGAATTTAGCTTTATTTTTTTATTTCAGTTCACTGTTCCCTTAGAGAAACCATTATGTCTCCTAAATTCATTGCTTATACTGATGCCACCATAATATTTTTAAAGCATAATTTTGGATGTGTTACTGTCCTGCTCTTAAACTTTGAATGGTCCATATTCATACAACCACACACATAAATATATGCATACATATATGTATCCCATACCTATGCCGCGTAATGAGTCTTTGATGGCCAGGAACTACCCATTAATTCTCATTTATAAAGGGAACTACTTGTTTTCTCCAAAATCTGCCTCACACTCCCGTCCTCTTTGCACATATTTTCTTTTCTTGGGTTACATCCTATCACCTCCTTTGAACACCAGATATTTTTCGCCTCCACCAGAACTCTTTTAAAGGCTGAACATGACCTCTATGTTTCTCATTCTACTAGTCATTTCTCAATCCAAACCTTATACGACTCATCAGAAGTACTGACCCAGCTGATCTCTCCTTCCTCCTTGAAACACCTTCTTTTGTCTTCTGAGACAGCTCACTCTACTTGTTCTCTTACCATCACATTGACTGCTTTCTCCCAGTCTCCTTTGCTGGTTTCTCCCCATCTAAGGGCTGAAGTGTCCTAGGGCTCAGCCTGAACCTGTTCTCTATTTGCCCTCACTTCTTAGTGATCTCTCCAAGCCTCATGGTTTTACACACCACACACACACTGACAACTTCTACATTCATATTCCAAGCCTGGATTTATTCCTTAAATGCCAGAATTTTACATGCAACTGTCTACTTCACCCCTCTATTTGGTTATTTATCACCTTTTACTTAAATATCAAATATTTTCTCAAACTTGACATGTCCTAAATTGAAGTCTTTATCATCCCATTAAAAACTGTTCCCCCAAAGTTTTTCTCGACTTAGTAAATAAAAATTCCACCATTCCAATTTCTCAGGCCATAATCCTTAAGGTCATTCTAGACTCCTCTCTTTGTCTCACACTCTACATCTATTTCATTGGCATATATTATCCATATCTTCCTCTGTTAACACCTGGTTTCGAGACACTATTCTTTCTGTCTGTCTGTCTCTCTCACCTAGAGTAGTAAATATCCTTCTAATTGATCTCCCTGTTCATTTCTCTCCTTCAATAACTCCTTTTCCCATTCATAGCAAAAGTTATAGTTTTCAAAATTGTCTCTCAGGCCTTTGACATTTGACCCCCTACCTCTGTGATTGTATGCACTACCACCCCACTGGCTTCATCCTGAGCTATTTCTAAGGAATTAAGCTGAACCTTAAACAGCGGGATGAAATTTCAATAATCAGATACACAGCCATGGGTGGAGAGGGGCTGCTATTTTAAATAGGCATTCTCACTAATAGGAGGACATTTGAGCAGAGACCCAAGAGAGGTGTGGGAGTAAGCAACATGGCCCCCTGGGAGAAGATTGTTTCTACCAAGTGAACAGTGAGTGCAAAGGCCCTGGGGCAGCAATGTGCTTGGCAGGTTTGAGAAACAGAAAGAGGCTGAAGACTGAAAGGTCAACCAAGAGAAGGTGACTGTACTTAACAGCCCAGGTGAAAAGTTTTGAAGACTATCTGCTTTGGTGACAGTAGGAGTTGAAAAGGGGAAACAGGTAAGAAAAACATCATTGCACTAACAAATGTTTATTGAGTAACTCCTCCAAGTAAACACTTTCCTAGACACAAGAAATATCATTAGACCAAAATGGTGCTTGCTTCACAAGACAAAAGTCTACCTTGTAGAGAAGACAGATATTAAACAACAGGATTTGGCAATTGTTTTGAGGTTGTGGAGTAACAAAGAGAGAGGCTTTCAAAAAGAGACTTGAACCTGTGTAATGGTTGTAAAAAATTAATAAACAGAAATCTCAGTCAAATCGGGCTGGGAGAACTTGCATGCCCTATAAGGATAGCAGAGCCCAACAGGAAGAAAAAAGACGCCTCTTCTTTCCTGGCAAGGACTCAGCCAATGAAAAGCCATAGACTCGTTGTTTACTATAGCCCTCTCAAGTCCCTTTTCCCCTCTATAAACATGTTCTCCTTCCCTTCCTGTGTGGGAACTTGCATGTGGCTCAACATGGCTGCAGACCCCAAACTGCAATTCTCTGCTGATCCTGAATAAACCCATTTTTGCTGGAGAAATATCTGGCAGTCCATTTTTTTTAGGTTAACATGGTTCATCAACACAGTTATATATGAAATGAAATTTACATGAGATTCTTATGAAAGTTCTTAGCAACTTCTTTAGCGCTCTTCAACTATAATCCCTCTGAGAGGGTTCCTAATCAGACATGTAAAACAGGCAATACCTTCATTTAAAAGAGGGAGCAGAGCACAGCAGGATCACAGATAGTTGGGCCTGGGTTAGTACCCTATCTCCGCTACTTAATCTCTGTAAGCTTCCATTTCCTCTTCTGAAAGAAGGGGATAATGATTGAACATTCACTATAGGGTTGTTGTGAGGCTTTTGATAAAGAACTTCACATGGCACTGTTATAGAAAGCATTTAGTATTTGTAGAGTAGCTAATATGTGAAGAGAGACTTAAACATCTTAACGACTCCTAAGAAAACACCTACTTCTGAGAAGGGAGCTCTCATAATATAACTTCTTGTCAAAAAACTATGTAATAACTAGTGAATCAGTGTTTGCCTAAGGATTTGTTTCATTGTTAATGTAACAGAATAAAAACTAAATAGTAGTTGATCCTCCAAGGTACTTGTCAACAAAACCCTTACTGCAGTATTTTTCTTTCATCTCACATAAAAATGGAGAGGAGACGTTTTGTTATACGTTCTGGAATTTCTTTGGACAATTTAAGTGGGATAAAGTTCAGTGCTGAGAAACAGATTTGTGACAACCAGCCTTACCCATCACTGTGACTGGACTGCAGCCTCCACGCTCAAAAGCATCAACAGCACTACAGCATGTTCGATTTTATAGTATTACGTGCAGTAATAGCCTTTAAGCTATTTTTTTATATTATGAGTCAGAAGAGCACTGTCATCATATTCAGAAATATTTACCAAGGTAAACACATCAACATCGTGAGCACTGAAAGCTGTATCATTCAGAAAGATAATTATCATCTTCTGAAGCAAAATATTGAAATCAGGCAGCTGAGTTACACAAAAATACAAAGGGCAGGTGACAATATAAGTCCTGGCCAGACAGCAATCACAAATCTACTTAAGTTAAATGAAGACATTTTGATTAAGGAATCTAAAGATTCTAAATTTTAGGTCAGGATAGTGGACTTCTTCCCTCTTGAGAGAATAGTATATGGCAGAAAACTAATTAATTTTCAAATGTCTTCTATTTTCTTCACCCCAATAGTGAAGAAAACAGCAGATAAGCATTGGAGTTATCAACAGATATGATAATGGTAACTCATTTCTGAAATTCAGAAAGCAGATATAAACATGGGGAAGAAGCCATAGTCCAGAGAAATATGTTCAGAGTTCCTGCTACAATTGCTGATTTGTCAGATTCTTGATTGTTGATTTTTTTTGTGGGTTATCTGTTTCTCTCTTTTAGGATTCTCTGTTTAGGTTTAGAATGCTGAAACTTCATCAGGATATCTTTGTGTGTAGGTCTTATCATTAATCCTGCCTGATACCAGGCAAGCCCCTTTAACCTAAAAATTTTTTGTCTCTCTTCACATCTGGGATATTTTTGTCTATATTTATTTGAAAATTCTCTCTCTTTCATTTTGTTTTAGTCTCCTTATTTTGAAGCCTCTCTGGATTGGGACACTCTGAATAATTAATGTATTATTCTTTATATTCAACATTTTCTAATACACACAGATTTATTTTTAATAAATAAATCTGTGTTTTTATAATTTTTATATTATAAATTTTATAATACACTGTTTAAATAAATCAGAAATAAGTTTTTGTACTATATAAGTTAAAATATAGATAGCAGGAGACAGGATCTAACTATCAACTTTAAATTATCAGTAGGCACAAATCTAGAAAATAGAGCTTGCAACTCAGAAATCAAGGAGACTTTTAGAGTTCCCGTAAATATTATTACAGTGTAAGATTCTTGAAGGTAAGTGATCAGCATAATTTGGGGGGGGGTTGCTTTAGTTTTGATTTGTGGTTTATTTTGGTGTGATACCTTGCTAACTCATGTGGTTCATAAAGAATTACTTTAGGAAAGACAAAAAAAATATTACTTCAGCAAAGACAGATGATATGCTTTAGGTCAAAGGATTGTTACCCTATGTGACATCAGCATTTACATTGTATCCCTTGCCTTAATATAGAGCTTTGCTTGAAGCCTTTTAACTGAAAATCTCCACTAACACCACTCCTTGACATCAGTTTTATTCTGAGTGAGACAACACTTCCTGAAATTTGACAGAGCCCTTCCCCAAACCCATTATTGACAAAGGAGAGAAAGGAATAGAGAAAGTAGAAAGTAAACAAGGAAGATGAAAGGAATGCCTGATATATTGTTAATATATCTTAAAGGTGCCAAGGTAGTCTGAAAATGATTTGTTAAAAGCCCAAAGCTGGCAGAAGACCAAGGAAGGAAGGCTCCTTCAACTTTTGGTTAACAAACCTTTCCTTGTTTTCTCAGCCAGCTAACACCAATCCTCTTAACTTTTTCAAATCTGGACATGCCTTGAGGCGTGAACATTACCTTCTGAAAAGAAAAGGCTGCCACCTCTGCCCATTGCCTTCCAGAATCCATCTGTTCAAGTGTGGTGGGGAGCAATGGCTAATCCAGACAAATGAGAACATAATCATTGTACTGTGCAAAACAGCAAGATGATCTACAGAAAGCTCTGGGCAGGGCTGCAAGGATGCAGTTGCATTGACTTTAAAGAAGACAGTTACTATATTTTCCAACAAGTGCTACAGAAGATGCTGAAATTGAGTGAGCATTTCTGCAGTACATCATGAATGTAATGGGTCATATTAATTTAGCAAAGAATAGGTAATGTTTGGCTAAATGAAAGACAAAATGTTATGCAATTTAATTACATGAAAACATCTATGTCATATTTAACCTGTTAGAAATCACCTGTAAAAATTATTCCAACAAAAATTGTCTCTATTTTTTGTAGTAATGTAGTTTTGTTTTGTCATGTTTCTTTTGTGGCATTACCATCCAGGCCAATTTGACCAATTTTGGTCAAAGGGAATTTTTTTCACAATGTACTACCAAATATTATACACAATTTTAAAAATATTTTTCTTTTTTTTTTTTTTTTTTTGTGGTACGCGGGCCTCTCACTGCTGTGGCCTCTCCTGTCGCGGAGCACAGGCTCCAGACGCGCAGGCTCAGCGGCCATGGCTCACGGGCCCAGCCGCTCCGCGGCACGTGGGATCCTCCCGGACCGGGGCACGAACCCACGTCCCCCGCATCGGCAGGCGGACTCTCAACCACTGCGCCACCAGGGAAGCCCTATTTTTCTTAAAAGCAATATATAGTAGATGTTTGGAGGGGCACTGAGTTTATCATTCGTTTAATAAGAAACTCCTTGAAATTTAGCTTTAAGCAATAAAATATGTGCTGTGCTCATAATGTACAATATATTTTAAGTGTTAGAGTGTTTCTATCATTAAATAGTAAGTCATTCTATTGACTATATGATACCATGGGTATTTTAATACTTAAAATAGTAGTTACTGTTTTCTCCAAAAGCAATTTCCATAGAAACAGTACGCTTTACTTATTAGACAAAGACCAGAACTGATTCTATTACACTGCAAAGTCCTTTTCACCTCTGGTTTCAATGAATTCACATATATGTTAAAACACACTTCAAACATTTAATACAGGGTTTCCCTGGTGGCGCAGTGGTTGAGAATCTGCCTGCCAATGTAGGGGCCATGGTTTCGAGCCCTGGTCTGAGAAGATCCCACATGCCGCGGAGCAACTAGCCGTGAGCCACAACTACTGAGCCTGCACGTCTGGAGCCTGTGCCCCGCAACAGGAGAGGCCGCGATAGTGAGAGGCCCGGGCACCGCGATGAAGAGTGGCCCCCGCTCGCCGCAACTAGAGAAAGCCCTCGCACAGAAACGAAGACCCAACACAGCCAAAAATAAATAAATAAATGTTTTTTTAAAAAATGAGAGGGTTGGACTAGAATTCTCAGGGTCCTACTAGCTCTAACATCCCATACTTTAAAAAAAAAACCAAACATTTAATACATTTTTGTTTTGAGATCATAAGCAAACCTTTATATTTTCTTGTGACAATATGTTTATAACATTTAAAATATACTTAGTATATATTATAAACATTTTAAAAAATATTTACACAAATACAATTAGAGGAAGCAGGTTAGAGAGAGATAGACATAGACAATAATGATATACTTTCCAAGTCTATTAGTTACTTTCTAAGAATATGACATGTTTAGAAATATAACAATGTAAAAACACAGTAGTTTCGTTCTAAATATTTGAAGAGTTGAGTTTTTAAGTAATCAAGATATTTTTAAATGACATGCAATCTAACATTATAATATTTCAGTGTACCACTTCGTAATCAATGGCATTCAATTCATCAGTGTTTAATTGGTAAAGGTAGAAATGACTGATGAATATTTGTAACCTGGGGGAGGGGAAGTAGAGGAAGACATATGAAGGTGGCATATGCTGTGATTTTTTTTTACTCTGACTGCTCCCCCCTCCCCTTTTAAAAAATGCTCTAATACATCAAGTGGTTACTTGGTCACTTGGAAAGAACTAAGGGAGAGTGAAATCAAACTGTCAAAATCTATAATATATAGTGTTCATAAATATTCAGATATATTTATCTTCATTCACTCATCAGCCTCTAGTCCAAGAAAAGCTCAGATTATCAGTTTTTCACAGCTGGAACTACCCTTCCTTTTTGGCCTACTGTAGCTGAATGAATAAGCATCCTGCGTTGGAAACAGAGCAGTAAAATAAACAGAAATAGTGATGTAATTTGTTTTCTGTCCTCAACACCAATACTTATTAGGGAATCATTCAGTAGCCAAAAGAAACCTTTTTAAAAAATCTTAATTCAGTCTTGGTATGAGGTTGAGTAAGAAAAGTAGGTATATTCGATCAAAAGAATACAAAGCCAAGATCTTAAGTGTGACAATGTATAGTTTGTCAGTTCCCCTAAGGTAAGGACAAATGACAAAGTACTTAAACTTAGAGAATAGGTTTAGGCAGTCATCAGAATCAAAGTCTTCATTGTAAGAGTTGTTGAATAACAAATCAAGGAACAGAGGAAAATATGGAAATGTTACTATCCTAATGAAATCAGCCAAAGGCACAAATGCAAATTAAGTGAAGTCTACCTGTGCACCATACATGACTTCCTGTCTTTGACCTTCCCTTACTATCCGCAACCCACTTGTGTTTCTCCGTGGCTGCCCCATCAGATGACACCGAGCAACGTACAGCTAAACCACACTGATAGAATCCATGTCCCCTGATCATGTGTTGCTCTTCTCCAATCAAATTTAAGACCTTGTGTGCTATTCCCTAAGGTTACTCTTCAATTAGAGTGGACTAATCAGAAAAAATCAAAATTAATTTCTGATTCTGATCTTAGCTTCTGCCTCTCCTTTCTTTCCCCCCTGTAACTGGCTGCATAATCCCCCTCAGTATCTGTCCCTCACTGCATCAGCTCTTCTCTACCCATAATTCTACCAGAGTAGTTGGCTCTTAGGACAAACCAGAGCAGTCTTCCAGTCCTAAGTGTCAGCCTGTTGGGGACATCCCGCTTACAGAATTGTTGGATTTGGGGAGTTGGCTGCACACTGTCCACTTCAGATTGCCCCTCTGAGAGCTGGTGGTTCTAATTGTTAATGTTTCCACCTTCTTTGGGGGATTTAGACATCCGTGCTTCTCAACCATTTCCCCAAGCTCTTCTACTTCTGATAAAGATTTTTCACCAAAGCTGAAGTTTCTCTACTACTAATAGTAGTGGTGACCTACCACTTTCCAGGAATGGACCTAGGCTCCCTACATGGCTCACGCTCAACTTCTTTAGCTCTCAACCACCACATCTGCAAAATATTGTCATAATATTGGGCTGATGTATTGTAGACTTTATAATTCTCAAATTTTCTAAAATTATGATAGAAAATACTAATTCTGTGCTCAAGATTTTTAAAGCTTGATGATGAGTATGGGATTTCATTATACTATTCTCTTACTTTTTATACAATTAAAATTTTCCATAATAAAAATTCTTTAAAAATGCTCCATTATCTAAGGAATAATACACCAGCTGATCTTCACTGAAACACATAAATTAATGGTAATTTGGAAGTTATATTCATCATCTTTATCTTTCAAATGGAATAGATATGCAAAAACTGCTACGATGGTAATTGAATTTTTCCATCTGTTCCACATTTTGTAAAAGCAAAATCTGCATGTAATAAAATCAAACAAGAATATTCTTCTTCACTTAAAGACAGCCCTAAATTTTGTCTTTATTAGTTGTAGCTTCCCCTGGGGGATAAGCAGCATTTAATTCCTGTGGGAGCCCATCCTGATATAACTAAACTCTGTGTTTTATTTATGCTTCTACCAGACTCTGCCCAAATTCCTTTCTTTAAGGGGTGCACTTACTGGACAAGGAGTTCTGTGTTCCAACAGACATTTTCACCCTGGGTTTGGTTGAGTAGAGAGTTTGAGTCACTGAGAGCTAGAATATCTACTTTCTAAACCACACCATTTCTGCTAGGGTATGCAGTGTTCACCAAAAAGTTTGAGCAAGTAAATTGAATGAAAAACAATAATTTCCCACAGTACTAAGGTTCCACAAACAATGCAATGTTCTCTTTTGAAAGATAAGCAGTATGAACAGTAACAATTATCCCACTTAAATATTATTCATTCAAATAAGCAAAGCTGGAATGCTTAAAATATAAAGAAACAGCAAAACTCAACCAGATGTTTTATCATGTTTTCATTCTTTTTTTTTTTTTGTAGTCCAAAGTCCTTTAACCAATGTAAGAGAAAATACATGTTCTAAGTTTTAAATTATTCCCTTTAAATTTTCATATAATTGTTAAACTCAAACTCTAGCCTATATAAATTCAGAAAGGAATGAGGATTCTTGTCAGTCTTAGGAGTATCTTTCTTCTGGAATGTCAATTCCCCTGCATTATTTAGAATTCAATGTGAGGCAAACAACATTTGATTGGTGAGGGGCTTTCTTTGAAGTGGAAAATTAAAGAGGTATTGCTTTGTTGTGTCTTAAAATACTTGGAATCTCAATTTACTACTTACAGCTTATTTATGATTTAGAAATAATTGTACATTAGATTCCACATATATGATTTTGGTATTTCACAATCTATGAGCTCAAAACCCCACCCAGAAACACAAGATTGAACAAAACAGAACAAAACTTCTCCATTCCACAGCCACTTGGTTGGCACCAGCTCCCTCCAACATGTAATGTAAAATGCACATTTTTGGACATTAAAAAAAAAGAATTAGTCAAAAGAACTCTATTGTAGAAGCAAGTAAATGGCTTTAAGAACAGTTATTGCTGCTATGGAGAAGGTAAATATTTGATTACATGATACAGAAAATAATAACAAGCAAATATAGTTATTTTAAGAAATAGCTAGGAGAGGCATAAGGTACTTGCAAGTGTCATCCCCAAATACTTTCATCCAACCAAAGGAGAGAACAGAAATAATCCCTAGTCAATCCCTGAGAGAAAAGACACAGATATGAGCAGATTTTTAATGGAGAAGAGCTTCGGTGGAATGATGTTTATCCAGCCAATAAGATCCTGGAAATCAAAGCATTTTTATTTTTTTAAATTTTATTTACTTATTTTGCATCTTCAGATCTAGATGCTTGAAAATGTAGCCGTTCTGTAGGAAGTGGTTCAAATGACCAGCTTTAAACAAAGAAGGATGGAAGGGGTGATCCCAAGTACAGGAATTCAGAACTGGGCACAGAAGTTAACTGAGCTTCCTGTGACATGCAAGAACAGAGTCAGTAAGATGTAGACCAAGATTCATGCTTGAAAGAAATGTGTAAGATGCTGTAAACTTCATAATTTTACAGCTTTTTTCATTTCCCTCTCACAACTAGCAGCGATGTACTTAAATTGTGATAGGTCTGTATTTTGGCTATTTTCAGTAATCAGTATTACCACCCATCATACTCTCATCCTTATTTATTCTGCTTGTTCTCCCAGAGGCTGATCTCTGTGGCACACATTGATAGCTGCAGCCCCCTCTGGCTTCTGGTTGGTTTGGCCAATAGGAGACATCAGCACATTTGGGAGGGTAGAGAAGGATGAGTTCAGGGCATTTGTGTTTTTTCCTAGGTCCCTCCTTGCTGGAGGCCGGGAGTTGGCTCCATCACCTCTGAATGTCACAGCTTCTGTCCAGTGGCCCTCTCCATACATATATACTCTCTGCTTTCAGTAAACTTCCCCTCCCCTCACCCTTTCTTCCCCACCCTCCTCAAAATACAGCAATCTAAAAGTGATACCACTGCCTGGGTAAACTGAAAACATTAAGGCCATAACAAAAGATGTCTTAAATGCAGGAGAATTGATTCATACCATATGTCCATTTCAACAGCCTGTTTGGCTAGTGCAAAGCTTGACAAGTCTTGGAAAATGACTGAGCCTTATCACAAACTTAATCTGCAGTTCCGTATAAGGAAAAATCTCTATAGTCCCCAGTACTAGTATACAACTATTGGCTTAACACATTTTTCAAAAATCTAAAAAGATAATCAGAAGTAGTTAGCTTCTCTGAGACAAAGTGTATCTTTACCATCTTGCCTAAGGCCCTCTCTCATCACAGAGTCCCTATTGTCTTTATACGCCATAGAATGTTATTCAACCACAAGAAGGAATCAAGTACTGACATGCTACAATATGGATGAACCTTGAAAACAATGTGTTAAGTGAAAGAAGCCAGACACAAAGGTCACCTATTATATGACTCCATGTATATGAAATATACAGAATAGGTAAATCCATAGAGGCAGAAAGCAAATTGATGGTTCCAGGGTCTAGAGATAGGGGGCCTGAGGACTGACCTATTAATGGGTATGGGATTTTCTTTGGGAGTGATGAAAATGTTTTGGAGTTAGATAGAGATTGTGACTACACAATATAGTGAATGTACTAAATGTGGCTAATTTGTATATCCTAAAATTATTAATTTTATGTTATGTTAATTTTACCTCAGTTCTTAAAAATGCAGAAAGCTATAATGATTAGGGTAGTTTTGTATTACTGGAGCAGAAATAAACAGCCCTCTAAAACTGAATAGAAAGCCAAGAAAATTCACATTTACATATGAAAAATATTCCATTTCTATGATTCTGTAACACATTTGTAAATTAAATTAAAATTCTGAATTAAAGTTACAATGACTGTTGTCATGTTATATGTAACTAACAGAAGAAATCAAGTAAATAATGTCTAAAATTACTCCATTGATTTGAAACAGATAACTCACATCCCCAAGGTTTTGACAAAGTACTAGTGATATAGGCATGAGGATACAGTCCAATATACCTTTCAAATGAGAATTACATATTTTTATAAGTTTCTCAAATTTATTGAGGGTCAGAAGGTGAATTTGATGAGCCAGATCAGCATGCATTCCCCTGGAATGACATGGCAAGGGAATGGCCTGCACAAATGAAATGATTACAAGCATCTCTTTGATCTTTAATGGTAAGTTTAGTTTTCTAAAGTTGTTTTTAATTTGATTCACTTTTTGCTTTCAAAATTGTTATGATTATTTTCAGGATCTTTAAGTCTGAGCTAAAATGTGCTTTCAACTGCTCTACTGTGGTGTGACTCGGATCCTAGCTTGCAAGCTGGAGGAAAACAACTTAAAAACTAAACAACTTAAAAACAACTTTAGAAAACTAAACTTACCATTAAAGATCAAAGAGATGCTTGTAATCATTTCATTTGTGCAGGCCATTCCCTTGCCATGTCATTCCAGGGCAATGCATGCTGATCTCATCATTGACCTCTATTTATCAGAATGCTTCCCCTGGGAACCCTGCACCTTATAGACTGGTAGGACTTCAGTGCCAAGGAAAGTTTATGATACAGGGGAATGGACTCCTCCCTCAGAGACCAGGACCTGAGTTGGAGTACCAGGCCCATAATTATAACTTGTGGGACCTAAGGAGAGATTATCTATCCTGTATGAGTTTCCATTCCGACCACAAGAATTAATAAAACTAAATTCACGGGCTTCCCTGGTGGCGCAGTGGTTGAGAATCTGCCTGCTGATGCAGGGGACACGGGTTCGAGCCCTGGTCTGGGAAGATCCCACATGCCGCGGAGCAACTAGGCCCGTGAGCCACAACTACTGAGCCTGCGTGTCTGGAGCCTGTGCTCCGCAACAAGAGAGACCGCAACAGTGAGAGACCCGCGCACAGCAATGAAGAGTGATGAAGAGTGGCCCCTGCTCGCCGCAACTAGAGAAAGCCCTCGCACAGAAACGAAGACCCAACACAGCCAAAAATAAATAAATAAATAAATAATTTTTTTAAAAAACTAAATTCACAAGACTGTCAAAGGGATTAAATTAGATGATACACATGAAAAAATAAAATTTATATATATGTCATAATGTGTATATATGTACAGAGAGAATAGAGAGAGAGAACATCAAATATACATAAAATATATATTTACATATATGTATATATAAATATATATATAATATATATATTTTGTAAAAGAGGCATGTATACAGTACTATACATGCCTCTTTTACAGAATTATTACATTGTATTTGGGACCATTTTATGTCCCTCATGAATCTCATGATATCTGGTAAATGGAAGGTATTCATCAAGGTTTGAATGAATGAATGAATGAATAAATGAATGATTAACAAGTAACATCAAAAACTATGTGAATTTTACCTTTAAATATTCAGCATTACCTTTATTCTCTACATAGTCCTTCAGTTGCCTACCATTATATTTTCAAATAGAGATGTTTTAGCCATCAGGAAATAGTTGTATTTACTTTTAAATAGAAACAACCACATAATTTTAAAAATATATGTAAGGATGCTCTTTACATAGCACCAAATAATATCAATACTCAAAATAAATGTACAAAATATGTGCAACATTTCCACATAGGAAATTATAAATCTTATATGTAAATTTTAAAAGAGTTACAAAAATGAAAAAGAAATGTTGTGATTATATATTGGAGGAGTCAATGTTATAAAGAAGTTAACTTCCCCAAATTGATTAATAAAGTCAATGCAATCCCAGTCAGAAGCTCAACAGGTTCTTTGTTTTTGTTTTTTTGTGGAGCTAGACAAACTGATTCTAAAATTTATAAGAAAACACAAAGGGCTAACAACAGCCAAAGGTCAAACAGCCCAAGTAAAAAATGGGCCAAAGACCTTAACAGTCACCTCATCAAGGAAGATATACAGATGGCAAATAAGCATATGAAAAGATGCTCCACATCACATGTCATTAGGAAAATGCAAATTAAAACAGTGATAAGATATCACTATACATCAATTAAAATGGCCAAAATCCAGCACACAGACAACACCAAATGCTGGTGAGGATGCAGAACAACAGGAACTCTCTCCGTGCATTGCTGGTGGGATTGCAAAATGGTACAGCCATTTTGGAAGACAATTTGATGGTTTCTTACAAAACTAAACATACTCTTGTACAATCCAGTGATCATTCTCCTTGGTATTTACTGAAAGGAGTGAAAAACACCAAAACTTGCACATGGATGTTTATAGCAGCTTTATTCACAATTGACAAAACTTGAAAGCAACCAAGATTGTCCTTCAGTAGGTGAGTGAATAAACTGTGGTATATTCAGATAATAGAATACTGTTCAGTGTTAAAAAGTAATAAACTGTCAAGCCATGAAAAACCATGGAAGAATGTTAACTGCATATTACTAAGTGAAAGGAGCCAATCTGAGAAAGCTACGTACTGTATGATTTCAACGATATTACATTCTTGAAAAGCAAAACTGTGGAGACAATAAAAAGATCAGTTGTTGCCAAGGGTGGAAAAGGAAAGAAGAGGTGAATAAGCAGAACACGGAGAATTTTTAAGGCAGTGAAAATACTTTGTATGACATTATAATGATAAATATATGTCATTATGCATTTGCCCAAATCCATGGAATGTACAACACCAAAAGTGAACCCTAAGGTAAATGATGGACTTTGGATGATTATGAGTCACTGTAAGTTCATTCTTAGTAAAAAATTTACCTCTCTGGTGAGTGATGTTGATAATGGGAGAGGCTATGCATGTGTGGAGGCAGGGAATATATGAAAAAATCTTAGTATTTTCCTCTCAATTTTACTGTAAACCTAAAACTGCTCTAAAAAAATAGTCTTTTAAAAAAAGAAAAAAGAATAGCAAAAGCACTCTTGAAGGAAAATAAGGTGGAATTTGTTTTACTGAAATCAAGACATTATAAAGCTGCAATAATTAAGGCAGTGTTTTGTTGGCATAAGGATAGAAAAACAGACCAGTGTAATGGAACAGAGAGTCCGTAAGTATACTCACTTGATTTATGGCAAAGTAGCCCTAAAACACAGTGAATAAAGGATGGGCTTTACCATAAATGGTGTTGGTTTAATTATATACCCACAAGGAAGAAAATGAATGTTACCCATATCTCACACACAAAGACAATTCCAGATATAGAGTAGACCTAGATATGAAAAGGAGAGCAATACAGTTTGATAAGATAATACAAAATCATGTATTCACAACCTTGAGTTAGGTAGCTCATTTCTTACAAAAGAAGCAAAAAGTTCTAACAATAAGGGGGAGGTATGATCATTTAAACCACTTTAATATGTAGCAATTGTGTTCATCAAAAGATGGCATTAAGAAAGTTAAAAAAAAAAGTCAAAAAAATGAGCAAAATATTGCTACACATATGACTGAGAAGGGGCTTATATGCAGGATAAATAAAACATACATACAAAAATCAATAAGGAAAAAACACACAACCCAAAAGAAAAATGGGCAAGAGACATATCCAAATGACCAATAAATCTATGAAAAAGTGTGGAACAGAACTAGTCACCCGGAAAATTATAGCACAATAAAATACTACTGCATACCCACTAGAATGGCTAAAATCAAAGGGACTTTCTGTATCAAGAGATGCAAGAACATGAAACAATGGAATTCTCATATTCTGTTGGTTAATGTTAAATCAATACAAATAATTTGGAAATCTATTAAGCAGTATCTTCTAAAACGGAACATATACATACCCTATAAGATAGCAATTCCATTACCAGGACGTTCCCCAAAGAAATGCTTGCACATGTATCTCAAGACGCATGTAGAAGAATTTTCAGCA
The DNA here is from genome assembly GCF_026419965.1 of Kogia breviceps. Classification (NCBI taxonomy): domain Eukaryota; kingdom Metazoa; phylum Chordata; class Mammalia; order Artiodactyla; family Physeteridae; genus Kogia; species Kogia breviceps. The sequence continues at coordinate 121,685,571 of NC_081315.1, read as the reverse complement.
TTATTCATAAGAGCCAAAAACTGGCAACAACCCAAATTGCCATCAATAATGAAATGGATAGATAAATTGTGATAACCTTGTCCAGTGTAACAAAAAACAGCAATGACAAAGAATGAAATACTGCTACTCATAACAACATGAATGAATCTTTGAGACATAATGTTGCAAGAAAGATGCCAGGCATAAAAAAAAATACATATTTTACTACTCTATTGGTGTGAATTGTAAATCAAACCAAACTATAGTGGAGGAGGGAAATGAAAGAAATTGGGAGTGCATTAAAAATAGGTCTTTTGTGGTGCTAGTAATTTTTAATTTCTTGATCTGAAAGGTGGCTAATCATTGATCTCTATATTCATATTTTGTGCACTTTTCGATGAATGGATATCTTAAATTAAAAACTCAAAACCATGGTAAGACAATATTTTTTTGAAGAAAAGATAGACGACCATAAAACAGCATAGGGACAGCTATGAGTTAAGTTCAGGCATGCATAAAAGGCAGGATTACTAAACATCTAGATAAAATCCTATTGGAGGAGGAATATATTCCTGTTTAGCAGAGGGAAAAAAAAAAAGTCTGACTAATCTACTTAAATTTCCAAAGCCACTGAAAATTTTCCACATCAAAGACTGGAAAAAAAATTTCAACCAGCATGACTAGGGGTTGGGAGAACATTTATCATGGATAAGAAACTGGCTCAGAAAAAGGAGGAAAAATAAAGGGGAAGAACAAATTGTACTCTCCAGATGAGTAATAAAAGAACCTGTGCAATTTGGCATTTTTATAATTAATCTTAATGGGGTAAACAGATTCTTTATTTTTACTTTCACTAAACTGTGTTTATCATAGTCTGCCTTCATCTTCCTTCATCTTTTCCTCAGAAATATTTTCATATTGCTCTTTTTGTTTGTTTCCTTATTTTTTAATTTGTTTCATAATATTTCCTGTGGGGGCATTGTACAGGTTTATTGTGCGCAGATACTTTGCTTGGCACTGACGTCTCAGTGATACACAAGCCAGAAGATGCCCTCACTGATTTTGTATTCTACTAGAGGACACAGATAATAATCGAGCAAGTAAATAAATAACAAGATAACTGCAGATTATAAAAACTGCTAGGAAGAAAATGAAAATGTTATGGGATACTATGACAATGGTAAGGGGCGGATGAAATGTAATTTAATCTGGAGTCGGAGCTACCTCAGAAACAGTATTTAGCAAAGGCCTATCTAAGGAGCGGAAATTTCAGCTAAAACCTTAGGGATGAAATGTATTCATGTATTTAATTCAGTAAATGCTTACTGAACACCTACTGTGTGACAGGCACCATTCTAGGTGCTGGGAAATCAATAAGGAATGAGGAAGACAAAGATGCAATTTTTATGGCATTGCAATTGAATCCTACAGAAAGATCTTCATACTGATGCAACAAGGATTACAAATAAGTCTGGATGGGAAAAACCTTGATGCGCTCATTAAATTTTTTAAAGACTGGAGTGTCAATAACATAGTGAACTATTAGAAGAGTGGCTTGCAATGGATTTGAAGAGTAGGCAGGGACCAGAGCATGTGTGATTCTGTAGGTCCTGGAAAGAAGTCTGCTTTATATTCTTAGTATAATTAGCAGTCATTGATGGGTGTTAAGCACAGGAATGGCATGATTAGATTTAATTAAAAATCGTGCTTGCTTCTGTGTAGGGAATGATTTGAAGGCAACAATAATAGACATTTTTTAAAAGTTAGTAAGCTATATTTAAGGCAAAAAAAAGTATAGTGATCTGAACTGAGATAGGTAAGTGGAGATGAAGAGAAGTAGACAGATTTGGAGAATAATTTGGGGATACAATCAACAGAATTTACTGATATATTGGTATAGCAAGAAAAAGAAAGAAATAACAAATTACTCTTTTGCTTCTAGCAGAGACAACTAGATGGATTTTGATGTTATTTGCTAAGGTGTCAAAGAAAGAGAGGAGTTTAAGGAGGAGATTTAGAATGGAAAATCATGAGTTTCTGCTTCCTAATAGGATAAGCTTGAGAGGTATGTGAAGCATCCAATTGTGATATCAGATAAGCAGTTTGAAATACAAGTCAAGAGCTCAGGGATAAATATAAACATTTGAAAGCCATCAGAATAAATACTGAATTCATATCTATCTCAAATGATGAGAGCACTTAGAAAAAGTATGTTGAAGACACAAAGAAAATCTAGGACACAGAATTAGGAAACCTGGGCCATTTAAAGGTCTAATAGAGGAGGAGTAGCTAGCAGAGGAAACAAACAAGGTACCATTAAGTTAAAGAAAATCAATAGGTCGTGAAGCAGAAGCCAAAGGAGAAAAGTGAAGTGGGGGAGGGAAGGAATTCTCCATCTATGGGAAATTGAACAAGATGTAGACAGTGGAAGGTTATTGTTGATCCAGCTAAGATTTCAATGGAATGCTGGGCACAGAATGGTGGGCCTGGATATCCTGTAACCGTGGGTTTTGGTGAAAATGAAAGGTGAAGAAATAAAACAGCACAATGATCCATTGACAGTAACAGTGAAGGAGAAGTTACAGGTGGTTTGGAGACGGAAGTTTTATCTTGAAAGTGGAAACCTGATCCCATTAGAAGAAAATGGCAGAGTCAATGAATAGTATTGAGTGGAAGTTTGATATTTTAAATCACAGAGCCATGTGATCTTTCTCTAGCAAATATTCTCAACTGAAGTTCAGTCACATAAGCAAATGGCAGCATTTTGCAAGGTAAATGAAATGGAAGAACAGAGGCACAAGGAATTGAAGAAAATTGCAACAAAGTAATTAGAATAAAGACAGAAAGTAGGCTGAGTAAGAGAAAAAAATGAACCTTGGAGTGGACCACTAAAAAGATGTGAGTAGGGATTACAGTCTTGATGTACTTGAAAAATTTTGGCAGTAGAGATACTTGAATAAATGTTCCAGAAAAGTAGATAGTGGTTATGGGTAAATGGGTTATTGAAAACCAAGATTTCAGAAGTAGTATATTTTCTGAAAAAAAAAAAAGTATGAAAGTGGCTGGATAAGAGAAAAAAGAAATTTGAAGATGAGAAGACCAAAGCACCAAAAAGCCATCATTTTGGATGATTTATTTATGTGGTTCTGAAGTCACAAAGAAATACACAGAATTTAGGAATCTATATTCTTAAATAAAAGGGCTTTAATAGGTAGGTAAATAGACAACAGTGACAAAAAAATATGGAAGAGGGATATAATTTGGTGGTATGAACCTCGAGAGTAGTAGCAGGCATTTGCAGGTGGGAGAAGAATGAAGAGCTAGCAGGGGAAATAAAAATCAAAGAAAACACCAACCCAACCTCTTTGTCAATGAAAAATTAATCAACAGTCAATCTGAGAAAGAAATGGAAAATTTTATTCAAGCCAACCTGAGGATTATAACCTGGGAGACAATCTCTCAGAGAGCTCTGAGAACTGTTTTGATGAGGTAAGGAGGGAGGCTAGTTATGTATGTGATTTTGGCAAAAGGGGTATGTGCAGTCGAGCACACGTCTCAGTAGATGGTTGCTGCTAGTCATGAAGTACAGACATCTTAGTTAATGGTTTTAGTGCTTTTCTAAGGTATGGGAAGATGCAAGAAACTGGGTTCATAAAATTTTCTCCTAAAAATTTCTAACTATCTGAGGGCCAGTTCTGCAAGTTTTCCCAGAGCATAAAGTGCCTCATTCTGACCTCACCCTGAATTCCTTTCAGGGTGTATCACACGTCAGTGACTATAGTGGCTAATGGCTTGATTCTTGTAGAACTGGATGGTTGGCAACAGTCTTCATTTTACAATCCCTTCCCTTTTCGGTCTTAATTTCAACAAATGTTTGGGAGGCATTTTGTGACTGACTGATCTTATAGCACTATATATTTGGTCAATCATTTCAAGTCACCTAATCATCATTAATTTTATCTGAAGGTCCAACACACATTTAGTAATGCAAGAAACAATAATCTTGTAAAATGGGCAGAATACAAGTAATACAGCTAGTAACATTAATAAGGTCATAAGTATTTAAGCTAAGAACTTCCACTAGGTGCAGCACAGTATCTCCCCAGGTCTTCTGACCAGTCTGCTCTGCACCAATCACTATCTTTAAAGGAAATGATATATTAGCACTATCCATAAAGTTCACCAAAGACATCTGCACGTACAAGGTGAGTAGTGGGTCATGGTGACCCCTTACAGGATTTAGAAAGGAATGTTATATTCTAAGGAGTTATATGGCTGGCGGCAGAAGGAAAAAATTGATCTTTATGGTTGAGCAGGTACTTCTGCCACTGGGAGGTCTAGTTAACACATAATGCAGTTGCACAATGCACACTGGAGGGGAGAGAGGAGGCCCAAAGGGCAAAGAAAAATTTTATGTTTAAGTTTTTCTTGTTTTGCCTTAAAATTTGAATTTTTATTTCATTATCTTATACCTCATTTAGTCAGTGTAAGAAAGAACAAGCAGCTTTTACTTGAGAGGGCCACATTAAAGCTAACAGTTATAAAGGGACAAGCAATTGTTGTTAAGGTGAAAATCTAAGAGAATGTTCCTAGAAGAGTTGGAACATATAGGGTAGTTTTCTGATCAAGAACAAGGGCTCTAAAGGGAAATAGGATGGGAGTAGGAGGATTAGATTAAGGGTGGGACAGAACAGTACAAGGATGAGAGTTTCTGTGAAGATGAGTACTCTTGAAATAAAATTTTTAGTTACGATGGTGCTAAACAGGGATATGACATATGATAGCATTGATCCATTTCTTGGAAGAAGAGCAACCGGAACTATTAATCTGGTACAAAAATACTACCCTTGATGGTATGGAAGCTTATTAGATAGGTGTCCCACAAGGCAATAGCTCCCCAAGGCTAGGGACAGTGTGATACCAGCACAGGCTGGTAGCAGCATCCCAGGATTTTGAACCATATAATGTTGCATCAGCTTCCAAGCATTTTTTCACAACTTTTCTCAGGTCCCACTTCCTTCAGTGAAATATTTCTCACCCCCTCCAGACCATAGTGTTTGAACTCTTATGGCACTTACTATCTGTACCATTCTTCTGATTGTTTAACCACATATCAGCTAAGTCTAAGAATTGTTTCATACACATGCAATTGACTGTTTCAAGTATTTAGTAAGTTCATAGAATGCAGATACCACAATTTGCCCTCAGGGTGAACATCTCTCAAATTGCAAATTCAAGTCTACACATGCAACTCTATTAGTCAGCAACCACACTCAGTCTTTGCCCATTTCTCTTAACGGAGAAATTTTAATCTGATCAATTCCAGATATATTCATACATTTATGGGTTTTCTAAAAACACATAAATGGTATCTATAAGGTATGTTCACCAATCTGGAAATACTGGGTTAAAGGATTATGCTCTAAAACTTGAAAGCATAATTTAAAACAACTTAAGCATTACCTCATACAGCTAATAATGGAACACTTCTTCTCAGAAGGATATTCAGGCCAGTAATTCATTCAACAGGTATTCAATATCTGATATTGATTCCAAAACCTATAATGGATATAAGTAAGAGAAAATAAGTTGATAAGACACAATTGCTTGGATCAGAAAGCTTTCAATACATTAATGTACATACAGAGTGTTCCCTATAAATATGTTTCCTGTATATATTTATAAAAATGATGGAGCTACAAAATGATATTCATATACACAATCCAAAAGGAAAGGAAAGAGGAAATTTAAAGCTACTCCTAAGCTTTTCAGGATGGTGTCAAGAAAGAAAAAACACACCCTCAGGAGCTTCAAGATGGCGGAAGAATAAGGCGTGGAGATCACCTTCCTCCCCACAGACACATCAGAAATACATTTTCATGTGGAACAACTCCTACAGAACACCTACTGAACGCTGGCAGAAGAACTCAGACCTCCCAAAAGGCAAGAAACTCCCACGTACCTGGGTAGGGCGAAAGAAACATGAAAAAACGGAAAGAAAAGAATAAGGATGGGACCAGCACAGAGGGAGGGAGCTGGGAAGGAGGAAAGGTTTCCACACACTAGAAGCCCCTTCACGGGCGGAAACTGCAGGTGGCGGACGGGGGGAGCTTCGAAGTCACGGAGGAAAGCACAGCCACAGGAGTGCAGAGGGCAAAGCGGAGAGATTCCCGCACAGAGGATCAGTGCAGACCGGCACTCACCAGCCCAAGAGGCTTGTCTGCTCACCCGCCGGGAAGGGCGCGGCTGGGAGCTGAGGCTCAGGCTTCGGAGGTCAGATCCCAGGGAGAAGACTGGGGTTGGCGGCGTGAACACAGCCTGAAGGGGGCTAGTGCGCCACAGCTAGCCGGGAGGGAGTCCGGGAAAAGGGCTGGAGCTGACGAAGAAGCAAGAAACTTTTTCTTACCTCTTTGCTTCCTGGTGCTCGAGGAGAGGGGATTAGGAGCGCCGCTTAAAGGAGCTCCACAGACGGGCGCGAGCCGCGGCTATCAGCGCGAGACGGGCATGAGACGCTAAGGCCGCTGCCGCCGCCACCAAGAAGCCTGTGTGCGGGCACAGGTCACTCTCCACACCTCCCGTCCCGGGAGCCTGTGCAGCCCGCCACTGCCAGGGTCCCGTGATCCAGGGACAATTTCCCCGGGAGAACGCACAGCGCGCCTCAGGCTAGTGCTACGTCCTGCAAGCCTCTGCCGCCGCAGGCTCGCCCCGCATCCGTGCCCCTCCCTCCCCCCGGCTTGAGTGAGCCAGAGCCCCCGAAGCAGCTGCTCCTTTAACCCCATTCTGTCTGAGCGAAGAACAGACGCCCTCAGATGACCTACACGTAGAAGCGGGTCCACATCCAAAGCTGAACCCCGGGAGCTGTGCAAACAAAGAAGAGAAAGGAAAATCTCTCCCAGTAGCCTCAGGAGCAGCAGATTAAATCTCCACACTCAACTTGATGTACACTGCATCTGTGGAATGCCTGAATAGACAACGAATCATCCCAAATTGAGGCCATGGACGTTGGGAGCAATGATATATATATATTTTTTCCCTTTTTTTCTTTTTGTGAGTGTGTATGTGTATGCTTCTCTGTGTCATTTTCTCTGTCCGTTTTTTGTGTTTGTTTTTTTTTAGTATAGTTTTAGCACTTGTTATCATTGGTGGATATCTTTTTTGGTTTGGTTGCTCTCTTCTTTCTTCTTTCTTTCATTCTTTTTTTATATTACTTTCTTAATTTTTTTGATTTTTAATAATTATTTTTTATTTTAATAATGTTATTTTATTTTATTTTTTCTCTCTTTATTTCTTCTTTTCCTCCCTTTTATTCTGAGCCATGTGGATGACAAGCTCTTGTGCTCCGGCTGGGCGTCAGGCCTGTGCCTCTAAGGTGGGAGATCTGAGTTCAAGACACTGGTCCACCAGAGACCTCTCAGCTACACGTAATATCAAATGGCAAAAATCTCCCAGAGATCTCCATCTCAACACCAAGACCCAGCTCCACTCAACAATAAGCAAGCTACAGTGCTGGACACCCTATGCCAAACAACTAGCAAGCCAGGAACACAACCCCACCCATTAGTGGAGAGGCTGCCTAAAATCAGAATAACATCACAGACACCCCAAAACACAACACCACACACAGACATGCCCACCAGAAAGACAAGATCCAGCCTTATCCACCAGAACACAGGCACTAGTCCCCTCCACCAGGAAGCCTACACAACTCACTGAACCAACCTTAGCCACTGGTGCAAAGACAACAAAAACAATGGGAACTAAAAACCTGCAGCCTGCGAAAGGAGACCACAAACACAGAAAGTAAAGCAAAATGAGAAGACAGAGAAACACACAGCAGATGAAGGAGCAAGGCAGAAACCCACCAGACCAAACAAATGAAGAGGAAATAGGCAGTCTACCTGAAAAAGAATTCAGAATAATAATAGAAAAGATGATCCCAAATCTTGGAAATAGAATGGAGAAAATACAAGAAACGTTTAACAAGGACCTAGAAGAACTAAAGAGCAAACAAACAATGATGAACAACAGAATAAATGAAATTAAAAATTCTCTAGAAGGAATCAATAGCAGAATAACAGAGGCAGAAGAATGGATAAGTGACCTGGAAGATAAAATAGTGGAAATAACTACCACAGAGCAGAAAAAGAAAAAAGAATGAAAAGAATTGAGGACAGTTTCAGAGACCTCTGGGACAACATTAAACATACCAACATTCGAATTATAGGGGTCCCAGAAGAAGAAGAGAAAAAGAAAGGGGCTGAGAAACTATTTGAAGACACTATAGTTGAAAATTTCCCAAATATGGGAAAGGAAATAGTCAATCAAGTCCAGGAAATGTAGAGAGTCCCATACAGGATAAACCCAAGGAGAAACACTCCAAGACACATATTAATCAAACTACCAAAAATTAAATACAAAGAAAAAAAATTAAAAGCAACAAGGGAAAAACAACAAATCAAATACAAGGGGATCCCCATAAGGATAGCAGGTGATCTTTTAGCAGAAACCCTGCAAGCCAGATAGGAGTGGCAGGATATATTTTAAGTGATGCAAGGGAAAAACCTACAACCAAGATTACTCTACCCAGCAAGGATCTCATTCAGATTCGAAGGAGACATTAAAACATTTACAGATAAGCAAAAGCTAAGAGAATTCAGCACCACCAAACCAGCTTTACAACAAATGCTAAAGAAACTTCTCTAGGCAGGAAACACAAGAGAAGGAAACGACCTACAATAACAAACCCAAAACAATTAAGAAAAAGGTAACAGGAACATACATATTGATAATTACCTTAAATGTAAATGGATTAAATGCTCCAACCAAAAGACATAGACTGGCTGAATGGATACAAAAACAAGACCCATATATATGGTGTCTACAAGAGACAAACTTGAGACCTAGGGACACATGCAGACTGAAAGTTAGGGGATGGAACAAGATATTCCATGCAAATGGAAATCAAAACAAAGCTGGAGTAGCAATTCTCGTATCAGACAAAATAGATTTTAAAACAAAGACTATTACAAGAGACAAAGAAGGACACTACATAATGATCAAGGGATCAACCCAAGAAGAAGATGTAACAATTGAAAATATTTATGCATCCAACATAGGAGCACCTCAATATATAAGGCAAAGGCTAACAGCCATAAAAGTGGAAATACACAGTAACACAATCATAGTAGGGGACTTTAACACCCCACTTTCATCAATGGACAGATCATCCAAAATGAAAATAAATAAGGAAACACAAGCTTTAAATGATACATTAAACAAGATGGACTTAATTGATATTTATAGGACATTCCATCCAAAAACAACAGAATACACTTTCTTCTCAAGTGCTCATGGAACATTCTCCAGGAGAGATCATATCTTGGGTCACAAATCAAGCCTTGGTAAATTTAAGAAAATTTAAATCGTATCAAGTACCTTTTCTGACCACAACGCTATGAGAGTAGATACCAATTACATGAAAAAAGCTTTATAAAATACAAACACATGGAGGCTAAACAATACACTACTTAATAACCAAGAGATCACTGAAGAACTCAAAGAGGAAATCAGAAAATACCTAGAAAAAAATGACAATGAAAAAATGATGACACAGAACCTATGGGTTGCAGCAAAAGCATTTCTAAGAGGGAAGTTTATAGCAATACAATCCTACCTCAAGAAACAAATATATCTGAAATAAACAACCTAACCTTACACCTAAAGCATTTAGAGAAAAAAAACAACAACAAAAACCCCAATGTTAACAGTAGGAAAGAAATCATAATGATCATATCAGAATAAATGAAAAAGAAATGAAGGAAACAATAGCAAAGATGAATAAAACTAAAAGCTGGTTCTTTGAGAAGATAAACAAAATTGATAAACCATTAGCCAGACTCATCCAAAAAAAAGGGAGAAAACTCAAATTAGTAGAATTAGAAATGAAAAAGGAAAGTAACAACTGACACTGCAGAAATACAGAGGATCATGAGAGATTACTACAAGCAACTGTAGGCCAATAAAATGGACAACCTGGAAGAAATGGACAAATTCTTAGAAATGTACAACCTACCAAGACTGAACCAGGAAGAAATAGAAAATATAAACAGACCAATTACAAGCACTGAAATTGAAACTGTGATTAAAAATCTTCCAACAAACAAAAGCCCAGGACCAGATGGCTTCACAGATGAACTCTATCAAACATTTAGAGAAGAGTTAACACCTATCCTTCTCAAACTCTTCCAAAATATAGCAGAGGGAGGAACACTCCCAACTCATTCTACAAGGCCATCATCACCCTGATACCAAAACCAGACAAAGATGTCACAAAGAAAACTACAGGCCAATATCACTGATGAACTTAGATGCAAAAATCCTCAATAAAATACTACCAAACAGAATCCAACAGCACATTAAAAGAATCACACACCATGATCAAGTGGGGTTTATCCCAAGAATACAAGGATTCTTCAATATACACAAATCAATCAATGTGATACACCATATTAGCTAATTGAAGAATAAAAACCGTATCATCATCTCAATACATGCAGAAAAAGCTTTCGACAAAATTCAACACCCATTTGTTTGTGATAAAAACCCTCCAGAAACTAGGCATAGAGGGAACTTATCTCAACATACTAAAGGCCATATAGGACAAACCCACAGCCAACATCATCCTCAGTGGTAAAAACTGAAACCATTTCCTCTAAGATCAGGAACAAGACAAGGTTGTCCACTCTCTCCAGTATTATTCAACATAGTTTTGGAAGTTTTAGCCACAGCAATCAGAGAAGAAAAAGAAATAAAAGGAATCCAAATCAGAAAAGAAGAAGTAAAGCTGTCACTGTTTGCAGATGACATGATGCTATACATAGAGAATCCTAAAGATGCTGCCAGAAAGCTACTAGAACTAATCAATGAATTTGGTAAAGTAGCAGGATACACAATTAATGCACAGAAATCTCTTGCATTCCTCTACACTAATGATGAAAAATCTGAAGGTGAAATTAAGGAAGCACTCCCATTTACCATTGCAACAAAAAGAATAAAATACCTGGGAATATACCTACCTAAGGAGACAAAAGACCTGTATGCAGAAAATTATATGAAAGTGATGAAAGAAATTAAAGATGATACAAATAGATGTAGAGATATACCATGTTCTTGGATTGGAAGAATCAACATTGTGAAAATGACTATACTACCCAAAGCAATCTACAGATTCAATGCAATCCCTATCAAACTACCACTGGCATTTTTCACAGAACTAGAACAAAAAATTTCGCAGTTTGAATGGAAACACAAAAGACCACAAATGCCAAATCAATCTTGAGAAAGAAAAATGGAGCTGGAGAAATCAGCCTCCCGGACTTCAGAGTATACTACAAAGTAATTACGACAGTATGGTACTGGCGCAAAAACAGAAATATAGATCAATGGAACAATATTGAAAGCCCAGAGATAAACCCATACACATGTGGTCACCTTATTTTTGATAAAGGAGGCAAGAATATACATTGGAGAAAAGGCAGACTCTTCAATAACTGAGTCTGGGAAAACCGGACAGCTACCTGTAAAAGAATGAATTTAGAACACTCCCTAACACCATACACAAAAATAAACTCAAAGTGGATTAAAGACCTAAAGTTAAGGCCAGACACTATCAACCTCTTAGAGGAAAACATAGGCAGAACACTCTATGACATAAATCACAGCGAGATCCTTTTTGACCCACCTCCTAGAGAAATGGAAATAAAAACAAAAATAAATAAATGGAACCTAATGAAACTTCAAAGCTTTTGCACAGGAAAAGAAACCATAAACAAGATGAAAATACAACCCTCAGAGTGGGAGAAAATATTTGCAAATGAAGTAACTGACAAAGGATTAATCTCCAAAATTTACAAGCAGCTCATACAGCTCAACATCAAAAAGGAAAAAAAAAAAGAAAAACCCAATCAGAAAACCTAAACAGACATTTCTCCAAAGAAGATATACAGACTGCCAACAAACACATGAAAGAATGCTCAACATCATTAATCATTAGAGAAATGCAAATCAAAACTACAATGAGATATCATCTCACACCAGTCAGAATGGCCATCATTAAAAAATCTATAAACAATAAATGCTGGAGAGGGTGTGGAGAAAAGGGAACCCTCTTGCACTGTTTGTGGGAATGTAAATTGATACAGCCACTATGGAGAACAATATGGAGGTTCCTTAAAAAACTAAAAATAGAGCTACCATACAACCCAGCAATCCCACTACTGGGCATATACCCTGAGAAAACCATAATTCAAAAAGAGTTATGTACCACAATGTTCATTGCAGCTCTATTTACAATAGCCAGGACAAGGAAACAACCAAGTTTCCGTTGACAGATGAATGGATAAAGAAGATGTGGCACATATATACAATGGAATATTACTCAGCCATAAAAAGAAATGAAATTGAGTTATTTGCAGTGAGGATGAGGTGGATGGACCTCAAGTCTGTCATACAGAGTGAAGTAAGTCAGAAAGAAAAAAACAAATACCGTATGCTAACACATATATATGGAATCTAAAAAAAAAAAAAAAAAAGGTCATGAAGAACCTAGGGTGGGAATAAAGACGCAGACCTACTAGGGAATGGATTTGAGGACATAGGGAGGGAGAAGGTTAAGCTGGGACAAAGTGGAGAGTGGCATGTGCATATATACACTACCAAAAGTAAAACAGATAGCTGGTGGGAAGCAGCTGCATAGCACAGGGAGTCAGCTTGGTGCTTTGTGACCACCTAGAGGGGTGGGATAGGAGGGAGGGAGGGAGGAATATGCAAGAGGGAAGAGACAGAAGGATATATGTATATGTATAGCTGATTGACTTTGTTATAAAGTAGAAACTAACACACCATTGTAAAGCAATTATATTCCAATAAAGATGTTAAAAAAAAAAACACAAAACCATCCCATATGGCCACCACAGCCACTGTCATTAGCTAATGGCCAGACTCATAATGAACAAATCAAGAATGAGTTATCTAGTATTCTTATGTTCCATACGCAGATATTCTCAGTAACAGTGAAGGTAATCAGTTTTCACATGGAATGTAAGTACAAGTCACAGTGTGGAAGTAACTAGTATTGACAGGTTATCAAAGCTTACTCTCAATAAACTACTACCTTCATGATATTACAAATGAGCTACTTTTTGAGAAAAGAATTTGCCAATCAAAACTTCTGTAAAAGTGGTAGGCCTCGTATATGATCCTTCAAAAAATGATAAACTAAAAATTTAGGGTTTTTTCTAAATTATGGTAGTTATATTTTAAATTATTACTGTTCATTTATTCATCCAACAAAAACGAGTACAATTCTACTATGCATTAAGCACCTAGAAAATCTTAAAATATTTGTTTATACTGATTTATTTTTCCAAGTAAGTTATTACAAGGCAAAAACAAAAATATTTAAATGTTTCACCTGCTCTTTAACACGCAAAAATTATTCTCTTACCCGAGTATAAAAGCAATAGTATCTGATTTCAAAATACCAAATATGCAGGGTTAGAGAAAAAATAAAAGTAAGGGCTTGTAAAAGCTTATTTTTAAAATACACAGTAGGGCTTCCCTGGTGGTGCAGTGGTTGAGAGTCCGCCTGCTGATGCAGGGGACACAGGTTTGTGCCCCGGTCCGGGAAGATCCCACATGCCGCGGAGCGGCTGGGCCCGTGAACCATGGCTGCTGAGCCTGCACGTCCGGAGCCTGTGCTCCGCAACAGGAGAGGCCACAACAGTGAGAGGCCCGCATACCACCAAAAAAAAAAAAAAAAAAAAAAAATATATATATATATATATATATATATATACATACACACACACACACAGCAAAGAAAACACAAAATTAGCACAGTTTTAGTAGTACTACGATAGTCTATGAAAGACATCTATTCCTTGGTTTAAAGGATGTCATTTCGAGATTAAACATGTGTTTTAACAAACATGAAAAACTAACTGACCATGGGAAGAAAAACTAGAAGAGTCAATGAAGAAACTAACAGTAACCAAAACAAGCAGGTTACGAAGTATGCCTTATTCAATTAAATTGCAGAAAAACTAGTGTACACATACTGCAAATTTAAGATGTCTCAAGGCATTAGTAATGTGTATAACTAAACCTTAAATATTTGATTTTTATTAGAAACACTAGCATTACCAGAGTTTGTAGTCAATATGCCTTTGAATGAGTCTTCTTAATTTTGCTTTCTCTCTCAGGTAAATGAGCCAAGATATTAGTCAATTAACTGCCTTAAAAATAATTTACAAATGGTAATCAGACTTGGTCTTTAAAGGAAAAGATCGACACTGAAATTAACATGTGGGTTGGTATCTATAACTTGAGATATGTTTAATCTCATAGAAAAAATTATCATTTTAATTAATTTTCTAAGGTTTAGTCATCACCTCATCTGTACATACGTCCTAAGTTAAAATGGATTTGATAGACGATAATAGACAGATGGATACGTAAACATACAGTATAGGTGATTTTTAACATGTAATAGATAATACACATATATATGCATATATAATATATACACACGTACAGAAATCTTAACCAACAGAAATTTTAATGGCATTCTTAAAGCATCATAATACTTTTGCCCATTTATTTAGTGGTTCCCCCAATTTTGGACTTAGAATAAATTTGCATTTTTAATTGGGGTTCAGACTTCTGCTTGCTATGAAAGAAAGAATAAACATACCATATTCACCAGAATAAAGACGTCTGTATTAAAATTTGAGAAAGTAAAACTGGACATACTTAGAAAACAGTGGTAGATCCTCCAAGTTGAACCAATATGAAAGATGCCTTGCAAGAATACAGTAAACAAATACATCGTATGGAATGGATTTTCCTTTCCATTCACTCCACGCTCAAAATTTGAAAGAAAGAAAATTTGAAAGGAAAGGAAAATCTGAGTCATTATTGTGTATTTAAATTTCCATAGGAAGAATGGTGAATAAAACTTTAATAAAATACATAGATTTTATTTGATAATTAGGTAGATTCCATCCAGAACTAAGTAACACACCAAAGATAAACTGTGAAGGACCCTGTCAGTTACTGTCAGAGATGGTTTCTCTCTGTTCTTGCAATACTAAGACACAATTAATTGCCTGAACTACAGCTGGTCTACCAGGATGTTAAAGGCAAAGGTGGAGGAGTGCTCTCTTCACATCCTCACTCATCCTCTAATTTGATTCAGCAACTGTCCCAAGAAACAGTACTAATTGTAAAAACTATGGTAAGTTTTCAGTCCCTGTTATTATGTTAGTTTTCTAGGGCTGCAGTAACAAAATACCACAGACTGTGTGGCTTAAACAACAGAAATGTATTTTCTCACATTTCAGGAAGCTAGATGTTGAAGATTAAGGTGTCATCAGGCTTGGTTTCTTCTGAGGCCTCTCTCCTTTGCTTGCAGAAGGTCGCCTTCTCTCACTATCCTCACATGGTCTTTCCTCTGTGCTGGATCATTGCATAGTGTCTCTCTGTTGTGTCCAAGTTTATTCTTCTTATAAGGACACCAGTCAGATTGAATTAGGGCCCACCCTAATGACTTCATTTTAACTTAATCACCCCTTTAAAGGCCCTATTTCCAAATAGATTCACATTCTAAGATACTAGAAATTAGGGCTTTAAAATATGAATTTTGAGGAAGACACAATTCAACCATAACAGTCGTTATTAGTGTTATTATCACAATTATTATACTAGTCTGTTTTAGAACATCATTTTACTTAATCTTCATAGCTATACTGAAAGGTAGGTATTTCATCTCCATTTAACAAAGGGTTTTGAGACCTTGATTAAGATGCCTTAAACAAAAAGTGGAGAAACTAGAATGCCTTCTCTGAAATTAAGTTTCTTCTGGAAAGTAAGTACCAAGAAAAGTTCTAATGTGAACCTGTTTTCCCTATCCTCACTCTTTCCAGCCTATTGCTAGAAAATTCCAATTTGCAGCTAAAGATAATGCTCCCTTTAACCAGCCAGAGCACCCACACACAAATAAACAAACATAAATTGTTGGTCTAGCAAAATTCTTTAATTCCTTTTTTTTTTTTTTGGCTGCGTCGGGTCTTGGCTGCGGCACACCGGATCTTCACTGAGGCGGCAGGATCTTTTCATTGCGGCGAACAGGCTCTTCGTTGTGGTGCACAGGCTTCTCTCTAGTTGTGGCGTGCAGGCTCCAGGGCGCGTGGGCTCTGTAGTTGTGGCACGTGGGCTAAGTTGCCCCATGGCATGTGGGATCTTATTTCCTAACCAGAGATGGAACCTGTGTCCCCTGCATTGTAAGGCAGATTCTTTACCACTGGACCACCAGGAAAGTCCATAGCAAAATTCTTTAATTCTTAGTTCCAAATTCTTTACCCTCTGCTCAGAAGAATTCAAAGTTTCGATCCTGGGTAGTTGATGAGCACTTGTTTTGTCTTCACAGGGCTTCTTACATCAGGATTTGGGCTTTAATGTTTGGGAAAGAAAAACCACCATCTTGAAAATGACCAAAAGAGTATCACCAAGTACATGAGACCAAAACACTCATACTTTTTAAAAGTGGAGTGTGGTTTCCATGGTAACAGCTTTGGGGAAGGAGGGCAGCAGCTACCGATTTTTTCAACAGCGCTTTTTTTAAAAAAAAAAAAAAAACGTGAACCAGATATTCAAATACATTGAAAGCTATCCAATTAGGTTCAGCAAATATACTTTAGGACCCTACTCTGTGGTCCTCTATATTTGGCAATGTTTTTATTTTACTTAGACTAAGCTCTTGTCACGGGTTCCAGCACATTCTCAAATCCATAAGGATCTCTCTCCAGGACTCTGTACCAGTTATTCTATCAGACCACACAGATGTCTTTTTCCTTGCTTCTCTTTGCACTCTTTATATCATTCCCTTTGCTTTTCTCTAAGGAGTAAATACTTTCTTGCACATGCTCAGGCAAAAATCTAATGAGTTGTTTTGTTCCTATTTAGAAGCATTTAGATGTAACCAAAACTTGTTAAGGAAACATACGGAAAGCTATGACTAAGATGGTGTATGTCATCCTCTATAATTTTCATTTGTTTTTGTTTCTTTCTTAGGAATATAGACATGAAAGAATCTGTAATGATGTAGGCTGGCTAGATATGCTGGCTTTTTTCACATTATGTTCTTACAAATTCAAAAACTGTTAGATGATTTCATTGTTCTCTATCTCCCAAATGTCATATAGTAGAATAACATTTTAAATTTAATCCCCCTTACTTGTATATGAGATAATATCTGTGGTATATTTTTCCAAATGAGTGACATTTTAACAGTAATATCATTTTATTTTAAAATAAGATATCAAAAATTAGAGAAAAACAAACTTAACTTCAAAATGAAAGTCAATTCCACTATTTAATAACAATTTAGGACATTTATTCCCATTTTACCCATCCCATTCTTCCACCATTATATCGACTGTATCTTTATATTTGACTATACGAAGACAGCAATGTTGTAGGTTTAGGTGACTTTCTGAATCTGCTCTGCACCATGAAATTAGTGATCCCTGTGGCCTTTTTTACAATAAACTTCCTGTGAACTAGTTTGTTTTCGTACCTCCACCCAAGTTAAAACTCTAAGGCATCTCAGGCTTAGATGTGACAAAATGCCTTTCAACACCACTTGATTTTAAACAACCAGTTGAAAAGGAAAAGTAGATGAGATTAGATGTGGCAAAAATATTACACATATTGGATTTTACTATGTTTATAAGATGAATTTTCTTCATACTAGAAAATTCTTAGCAAAGGGATCAGTTAATTTGTAACAGAATTTTATTAGCAAGTCTGTGAAATGGTAGATGTTTTTCCCTCCTTATATATTAGTTCAGCGCTGGCATTAAACTCAATAATATGCAAAGACGTAAACTTTGAGAAGGTTATTTTTAATACAAAGACCCATATGCTGACCTGTTAAAATATTTTTCTGTTGTTTAGAACATAGGAAGGCACAGTAAATCCTTCAATCTTGCACAATCTATTGGTGACACATTTTCATGATTTCTGCAAGCTGGCACCAACATAGGAACTATACTCACAATGTTAAAGCAAAAGGAAAAAAAAAATAAAGGAGGTGGTTAAATTTGAAGGAATAATTAATCTATAAACTCTTACTAAGTAAAAGTTGCTAGACTGATCCTGAGGATAAAACGAGGCCTAAAAAGAAAGCTATGCCTTAAGTAGTTTACAAGATACTTCAGGAAAGAAGCCACATAAATGTAAATATATCAAGCCCCTAAACTAATCACTAAATCCTATTATTTTGAGAAATGGGATATTTAATGGATCAACAAACATTCTCTCTACTCCTTTGTAATGAGTCTTAAGACGTACATTTTCGGGCTTCCCTGGTGGCGCAGTGGTTGAGCATCCGCCTGCAGATGCAGGGGACACGAGTTCGTGCCCCGGTCCGGGAAGATCCCACGTGCCGCAGAGCGGCTGGGCCCGTGAGCCATGGCCGCTGCGCCTGCGCGTCCGGAGCCTGTGCTCCACAACGGGAGGGGCCGCGGCTGTGAGAGGCCCGCGTACCGCAAAAAAAAAAAAAAAAAAAAGATGTACATTCTCTAAGAGGTTATCCTACATATGTAAAATACTCCTTACTCCTAGACCAATTGTTTTTCCATAAATCTTTAAAAGCACTGCATCTTGTGCTTGTCAGATTTTCAAGACTCTAAAATTTTTATGGGCTCAAAAATATGAAAAGAAAATTATAAATTGAAATTATTATTAACTGATAATAACGTATGTACAAAATTGTACATTATATCAACTATTCAACTGCATTGAAACTCAACTTATTTAATTATGTATAAATATTTAATGTGGAATGGTAACATCTTAATATATTTGTTATAAGAGAAAGTCAGATCTCTAAAATTTCCTAGATTCTATGAAGGCTTTTAAATGGTCATGCCTCAATCAAAGTATCCAAATGATATTGTTAAACATTTTGAGTAAACAACATTCAAACAAGAAATTAATCTAGTTCTGCTGGTACTTACACAATTAAATAGTAAGATTAAAACCATGTGGATAATTTTATGAACCTCAAAGGAATAAAATGTCATTACCAAAATCAAATAGGAAAAAATAATATAAAAATTGGCTTTTTAAAATCTAATATTATCCTATGATCTGGACTAGATAGTAAAATTTCAGTAAGTGCAACACCCAAATAAATATAGCAGTAATATTCTAATTGTTCTATTTTCAATCATTGCATCCACTTCCAATCTACTAGTAACTCTGTTGATTGACCACGTTCTCCTCTGAAATGATGCTGTTACTTTTACCTCTAAGTCTCAGTTTATATCTTCCTCACAAGGGAAGTCTTTGCCTTTCTCAGATCCAAAGCCACCCATTTTTTTCAACCTTTACGTTGAGAGAAAATCTTCTACACTAATTAATAAAAATATGGTGTCATATTATTTTCATGAAAGACACATCTATTTCCTCATGTTCTGTTCAAATGTGAGAAGAATATCAACTGCCTTGGTCTTTTGATCAGTTTTGTAATATACACAGAAAAGCAAATGGAGAGAACTGTACCATCACCTCAGACACTATGGTCCAGCACTGCCTGTGCTCACCAATGATCCATAATTATGTGCTCCCCATTCCCTGATCCCATATCCCCTAAATCTAGGAAGACTGTACCAACAATAACCTAGTGCTGGACTATATGTCACATTCTCACACGTGGAAGGTTCTGATCTCTGCTGTCCAGGCTCTTTGCATTGGTTCTTGATTTAGGTTTCAGGGACTTTCTCCTTGAGTTCTGGGTTGCTTCTCTCTCCAGGATGATCCTTCAACAATGTTTGACAACTTGGTTCTCACTTTCTCCGTGGTTCCGACCTACACTATTCACACGTCCCACATCAGCATCTCCGTCATCACTATGAATTGCTCATCCACTTCCTCATGTACCATGTTTCTGTTTATTACATTATTTCTTAACCCTTAGCTTCTGAACTCTTCTCTAGTCCCACTTAACAAATCTTGTTCTCCTGGTTAAAGTTCTTCACCTTGCATTATAACATTTATTATTGATTTTTAAAATAGTAGTTACCCTCTGAGAGACAATTTTTTAGCAGGTGTTTCTCATACGGTTTACTTTCATATTGCAGCACTTTACAGAACAGGTATCATTTCCCTCTATTTAATCACAAGAAAAGTGAGACTTGGCAAAATTAGACCCCGGTTTCTCTGACTTCATGTCTACTCTCTGAACACTACAAGGATAACTCCCATATTAGAGAGATTTTTTTAAATATTGAATATTTAAAATAATAGAATTCTCAGGACATATCCTAGAACTTCTGATTTTAGCAATGCTGGGGGTCACACCAGGAGATTCCAACAATGAACCAGGCTTGGGAGCCAATCTATTGCACATGTTGCCACTAGCCTACTATAATCTCTATTGTGGGGCACTCCACCCTTGAAATGAAACTGAAATCATTTTTAAAATCTGCAGCGTGTTCTTACAGATTCATGCGGCATAATTTTGCTTGGAGGAGTTCCATGTACCAGACTGCTTATATGAAGAATATGTTACACATTCTGGATGATGTGCTATCCTCATTCTCTCTCCTTCTCTTTTTACCCAGACCTCAAATCTGAATGGCAGTTGGTTAGCACCAGTAGTCTTGGAATGAGAATTTTTCTCTGTTCACTTGGAAGACCTACATAAGCACAAAGATCATTACCATGAAGTCATAACCATATGGACATCTCCAAATTTCCATTATGTGCTGGGAAAAAATAATAATAAGATGCAAGCATGCTCTTCTACAGTCACTAACACAAAAATAAGTATATGCAATTGTATTGCACAAGTAAATAGATCAAACTTTAACTAGTTATTCTACGATAAATCTTTCTACTAAAAAATAACCATGAATATTTTTCATAACTTGAGAATATACTTTTTGTACCACTATATTCCAACTGAAAACAAGATGCAAACAAAATCATTAATTCTTTCCTCTGAGACCTAGGTGCTTAGCAGCTTGAAGTCAAGTATTAATTTGTTTTAGTGAAGACTGAGATACGAAGGACAGCTGCAATTATTTTTGCTACTTGTATTCTACAACAAATGGATTGTTAAAACATTCAAAAGTTTTAGAGGAGTAGTGAGTGAATCTTCAGACTGATGGATTTAAAGAATGAGAACAAAACATTTAAATAGCTATTTTCCAAAAGACGGTAGTGACCATAATTTTTTCCTCATTTATACAAGGGATAGAAATGAGGTATGGAGATATCCAGTAATCCTCTGAATCAATTAAGGATTTACTGGAAGATACAGGGAGAAGACCCAGGATGTATGACTGGAGACTGTGCACTGAACACAGAAGTGCCCTGTGATGCTGAACTAATGTGCCTACCATGCTTTCCCATTGTTACAGATCCTCTTTGTCAACACTATCAATCGTGTTTTTCCTACAAGCCAATAAAATTATTTAAAAACTTATGTTTAAAAACCAAGGTAAAAAAGACCAAAGGAGGTATTTTGCTTCTGTCTGGTTATTTTATCTGTTACAGCTCAAAGTAAATGGATCTGGGCCTTGGTTTGTCAAGTCTTCACACAAAGGCCTGAGTTGCACATAGTTGATTTTGGAATAAGTCCAAAGAAGGAAGAGAGGTCTGCTTCTGAGATGGCAGCCCAAGAAGGCACTATTCCAGGAAAGAACTTTAAAAGCCAGGAAATGAATCAGAATGATTGCAAATGGAGGGAGTCCACAACACATCACTAAATCAGGAGGACCAGGCAGACGGAAAACCAGAAAAATACACCCACTTTGGAAAATGCCCATTACAAATCTGATTTAGGCCAGATAAGCTGATTTATTGGTTTATTCATCCACCCCATTGTTCTTTTTATCTATAACACATGCTAGACAGGTTAATTTCCATAAAGTAAGACATATCTACTCTCTTTATGTTGTTATGTTCCTTTAACAGAGAAACCATTTTTTCCTAAATTCTGACCTATTGTCTGATATTGTGCCTCTTGTGAACTCCAAAAACTAGGCTAAGAGGAAGATCTCAAGATTTAACAAAAATGGCATATTTTTTCAAGGATGGAAATTTAAAATATAAGCTGGTATTCCATTTCTGACAATTATTCATTCACATATTCAATGAATGTATTTTAAATCTACACAAAGCAGGATGGTGCTAAGTGCTAAAACTCTGAGCATTTTAGCAAATGACTGCAGACCTGAGATTTAGTAACGTGAATTTAAAAGGAATAAGAAATTCTCTAGTTCTCCACTCATAATCATGTTGCTCAGAGCAAGCTATCACATATAAATCTCAGAAATAAAAGAAAGACCAGTTAATCTGTTTATGCCTTGTAGAGCTAAGCAAAGTGAGAATGCTTGTAATTTGTTTTGTTTTGATAAACCCCATGGGCTTTATAACTTTTCAAAATATTGCCCTCTTTGCATAACAACTTGGTAGATGGTTTTATAAATCCTCCATTTATAATTTGAAATTGGAATAAGGCATTTCAGGATTCTCATCAATTATTTTATAGATCATAAAATTAGTATTTAGTGACTGTAAATCGTAGTTAGAATAATCAAATCCTCATCTTACGTAAACGGTACTATCTTCTTACACCATAAAACCTTTCCAGTTATAAAAGGTACATTTATTGTTTTATCTGTTGTGGTTTCTCTACTGCAGGCTACAGGCTTTAACACTTTTATTGGTGCTGGGGGAGTAAGGACAGAGGATGCCCAACTCTGCTTCATAGAACCTTAGGAAACGGGGTCTATAAGCAGAAAAACATTCCATTGAGATACGTATGAAACCCAAACCAAATTAAGCCATGGCATTGGGAAGTTTATTATTGTTTCTTTTTACTTAATAAATGTAGTCATTGATAAAGTAACATTTCTAAGATAGGCCTTTGAAAACCAAAAATGTGTTTACTTTTCCTCTAACAAAAAGGTGGGGAGACCTGGAAAGTGAGTTACTTTCTGTGTGTATGTATATGTTTGGGGTGTATTTAATTTCCTACTTCTCTAGTTTTCCTTTATAGTTTAATTTTGCTGCTCATTTTAATACTGTTATATAAAGTGGTTAGAATAGGCATATATATATACGGAATGAACAATTATCCTTATTTTATGAATTAAGAAACTAAAGTCCCCAAAATGCAAATAACTTGCATCATTGCCTTAAGTTTCAACAATGCCACTGATATTCGCTGTTCAAATATCACAGGTAAACTATTTCTTGAAGGGTTTTCATGTAATATAAAATAAATAGCAAAGGAAAATTCTATCCCCAATTATTGATTTTTTTTAAGTTAAAAATACAATTCCTCATTTAATATATTCTGCTACCTTGGGGTTGAACAACCAGACACGATGTGCCTATGTGTTCAGGATCAAATCCAAGTTCGGCACTTTCATTAGAAATTAACAGATTTTAATATGTCATTTGAAAATTTTTCACTTACTATATATAAATAGCAAAGATTTTTGTATGAAGTAGAAAAGATACAGATATCTTACTTTTTCTTTCCTCTTTTCTCTCTAGACACTAATTTTTCCTTTTTCCAAACATAAGTACTTTAAAAATTATATTTATTACTTTACTGTTGTATAGAATCCAAAAAGTATTGAATTGGTACCTGTGAATACTTGTGCAAAAGCAATTTCTTGTTAGAATGATCATCCTTAATAACAATTACACAATCAGATATGGTCTAGGCAAGTCTTTCATTTGTCAGTTTTAAAATAACAGTCCTACTCAGGATGTTAGTAAGAATGCATACCTCTACCCAGGTGTGAGATGTAGAGCATAATCATTTCCTCAGAGAGGGCTTAAAGCCCATCCTTTCCAGGGGTTTAGTTTTTTGGCAATCTTTTCTATTTGCTTCCTCCACAGGAGGCAGCAGAATTCCAAGCCCCTCAGTCATAACTTTCAATGTAGATCTTCTCATTGTTTGGGAAAAAATATTGTGCAAAAAAAATATTTTAAAGCTTTTGCCAAAAGTTTTAAAATGTTTATTCAAGGCCCAGTGTGAATCACAGGGAATCATTTTGTGGCCAAAGTCTGACTCTAATAACCTAACTAGGTTAGTAGGTCATCAAAATTCTTTCCCCAGGGCTTCCCTGGTGGCACAGTGGTTGAGAGTCCGCCTGCCAATGCAGGGGATATGGGTTCGTGCCCCAGTCCAGGAAGATCCTACATGCCGCAGAGTGTCTGGGCCCGTGAGCCATGGCCGCTGAGCCTGCGCGTCCGGAGCCTGTGCTCCACAACCGGAGAGGCCACAACAGTGAGAGGCCCATGTACTAAAAAAAAAATTCTTTTTCCTTACTTTAAGCTAATCTTTCCAGAGGGTGAGGGTAGAGGAGAATACCATAACCGAATATCAATAGGATCAGTGTTTGTACAGTTTTTAAGGACTAACTAGAGAAAAGTGAATAGTCTGGGATATTACATTTTAGAGCTTAAAAAGAAGCCATTGGGCTTCCCTGGTGGCGCAGTGGTTGAGAATCCGCCTGCCGATGCAGGGGTCACGGGTTCGTGCCCTGGTCCGGGAAGATCCCACATGCCGCGGAGCAACTAAGCCCGTGAGCCATGGCCGCTAGGCCTGCGCGTCCGGAGCCTGTGCTCCGCAACGGGAGAGGCCACAACAGTGAGAGGCCCGCATACCACAAAAAAAAAAAAAAAAAAAAAAAAAAGAAGCCATTGCTTTGCGTATCTCTCTCAGGTATGCTAGCAATGGTAGTGTGACAGATGCTTTTTCTCCGCTCCCGTGTCCTTCTAACTTACTCTCTACACTGGGCCCACTTGTAACATACACATATAGTCCCTGCTTTTATTTTATCATGATAATACTAACATAACTAATTTTTACCTGTTGTCCCATGTCCCTCTGTATTTTTTAGCATTGTCTTGTTTGTGCTTAGTTTTTCTATTTATGCAATTCTATTATGAACAATTGACCTTGGTTTTTCATTTCAGTGATTATTCACCTCCCATTTTAAAATTCACTATGAAGTTAAAATTCCTATGCTTCTTCCACTTTCAATTAAAAGGTAGAATTATTATTATTATTATTATTATTATTATTATTTTTGCAGTACGTGGGCCTCTCACTGTTGTGGCCTCTCCCATTGCAGAGCACAGGCTCCGGACGCGCAGGCTCAGCGGCCATGGCTCACGGGCCCAGACGCTCTGCGGCATGTGGGATCTTCCCGGACCGGGGCACGAACCCGTGTCCCTTGCATCGGCAGGTGGACTCTCAACCACTGCTCCAGCAGGGAAGCCCAAGATAGAATTATTTATTTAACAAGAGAGGAAAAGGCAGCAAAATGTGGTAGAAATCACATCGGACCTGAGTTAAGGAACCTGAGTTCAAGACGCAAATCATTCATTCAGACATTGTTCATAAAAGTGTTTCTAGATCTCAAATTCTGTGCCCAATAGGGAAATAATATGGTGCACAGAACATTCATTTTCTCTGTCCTCCTAACACAATCTGGTGAGGAAAATAAGAAGTAATCAAATAATCACACAAATTAAAAATATAATTACAAATGTGACATTAGAATATAGGGGAAACTTGACTGCATCAGAAAGGTTAAAGAATGCTTCCTAGAGGAAGTGATATCTGACCCAAGATATTAATAGGTTGGACACAGGGAGCAGAGAACACTGGTCCAGATGCAGAAAGTCTTAAAGGAAGGCCCTGAAGCAGCAGAGTAGTTTAAAAAAGAACTTTAGGTCCCTAGGTAAGGGGAAGAGAGAATCATCAGATGTGACAGAAGAGGCCAGATCCTGCAGGACATACGAGGGCTTTTTAGCAATTCTGGTCTTGAAGTTAACAGCAATGTAAAGAAATGGAATTGATGGCATCAGATTTGCATTTAAAAGAATTATTGTGCTAATCTGTGGAGAATGGATTACAAAGATGCAAGAGTAGAATCGGGGAAGAGACCATTACAGGAATCCAGAATGTAGTTTATGGTCATTTAGACCAGATTCGTGTTTAGTAGGAAAAGAGAAAAGAAAATGGATTCAAATATACTTTATTTGAGGAGTGAAATGAATAGAACTTTCTGATGAATTGGATATAGTGGATGAGAGTGTCCACAGGGACCTACAGCTTTGGGGCTTGCATATACCGTTGACTGAAATGGACCATGTTTGCAGGGAAGGTCATGAGTCTGGATTTACATTACTGTGTTTGATATATCTTTGAACCTGAGGCTTGTAGGGGCTCACTTTTTGTATCTGTAAAGTGAGAGAATGAGTAAATCATCTCTAAGATTCTCTTCCAGCTATATACTTTGATTTTATTGTCTCCTTTAAATCTTATCTATAGGAGAAACTGAAAACTTGAATGTCCTTGTCCCAGTAAGTTCCCTAATTATAATAAGAAAATTTTAGAATTGGGAAAAAAATATAACTTTATCCTAATCTTGACTACTAGTATTTTCAAAGTGTATTTCAGAGGAAATGATCTTTGGGGTTCAAGCTGTCAACTATAGTTTATCATTCTTGGCCCTAAACTGAATACAGCATCCAATTCCCTATGCCAGTTCTGAAACATTTTTACGTTTCTCTTTTCCATCAGGGGAGGATGGGGCAGTGGTAACAAAGAACTGATAAAAACAGAATGCCATTAAAAATGTAGAAAGGCAGTAAATACACAAAAAATAAAAGGTCATAAAAGTTAAGTTTTAAGGTCAAGTCTACAAATGCATTAAATAGTGCATACATTTCAGCAAGTATAAATTATAATTAGCTCAAAGCATCATTACATTTGCAGTGGTAACGCAGGATCCTTCCTGAAAATGGTAGTAATTCCAACTATCTTCCTGTGCTTGTTAGAAGTAGGAATTCAGTTACTGTGGAAGGCAGCCTCTAAGATGGCCTCCAATGATCCCCGCCTCCTGGCATTCACACCCTTGAATGAAAGCTGG
Organism: Kogia breviceps; assembly: GCF_026419965.1. Classification (NCBI taxonomy): domain Eukaryota; kingdom Metazoa; phylum Chordata; class Mammalia; order Artiodactyla; family Physeteridae; genus Kogia; species Kogia breviceps. Next base: position 121,658,560 of record NC_081315.1, on the reverse strand, counting down.
TCTTTCTGGATTGTACTTCATCCCTAACCCCATACCTAACTAAAAGCCAAGAATACATCAGAAAACTATTACTCACTTATACCATACGCATAGCAGATCTTTCACTTTTTACTGTCTCCGTTTGAAAGATTCAACTGTCAGTAGGAAGAAGCAATGCAAACTTCAATTATGACCTCAAACTTCTAATTTCCTACACAAGAATAATTGTACACCCTAAATATACCTCCATGTCTTTTCATGAGATGATCACTCATGCCCACATCAGTTATGTATCTCTACCTGAACTTTGAAAAATCTTAGGAGAGTAGAAGTAACACGCTAACATGGAAAGCACACTTTGAAGCTCCTGTGATATGCCAATTGTTTCATATAATCCTCACAATAACTTTATAAAGGACATTAGCCCATTCACATGGAACCTAGAATATTTAGACAACCTAAGTACATTATTCAAGGTCTTATCTAGCAACTGATAGAGCAGAGCCTCAATACATCTGATTCTGATTCTGTCCTTTTTTCATGGCCCTATTCCCACTTCTTGAAGACATGCTTGAAGAGGCAGAAACCAACTGCCCAAAGAGACTATATTCAATGACAAAAGCTATCATAAATCCTTGTCTCCTCACAGAACAGTAGCAGATTTCTTTGCATCTTTCAGAGTCGGGATGTTTCCTATTGTTTTGGAATTCTCCGAAAAAAAAAAGAGAGAGAGAGAGACCCTTCAAAGAATATATCCAGTGGTACAGAATGGCTTTTCTTGGTATCTCTGTCCATTTCTTCTCTCTCTCTTATTCTCTCTCTCTCATATTCTCTCTCTCTTTCTTCCTCTCCCTCTCCACGGGGGGATGAAGGAGTAGGGTTGGCAGGGTTATTTTTCAATTTGGGCTCCATATTCCTAAAGAGGAAATAATCTCTGCTCAGCCTGTTAAACTGCACTTTAATTCTTCAACCCATCCTTTCTGAAAAGGTAACAGTCCTCTCAGGTGAGTGAGTCTCAAGCAAGGAAATTGGTCTGTGAGCCAATGTACCTTTGCTTTTTTGCTGCCATATTGCCAATTATAAAAGTAGACTTGGCTACATAGTCAAACCTTCATTACTCTTTATTCTAGTGTTTGCTGTAACATACTTCTTAAATATTTGTTGAGTGAGGATAGAAGAGCAAATTAATGAATACAAGAGTTATCTCAGTGTGCCTAAGAAAGACAAAAGCATTTTTTCAGCCAGACATTAAATGGACTTTAGCAGTCCCCAAAACTTCCCAATCTCTCACTTCCAAAGGGACAAAGGGGATGGGGGGGGGGGGAACTGATGGAGGGGTGGAGTTAACTGAGGCACTTTTCAAAACTAACAAACAATATCAAAGATCCCAGGACCTTCATACCCACGGAAGATAATTAGACACAATGTATTTTGTTGGACAAAAAGTGGCTTCGGTTTTTAAGTAAAATTAAAAGACACATTTTTCATTTTTACCAAGAATTTTATTGAACAACATATTCACCCTTTTGTTCCACTACCTCTGCCATTTTTCAGGCAACTTCATAATTCCATCTTCCTAAAACTTTTTATCTTTTTGAGCAAAGAACTCTTCCAGGTGCCTTGCACAATCTTCCAGGGAATTGAATTTTTTCCCATTAAGAGAATGGAAATCCGAAGGTGCAATGTCTGATGAATGTGGCAAATGAGTCAGAACTTCCCAGCCAAGCTGTAACAGTTTTTGCCTGGTCATCAAAGAAACATGCAGTCTTGCGTTATCCTGATGGAAGATTATGCGTTTTCTATTGACTAATTCTGGATGCTTTTCGTCGAATGCTGCTTTCAGTTGGTCTAACTGGGAACAATACTTGGAATTAATCATTTGGTTTTCAGGAAGGAGCTCATAATAGAGGACTCCCTTCCAATCCCACCGTGTACACAATGCCATCGTCTTTGGATGAAAACTGGCCTTTGGTGTGGCTGGTGGTGGTTCATTTCACTTGCCCCACGATCTCTTCCATTTCACGTTACTGTACAGTATCCACTTTTCATCATCTGTCACAATTTGTCTTAAAAACAGAACGTTTCCATTTACATTTAAGTAGAGAATCGCATGCGAAAATACAGTCAAGAAGGTTTTTTCGCTTAATTTATGTGGCACCCAAACATCAAAGCGATTCACATAAACAAGTGCAAATTATTTTCAAACCTTGATTTGGATATTTTGAGTATGTCGGCTATCTCCCGCATGGTATAACTTTAATTGTTCTCAGTTAATGTCTCCATGAGAGACAGCTATATGAGCTGTTTGTATATTTTGGAGATTAATCCTTTGTCTGTTGTTTTATTTGCAAATATTTTCTCCCATTCTGAGGGTTGTTCATGCATGATTTAATTGGATTAGGGTCTGAGTGGGTGGCAGGCAAGTACCTTTGTTAAAACGTGCTCTAATCCTCTGCTCTATAAAGCTTCAGGATATGGTTAACAGTGGAACTAGATTCAACTAGTTGTTTGTTATTTCTGAATCAATGTATTAGGTCAACAACATGGATCTTTAAAAGGAATCACAACACAAAATATACCTTGTCATAACAGATTCCTCTAGTTATTTCCAGAAAATAATATTGACTTAAGAAATTCAACTAATAGACATAACATCAAAACGTTAAAATTAGAATAGTATGGGAAAATACCTTTTTATTGAAAGTGACTTAAATAAAATATATTTTAAATCTATAATGAGACAATACTCCCATTTTTATCTTTCCATTTATATGTAATATATATTTGTATATTGATTTTCTCTAAAAATTCAATTATTCTTCCATTATTCCTCTACAGTCTTTTCCCATTTAATCTCAAATTATTTGAAACACCACTATTTGCTTACCACTCCTTATATAGTCTAAAGTCTATTCAGAAAGTTTCTAACATTGTAAAGTATTTACTTCCTTCCCTTGAATTTTGACTTTTTCTACTTCACAAGATATGAAGTAGAAATTCTCTTGTTACAAATGTCATTAAAGTTTATAGCAGTGAGGGAAAGAATGCTTAACCAAATCAGAATTATTTTCCACCTATCAATTTATAAATTTTAAAAGCTCCCATAATAGCTGTACACCCATAATTATTGGTTATTTTATGTTCAATTCAGATAGGTTAATTGGATAGTTCCACAAAAATGATACTATATGATTAAATGTATATTTACATGTAAGTTTTTCTACTAAAACTATTAACATATCATCACAAAGGAAATGCAGGTTCCTTAAATTCATTCATACGAAAAGAAATTTATGAATGTTGCAAAACTAGTTTCCGTGTGGTATTAAACTGAAAGAAACAGAATACTTTCATTTTGTTTCCAAAAATTTTTAAGGCAGATATTTTTTATAAGCCAGAGTCAGACGCTAGTTTATAACCAGACTTTATGGCTCAGAATTTTCAATATGCTAATAGAAACATCTGCAGATAATCTATATTTTTATTTATAATGCCAAGTAAACACAAAGGGCCACAAGGGGAAACATGACCTATAAAATCTTATTTTTATGAGCCAAATCTTTGATATCAACAGGAAATTATATAAGTTACAATATAGTTTAAAGCAATGAAATGTCTTTCCTATGGTATTATTTTAATATGAAAATCTGACAAACAACATTTAAAATATGGAATGTAATTTTAAAAGACATTTTAAAAAAAACTCTTATCAGCAATATTCGTTTCCTCCACTGTGGGCAGGGAATAATGTAAAACATCTGCATATGTTTTAGTGTTGCCAAAATACGTTATTATTGCTACAGTTGACCCAGCAAATTAAAATCAAAAGCTTCCTAAGAGACTGGAAGGGGGTGGGGGGCTAAGCATTATATTCCATCTTAATATAAAAGCATATGTGCTGCCCAGTCCACTTATTTTTCTTTTTTTTTAAACGTCTTTACTGGAGTATAATTATAAAGGTGTGTTAGTTTCTGCTTTATAACAAAGTGAATCAGCTATACATATACATATATCTCCTTATCTCCACCCTCTTGCGTCTCCCTCCCACCCTCCCTATCCCACGCCTCTAGGTGGTTACAAAGCACCGAGCTGCTCTCCTTGTGCTATGTGGCTGCTTCCCACTAGCTATCTATTTTACATTTGGTAGTGTATATATGTCCATGCCACTCTCTCACTTCGTCCCTGATTACCCTTCCCCCTCCCTTTGTTCTCAAGTCCATTCTCTACGTCTGTGTCTTTATTCCTGCCCTGCCCCTAGGTTCTTCAGAATCATTTTTTATGTTTTAGATACCATATATATGTGGTACCATACAGTATTTGTTTTCTCTTTCTGACTTACTTCACTCTGTATGACAGACTCTAGGTCCATCCACCTCACTACAAATAACTCAGTTTCGTTTCTTTTTATGACTGAGTAATATTCCATTTTACATATGTGCCACATCTTCTTTATCCATTCATCTGTCAGTGGACACTTAGGTTGCTAACATGTCCTGGCTTTTGTAAATAGTGCTGCAGTGAACACTGTTGTACATGACTCTTTTTGAATTATCATTTTCTCAGGGTATATGCCCAGCAGTAGGATTGCTGGGTCGTATGGTAGTTCTACTTTTACATTTTTGAGGAACCTCCATACTGTTCTCCATAGTGGCTGCACCAGTTCACACTCCCACCAATGGTACAAGAGGGTTCCCTTTTCTCCAAACCCTCTCCAGCTTTTATTGTTTGTAGATTTTTTGACGATGGCCATTCTGACTGGGATGAGGTGATACCTCATTGTAGTTTTGATTTGCATTTCTCTAATGATTAATGATGTTGAGCATTCTTTCATGTGTTTGTTGGCAATCGGTACCTCTTCTTTGGAGAAATGTCTATTTAGGTCTTCTACCCATTTATGGATTGGGTTGTTTGTTTTTTTGATATTGAGCTGCATTAGCTGTTTATAAATTTTAGAGATTAATCCTTTGTCAGTTGCTTCATTTTCAAATATTTTCTCCCATTCTGAGGGTTGTCTTTTCGTCTTGTTTATGGTTTCTTTTGCTGTGCAAAAGCTTTTAAGTTTCATTAGGTCCCATTTATATATTTTTGTTTTTATTTACATTTCTCTATGAGATGGGTCAAAAAGGATCTTGCTATGATTTATGTCAGAGTGTTCTGCCTATGTTTTCTTATAAGAGTTTTATAGTGTCTTGCCTTACATTTAGGTCGTTAATCCATTTTGAGTTTATTTTTGTGTATGGTGTTAGGGAGTGTTCTAATTTCATTCTTTTACATGTAGCTGTCCACTTTTCCCAGCACCACTTATTAAAGAGGTTGTCTTTTTTCGATTGTATATTCTTGCCTACTTTATCAAAGATAAGGTGACCATATGTGCGTGGGTTTATCTCTGGGCTTTCTATCTCTTCCATTGATCTATATTTCTGTTTTTGTGCCAGTACCAAACTATGTTCATTACTGTAGCTCTGTAGTATAGTTGGAAGTCAGGGAGCCTGATTCCTCCAGCTCCGTTTTTCTTTCTCAAGATTGCTTTAGCTTTTCGGGGTCTTTTGTGTTTCCATACATATTGTGAAAATTTTTTTTCTATTTCTGTGAAAAATGCCAGTGGTAGTTTGATATGGATTTCATTGAATCTGTAGATTGCTTTGGGTAATATAGTCATTATCACAATGTTGATTTTTCCTATCCAACAACATGGTACATCTCTCCATCTGTTGGTATCACCTTTAATTTCTTTCCTCAGTGTCTTATAGTTTTCTGCATACAGGTCTTTTGTCTCTTTAGGTAGGTTTATTTGAAGGTATTTTATTCTTTTTGCTGCAGTGGTAAATGGGAGTATTTCCTTAATTTCTCTTTCAGATTTTTCATCATTACTTTATAAGAATGCAAGAGGTTTCTGTGCATTAATTTTGTATCCTGCTACTTTACCAAATTCATTGATTAGCTCTAGTAGTTTTCTGGCAGCATCTTTAGGATTCTCTATGTATAGCATCATGTCATCTGCAAACAGTGACAGCTTTACTTCTTCTTTTCTGATTTGGATTCCTTTGATTTCTTTTTCTTCTCTGATTGCTGTGGCTAAAACTTCCAAAACTATGTTGAATAATACTGGAGAGAGTGGACAACCTTGTCTTGTTCCTGATCTTAGAGGAAATGGTTTCAGTTTTTCACCACTGAGAATGATGTTGGCTGTGGGACTCTCATATATTGCCTTTATTATGTTGCAGTAACTTCCCTCTATGCCTATTTTCTGGAATGTTATTATCATAAAACGGTGTTGAATTTTGTTGAAAGCTTTTTTTGCATCTATTGAGATAATCATATGGTTTTTCTCCTTCAATCTGTTAATATGGTGTATCACATTGATTGATTTGCATATATTGAAGAATCCTTGCATTCCTGGGATAAACCCCACTTGATCACGTCGTATGATCCTTTTAATGTCTGCTAGATTCCCTTTGCTCGTATTCTGTTGAGGATTTTTGCATCTATGTTCATCAGTGATATTGGCCTGTAGTTGTCTTTCTTTGTGACATCTTTGTCTGGTTTTGGTATCAGGGTGATGGTGGCCTCAAGGGATAAGTTTGGGAGTGTTCCTCCCTCTGCTATATTTTGGAAGAGTTTGAGAAGGATAGGCGTTACCTCTTCTCTCAATGTTTGATAGAGTTCATCTGTGAAGCCATCTGTTCCTGGGTTTTTGTTTGTTGGAAGGTTTTTAATCACAGTCTCAATTTCAGTGCTTGTGATTGGGCTGTTTATATTTTCTATTTCTTCCTGGTTCAGTCTCAGAGGCTTGTGTTTTTCTAAGAAACTGTCCATTTCTTCCAGGTTGTCCATTTTATTGGCCTATAGTTGCTTGTAGTAATCTCTCATGATCCTCTGTGTTTCTGCAGTGTCAGTTGTTACTTCCCTTTTTCATTTCTAATTCTACTGATTTGAGTCTTCTCCCCCCCCCTTTTTTTTGATGAGTCTGGCTAATGGTTTATCAATTTTGTTTATCTTCTCAAAGAACCAGCTTTCAGTTTTATTTATCTTTGCTATAGTTTCCTTCACTTCTTTATCATTTATTCTGATATGATCCTTATGATTTCTTTCCTTCTGCTAACTTTGGGGTTCTTTTGTTCTTTTTTCTCTAAATGCTTTAGGTGTAAGGTTAGGTTGTTTATTTCAGATATTTCTTGTTTCTTGAGGTAGGATTGTATTGCTATAAACTTCCCTTTAGAACTGCTTTTGCTGCAACCCATAGGTTCTGGGTCATCGTTCTTTCATTGTCATTTTTTTCTAGGTATTTTTTGATTTCCACTTTGATTTCTTCAGTGATCTCTTGGTTATTAAGTAGTGTATTGTTTAGCCTCCATGTGTTTGTATTTTATTCAGATTTTTTCCCTGTAATTGATATCTACTCTCATAGCATTGTGGTCAGAAAAGATACTTGATATGATTTCAATTTTCTTAAATTTACCAAGGCTTGATTTGTGACCCAAGATATGATCTATCCTGGAGAATGTTCCATGAGCACTTGAGAAAAAAGTATATTCTGTTGTTTTAGGATGGAATGTCCTATAAATATGAATTAAGTCCATCTTGTTTAATGTGTCATTTAAAGCTGTGTTTCCTTATTTATTTTCATCTTGGATGATCTGTCCGTTGGTGAAAGTGGGGTGTTAAAATACCCTACTATGATTGTGTTACTGTGTATTTCCACTTTTATGGCTGTTAGCCTTTGCCTTATGTACTGAGGTGCTCCTATGTTGGATGCATAAATATTTTCAATTGTTATATCTTCTTCTTGGATTGATCCCTTGATCATCATGTAGTGTCCTTCTTTATCTCTTGTAATAGTCTTTGTTTTAAAGTCTATTTTGTGTGATATGAGAATTGCTACTACAGCTTTGTTTTGATTTCCATTTGCATGAAATAACTTTTCCATCCCCTAACTTTCAGTCTGTATGTGTTCCTAGGTCTGAAGTGGGTCTCTTTTAGACAGCATATATATGGGGGGTTTTTTGTATCAATTCAGCCAGTCTTTGTCTTTTGGTTGGAGCATTTAATCCACTTACATTTAAGGTAGTTATTGATATGTATGTTCCTGCTACCATTTTCTTAATTGTTTGCGGTTTGTTACTGTAGGTCTTTTACTTCTCTTGTGTTTCCTGCCTAGAGAAGTTCCTTCAGCATTTGTTGTAAAGCCAGTTTGGTGGTGCTGAATTCTCTTAGCTTTTGCTTGTCTCTAAATGTTTTAATTTCTCCATCGAATCTGAATGAGATCCTTGCTGGGTAGAGTAAGCTTGGTTGTAGGTTTTCCCCTTTCATCACTTTAAATGTCCTGCCACTTCCTTCTGGCTTGCAGAGATTCTGCTGAAAGATCAGCTGCTAACCTAATGGGGATTCCCTTGTGTGTTATTTGTTGTTTTCCCCTTGCTGCTCTTAATATTTTTTCTCTGTATTTAATTTTTGGTAGTTTAATTAATATGTGTCTTGGCATGTTTCTCCTTGGATTTATCTTGTATGGGAGTCTCTGCACTTCCTGGACTTGATTAACTGTACTTTTTCAACTATAATAATCTCTCTAAATATTTTCTCAGACCCTTTCTTTTTCTTTTCCTCTTCTGGGACCCCTATAATTTGAAAGTTGGTGTGTTTAATGTTGTTCCAGAAGTCCTTGAGACTGTCCTCAATTCTTTTCATTCCTTTTTCTTTATTCTGCTCTGCAGTATTTATTTCCACTATTTAATCTTCCAGGTCACTTATCTGTTCTTCTTTCTCAGTTATTCAGGTATTGATTCCTTCTAGAGATATTTTAATTTCATTTATTTTGTTGTTCATCATTGTTTGTCTGCTCTTTAGTTCCTCTAGGTCTTTGTTAAAAGTTTCTTGTATTTTCTCCATTTTATTTCCAAGATTTTGGATCATCTTTACTATCATTATTCTGAATTCTTTTTCAGGTAGACTGCCTATTTCCACTTCATTTGTTTGGTCTGGTGGGTTTTTCCTTGCTACTTCTTCTGCTGTGTGTTTCTCTGTCTTCTCATTTTGCTTCACTTACTGTTTTGGGGGTCTCCTTTTCGCAGGCTGCAGGTTCATAGTTCTCGTTGTTTTTGGTGTCTTCCCCCAGTGGCTAAGGTTAGTTCTGAGGGTTGTGTAGGCTTCCTGGTGGAGGGGACTGGTGCCTGTGTTCTGGTGGATGAGGTGGATCTTGTCTTTCTTGTGGGCAGGACTGCTTCCGTTGTGTTTTGGTGTGTTTTTGAACTTATTATTATTTTAGGCCGTCTCTCTGCTAATGGGTGTGGTTGTGTTCCTGTCTTGTTAGTTGTTTGGCATAGAGTGTCCAGCACTGTAGTTTCCTGGTTGTTGAGTGGAGCTCGGTATTAGCATTAAGATAGAGACCTCTGGGAGAGCTTTTGCCGTTTAATATTACATGGAGCTGGGAGGTCTCTGGTGGGTCAAAGTTCTGAACTTGGGTCTCCCACCTCAGAGGCACAAACCTGACACCAGACGGAGCACCAAGACCCTCTCAGCCTCACGGCTCTGAAAAAAGGGGGGGGGGGGAAAGAAAGAAAGAAAAAAATAAAATAAAATAGAATAAAGTTATTAAAATAAAAAAAAATTGAAAAATAAAAAAAAAGAAAAGTAATTAAAAAAAGAAAGAAGAGAGCATCCAAACCAAAAAACAAATTCACCAATGATAACAAGTGGAAAAAATTGTGCTAAAAACTATTTCTTCTAAAACAAAAAATGGACAGAGAGGAACCAAGATGGCAGAGTAGAAGGACGTGCTCTCACTCCCTCTTACAAGAACACCAGAATCACAACTAGCTGCTAGACAATCATTGACAGGAAGACCCTGGAACTCACTAAAAAAATACCCCACATCCAAAGGCAAAGGAGAAACCACAATGAGATGGTAGGAGGGTCGCAATCACAGTAAAATCAAATCCCATAACTGGTGGGTGGGTGACTCACAGACTGGAGAACACTTATACCACAGAAGTCCACCCACTGGAGTGAAGGTTCTGAGCCCCACGTCAGGCTTCACAACCTGGGAGTCTGGCAACGGGAGGAGAAATTCCTAGAGAATCAGACTTTGAAGCCTAGTGGGAATTGATTGCAGGACTTTGACAGGACTAGGGGAAACAGAGACTCCACTCTTGGAGGGTACACACAAAGTAGTGTGTGCAGCAGGACTCAGGGGAAGGAGCAGTGACCACAGGGGAGAGTGAACCAGACCTATCTGCTAGTGTTGGAGGGTCTCCTGCAGAGGCAGTGGGTGGCTGTGGATCACCGTGGGGACAAGGACACTGGCAGCCGACGTTCTGGGAAGTACTACTTTGTGTGAGCCCTCCCAGAGTCTCCCATTAGGCCCAGCAAAGAGCCCAGGTTGGCTCCACAGTTGGGTTGCCTCAGGCCAAACAACCAACAGGGAGGGAACCCAGCCCCACCCATCAGCAGTCAAGTGGATTAAAGTTTTACTGAGCTCTGCTCACCAGAGCAACAGTCAGCTCTACCCACCACCAGTCCTGCCCATCAAGCCTCTTAGATAGCCTCATCCACCAGATGGCAGACAGCAGAAGCAAGAAGAACTACAGTCCTGCAGGCTGTGGAACAAAAACCACATTCACAGAAAGAGAGACAAGATAAAAAGGCAGAGGGCTTTGTACCAGATGAACAAACAAGATAAAACCCCAGTAAAAAACAACTAAATGAAGTGGAGATAGGCAACTTTCCAGAAAAAGAATTCAGAATAATGATAGTGAAGATGATCCAGGAACTCGGAAAAAGAATGGAGGCAAAGATCAAGAAGAAGCAAGAAATGTTTAACAAAGACCTAGAAGAATTAAATAGCAAACAAACAGAGATGAACAATACAATAACTGAAATGAATACTACACTAGAAGGAATCAATAGCAGAATAACTGAGGCAGAAGAAGGGAAAATTGACCTGGAAGACAGAATGGTGGAATTCACTGCTGCAGAACAGAATAAAGAAAAAAGAATGAAAAAAAATGAAGACAGCCTAAGAGACCTCTGGGACAACATTAAACGCAACAACATTCGCATTATAGGTGTCGCAGAAGGAGAAGAGAGGGAGAAAGGACTAGAGAAAATATTTGAAGAGATTATAGTCAAAAACTTCCCTAACATGGGAAAGGAAATAGCCACCCAAGTCCAGGAAGCACAGAGAGTCCCATACGGGATAAACCCAAGGAGAAACACGCCAAGACACATAGTAATCAAACTGGCAAAAATTAAAGACAAAGAAAAATTATTGAAAGCAGCAAGCGAAAAATGACAAATAACATACAAGGGAACTCCCATAAGGTTAACAGCTGATTTCTCAGCAGAAACTCTACAAGCCAGAAGGGAGTGGCATGGTATAGTTAAAGTGATGAAAGGGAAGAACCTACAACCAACATTACTGTAACCAGCAAGGATCTCATTCAGATTTGATGGAGAAATCAAAAGCTTTACAGACAAGCAAAAGATAAGAGAATTCAGCACCACCAAACCAGCTCTACAACAAATGCTAAAGGAACTTCTCTAAGTGGGAAACATGAGAGAAGAAAAGGACCTACAAAACCAACCCCCCAAAATTAAAAAAATGGTCATAGGAACAAACATATCGATAATTACCTTAAATGTGAATGGATTAAATTCTCTAACCAAAAGACACAGGCTCACTGAATGGATACAAAAACAAGACCCATCTATATGCTGTCTACAAGAGACCCACTTCAAACCTAGGGACACATACAGACTGAAAGTGAAGGGATGGAAAAAGATACTCCATGCAAATGGAAATCGAAAGAAAGCTGGAGTAGCAATACTCATAACGGATAAAATAAACTTTAAAATAAAGAATGATACAAGAGACAAGGAAGGACATTACATAATGATCAAGGGATCAATCCAAGAAGATATAACAATTATAAATATATATGTGCCCAACATAGGAGCACCTCAATACATAAGGCAACTGCTAACAGCTATAGAACAGGAAATCGACAGTAACATAATAGTGGGGGACTTTAACACTTTGCTTACACCAATGGACAGATCATCCAAAATGAAAATTAATAAAGAAACAGAAGCTTTAAATGACACAATAGACCAGATAGATTTAATTGATATTTATAGGACATTCCATCCAAAAACAGCAGAGTACACTTTCTTCTCAAATGCACACAGAAGATTCTCCAGGATAGATCACATCCTGGGTCACAAATCAAGCCTCAGTAAATTTAAGAAAACTGAAATCACATCAAGCATCTTTTCTGACCGCAACGCTCTAAGATTAGAAATGAATTACATGGAAAAAAAACGTAAAAAACAGAAAGACATGGAGGCTAAACAATACTTTACTAAATAACCAAGAAATAACTGAAGAAATCAAAGAGGAAATCAAAAAATACCTAGAGACAAATGGCAATGAAAAGACAACGGTCCAAAACCTATGGGATGCAGCAATAGCAGTTCTAAGAGGGAAGTTTATAGCTATACAAACCTACCTCAAGAAACAAGAAAAATCTCAAATAAACAATCTAAGCTTACACCTAAAGGAAGCAGAGAAAGAAGAACAAACAAAACCCAAAGTTAGCAGAAGGAAAGAAATCATCAAGATCAGAGCAGAAATAAATGAAATAGAAACAAAGAAAACAATAGCAAAGATCAATAAAACTAAAAGCTGGCTCCTTGAGAAGACAAACAAAATTGATAAACCATTAGCCAGACTCATCAAGAAAAAGAGGAAGAGGACTCAAATCAATAAAATTAGAAATGAAAAAGGAGAAGTTACAACAGACCCCGCAGAAATACAAAGCATCCTAAGAGACAAGCAACTCTATGCCAATAAAATGGACAACCTGGAAGAAATGGACAAATTCTTAGAAAGGTATAACATTCCAAGACTGAAACAGGAAGAAACTGAAAATATGAACAGACCAATCACAAGTAATGAAATTGAAACTGTGATTTAAAATCTTCCAACAAACAAAAGTCCAGGACCAGATGGCTTCACAGGTGAATTCTATCAAACATTTAGAGAAGAGCTAACACCTATCCTTCTCAAAGTCTTCCAAAAAATTGCAGAGGAAGGAACACTCCCAAACTCATTCTATGAGGCCACCGTCACCCTGATACCAAAACCAGACAAAGATACTACAAAAAAAGAAAATTACAGACCAATATCACTGATGAATATAGATGCAAAAATCCTCAGCAAAATACTAGCAAACCGAATCCAACAGCACATTGAAAGGATCATACACCATGATGAAGTGGGATTTATCCCAGAGATGCAAGGATTCTTCAATATGCATAAATCAATCAATGTGATACACCATATTAACAAATTCAAGAATAAAAACCATATGAACATTGCAATAGATGCAGAAAAAGCTTTTGACAAAATTCAACACCCATTTATGATAAAAACTCTCCAGAAAGTGGGCATAGAGGGAACCTACCTCAACTTATTAAAGGCAATATATGAAAAACCCACAGCAAACATCATTCTCAATGGTGAAAAACTGAAAGCATTTCCTCTAAGATCAGGAAAAGACAAGGATGTCCACTCTCTCCACTATTATTCAACATAGTTTTGGAAGTCCTAGCCAAGGCAATCAGAGAAGAAAAAGAAATAAAAGGAATACAAATTGGAAAAGAAGAAGTAAAACTGTCCTGGTTTGCAGATGACATGATACTATACATAGAGAATCCTAAAGATGCCACCAGGAAACTACTAGAGCTAATCAATGAATTTGGCATTTCTCCAAGAAGATATACAGATTGCCAACAAACACATGGAAGAATGCTCAACATCATTAATCATTAGAGAAATGCAAATCAAAACTACAATGAGATATCATCTCACACTGGTCAGAATGGCCATCATCAAAAAATCTAGAAACAATAAATGCTGGAGAGGGTGTGGAGAAAAGGGAACCCTCTTGTACTGCTGGTGGGAAAGTAAATTGATACAGCCACTGTGGAGAACAGTATGGAGGTTATTTAAAATACTACAAATAGAACTACCATACGACTCAGCAATCCCACTACTGGGCATATACCCTGAGAAAAACCATAATTCAAAAAGAGTCATGTACCAAAATGTTCATTGCAGCTCTATTTACAACAGCCAGGACATGGAAGAAACCTAAGTGTCCCCCAACAGATGAATGGATAAAGAAGATGTGGCACATATATACAATGGAATATTACTCAGCCATAAAAAGAAATAAAACTGAGTTATTTGTAGTGAGGTGGATAGACCTAGAGTCTGTCATACAGAGTGAAGTAAGTCAGAATGAGAAAAACAAATACCATATGCTAACACAAATATATGGAATCTAAGGAAAAAAATGTCATGAAGAGACTAGGGGTCGGATTGGAATTAAACACAGACCTACTAGAGCATGGACTTGAGGATAAGGGGAGGGGGAAGAGTAAGCTGTGACGAAGTGAGAGAGTGGCATGGACATATATACACTACCAAACATAGGGTGGATAGCTAGTGGGAAGCAGCCGCATAGCACAGGGAGATCAGCTAGGTGATCTGTGACCAGCTAGAGGGGTGGGATAGGGAGGGTGGGAGGGAGGGAGACACAAGAGGGAAGAGATATGGGAACATATGTATATGTATAACTGATTCACTTTGTTGTAAAGCAGAAACTAACACACCATTGTGAAGCAATTATACTCCAATGAAGATGTCAAAAAAAAAAAAGTTGCAGTATACAAAATTAATGCACAGAAATCTCTTGCATTCCTATACACTAATGATGAAAAATCTGAAAGAGAAATTATGGAAACACTCCCATTTACCTTTGCAACAAAAAGAATAAAATACCTAGGAACAAACCTTACTCGGGAGACAAAAGACCTGTATGCAGAAAAGTATAAGACACTGAAGAAAGAAATTAAAGATGATACCAACAGATGGAGAGATATACCATGTTCTTGGATTGGAAAAAACAACATTGTGAAAATGACTATACTATCCAAAGCAATCTACAGATTCAATGCAATCCCTATCAAATTACCAATGGCATTTTTTACAGAACTAGAACAAATCATCTTAAAATTTGTATGGAGACACAAAAGATCCCGAATAGCCAAAGCAGTCCTGAAGGAAAAAAACGAAGCTGGAGGAATCAGCCTCCCTGACTTCAGACTATACTACAAAGCTACAGTAATCAAGACAATATTGTACGGCACAAAAACAGAAACATAGATCAATGGAACAAGATAGAAAGCCTAGAGATAAACCCATGCACCTATGGTCAACTAATCTATGACAAAAGAGGCAAAGATATACAATGGAGAAAAGACAGTCTCTTCAATAAGTGGTGCTGGGAAAACTGGACAGCTACATGTAAAAGAATGAAATTAGAACACTCCCTAACCCCATACACAAAAATAAGCTCAAAATGGATTCAAGACTTAAATGTAAGACCGGACACAATAAAACTCTTAGAGGAAAAACTAGGCAGAACACTCTATGACATAAATCACAGCAAGATCCTTTTCGACCCATCTCTTAGAGAAATGGAAATAAAAACAAAAATAAACAAATGGGACACAATCAAACTTCAAAGCTTTTGCACAGCAAAGGAAACCATTAACAAGATGAAAAGACAACCCTCAGAATGGGAGAAAATATTTGCAAACGAATCAACAGACAAAGGATTAATCTCCAAAATATATAAACAGCTCAGGCAGCTCAAATTAAAGAAACAAACAACCCAATCCAAAAATGGGCAGAAGACCTAAATGGACATTTCTCCAACGAAGACATACAGATGGCCAAGAAGCACATGAAAAGCTTCCCAACATCAGTAATTATTAGAGAAAGGCAAATCAAAACTACAGTGAGGTATCACCTCACACCAGTTAGAATGGGCATCATCAGAAAGTCTACAAACAACAAATGATGGAGAGGGTGTGGAGAAAAGAGAACCCTCTTGCACTGTTGGTGGGAATGTAAATTGATACAGCCACTATGGAGAACAGTATGGAGGTTCCTTAAAATACTAAAATTAGAATTACCATACGATCCAGCAATCCCACTGCTGGACATATACCCAGAGAAAACCATAATTCAAAAAGACACATGCACCCCAATGTTCATTGCAGCACTATTTACAATAGCCAGGTCATGCAAGCAACCTAAATGCCCATCAACAGACGAATGGATAAAGAAGATGTGGTACATATATACAATGGAATATTACTCAGCCATAAAAAGGAACGAAATTGAGTCATTTGTTGAGACGTGGATGGATCTAAAGACTATCACAGAGTGAAGTAAGTCAGAAAGAAAAAAACAAATATCGTATATTAACGCATGTATGTGGAACCTAGAAAAATGGCACAGATAAACCGGTTTGCAGGGCAGAAGTTGAGACACAGATGTAGAGAAGAAATGCATGGACACCAAGGGGAGAAAACCGCAGTCGGGTGGGGATGGTGGTGTGCTGAATTGGGCGATTGGGACTGACATGTATACACTGATGTGTATAAAATTGATGACTAACAAGAACCTGCAGTAGAAAAAAACAAACAAAAAAAACCAATACTAAACTTTCTTTGGGTTATATGTATGGAAATATGTTAATATAAATGTTTCAGACATTACATGAAATTTCTAAAAATCTTATATGTTCTGGTATAATGTTATAAGTCATAATTCTAGTTATTATTTTAAAATGTATATCTCAGAAATAACTAAATTTCCTTGTCAATTGCATTATTATGAACTTTCATCAAATCTTTAACCGTGGTCATTTTTAAGTCTTTTGTCATTTACAGACAGTTCTGGGTGTACTCTGATGTTTTTGCAAAAATGTTCCTATAAAAGGGTTTCATCTTCAAGAAATTCATGGAAAAGACTCTGACAAGGAAAGGTTTCTGGTAACTGACTATACTGCTGAACTGAATGAATAAGCATTTTTAGAACTCTAATGGAAAACTGATGAATTCATAAAAGTGCTAACAAAAGATAAAGATTAAAAAAATTAATTACATGGAACTGAGTGAACTGATGAGGATGATTATAATTTTTGTCACTTTCTGTTTGAATTAAAAAAAAAATCCCACAAGGACTCAGAGGCAAAAAACATACAAATCAATTTGCACTGTAAAGTAAAGGAGCTGTTACAGTGGAGGATTACTGGACTGAATGTCAATATTATGACATAGAAAAAATATATATATATGTATGTGTGTCATCTTGGGCATGTTACTTAAAAAAAAAAAAAAGGTTACCAAGCACTTTCAAATACAAGGTGCCATACAAAGTTAATAGTGATGATCACCATTACAACAATACATTTCAATTGCATAGCACTTCTCATCTAAGGAGTTCAGAGAATTATGGAGATATTAACACCTTAATTCTGGCAACATCCTGAACAGGTAACAAATGTTCAATATTTACCTAGAATAATGGAATGATCCAAATTCATATAAGACATGATAAAACCACAGCAGTAACCTTACATTTTAAATTTCTTCCCATGTATGTCTTAAAACAGAGAGAACAACCTTTATAAAATATTGGCATGAAAAGCATCCAGTTTAGTCATTTTTCCTTAACTTTTTCTTTCAACTATATTATGCAAAATTTCAAACATACAGAAAAAAAATGAATAGAATAATACACACCTCTCTGCATATCACCTACTAATTAACATTCTCTCTCACATATATCTTTGCTGATCCATTAAAAAGTCGTTGCAGAAATCTAAACCTTGCATCCCCCCAATATTTCAGCACACATATCTCCAGAATAAGAGTATTTAACATAACCACACTTTCATTATCATACATACAGAAATTATGCCTTATTTTGCCTACTTAGTGCTTCATGATCTTGCTATATTGACCAAAACTGATTAAATTAGCAATAATAATGTAGTAAAGACAACCATCTACAGGCTAGGTGCAAGAAGTCCAGTAACATATAAGGAGACCTGGGATCAAGTATTCTACCTATTAGAAAAAAATTCAGTAGAATACAATCTTGAAAAATGTAGAATATAAGTACACAAAAAGAGGACAGATGATGCAGAAGTAGATTAGAAAAAACCCAGAGTTGGGCTTCCCTGGTGGCGCAGTGGTTGAGAATCCGCCTGACAATGCAGGGGACACGGGTTCGTGCCCCGGTCCGGGAAGATCCCACATGCCGTGCAGCGGCTGGGCCCGTGAGCCATGGCCACTGAGCCTGCGCTCTGCAATGGGAGAGGCCACAACAGTGAGAGGCCCGCATACTGCAAAAAAAAAAAAAAAAAAAAGAAAAAAAAAAACCAGAGTTGAAGAAAATGAAGCATATAGAGTAGCAGATTTAGAAAAATCAGAGGTAAGAGGAACTGGGTCACAAAGTCACTACAGTAGTAAGCACTAGGTGTCCACTAGACAAATGGGTTGGGTCACCAGAGCCATGGCTGAGTTAGTGAAATTACTGCTGATCCACTACAATTGCTGTTGAATCCAAAATAGCAGTGGCTATTGCTTTGAATCTTCATGAGAACTGCTTGGCTCTTGACATGCTTTCTTTGTTTCCTTCCATACATTTTGTCTTTATCTACTAATAAACCACATCACTGGAGAAAACCTGAGTATGCCTATTTTTCCTTGCGAACTGAAAGTTTCAAATTAAAACAAACTCCTCAATATTCTCTGGTTTCACACACTTTCAGCTGCTGTGTCTTATGCTGCCTGACCCAGAAGTGAAAACCTGATAGCAGTTTCCCTAATTCTGGCCTTCAAATAGAGGAGATATGACACTGTCATTTATTTATTAAATATTTATTAAGGAATTAATTATAGTCCAGGAGCTTTGCTCTGGGGAGGATATCATCCATGTTTAACAGAGGAAAAAATCAAATTGTTATAACTAATAATATAATCTCTAATGTGCTATAATAGATGATGAATTTAAGGCTGTGACATCAATAATAGGGTAGATAACACTTCTATAGTGAGTTGGGAGAAGGTTAATAGAAGCCATAACATTTATGCTAGAGTTAACATAAATATGTAGTAAATAAGGAGTAAAAAGAGACTTTTGGGTGGAGGAATATTATAGTTATGGGGTTATAAAAGAGCCATATTATTTTAGAGAATGATGGAAAACTGGCTAGCAAAGAAGTGATGACACTAAGAAAAACAGAGGTTTCAAGTTACTTTAATTTGACTGGATGATAGAGCTATGATACAAAAGAGACCTAATATTTTAGGTCATTTGTACAAAAACTGCTTTGACTGTGAAGTGTTTCAAACTACTTTTTATTGAATAGCTGGCAATGTATTTAGACAAAGTGTGTCCATTTTTTTTCTGTAATTAAAGTCAAATGAATTAGTTCACATTAGTGGGGAAAAAAATGGACAGACAGAACCCCAGGACAAACGGTAAAAGCAAACCTATACAGACAGAATCACACAAAGAAGCATACATATACACATTCACAAAAAGAGAAAAAGTAAATATATATATATATATATATATATATATAAAAGGAAGAGAGCCACCAAATCAGTAAACAAATCTACCAGTGATGATAAACTCTAAATACTAAACTAAGATAAACATAAAACCAGAAACAAATTAGATGCAGAAAGCAAACCCCAAGTCTACAGTTGCTCTCAAAGTCCACTGCCTCAATTTTGGGGTGATTCGTCGTCTATTCAGGTATTCCACAGATACAAGGTACATCAAGTTGACTGTGGAGATTTAATCCGCTGCTCCTGAGGGTGCTGGGAGAGATTTCCCTTTCTCTTCTTTGTTAGCACAGCTCCCGGGGTTCAGCTTTGAATTTGGACCCGCCTCTGCGTGTAGGTCGCCTGAGGGCGTCTGTTCTTCGCTCAGACAGGACGGGGTTAAAGGAGCAGCTGATTCGGGGGCTCTGGCTCACTCAGGCCACGGGGAGGGAGGGGCACGGATGTGGAACGAGCCTGCAGCGCCGTGCGTTCTCTCGGGGAAGTTGTCCCTGGATCCTGGGACCCTGGCAGTGGCGGGCTGCACAGGCTCCCGGGAGGGGAGGTGTGGAGAGTGACCTGTGCTCGCACACAGGCTTCTTGGTGGCGGCAGCAGCAGCCTTAGCGTTTCATGCCCGTCTCTGGGGTCCTCGGTGGTAGCCGCGGCTCGCAACCGTCTCTGGAGCTCGTTTAGGCTGTGCTCTCAATCCCCTCTCCTCACGCACCCTGAAACAATGGTCTCTTGCCTCTTCAGCAGCTCCAGCCCTTTTCCCGGACTCCCTCCCGGCTAGCTGTGGTGCACTAGCCCCCTTTAGGCTGTGTTCACGCCGCCAACCCCAGTCGTCTCCCTCGGATCCGACCTCCGAAGGCCGAGCCTCAGCTCCCAGCCCCCGCCCGCCCCGGCGGGTGAGCAGACAAGCCTCTCGGGCTGGTGAGTGCAGGTCGGCACCGATCCTCCGTGCGGGAATCTCTCCGCTTTGCCCTCTGCACCCCTGTGGTTGCACTCTCCCCCGTGGCTCCGAAGCTTCCCCCCTCCGCCACCCGCAGTCTCTGCCCGCGAAGGGGCTTCTAGTGTGTGGAAACCTTTCCTCCTTCACAGCTCCCTCCCTCTGTGCAGGTCCCTTCCCTATTCTTTTGTCTCTGTTTATTCTTTTTTCTTTTGCCCTACCCAGGTACGTGGGGGGTTTCTTGCCTTTTGGGAGGTCTGAGGTCTTCTGCCAGCGTTCAGGAGGTGTTCTGTAGGAGTTGTTCCACATGTAGATGTATATCTGATGTATTTGTGGGGAGGAAGGTGATCTCCACATCTTACTCCTCCACCATCTTGAAGGTCTCTCCTCCACTTATTTTCTTAAAATCAAATTCCTTCCGAATAACTGAGTGTAAGAACTGACTTCATTAATAATATTTTACAGAGGACTATTTTTTTTAACTCTAAGCTAAAATCTTCTAGCATTTAATTTATAAACAAGAAGGAAGACACTTTAATAAATAATAATAAAGGGCATGATGTCATGAAAAAGGAAAGCACGAAAGCAGAAGCAATAGAAACCTTGTCCTTTCATTGCCTCTTTAGTCAAGGATTTCCTATGTGACCTTGAGAAGGCAACTAACAACTCAAAGCCTCCCTTTACATGTCTGTGAAGCAAACGTAAAGGAATATTTACCAGCTGTTTCCAGGGTCCATGAGTCTGGGTGGGATCTTCCCGTGTTATAATACATAAATACAGTAGGAGAGGCTGAGACACAGTCTCGCGATAAACATGCCTTGTCCACGCCTCGACCACAGTCAGAGAGGAATTCACAAAATTCAGAGCTTCCCTCTGAGGGGTGAAGAGTTCACACTTCACATCGGTCCCCCCAACTTTTAAAGACCTGAACCTGAGAGGGGGAGCCCCTAAAACGTCTTTGAAAACCAGCGGAGTCACATCCAGGGATCCGAGGAGCTGTGGCGAACCAGAAACCGTTCTTAAAGGCTCACGCACAGACCCACTCGCCCCAGGTCCCAGCGCAGAAGCAGCAGTTTGAAAAGTGCTGAGACTATAGATGAAGGAGATTCTGTTACTACACTTAAAGCTTCTGCAAGAGGGGCAGGGCCTGTCATGTTACTCTCCAGGGACAGAGGTGCTGGCAGGTGACCTTTTCGTGTTCCCCCTCCACCTTACGTGCGCCACCTGGCGCCATTTTTCCTGTCGGTGGGCGCCATCTTCACTCTCCCTCTACCGCCCTCCACAGCACCAGTAGCTCCCGAAGGGGAGCTTTTACACACGTCTGGTGCCCTGGTTTTTGCGGCTGAAGTTTAGGGGACACCGCTTCATCACCTGGCTCTGGAGTCCAGGGGGCCTTGCGTCCCTGGGACCCACAAGACAGTAATGATCAGTGAGATAGTTCTCAGCCGACTACCATCCTCAGGGTGCTGCATGGCGGACCGCGGACTCAAGCAAACTTCCAGTTTTTCTGAGAAGGAGGCCTGTTTTCTTATACTGGAGCTTTGGCCTGAGGGGCAGGCTTCTGACTGGCACTCTTCTAGAGGCTCTGAAGGTGCTCTCGGGGAACGGAAGCCGGCCGCCGCCATAGCTGTGCTGCCCCCCCCATCCCCCACCGCCCCCCCATCCCCCACCGCCCCCCCCATCCCCCACCGCCCCCCCCATCCCCCACCGCCCCCCCCCATCCCCCACCGCCCCCCCCCCCCCCAGCTCACCTGCCTTTTCCGGGAGGGAGTTCATACCGCTGTCTGGTACCCTGATTTTTGCAGCTGCTGCCAGGGGACACCTCTACATCACTTGCCTCCGGTGACCAGCTGGGTTTATGCTGGTGGGTCCCACGGGACTATAACCAAGGGAGAAAGAGTCCTTAAACTGCTACCACTCTCAGGGCACAGCAAGAGGCAACAGAGCCGGGAGCTCAGTTTTGCAGCGAAAGGGCCCTATTGGCTTTCCATCAGAGCTGCAGCCTGAAGGGCAGGCTCCTAATTCAACACATATCTAAGGGCTGACGGTCAACCTCCCCTGAGACTCAAGAGGGTGGGCGCTGTCTTCACACTCTTCCTCTGCCCCAGAGCGTCAGGATCTTCTGGAGGAAACTCTTACAAGTGTCTGGTGCCCCAGTTTTTGCAGCTGCTGCCCAGGGGATGCCCCTTCATCGCCCGGCTCTGGGGGCCAGTGGGACTTGCGTTCCTGGGTCCCAGGGGACTGTAACAATTGGAGAAACAGTTCTGGCCAGGCTACCACCGCCAGGACACTGCACAGACCACAGACTGAAACTCCTCCCCAGTCTTTCTGTGAAAGAGGCGTATTTACTCACCCTGGAGCTTCAGCCTGAGGGGCAGGCTTTAGGTTTGCCACACATCTAGAGGCCAGGAAGATGTTCTCAGTTTGCGCTGTTCCTCTACTTCACTCCAGCTGGCTGGTATCTCCCAGATAGGAGCTTACACAATCGTGGAACACAAATTTTTGCAACTGTCACCCAAGGGGCACCTCCAGATCCCCTGCTCTGGAGGTCAGCAGGATTAACCATTGTGGTCCCACATTACTATACATATTTTCATATTTTAAAAGCTGCTGCCTGAGAATCTGGCTTCCAGTCAGTCTGAAATTATGTGCTAAGCTTCTTGCCTTTGGGAAACTGACAGGTCTGGGTACACCCTCAACAACTGGGAGCTATTTAAAATAAAATAGTCTGCTTGGACAATCACAAAGGTTCCAGAGACAACCAAGAGCTGGGGCAAGGTTGAACAGTAAGTTTCATCTTCTACACAAGGCTACTCCTTCAAAACTGGGAGAGGTAGCTGTTTCATCTAATACATAGAAAGAGAGAGTTGAGCAAAATGAGGAAAGAGAGGAATGTGTTCCGAATGAAAGAACAGATAAAAACCTCAGCAAAACCTTATGAAATGAGATAAGTAATTTACCTGATAAAGAGTTCAACATAATGGTCATAAAGATGCTCCCTGAACTTGGTAGAAAAATGGATGAACTGTGGAAACTTCAACAAAGGGACAGAAAATATAAGAAAGTACCAAACAAGTTACAGAGCTGAAGCGTACAATAACTGAACCGAAAAATACACTACCAGGGTTCAACAGCAGACTAAATGAAGCAGAAGAAAGAATGGCAACTGGCACCTCAGGTGAGACTATGCAGAAAAAGTTGGGTGCGCTGGGAGACAGGTCCTCTTCCAGTCACTGCAGAACCAGGAGGTGAAAGGGCAGAAATGGGAAAGGGGGAGAAAAAGAGAAAGGAGGGACACAAAACTAGCACATTTTGAGCACCTACTATAAAATGCAAAGGGCGACAGTACCTCAGAGGATGTTATGAGCGTTAAAAAACTTGACTCATTGGAAAAACCTTAGTGAAATTCCTGAAATATAAAAGTACTAAACAAAATTGTTAGTTTTAGAGAGGTGGCTTGGGAGTGAGACCAAATCAAATCTCTGTTCCAATATATTAGCTATGTAACTAGTTACTTAACTTACCTCTGTCTTAGTTTCCTTAATTGTAAAATGGAGGTAAAGACACTACCCATTCATAAGGCTGATGCAAGGATTAAATATGTTAATACACGCACAGCATGAAGAAAATGCCTAGGACTAGGAAGCCATTCAGTAAGTATTAGAGTTATAGTGAAAATATCACATCCTGCCAGGTACTGTGCACAATGCTTTCGCAAAATCATCTCATTCTTGATGCCCAATTAATGTTCTCTGGGACAAAAAAAAAAAAAAAAAAAAAAAAAAGACGATATAGTAATTTGTATTCTCTTAAAGAAAGATATCACTAGGATATCTTTATGTTTCTTAATCCCCCAAAATCTGACATCAAGTATTTTTTAAAAGTGGATAGCACTGGACAGTATGCTATTATTAATCTTGAAATATCCTAAGGGAAAAATATCCATTGAATTTACTTCTCTTCCACAAATATTTACTGATATGTGCCTGAAATATGTTGAAACTCCGTATGCATAATATTGAAGGAATTTCTTTCAAAAAAGGCCTTTTTATTATTGACAAAAGTTAAGGTCAGAATAGACTTTCTACCATGTCCATTATGTTCATAACTTTTATTACCAGGTGACTTTTTCCCTCTAGTTTGCACCTCTTTTCTAAGAAGCCATTCAATTTATTTCCTCCTCACTTTGGTCCCTGGAATAATCAGTCATTGTTGGTCTTTCCATTCTCACTTCAGCATGCTGCTGTTTTAGGAAGAGCATCCATCGAATATGGCCCTTTATTGTCTTGTATCATGGCCTGGGTACAGACAGAGCCAGATTAACTATAGGCTTGTTTGGCAGTGAGACTTGCTATATAGCAAACAACACCCAAACTGAGTAGCTTAAAGTAACAGTCACTTTATTTGCTCATGATTCTCTGAGTAAGCTGGGCAGTTCTTCGCTGTTGTCAGAAGGTAACTCAGCTGGGGATGATGATTTTGGATGGCGTCGTTCATAACTAGTTAGGTCTACTGGGCTTCATCTCTGGAACAAGAGACAACTTGTCTCTGCTTCATTCAGTTTCCCATCCTCCAATAGGCTAGTTCTGGTTTCTATCACAGAGATCTCAAGGTTCTGAAAAACAGAAAGAGGAAAGGCAAGTCCCCAGGTACAAACACTTTTTAAGCCTCTGTTTACCTTAAGTGTACTTGGGTCCCATGGGACAAATGAAGTCACATAGTCAAGCTCAGATTCAAGGAGGGGAATATTGATTCCTCCTCTTGATAGGAGAAGCTTTGAAAAGGGCAGCATACAGAGAAGGGAAGAATTTATGACCAGTCTGCACAGGAGGGTGAACCTAAAAAAAAGTCACAACATCACAAATATTAGAGGAAAATGAAATTTTTGATATTTGAAATTCAAGAAGGCATTAAAATGGTTATAATGGAAAAATCAGTACTAAGTTGGATTTCCTTATACTTATAATGACATAGGATCTTGATGTTTTAAATTATATGTGGAACAAAAATGGACACCAACTCCTTTTTTTTTTTTTTGTGGTACGCGGGCCTCTCACTGTTGTGGCCTCTCCCGTTGCGGACGCGCAGGCTCAGTGGCCATGGCTCACGGGCCCAGCCACTCCGCGGCATGTGGGATCTTCCCGGACCGGGACACGAACCCATGTCCCCTGCATCGGCAGGCGGACTCTCAACCACTGCGCCACCAGGGAAGCCCACCAACTCCTTTTTATTACTTAGTGTCTTAGTCCATTTGGGCTGCCATAACGAAATACCACAGACTAGGTAGCTTAAAAGTAACAAATTTATTTCTCACAGTTCTGAAGGCTAAGAGTCCAAGATCAAAGTGCCAGCATAGTTGTATTCTGGTGAAGTCTCTCTTCTTGGTTCCTATCCAGTGCCTCCTTGCTATGTCTTACATGGTGGAAGCAGCTAGGGATCTCTCTGGAGCCTCTTTTATAAGGTACTACTCCCCGTGAAATTTCCACCCTCATGACAAGCACCTCCCAAAAGCCCCACCTACCACTACCATCACCTTTGAGAGGTTAGGATTTCAACAAATGCATTTTGGGGCGATTCATTCAGATCATAGCATTTAGAAACCCTAGGGGTCTTCTTCCAGTCGTCCTCTTCTCTGTTAGCATCCATAGTTGATACAGTTTTAGAAGAAGCAGTTTCAGAGGTAAACCTAAAACTTAACAGCTCATCCTAGTTTTATGGTGTCGGTAATATTAACATGGATTCAGGATGCATTCTCAGTATTCTAGGTTCAGAAACTCCAGCTCTATTGTATTATTTCATCCAAGCTTGAGCAGATTAGCAATTTATGTGTGAGTAATTTACACTAACCAAAACTATAAGAAAATGATCAAAAAAAATCAGAATGCTAGTTTATTATTTTGAATTTATTATTATATTTTCAGTAGCCAGACAGGCTGCATTTGCTAGTGAAGGTAACTGCTTTCTCTTTTCCTTATAATGTGAATAGTAATAAAAAGTCAAGCAGTGAGAAATGAATCAAAGTATATAGATATGACGATTCTTAAGAGATATTTTATGCAGGTGTAGATAGAAGCTGAGAGTATCCAGGCTCCAGTATGAAGGGGAAAACCTACATCTGTCACCTTTTCTCTGTTAAATTTGGCTGTATCCTTCTGGCATGAGATTACCACATGTAGGTGACAATTACATCACAGCCTACTTTACATTGATTACATTTTAGCCTTCAAAAGCTGTGGGAGAGAACCTTCAAAATCCTTAAAAGGATAACTAAACAGCAAGAAAAACTCCCCTGAGACTGAATAGCATGAAATCAAGCAATACTCAGCAGCACGGAAGCCAAAGTAAAGAAAATTAATAGAGCTGTTTACCTAAAGTTGGGATATGATTTCTCCCATATAGATTAGGACCCCTGTTTTAGACTCTCATAGAACTATATATATCACCTTCAAAGCACTCATCACAATTGTAGCTAATCAGCCATTATCAATTCTACCACTAAACTGCAATCTCCAAGAAAGCATGGACCGTGCCTGTCTTATGCCCTATTGTATGTATCTCCAATGACTGACAGTTACAGTGGACCCTTGATAGGGGATAGTTTAACAAATGGCAAAGCAGGGGGAAGGAAAAAACAAAGACGTAAAACAAGCATATTTTTGAAATTGATTTGAATTGATTGAGAGGATGTGAGCTGAGTGAAGGAATAAATAGTAGAGGGGCCTGCCTACACATGTTAAGAAAGGAAATGATCTTCCACTGAAAGAATTATAACAAAAATATATTTGGTAGGAATGAAAGTAGAAGTAGGGCATGAGCAAAGATTTCCCACTTTGAGGGATTAGGAGGCCCAAAGTGAAACTGAGCCTAAGGGTGGTTAAAGTGGAAGTAAGAAAGAGATTGGGCAGTTAAAGAGGCTGATAAATCAAAAAACCAGAAAGAGTACTGTAGACCTGGGCAAAAGGGGCACCTGCCCCAGTTCCCATCCTGTAAAGGGCCTACTCTCCAGCCCTCCTTCAGTTCTGTTCCTTCCCAGAGGGCAGGAAGCCTACACAGAGTCCACATACCCCCTTTTAGATCACATTTGGAATATTTGGGACCCCAAAATTCCATGCAAAGATCCCTTTTGCAGGTCTATTCTCCTGAGGGTGGACCACACACCTATAGTATGCTCCCTGGATCAAGGAGAAAACACAACCGTTTATGGGGATATGGACAGTTTGGTCCTGTGGTCTGGAGTGTCTGCACACTAAGTATCTAAAGGCCTTCTGGTGCAGGAGCAGGGACAGGAAAAGAAAGGCATGAACATGAACTTAGGACCACTCAAACCACCAACTAATGACAGGGAACTCTGACAAGTCCAGGAATTCTAATCTTGATAGGCTTCCAGATCATTTTGAAGGTAAATATACATTCCAGCTCTCAAATGATATCTTTGTTTCCCATGTATATTCCTTTGCTCTTCCTGTAATAAGAGAATGCAGGATTTCTAGGGCAGAAACAAGTTAAACATGAGCTAAATTGACAAAGTCAGAGATTTCAAACCAAAGCCAACCAGAGGAATTCATTGTGGATAGGAGGGTAGAACCTATTTTGTTTAACAATTTATTAGCTTGACATAACTATTAAATATTTAGGTATATGGCACATAGGCCTCCATTTTCAATCTTGACACCAGCTCTGTAATGTTAGGGGTGGGCCTAGCCAGGATGTTTACCTTATACTAGAAAACTATGATTCTGTAATGATATTTCACTATGGGTTGATCTTGGCTGGTTGTGGACTTCTTAGCATCCATAACTCTTATTTTTATGTGGAAAATTAACCAGACTATTTCCACAACCACTGGCTTAGGTTTAGAGTTCCACCCACTCTTTTCAGATGGGCACAGAGTCATTCATTTGTTCAGGAGACCCCAGAGGCAAAGCGTTTTCTGACGTCGAAAAATTAAGAAAACTGGGGAGAGATGGAAGACCAATATGGTACTTGACGGTTTCAAAACACTTTTATGTTTATCATCTCAATTTGGTTCTTAGAATCACACTGTAAATGTAGCTGGGGAAGATATTATTTTCTTTCTTCACAGCTGAAAACTGAAACTCAAAGAGATTGCACCATGGTGGACAGCAGAACTAAACTTGAATCTAGTCTTCAAATGTACTTTATTTTTCAAGTAAGGAAAGAAGTATCATATTTACAAAATTTGAGGGTATTTTTTAATAAAACAAGATATGTGAACCTACAGTGAATACCTATATGTAATTTCACTGTGAGAAGATGATATAGTATTCTTTGAAAATACATAAATTCTTCTCTGGCTTCTGTTTTGAAACCTCTCTGACTTTATCAATTTAGCTGGTATCCAACAGGCTTAAGGCCTAGAAAGCCTGTACTTTTATTAAGGAGAGAGAAAAAGAATAAAAAAATGAAACAAAGGGTATAATTTTAGGGCTAGAATTCTTCTCACTCTTTATTTTTACCTGATGTCACTGAAGCTCAGAAAAGTTAAGTGAATTGCCCTAAATCACAAAGAGACGGAAGGAAGAATATGACCATGAAACCACATCTGATTCAAAACTCTGAGGCTTTCCTTCTCTCTGTGCCGTGTTAAACTGTTTTCACTCCCTTGCATTATATATAAATAGTGCTTCCATGACCGTTTTCATCAATATACCTTTTTTATTCTACTGAATTATTTCCTTAGGATAGTGTCAAAGAATGCTGTTACTGAGCTAATATGTTGAGATATCTGTATCGTTTGTGATACGATATTGTGATACATATTGTCATGCTTAAAGGATATATCAGACCAATGCTCTCAGAGGAGTACCAATTTCATGCCACTCTTACTAATATTATATATCATATACTGTTCTTTTTACTAACTTAATAGGTATAAAAATGTATGATAATTTGCTTTACTTTATATTCCTTTCATTACAAATAAGATAAATGTTTTTACTTTATTTTGATCCATTTCTATTTGCATTAATTGTTTGCCCAACTTCTTTACATACTTATTATTGGTGGTCAGGATATTTTTCTTACAAATTCGAATGAACTCTTTATATGGAAAACATAGGATCTCTTTTCTTGCTATAGTACTAGAAGTATTTTACCAGCTTATTTTCCTTTTAGGGTTTAGCTTTGTAAATTAATTTTCACACAGTTAAAATTTTATATCTTGAAAATTTGAACAAGCACAACCAGCAGATTCTAACAACTTTGTTTTTATTTCTCAGTGTTCCTTTAAATTCTGTGGGCCTAATGTCTCTTGCCCTCAGACTTCTAGACTCACTCAAAAATAAAAAATAATCTGTGGTCATGGTACATCACAGAACCTGATCTCAATTCAGAATTAGGATCCCCAATCATATGTGATTAGGAAAGCTCTGAGCTTCATTTAAAGCAAATCTTCTGTCTGTTCCCCAGATCAGTACTACTTCAGCCTGGAAACCTAGAGTATTTTTCCAGTTCCCTGTTTCCTGCCTAGTATTTCCACTTCTCCTTCTCTAGCTTGTTAACTTCAACTTCTGCTCCTCTAGGATCAGTGTGCAGGGAGGGAGAACAGGTAGGTGAGTCAAGTAAGTTCTTGAATCATGCCTGTGATGCAACTGGGCCTAGCAGGTGCTCAGGGTGACTTTTCTTCATATGGGCCCCCCACAGTGTCTTATCTGCAATTCCCTTGACATGGGAACAGGTGTCTCTAGGCATATTCTAAAGAGTCAGCCCCTCAGGATGGACAGCTACCCCCTGATTCTCTTTATGGAAGTCTGCCTGAGCCTGCAGGAGACCTTCCTGAAGACAGGACCTGAGACAATTCCAGGCCTGCTTCCTTTCACAAGTGGCCCACATCTGGTTTCCAGGGAACACTTGAGCATCCTTTGCCCCGCCAAATTCTGGGAGAGCTGGCCAGCCCCTGTAAACCCCTCTCTTCCTTTGGTTCATTGACAACCAGTCCTGATGTGTCTCAAGCAACAACCAGGTACCAGACCACAGGACCTCAGAGTCAGTATCTCCCACCTTGGACCCATGTAGGCAGGTTTAGAGGCAGGTTTAGGTGTTCTCAGGGCACACCAACAACTTTATAAAAATATGTCTTCACAAATCCTTTCTAATCTCCACACACTCTGACCCTTTATTGCCTTGGCATGGGTAAGAAGTTTAAGAGTTGTCAAACTTGTTTAATAATCTCCTTTGAAAACTGGTATCTTGTTCTGGCATACCTCTTTGGAAAATCACAGCTTGAATCTTGGCACCTCTATTAAAACTTCGGATGTAATAGTCTGTTAAAAGTATTTCATAATCAATCATTTACCATTGAAATTTCCGTATCATTTAAAAACTGAAAATAAAATAGTTTCCCCATATACCTGACATATAGTCAATTAAACTTTCTGTTGGAGTGTCCTTCATTTAAATTTTTTTAAGCTCTCCAACTTCAACTAGATATGTTTTTCTCTTGGTGTGTGCTAATTATTCATTTTTTTAGTATAGTTACATAATTATCAAATTATTATGTTCATCACTCTGTCTTTAACCTTTCTCTCATTTTGAAAAGTTTATATTCATATATGTTTTTCTATAACATCAAATCCATTTTTGGCCTCTCCTTTCTTTAATTAATCAGTGTTTAATTATTGTTGTACAATAATATGTTCTACTACCTGGTAAGGCTGGGGCCTTCCTATAACTCTTCTTTTTGAGATTACCTTACGTTGAGTTCTGAATTATCATCAGATAGAGGTTTTGACTCAATGACATTAAACTCATTAAACTTCGGAATAATTTATAATGTAGGAATAATTATCACAGTAATAGCAAATTAAAACAAACATTAATAATGCTTACAATGGACCAAGCATTGTTCTATGTGCTTTTCAAATATTAACTCATTTAATTCTCAAAACAACTTTGGTCTATTTAATTATTGGCCCTATTTCTTCAACTCTTCCTGTATCCACAGCTTTGTCATGGCCTAATCCTGGGAAGGGTGTATTTTCTACCCCTTGACTCTGGGCTTGGTCATAAGATTTGCATTGGCCAATGGCACATGAGGAGATAAGCTGAGTGTTGGTATGTGCTTGCTTGGCTGGGCTTGCTGTCTGTGCTTCAGCCATCGCCATGAGAGGAACCTGCATCTATCCCACTGAACATAGGAGGAGATGGGAAACAGAGCTGGTCCAGCAGATGCACAGACCTGTAAGACTAAATTATTGTTGTTTTTAGCCATTGAGTTTTGGAGTGGTTAGTTAAGCAGCACTGTTTGGCAACAGCTAAGTAATATGCCACACTATCCAATAGGTACTATTACTATCCTCATTTTACAAATGAGAAAAATGAGGCAAAGAGAAGATAAGTAACTTATTAGCTAGCAAATGGGCAGAATGTCTCTAGATGCATGCTTTTAACTATCTTTACAATATTTGGTCCTTCGTTTTGAGGAAAGTTTATTCAAAACCATTTATTCAAATTTTTTCATCTTCCAATATAAATATATACTTTTCTTTGTAAGGACTACACATGTCTCATCTAGTTTATTCTAACATTTATATTATTTGATGATTATCAGGGTTTTTCTTTATAGATTTTGGACTAAAACCTTGTTTTATTTTTCAACCTACTTTGTTATCAATACTTCAAAACTTTAGAGCTTTATCATTGTCAATGTTGGTAAACACAGATGAGAAATAAGCTTTAGTAAGCTATTCGCAGAGAACTTATCCCAACGAACTAACACCTACTGTGTTATTTATCTCACTGTCCTCTTTACTCTTGACTCTATTGACCTCTCCCACTTCCTGGTGCGCTGGTTCTCTGGTTCTTGGCTATTTGATATACTATTCTCTTTGATGTCCTTCTCTTGCTTCCCACTTTGTTATAAAATAATAACACTTACCTGTATAAGTAAAGGTATGGTTGTGAAGAGCATTGAGACAGTACATGAAAAACCGCTTCATATAGTGCTGGCACCATGCCATTATTAAGTAATGTTCAATAAATGTTGCCCCCTTTGCCTTTATATTTCTCTTGCTACTTCTTAGTCTCCTTGTGGGCCCCATTTCATCTTCCCTATCCTTAAATAGTTCTGTCCTGGGCCCTTTCTCACTCCCATTTTCCACCTTTCCCTGGGAAATTTTACCCACTCTAGGTGTGGATGAAATTTTCTGTTCTGCCCTATTCCCTGAGGTCCAGACCCAAATATCCACCTAACTACTGCACTCCTTCATTGAGATGCCTCACAGACCTCAAATTCAACAACACTAAAGTAATTATTTGCGTCTACTCCCCAAACCTGCTAGTTCTTTCATGACTCCTACCATTATAAATGGTACCACCATTCATTCAATTTCTCCAAGCCAGAAACTAGGTATAATCATTCATTCCTCCCTCATTCTTTTTCTCCAGTCACTAACTTCTATTGATTTTACTACTGAATATCTTATAAATTTCATACAATTTTTTTTCTTTGATTCAATTGATTCTTATATTCTTAAATTCTTATTATTGTTATAGATTCATAAAGTCCATAATCAGGAATATGCTACTTCCTGGATATCTGATCAAGTACATACTCTTACTGGTTAGCCTTGACTTTGGATTTCACATCTGTCTAGCCCCATGGAGAGCAGACACTAGACCACTTCAATATCAGGAAGTCAGCACCCTACACCTTTGGTCCATGCCACAGGGATAGTAACAGGAATTTTACCCAAAGACATCTATGGAGGAGCTGGATTCCAAACTTAGCTCTTCCTGCTGGTCTTCCCTTTGAGTGTTTCTGAATCCAACAATGCCTGCACAGACTGCTGTCCCACGTAATCACCCCCTTAGACTTTAATGCCTCTCCCTTCTTTTCTAGATCCTGGTGGTTTAGCCATATCCCAACTGTACTTCTTCGTGCCATCTTACAGGAACTAGATGCTCAGTCCTCAAATGTGCTGACTCTAGATTTATCCACCTATTTTTCAGCTGTGTTTCCCATATTATATTTGGTAGATGGCACCAACCTTATCCATTAAGCAATCCCATTAAAACTTCTTGATGCTTTAGGTTCTAAATCAGTGGTGCTCAAAACTCAATACACATGAGAATCACCTGGAAAGTTTTTCCTAATATAGATATTTTCAGCCTTTGGATATTTTGATTTAGGTTTTGAGTGGAGCTGGGAATTTCCTTTTTAAAAAAATCACTAAAGGATTCTATTGAGCAGCCAGGCTTAGGAATTGATACTCTAAACAGAAAATTGCTATGTAAATGATATAGAATTTTATTTACAATTTAATCAATAAAAACAGATTTTAAAATTATAGAAATTACCATGCTTTCCTATAATAAACATTTTGTTTAAAAGTCTGCTTTCACATAAAGATGTTTATAGAATGGAAGAAAGATCTCTTCTTTGAGAGTTCAGATTTTCTGAGTTTCTGATGTCAAAAACCTTGCTACTTTTGGGTAGCTACAGTTTTACACAGTTGAAACTTTGGTGCCTCATGTTTTCTTTATAAATTATTATAGCTTATTTCAACAGAGACTTTCCAAAAAAAAGGAAGTGATCTCAATTACTAAACCAGGCATTTAACCATCCTACTTGGTCTTATTCAGCAAGCTGTTGTTTCTTGTGACAATGGCTCAAAGTAGCCTTAGATCCATAGCCTAAAAAAGAGTTAATGATGATTAATAAGGAGCTTATTATATGGAATTCATGTGAAGATGACTACATCAGGACAAACGTGTTTTAGACAATTTGTGTATGAACTTAAACTTAGTAATAGCCTTCATTTTTAAGAACGTAATATACTTATAAACCCAAACAAGCAGCAATTAGGATTTTAAATCTTTTAATAGTCTGTAGATCCCTAGATTGACCATTTTCACATTTTTTTAAAGTTGCATTTAAAAATTAGCTGTATCTTTT
Organism: Kogia breviceps; assembly: GCF_026419965.1. Taxonomy (NCBI): domain Eukaryota; kingdom Metazoa; phylum Chordata; class Mammalia; order Artiodactyla; family Physeteridae; genus Kogia; species Kogia breviceps. Next base: position 121,624,249 of record NC_081315.1, on the reverse strand, counting down.
AAGCATCTGAGTACATGTTTAGTTGAAAATAAATAACCTACAGAAGAAAAGGAAACAGTGTAGCAGGCATGCTATCCTACTAGGCAAAAAAACACAAAAAACAAAACTTGTTTAGATGTATGCAGTTTGTAAGCTAGGGCAATTCTGTCCATGCATACTATGCTACAGGAAATGTCATCTTTATGGTGAGGCTTAACATAAATGTTTCAAAGAGAGTCTGTGCAACTACACATTTTACTGCTTATCTGTGATTTTTCTTAGCTTCTCTATTTACTGATAGGCTCCTCATATCCACTCCTTCATTCCACCCTCCACTCCTAGCTATCTGCTACCCTTGGTCTGTCCCCTGAGGAGCCCCAGGCCACACTGTGGTGACTTACTCTGATCTCCCCTCTCTAGTAATGACCGTCCTGCCAATTTACCCTACTCATTTTTTTCCTTTAACATTATCCAATCAAAGGAGGTCCTATCTTGTGTCCCTTATTCCTTTGTCCCTTGTGTTCCTCTTAGTTGATTACTTACTTCTTTCTAAACTTTCAGTGAATGCCCATCTCCCATCAGATGGCATAGCCATGGCACAGTTCTTTATCCTAAAAAATATATTGCTGTAGAAATTTTACACATTGTGGCGGTTGTGTGAGTCTAGTCTTTACTCCCTCAAATCTCTCCCTAAAAATGTTCTGTGATTTCTTATATTTTTCATCACATCTTGCTCTAAAAGAAAAAACTTCAACAGACTTAGTACTCTCAGGGTAAAACTACAACTCTTCAAACTTTTATGGACTGAAGCAATTCATTTGTAGTTTCTATCCTACAAATCCCAGAAATAACCTAAATAAGATTTAGTAGAATATTTTATCATATTATGTCCTGTTTAAAGGACCTCATCACTCCTAATGCCCTCAGAGTCAAGCTCCATCCCTTCATAGCTTTTCAAAGTCCTTCAATATCTGGTGTCACTTGAACATTCTAAAATTATTTCCCAAACTCTCCCAGTCCAACTGTGTCTTGGCCAGTTGGTATTCTCTTTTCTTTTATCTGAAATGTCCTTCCTTTAACTTCTTCTCCTCCTTTCCAAATTTCCATCATACTTTAAGGCATAGCTTCAATCCCATCTCCTGATTAAGCTTTACCTGAATAATTGGTTCACACTAATTTCACCTCTAAGCAATTCTGCTTTTCTCATCTTTTTAACTGAATCAAACAGTACCTTTAATTTTTATATAATCATTCCGTAGCTAGAGTAGTGTATTTGCAATGTGACCACATCCAAGCCAAAATCAACCTAACATGTGATTCCACAAGGGAACCTGATGCCTGAACACCAAAATGCCAGCTCAGGAAAGAACCATAAGTTATTGAGGGTCTTTAACTTGGGATTTCATGAGGATGTTAAAACTATTGCTTAGAGTGCATGAAACCAATCCTATAATTAGAAATGCAAAGTTTATGTATTTAAAATATCAGTATAGGTACAATAAAGCATAGGCCATTCAACAGCCTCTGATTTCATTCTCAAGTCTTATGTATATGGAAATAATCCTTACCTGTTTCCTACCGTGGGTGGGGCACTCAGCTGATGGATTTTCCCCTTTGAGTCACATCTCATTTGGTCTACCATGGCATGACCATTCTTGTTTCTTGGCTCTTATTACTAACTGTAAGTAGTTCTTAGTCTCCTTTAGTGTTACTCCAGAAATGGCTTTTTTAGGGCTGAGTTCTGCCTTTCCATCCTGCGTGTGGATAGTCTGCATGCCTGGTGTGGGGATTAGAATTCTCTGACTCTGGCAGCTGTGTTCTTTCTGGGCTGTATGGCTGGAAAACATCTTAAAGCCACTTGTGGGAAGAACAGCTTTTGAAAAATACGGGTTTTAAAGTCAGACAGATTTCTAAGTCTAAATTTCCTGCAAAAGAGGATAATAAACAATATAACATCTCCCTCAGTGTTAAGGTTACTTCCTTGTACCACCTTACCCACTAACAACACTAAGACAGCTTACTTTGTTTTAAAATGTCTTGGAATTTTGTTCCTTCTCTTTTGAATACTTATCTGAATACTTATACAGAATACCACAGAATAGTAGGTATTAGAGTTTAGGAATGATTAGTTTATCCATATATTTCTTCCCTACCACAGTGTAAGTTCCACTAGAGCAGAGGCTATACCTGACCTAGTTCACGACTATATTTCCAGCCTCCAGCACTGGCCCAGCTCCTCAAATATTTGTTGAATGGGTGGATATCTTATAAGGTTGGTGGAGAAGGAAAGGAGGTAAAGTGTATAAAACACTGTATAAATACTTACAGATATGTGTGTGTGTGTGTGTGTTTATCAGTACATAGAGTGTTATGGTTAGCACATGGTAAGTATTTGGTAAATGTTAACGTTTATTTTTTTACTCTTGCTTGAAATCTGAACTGAAAATGGCCCTCTTTCTTGTATAGCAACCTGGACACTTCTTGTATTATGTCATTGACCCTCCCCAACTAAAAGTAGCTGGATTGATCTGAATGTTTATTTGCATCTTTTCTAGTCAAGCACCTAGCTAGACCCACAGAGCTGGGAGCATTACCTCACAGTGCATTCAATCTCCCAATACTCAGTTCACTCATTACACATTTGGTGATTTAACTCACAGAATTGCCAAGATCACATTTCCAAGCAGGTCTTCTAAAACTGCCCATCTCTACACAGACTAACCAGAATGGCCTCAGGGAAGAGAACAGACTAGTAGAAGGCTACACATGTTAGCAAAAATAACTGCATAGTGCATACTGCAAGTTTCAAAGGTGTTAAATTTCCATTTGACTAATGTTTTGCTTAGAAACTTAACAGGAACTTTAGCAACAGGACAGAATATAACATTGTAAATCAACTATACTTCAATAAAATAAATAAGTAGATAAATAAAAATAAGTAAATGGCTAAATGAAACTTAGATTTATACCTAGGCAATTGGGAGAATCTGACATTTTATGTGCCAGCACATAGTAGGTGCTCAATAAATAACTACTGAATGAATTTGGGGAGGGGAGAAAGCATGTCTCAGTGGCTCTTAGCATTAATTGCCTCCCCCTACAGATACTATAAATCCCATTCCTGTCTTTGAGCAGGGATTTAAAAACAGGACTCTAGTAAAAGCAGGCATATCTTCACAATCAGGACAAGCTTTTGCTTTACTCCACATAGTTATAAAAAAGGGGGGGGTGGGACAAAGTTCCCCGAATTTCTAGATGGGAAATGGTGGTTTCTGTACTGCAGGAGTGCAGACCGGCCTCGTGGTTCCTGAGGGTGAAATGTGTAACTCCTCTTCCTCCCCATGTTCTTTGCTGGAGACCCGCTATGTGTAAGTTTGTGGAAATGTAAGGAGAAGGCGATTTCAGTATCTTGGTGTAGAGAGATGCTAATGAGGAAGTCAGGCTGTAAAGGCCAGCAATAGGGAAAGGGAATTCAACTTAACTTGTAGTCGGGACTGTTAAAAAAAAAAAAAAAAAAAAAAAAGGAGGCGGGAATAAAAGAAGTAGGAAAAATTGGGGGGAGGAGAGACTAGAAAAGGAAAACCAGAAGAGGAAGGAAGGAGTGTTATCTACGCAATTTGTTGTTTCTCCTGCTCTTCCTCTCTCACTCCCTCCAGAAGCTAGAAAAAGTTTGCATGCGCAGCATTCGGAATGGGAGAGCGGGCTCTTGATCTGCAGACCCGCGAGGAGAAGCGCCCACTTCACCCTTCCCCGTTCCCGCCGCCGTTTCCCCCCTCTCCGGAGGATGGAGGGCAGTCCTCGAGAGCCAGGGAAGCGGTAGCCCAGGCGGATCCCCCTGGATCCAGCAGGGCTCGAACAGCGGGCAGCTCTCTCTCCGGCAAAACCTCTCCTCCCTCCTGCCTCCTCCTCCCGAAAAGGAAAAAGATCGAACTTCTAAACCGGCTTTACCCCTCCCCCTCTTCCTGGGGGAGCTAAAGCAGAGAGTACAGTTCTGTGATTCACTGGAGAGAAAAGAGGGTGGAGGCAGCCAAGAACTCCGAGTGCCAAAGCTAAGTAAGTTCTCTGACAAAACGCACGCAGCTTGCGGCGCCTCCGCCGGGCCACTGACCCCGCGGAGACCAAGTGGACTTGGCGTGGAACGTGCACGGGGTCAGGGACCCACTTCGTTCCCCGCGCGCTCCAGCAGCGGAGAGAAGGAACCGCTGCCCGAAGTTCCTGCGAAGAGGTGGTCAGCGGTGGAGGGAGATCAGTAAAGCGAGCTGTTTTTGTCATTTCGCCGCCTGGTGAGTGTCGGGGAGATTGGCAAACGCCTCGGAGGAGACCGAGAGAAATAGCTCTGGAAAAGTGGAGAGAGTGATCCGGCGGCCGCTTCACTGCATGCTGCTTATGTGCATGGGTAAGAGCTCTTTTTCGGCGGTTCCACTTCCCAGTGCTTTCCAGGTGACCGGACTGCGGTCGACCCCGCAACCAACGGTGCGCGCGCCCCCGGGAGAACCTCACTCCAACACCTCGAGGGCGGAAAGTTCTGGCCACGAAAAGTTCCTGCCCAAGGTGATTATCAATTCCTTACTTGATTTTTTTTTTTTTTTCTCTTGAGAACTTTTGGGTGGAGGCATTAACTTTTTGTGTGGAAGCTACTTTGGGGAGCGAGGAGGAGGAGGAGAAAGTGCGATTTGATGGAGAAAAGCGACTCCTTGTTCTCCCACACGTCCCATCCCCTAAGCCACCACGTGTAGAAGATTAAAGTTGTTGGACGTGTTGACAGCTGAGAGGAGCACGGACTTCTTTCCAGGTGGAGACCCTCCACCTCCACCGCCTGTTGGTTCTACCCCTCCTGCGTGCATGTGTGCGCCAGCGGCGGCGCGCGGTGCGTTGTTCTGCCTTGGAGTTTCAGCTGGGACCGGAGTGAATGGCCCCCAGGGGCTGCGCGGGACCTCCGCCTCCGCCACTTCCTCCGCAGGCCTGGGTCTGGCCCGGAAAGATGCTAGCCATGGGGGCGCTGGCAGGCTTCTGGGTCCTCAGCCTCCTCACCTACGGTTACCTGTCCTGGGGCCAGGGCTTGGAGGAGGAAGAGGAAGGGGCTTTGCGAACTCAAAGTGGAGAGAGACCGGAGCCCAGCATAACTACCATCTCCCAGCCCCATCTCATTTTCATCCTAGCAGATGATCAGGGATTTAGAGATGTGGGTTACCACGGATCGGAGATAAAGACTCCCACCCTGGACAAGCTTGCTGCCGAAGGAGTTAAACTGGAGAACTACTATGTCCAGCCTATTTGCACACCGTCCAGGAGTCAGTTTATTACTGGAAAGTAAGTGTTACTGCTTCATATATTTATTCCTTGGAGATATATTAAGCACTTAATTATGATCCAGCTCCTAACTTACTGGAGTTGCAGAAGATATGGGGAACTAAATGTATGAATGAGTGAATGAATGAATGGATCAAATGCATTTAGTTGTGGTGGGAATTAAAATGGATGTCCTATTGATGATCTTGAAAGTCTCATCACTAGTTTAGTCTCATTTTCCTTACTCTCAGAGCCTGCTGTGAAGGGCCTTCAGAGTTTTAAAATGAGATCAGAACTTGTAAACTCCCCCCTACCAACCAGAGGTCTCCAGAATTGTTCTCCTTTTCTAAATCGATTTTGGCTTTTGAGCATGTTCAGATTTTGTTGCAGGTGTCACAATAGAATTCACAGTCACCATCATGGATAAGAAAAACAGACCAAATTTTTTCTGGACTCTTGGTTTATTCTTTATATATATATATATACATTTATTTTTATTTATTTTTGGCTGCGTTGGGTCTTTGTTGCTGTGCACGGGCTTTCTCTAGTTGCAGCGAGCAGGGGCTACTCTTGGTTGCAGTGCGCGGGCTTCTCATTGGGGTGGCTTCTCTTGTTGCAGAGCACTGGCTCTAGGCACGCGGGCTTCATTACTTGTGGAACGCACGGGCTCTAGAGCGCAGGCTCAGTAGTTGTGGCGCATGGGCTTAGTTGCTCTGCAGCATGTGGATCTTCCCGGGCCAGGGCTCAAACCCGTGTCCCCTGCATTGGCAGGTGGATTCTTAACCACTGTGCCACCAGGGAAGTCCCTCTTGGTTTGTTCTTAAATCTGAGACTGAATAATCAAAGCCACAGGTAATCACAGAGAGAAGAGGGGCCAAAGAAACGTATGGAAGGCAGTGTAAAATCTGACCAGTGTACATGTGACTCTATTTGGGTCTTTGATAAGTAATTTTCTGTTACAGGATCACTAAGGAAGGCAATGTGTAATTACCAGGGTAGTTCTCAAAATGGGGGAAGATAACAGTTCTAAATGCTCAGCATGAGTTAAACTTCATCTGAGGTTTTCTGCTGCTATTCACACATCTGGGAATTTTCTGATTAACTCTAAGAAAAAGCAGATTATTAGGATGCTTAAGTAAGTGTTTTTAGTATTATCGTTGCTTTGCTAAACTTAAGCTAAATATTCTACTTAGGGTGTTCACTCATTTTCATATTTTTACTCTATCCTGTCAGAATGTAGGTTACTATAACTGATTTGCATGTCCAAATTCAGCCTGTGGAACTGAGATAAACTAGGAGATGCAGAGGTCCAGCTGCCACTGGACAGAGGTAGAAGAAAAGCCTTAGTCGTTTCAGTGTGTGAGTCTTGTGATTTCAGTTCCAGGAGACCCTTGCTTCACTGAAGTTGTTCTTGGAATTGGATCCTATAAGAGTAGCCAGTATCCGTTGGAAAAATAAAGACTATTTTGTAGGAATCTCTGTCTTGCAGAGACTTTTGCTTAATACACGATTTCTACTGCTTAGCAAACTGTCACAAGTTAGCATCACTGCCAGAAAAGAAAAAAAAAAAAAACAGTCCTTTCCTCTCTTCAGTGGGAGAGTAAAGAAGACTCACTGTACTTCAGAGTCATTTTAAAGGTTAATTGTGGCATCAGAAAGTCAAGGGCATTTGGTATTTATAAAGGAGAAGATTGTTGGCTGGAAAATAACAAGTCCGTTTGATGGCCTGTGGGTCAAGTTATTCATGTCTAATCCAAACACTCTTATATTTGGTTTATGAAATAAATGAGTCATAAAGGCTTCCTGAACATCTTAAACTAAATTTATAGAATTTAGATTTATTCAGATAGCCAAGAGTAATTGAAAAACATATAACTAAATTGTATGAATTTATCTTTCACAATAGAACATTTGTTTAAGACTTTTCACTAAAGTTCTTCTTTAGTTCCTAAACATTATCTTGCACTGATAAAATATCTAGGTTTTATCCTTTAATCTTTATGTTAATACATGAAGCAGACATGAGGGTGGAAATAAATCCTCAGTTTTCTTTGCTGTCAAAGGTTGACTCTCCTGTCTTTTCAATGCAAACATCTCATGAGAAGATTTATTCTCCTTATTAAAATTTTCTGTTCAGTGTAATAAGTTGTGTAACTGTTTTATAGACAAAAATTTCAAATAACTACTGTGATTTGACTTAAATTTCTGTTTGAATTAAACAATTGAAGACATTTGCACTTTTAGTTCTCCTTTTAGACAAATTGCTGGAACCTTCCTTAAATGAACACAGATGTAAGAAAGAAAGTGGTTATGGAAGCCTAGTTCTGGGTCTAATATTAATAATGCAAGCCCAGAGAATGTGGTCATTTGTCCTTTCCATGAGTACATATCTACGATTTCTGGATCCTCTAAAGTTAAAAAAAGGAATAAAAATGTAAATGGACTGAATTATATTAAGGGAAAGAATAGGTTATGTGGAATATGATAGAATTCAAATGTCTTCACATTTATAAAGAAAGAGTTTTAAGTGATTGAAGCTGGAGCTACTTTTGATACTATTAACAAAACAATCCTCCCTTTATATTTTGCTGGAGTCAAAATGTAACAATCTATTCCCTTATACTGCACAAATCTATAATAAATTCCAGATTCTTTGATAATTTATGTCATATCAGTCTGGCAATATTGAACATAAGCCAGCCTGTCAATAAGCATTCATTGTGTGCAGATCCCTATATTGGAACTGTGAGGAACAAATAAGTAAGCCCTAATCTCTGGACAGTGATTCTCAAATTTGTGCAGAAAGAGTTAGCCAAATGGTAGTAGCTAAAGTGCAGATTTCCAGGCCCAACCTATGACTCAGCTTCAGTGGTCTGGGGGTGAGCTCAGAAATTAATAGTAATTTAACGTGTCAGGTTATTCTAATAATGGTACTAATATAAATAGAGTGTTAGTATTAAATGCTAGCATCTACTGAGAGTTACTGTGTTCCAAGATAATGCATTTTTTTTCAAGATAATGCATTTTTATCTCAATCTTTACAACAATTCTATGAGGTAGTAACTATTGTTATCCCCATTTTAAATAGTTGTGGCAGTAAATTCCAAGAGAGGTAGTGATGCAGAAGTTCTGTACACTAGACTTTGAGAAACAACACTGTAGGTGTTCAAAGTTAGACTGGTAATATAAAGGTTGATTGAGAAAGCAGCTGCCTACATTTGGTTTATTTCAAAGTAATTTTTTCACCTTTTTTAAAAAATAGTTTTTCAAATAAAGACATGTAGACATGACATCATTTCTTCTTAAAAGAGAATATAGTGAAGGCCTCAGAAAGAGAATTGTGAGTTTTGCAAAATTTAGATGTGTTTTATGCAGACTTTAGAGTTGGAAAGATTGGCAGTCTGAGCTGAATTCATATCTTGGGCAATAATTTTGTGGTTTTACTATTTTGTTATTCATTGTTCCTGCTTGAAATACCATGATGATCATTTTTAACAAATGCAAAGGTAACTCAAATAGTGTGTATTTGTAATAGGATATTTGATAAATTAATTTCTTTTTACAAACAACCCCTGCCCCTTGCCAGGGGTAATCACACGCCCAATTTCTAACACCTTAGATTAATTTTGCCTGTTTTCAAACTTCATATAAATGGAATTGTAGAGAAGGTATTTTTTCATGTCTGGCTTCTTTCTCTTAACACTATGTTTGTAAAATTTACCCATGTTGTTGCCTGTAGATATAATGCATTTATTCCAATTACTGAATAGTGTTCTTTTATATAAATATAATGTAATTTATTCATCCATTCTGTTGAATGACATGGGTTGTTTCCAGTGTTGGACCATTATTAATAGTGCTGCCGTAAACATATTTGCAAGTGTTTTTTGGTGAATGCAGGTGTATGTTTCTCTTGGGTATCTATCAGAAAGTGGGATTACTGGATTATCGGGATGTGTATGTTCAGTTTTTGTAGATACTGTCCAGCAGTTACCCAAAGTGATTCCACCCCTATACACTCTCATTAGCAATGTATGGTAAGTTCTATTTGCTTCACATCATTGCTGACATTTGACATTGTCTTTTTCATTTTAGTCATTGTGGTTGTTATGCACTGGTATACCATTATGGTTTGATTTGTGTTTCCCTGGTTACTAAAGAAATTGAGCATCTTTTCATATTTTTGTGGACTATTTGGATATCTCCTTGTATCTATTCAATTTTTTTGCCTATTTTTTCATCAGAGGCTGGCTTTTCCTTATTGATTTGTGGCAGTTATTTTTATATTCTATTCCTTTGTCAGATATTTGTATTGCAAATGACTTCTCCCATTCTGCAGCTTGCTTCGTCGCTCTCTTAATAAAGTTTTTTGATGAACAGAGGCTTTTAATTTTATTGTAGGCTTATTTATAATCTTTTTATTTATGTCCTATTTGAGATATCTTTGACTAAATCATGATCATGACAGTGGTCTTTTTTTAAGTTTTATAGCTTTATTTTTCTATTTACATCTACAGTTCATCTGGAATTAATTTCTAATATGATATAAGAGGATTCAAGCATATTTTTTCCATATGTAAATCCATTGGATCCACACTATTTATTAAAAATGTCATACATTCTCTACCTCACTACAGTGTCATCTTTTTCATAAATCAGATAAATGTACATGTTTGAGTCTGTTTCTGGACTCTATTCTGCATCATTAGTCTCTTTGTCTATTCTTGTGCCAATCCTACATTCTCTTAACTACTATAGCTCTATAATAAATATTGATATCTGGAATGTAAGTCCTTTTACTTGTTCTTCTTCCAAAATGCTTTAGCTATTCTTTACCAGTTCACTCACTTTAATATGAAAGAAGGGAGGGTATGGATGTACAGATTCAAAGAAATTGAAAGATTTGGTTTTGGAGAATATGAGGTAGTTCTCTTCTGAATTATTCTACTTTCTAAGTGAAATAACAAATGAGGTCATTAGATGAGAATGAGAATCTTAAGGTTTAAAGACAGAGATAGAAAATATTCTAGGAAAGGGAGAAAGTGAATTAAGTAGGGCAGTGCTATAAAAATATTGGGCAGCAATGAGAGCCCATCTGAGATTTGTGGTCATAAATTTAAACAGGGACCAGTCATCACTTGTTTTTCTGAAACTATAAGGGGTTTAAGTTCTCTAAAAAAGTGCCAGGGTCAATGGATTGACTGTCTGACTAGGGTTGAAGTGAGGATACCACAGTATACTTGGAAAGTGGAAAAGATAGATAATGGTAGTTGGAGAAATGCATGCTTGGAATCAAAATTTCAGAAGTAGTGCAGTTTTTAGAAATGACAGGGGAATGGTTCTAAAGTGAGATGGAGGAAAGCATCTTTGGAAGTGAGGAAGGCAAGGTATTAGAAGGGCAGGAAGTTGGATGGATCACTTGGGTGGATATTTAGACCATTAAGAATAATGGGAGAAATTGTATTAAAGAGCACAGTGAGCCAGTTGCTGGAATTATCTATGACTGAGCGGTGGGAGGGCAGGGCCTGGAATTAGATAAAGGACTCTAACAGGAAAGATAGTGAGTCTCTACTCTGTTGCCTGACTTTTCAAAAAAGTTGCACCTTTAAAAAGAAACAGGAGCCAAACTGTGTAGAAGTGCCATTGAGGAACTAAGAGGATACCCAGTCCCTGCTTCAGACTCTTTGATAATTGGGGTATGGGTAGAAGACCAGCCCTAAGTTGAGAGGATAGCCAGCAATCAGCTAGAGCAAGAAGGTGGAAGAAATGTCCAGGAAAGAAATGAGATCATAGAGGATTTTGCTAATTACAGACTTTCAGTAACAGAAGCCTCCTTGGAAGGAGTTAGGGAGTTAGAAGGGGAGAAGGATTTAATTAGAGCAGAGAATGTACAGAGATATATAGAGATTAGAATCTGAATGAAAGCAGATACATTGGAAAGGTTGGAGTTAGGATGAAGATTCAAATAAAAAGGACTGAAAAGTATGGTGGGATTTTTTCCAGATGATCTCTTGGGAAATGTTAAGTGTCAAGTTTTAATTATATCTTCTTTCTAGAGATTTATTGAGCTGGGCCTTCTGCCTGTCCATAGCCAACCGCTGCAGCCACACTGTGTACTACAGTCAGGCACACAGTCAAGAGGTCTGGGGGTTTGGTCCAGGAAGACAAGATCTATGTAGGTCTCCTCTATGGACCACAGTGGGCTGTAGAAGCAAAGGAATGTGTCTCCCAGTAGTTTATAAAGTATTCTTTTTAGATATGAAATTATCAATTAACAATTACCCTAGTGTTGAAAACCCTGAAAAAGTAATTGAATTCTTTCAGTCACTTTCACAGGAGAAAGATTCAAGGAAGCAAAGGGGAGTAGGGTTTGCTCATTCCAATTCATAGGCATGTGGTACATTCAGAAGTAGCCACCCCCCACCCCACTTAGATCATAAACATCAAGGGTCATGCATGCTTCCTCTTCCATCCACTTCTGTTATCCAAGACCTAGTTTTAAGTAGTGTTCTACCACCTAAGAGTACACAATAAAGATCAGTTACTAAGAGTTCACTTATTACATTCATAAATATTTAGTTAATACATAAATATTTAGAAAACTGTTTATGGTTAGAAGTTTGGAAGAAACAGGAGTTTTTCCCAAGCCTCACTTTGGCTTTAGAAAATGAATGTAAGAGCAAACGAGGAGGGTGGCTTTAAAACCTCACATATCCATTTCAAAGAGAGCAGCTCAATAGACAACACCATTCACAAATAGCTACCTTTTCCTATTTGAACATATGGATTTTTCTGACAGTAGAATCATGGTCAAGTAAGCTATTGGCACACCCTTATGATCAAAGTCCCTACTTTTAAATGAGTCTTTTTAAAAAGACACCCTTTGAAGTGAATCCCTATTCAGGTAATTCTTGTGAGTTTCCTGAATAGCTGTCCTGAAAGGTGGAATTATATCCAGGTGCCAAGGGTTCGGATCATTTTGTTTCATCCATATGGCCTCTTCCAGAGATCAAAGAAGGGAGGACCAAAAAGGCTGAGAGCCCCTGCTTCTAATAGGAGCTCAGCATGAAAACGTCTTTTATTTCAAAGTTTAGTTTCATTCGGACTTTTTCCTATAGCAATATTATGGAATTAGTTTTTATGTAATCTTTTTCCGTACTTTACTTTGATATAATTAGAGTGTGTTGCAATGTTCTTTTCTCATTCCAGATATTAAATACTCCCAGGAGTGTAACTTCATTGAGACGTTCATTTCCCTGTGTGCTGTATTGCAAAAAACACTTTTTGTGTCTTCTCCTTTACTCCCTCTGTCTTCTAATTCATCCAACACGTTGGCTTTACTCAAACATGGCTATCGCTACATCACCACCCTCGGCAAACTAGGGAATTCCTAGTTCCCACTGACTACCACAGAATGGGGAAAGAACGTGATTTTTACTGAGGGCCTTCTTGTGCCAGTTGCTTTTCAAACATCCTGATATTTGAGCTTCACATCCACTCTGAAGGTAAAATATTTTTATTATTTCAAAAAATATGTATCAAATATTTAACAAATGTCTTCATTTTATGGATGATATATGAATGTTTTAGAGAAATTATACAAGTTGTGGGTGGTCATACAGCTTCTAAGCAGCAGAACCTATATTGGAACCTAAACTCGTGTGGTTTCAACAAAACCCTTGTTGTTTTCATCACCCCATTCCATCTGCCGTGAAATATGTAAGCACCTTAGTCCTGTCTTCAAAAAAATTTTAGCCTTATCTTTCTCTGTCTTCAAACTCTCTACTCCAGAGAAAAGAATGATTCACTGTTTCTCGAGCACGTCTTATACTTGACTTTCTCCCTCCTTCTGCACATACCATTTCCACTGCTTGGAATTCACACCCTATCTCACTTGGCCCAAGTGCCAGCGACTCATTAAGTCATTAAGACTCAGCTAAAATACCACCTTCCCTATACAGGTTTCCATGATTCCTTAGCCAGAAATACTTACTCCAATGATGACCTTACATAATTATTTCTATTACTGTCATATTAGGCATGATTTTCCACCTCGTTCACACACTGGCCCCCTGAGTAGCAAGGCTGATTTATTACCTCCATAAATCGCGCAGCAACCAATCTAGTGCTTTGTACTAATAGGCACAAAGAATACATGTAAGGAACGAATGAATGAATGAAAAGATGAATAAACAATCTTTTAAATATTTCCGTCTGGCAGGCAATGTGACAGAGCAGAAATGACATAAAATATGTAATGAGGAAATCTGAATTACAGTACTGATTCAGCAAATTTCTATGACCCTTGCATGACTAATTTAATCTTTCGGAGACTCCATGTTTTCATCTGTAGGATAGGAATAATGATAATCTCAAAGGTTATAGCATTTGAGATAACATATATGAAAATAGTTTGAAAACTTTTAAGTATTACATAGTTTTTGACTAAACATTCTTCTACATTTAGAGCTACAGCTCCATAATGTTTAATCACATACTAACTTTAAAAGAACTGACTACTTGTTCTTTTTAAAAGCTGTGGGTATACTCATATCTCTTTTCCAGTTTCAATCTGTAAGTACAAAAAGTTAAATTCCATGTTTCAAGTTTAATATATTTTATCCACCAGGATTTCTCATGTATTTTTGTTCTGAAATGTCCAGGAAGGTGATTAGGGGTATATTTTTTTAAGTTTCTACACTTGGAGATTGTGTGTGTTGTTGCTGGTTGTCACACTTGGCATGCTGCTGTCGTCATGCTTGGCCGAATCTGCTGGAAGCCTGCTAAGACTGTGACAAGCAAAAGTAGATGTATGTTTAAACAGTGACATTAAGAGTACCACACTAAATGAGAAGAATTAAAAATTGGGTAATGGAAAGGCCAGTGATTAATTACTTCACATTCCTTCAATCAACAATCATTTTAAAACATTTTCTTGAATATCATTACTACATCTTATTCAGCTTTGAATGCAAGCTCACCCCAGGGTCTACCACTCAGTAGGCGTGCAATAGAGTTTTAAAATAAGACATTGTTCTAGGCTTCATGGTGATTGAAATTTCATGTGCTTTATGATCACTATTACATTAACTTCCTAAATGATTATGTTGCCTGCAGCATTTGAATCCACACTCCACCCTAAGACCTGAGTGAAATCTCTGAGACACAGTCAAAATCATGCCACTCCCTGCTTAAAAATCTTTTAGAAACTGCCATTACCTGTAGACTAAAGCCCAGTTCCTAAGCATTCCATGTAAGGACCTTCAAAATCTGGCCTCTGACAAGATTCGGGTACAATCTCCCAACACTTTTCCATTTATACCCTCTTTGGATTATCACTGCCAGGGTACTTATACTTTCCCACAAGGGTTATGCCCCTTAACCCCCCTGTTCCCTTCTAAGCAGAATTCCCTTTGCTAGAATGTTCTTCATTCTCCTCTGGGAAAACACCATTGCATCCTTCCAGACCCTCTATGTCCCTCATCTCCCCTCCAGTACTTCTCTGATCATTTTACACCTTTATGCACATTTTCTTGGGTATAATAAGATGTGGCAGCCAGAAAGGCGATAGAATTCTTACAATTCAAAGGCATGTTGCACATGATTTTTCCCAACAAAGAACATTGTTGATCATTTTAGAGCAATAAATGGGACTCTTCTCTCCACTGACCAGACAGAATCAGTATCATGTATCCATCATATGACCCACACCAGTCTACTAACCACCCATACCTGGCAGGAGAAAAGCCAGAAAATAATTGCTAGGTCATTGTACCCTTGCTGAGGAGATACACTGATACGCTTCCTCAGTACTTGGTCATTCTCCAGCTTGCTAGAGAGGGTAAGGGAACCAGATCTGGATGAGAAGAAGGCTGGGGAAACTAACAGGACCCTGTGAGAGTACTGGATTATTCCATGCACAGTGTCCATACAAGCTGGATAAGCATGGTTTGGCAACGTTCAGCGTCTGAGAAGGTCCAACCAATAGGTGGACACAGTAGCAGGAACCTGAGTGGCAACCAATACTCGATTAAATTAAATTCATGACCACAAATCTGAAATAGGCATGTAAAAATGCCCCAGTGATCCTCTAACCTTCCTCTAGTATATGTCCAATTCTTCAGAACTACTATTTCAAGATTTCTCATCTCCTCAGTTTGCCAATATCCCCTCGTCAGCTTATTACTTTTCTTCACAATTCCACTGAGAGGAAAGAAGCAATAGTGAATTATCTCTTTCCTATCACCAGTATAAAATTTCCTGACCTACTGACATCGACAGCCATGTCTCTGCCTTCCTTCCTCCAATAGGGCACTGAAGTGCTCGAACCTGTCAAAGACACGTGCCTCCAGAGCTCCTTCTCCCCTCCTCACGCGCCTGAGTCTTACAGTTTTACCGTTTCTCTCCTACATTATTAATTTTTATGTCTCTACAAAATCATTTCCATCAGCATGTAAATGAATTTAAGTTCCTTCTGTCTACAAACAAAAGCAAAGCAAAAAAGTTAATTGACCCAATTTCTCTGCTCTCCTATCTAGCAAAAATTCATGAGTTATCTATACTTACGAGCTCTGCTCTAATTAATTTATACTGTATTAGTCTATACTATAATTATCAATCTATACTATAATTTTGATAGTATAATATTATACTATATTAATTGTATTATGTATGCCATAATGTATACTAAACATATTATACTATATTATAATATATTAAATATATACTATATTATACTATAAATGTATACTATAAATGATCATTAATTTAAAGATTTTTAATAAATCTGTAATTTATTACAAATTTATAAAAAGATTGTGCTATATTCTTGAATCTGAAGAGCTCAAGAATTTTAAAATTGTTTTATTAGACTTAAAAATTATCTTTGAGATTGAACATCATGAGGTTAGGCAGTGTTTTATCCTTTGAACACATCAGATTCTTGATAAGGCCATAATAAATGTATAATAAATGTATGTAAACTAAGTAATTCATACTCATCAAATTAAAGTTTAATTTAGTTTAGATTTTTTAACACACTTAAAAATATAAGCTCAAATACTTGAAATCAGTTTTTTCTTTGATCCATGTTTGGTTGTCTTTGTAATGCTATAAAATTAATTTAGTTGTACATTTTCTAGCTAAAGGATTTAGTTGAAGATAAAATATTGGGAGTGGAGATGTACCATTTATGTGACACTTAAGGAATATATTTTGTATATGTATATTATTCTCTAACATATATTCTCTAATCTATTTATCTATATATGTATTATGTATATATCTCTCAATATATTCTCGAAGCCTCATAACTTGGGGATAATTATTAATATCCACATTTTACATAAGAAGAAATCAAGCTCACAGAAGTAAAGTGTCTTGGCCAAAATCCCATAGTAAGGAATGAGACTAGAATTCCAACCCCCAAAACTATGATTTTCCACTACATCACTCAGATGGTTGACAGGATGGGTTTGGTATGGCTGCATAGCTTATCTTTAGAGTAGAAATAAATGAATATCTTATTTAAGTAAAACAACAAAAAGCTAAATATAGTTATTCTAAGAACCAGAAACTCATTTCAAACTGGCTTTCCCATTCAATTTGGGAAAACTGGAATCTGTTCTTGCTCTTCATTTGTTTCATATATAAATTAAGGATAATGTTATTAGTTTACCTTTTAGAATTTGTAAGAATACTTAAATTATTAATAAAATTATCAACCACCTGGAGAATTTGTTAAAGCATTTATTCCTCTGGGCTCTTCCCCAGAAATTTGTTTCAGAAGGTCTAGGGTGAGGCCTGAGACGCCAGATCACTAACAAGCTGCTTGGTGATAGTGAAGTTGCTCATCAGAAACCACACTGATTAACACTGCAATACAGTTTTAGCCTTCAATGTTCCAAGACTATTTATAATCATCTTTATCTCTCTTTTTTTCACCATTTGTTTAACACCTACTCTATGCATATGACTATTTAATTAAGTACTGTCCAAGCTACAAATGCAGTTGTGTTTTTCCTCCTATGTTCTACATTTGAAAGCTTGTTTCAGGTCTCAAAGGTCTAACTTTTGAAGAGACACCTTCTCTATTAATGCGTTTCTGCTCTCCCATAGAATGAACGATAAAAAGATTCCTATTTTGGGCAACGCAGTTGGCTCAGGAGCAAAAAGCAACTGAATTTCTAAGGACTAAATCCTAAAATTAAAGGTGCTAGGAGATATAGACATTTTGGCACACTACTCTTTTCTTTTAGAACCTTTCTACTACAATGACAACTTGAAGAAAGTGGACGTTTATTTCGGGGTCTTGTTTAAATCAAACTATGGATTTGATCTAATTTGCATCAGTCTCCAGATGAATACATGTATATCCTAATTTTCTATAGTGTTGTACGTAGTCTGAATTAGCTGAGGAATTCATTGTAATCATTTGCCTTTAAAAGAAAATTTGTATCAGTAGTCTTAGAATTGCTAGAATAATTTAATGATTTGGTTCCAACAATAGAACTTTTCAGGTCTGTTTTCTGATATGGCTCTGAATGATCTCAGATGTCAAAATAACAAAACAGGGCTTCCCTGGTGGCGCAGTAGTTGAGAGTCCGCCTGCCGACGCAGGGCACACGGGTTCGTGCCCCAGTCCGGGAAGATCCCACATGCTGCGGAGCAGCTGGGCCCGTGAGCCATGGCCGCTGAGCCTGCGCGTCCGGAGCCTGTGCTCCGCAACGGGAGAGGCCACAACAGTGAGAGGCCCACATACCACAAAAACAAACAAACAAAATAACAAAACAAAAAACATAAGTAATTTAGAGTTTTGTTGAGGCAAATGTTTATATCGTCACTTAATCCTCACCACAAATCTGTGAGGTAGGTGAATGTTACTATTTCTCATTCTTGTAAAGGAGATTCCCAAAGTTAAATGCATATCCTTAGATGATCTATAGGGAAGAAAACTATTCATTGACTAATTTGTCAAATTCAGTGTAAGCCTTCATGAAGCTTCCCATTACCATTTAATGGTTCATGAGGTAATGACCCTTGATTTAATTGGGCTTTTTGTTTTTGTTTCCTTAAAATTCATTCATTATTCATTCATTCATTCAATACTGAGCACCTACTCTACCAGAAACTGTTCTAGGCACTGGGAAACATCAGTTGACACAACCTCCAAAAATCCCTGTTCTCGTGAGATTTATTCTAGTGCAAGGAGACACAAATAAAATATATAGTGTGCTACAGGGCAATATGCTCTGAGAAGGAAAACATAGCAGGAAACAGGATGGGAATTAAAAGGTTAAGGGTTAAGGGTGAAGAGAGCAATATCATGGAGGTCAGGGAAGGCTTCACTAAGAAAGGAGGTGAAGGAGGGAGTCTCGTATGTTGCTGCTCCAGGCAGACAGTAACCACACAGTCCCTGTGACAGGGGCACCCCTACTGTGCTCAAGTATCATCAAGAGGCCAGTCCAGCTAGGCTGGATCAGAGAGGGGGTAGGGGAGAGTAGAAGGAGGTGAGGTCAAGGCGGTTAAGGGATCCAGATCCTGTAGTGCAATGAAGGCCAAGGCAGGGAATCTTGACTTCCACTCTGAGTGAAATGGCAGCCATTGGAAGCCTTGGAGCAGAGGGGTGACATGACCCAACTTTGGTGTTAACAGAATTGCTTTGGCAGATGTATTAAGGATAGATCCTGGAGGTAAGGTTTGCAGCTGGAAGACCTAGTAAAGAGACCATCGCACTAACCTGTGTGAGAAGTGATGGGGTGTGGAGAGGAGTGACGGAGAGGGGTCAATTCTAAGTACATTCCGCAGGTAGAGCAGACAGAATTTTTGGATGGACTACAAATGGGTTGGATGGTTGGAAAGAAAAAGAGGAATCAAGTACAACTTCAAGGTCATTCATTCTGCTATTAGCAAAAAAAAAAAACAAAAACAAACCAAAAAAATAAAATAAAAGTGCTCCCTCAAACAGGCAAAGTTACTACTGATCACAAATTATAGGAACTTCTTTGACAATTACATTGTACACTTCAAAGCCAGCCCATCAATGAAAAATAGCCTTTGCTTCTCCATTCTCCTTTGCCTGACTCCCTGAGGTTTGAAGGATTGCAGCAATATTTTTTTTCATTTTATATATATAATATATATGTATTTCATTTCACAGTATAGTTTGGGGAAAGAGTAGTAGATGGGGGTCCGAAGATCTGCATTTGAGCATTTGATTCTGGCTCAGGCACTTACTAATATTTCAACACAAAGACAAAGTAGCACAGGTAAATGTGGAGGAAGAGGCTTTTTAGGGCAAGGATGGCTGTCCATGGGGCCCAAGGCTGTCCCAGGATGGCATTGACTGGGTGAATTCACCATTCCCATCACTTTACCGGATTGGATTTACAGGTACAAACTCTGCATATCCAGAGTTTCTTAGATGGTTGATGAAAAAAGAAACCAACAGGAAGAGCCAAAGTATGAACTCAACATTTCTCTCTATTTCGTTCATGCTGAAAATGCTGCTCCTTCAGACAGGTCAAATACCAAGGGTCTGCAAACAAACATGCACACGCCTGCACATATCTCCCTTTCTCTTGGATTAATGTCACTGCCAAAGAGTCTGGACAGTGCTTTGTGGTTGGCCCTGCACCTGTAATTTTAGAGTTATTATATTTTTTTTTTTTTTTTTTTTTTTTTTTTTGCATTATGCAGGCCTCTCACTGTTGTGGCCTCTCCCTCTGCGGAGCAACAGGCGCTGGACGCGCAGGCTCAGCGGCCACGGCTTACAGGCCTAGCCTAGCCGCTCTGTGGCATGTGGGATCTTCCCGGACTGGGGCACGAACCCACGTCCCCTGCATCGTCAGGCGGACTCTCAACCACTGTGCCACCAGGGAAGCCCCAAGAGTTATTATATTAAGGCTTTATTTCTTATATTACATTGTTTTTAATTTAAGGTACACCCATTTTGTTTCTCAGTTTAAAATGACTAAAAATAGAATATCTGCTTTTATTTTTAGAAAAACAGGCATTTTTAAAAAAAACGTCCCCCGTTCGTGATCTCTTCTTTTTGTTCTTCAAGTTAGTAAAGCACTTCCTAAATAGCTTATGAACCGCCCTGAATAAGTTGCATTACTGCTGTTGTTTTCTGGACCAAAGAGTCAGTCAATAGCTGTGCAGACCCTGAGGAAAGGTTTATTGAGAGGAATGTTTCCATTCATTCACCTTAGTTAACCCTCCTGTTGAGATCAAAAGGTCCAACCTTGTCTGATGTAACAGCAAACCCACATTTTCCTTTTCTTGGATTTTAAGGACAAGCACTGCAAAAAATCTCTTACTGATGCAAAAGAAATTTTTCAGTGATTTATTTCTTAAAGAATGCTGAATCTAAAAGAATCTTTTGCAATTTCAGATCCCTCCTGTAAGTCTCTTAGTTTTAAATCTTTGTGTGAAACTGTAGTCAAGCCACATTCTCTTGTCACATAAGTGTTATTTCACTTCCCAAGTGCTGAAGGCCTTCCCCTGGTCTCCGAAACAGGATTTTAGTATCATATCCCTGGCTGTCTACACAGGAACTACACTGCTCTCTCTTTCTCCATTACTTATTTTTGACCTCAAGCAGCTGGCCAGTTCACACATGTTTGTCTGCCATAGGTAAATTTGTTTATTTCCTTGTTGGACTTAAAACTTGTTCTGTGATTTACAAACTCTATTTTTTTTTAAACTGTAGAACTTTTTATTCAAGTGAATCTCTTTGATGGAATAGCCCAGTATACAAAACATATAAAGCAGAGCTGCAGGCAGGGGTTCCCACCCTCAACCACTTCCTTCTAAGGTAGATTCAGGGCCCCTCTGCCCAGTCTCCAGGGCTCCTGGGTCATTGTTTGAGATACTCAGGCCTATTGAATCTACTCTGGGAGTAATTTTCCAACATGTCAAGAAAGATGAATTACTGACTGAATGCTACAAATGTGTACCTTTTCAATAATCTCTCTCAAGAATATAGAATACAGGCATCAGTGTATAAAATGTAAAAATAATGACACAGAAGGAGCAGCAACAAAAAGACACCAATCTCTTATTAAACACATTTCTTAAAGAAAATAATTATAATAATGTAACGCTTTGATTACAGCATTTTTTTTTACAAATTATGATGTTCGTTTTGATGCTTTTAAAGAATCTATAATAGCTTTTAAAGATGAGGCAATTCAGTAATAATCTTGAGGTATTGTAATACTACAGTGGGGGGGCATGCAAGACTTTAACACCCAAAGGAGGGGACATGGAGGTACATGGAAAATAATAATGAAACCACAATGCCTATACAGCAGAAAAGGCTTTTCAGGTGTCAGACTTTCAAGGTTTTCTCTTGTCATCAAATACCATTTCAGTATCCCAGTAGAGAGAAAAGAGTAGGAGGAAATTGCTATTCAATAACTAAGTTGTAGTTAACATGTTGTAGAACACTTATTGGGAACTAACATTTAGAATTTGTTCTCCTTTGTAGACTTTATAAAATGCCTACTATACTTCAAATGACTCATTATTATTTCTCAAATTCTACAGCAGGAGAATCAGTTATTCAGATGAGAAATGAGAAGTTGATAAGTCATAATAGTAAGAGAGGAAAAGAGAACAAAAATTTAAGAGACAGTGATAGAATGGACGTTACTTAATACCTGAATGAACATAGCTTGAAGTAGAGGAGAAACTAGATGGTTTTCAGAAAAGTTCTATTCGGGTGATTGGTAGATCATAGTAACATTAACCAAAATAGGCATTAATCAAAATTCAAAGTGGAGAATATTCTGACTTTAAGCCACGCTATTTGGCTTCATATTTGTACTCCATTTTTCAGAAACAAAATACTATTTGGTGCTATGCAACCATGTACAACATTCTGATGAAACAGTTAATCCTATGTTGATTGTAGTTGCCAAATGGTCTAAAAAAGTCAAGCTAAATAAATAGAAAGTGAAACATTAGTAAGTGTCTGTAAAATTTGTGTTTAAATGCTATTCGTGATCGTTGTACCTATATAAAATAGATAGCAAACTGAGTCTCCTCTAATAAATGTTGAAATTCATAAAAGATAAAACATGAAACATAAAAATTGTGAATCACTATATTGTACATCTGTAACATATATAATATTGTACATCAGCTATACTTCAATTTTTTAAAAAGATATGAAACAAATGAAGTGCTGTTTCTCTCTTACCCTAGCCTTTCATAAAAGCTAAATATTCTGTCTCCCTTGAGACTGTGAAATTGTTCACAGGTTCACATATGTCCCTGATGTTCTAACAGCTAAGTGTCTTGGGGAACTTTATTACTCTGACTCATGTTTGGCCAGAATGATTCAATATTAGGGAATTAATTCACTAGGTCAGGACTGGTCTGTGCATTTGAAACATTAAACAGAAGATTTTTTTTAAAGGAAATGTCATGCATATTTAGAGGTAAAGCTGTTAATGGGACGGAACACTGCACTGAGGGTAAACAGAAATCATTTCTCCATCACCCCAACCCCACAGTATGCTATTGGTTTATGAGGTATATGTTCTGGGTGAGCCATTCAAAAATATGTCTACAGCAATTTGAGGCAGATTACTTAATTTAACAACATTTGCCTGCAAAGAAACATTCTTTTCAGACAGTTCTAGTTATTATTACAATTTTTATAGTGCTTTAAAGTCACTATTTTAAGAAGAAAGTCATCATTTTTCCCCCTCCCAAAACTCAAATAGTTTTAATTCTGGAGAAGTTATTAAAAGGGTAAGTGGAGTATAAAAATTAAAAAGAGTGTGTGTAACCTGTGTGAGGGCTTTGGCCTTGAAAGAAAAGCAAGAGAGAAATAGTGTGGTAATTTTAAAAGTAGCAGGTTCAAAGAGAGGGTATTTTCAAGATACAGACAAACACTTGAAGAGGTGGGTGAAGGCATAGCAGAAAATAGAGGGGAATTTAGCAGAAAGTAAGTGATTAAACAAAAGAGAGAGGTAAAATCGTGCCACAGTGGCCCTCTTCTTAGCCTATTTGAAATCTTATTTATCCTTAAAGATCCAGATCAGTGTTTTCCAAATATGCTATGCCTTAAGCCCTGTTATATATACATTCATATATATATATAAATAAAACACTCATATATATATATATATATATATATAAATCAGCTAAAGACAAAATATTCAGGTTAATATATTGAGAGAAAAAATAGCAAATCTGTGATGCAGAGACCTGACATTTATCAAAACTAATGGTTTACAGACCTTCTTTAATTATCATAGGTGTCTGGTTTGGGGAATGTAGTACAAATAGAAAAATAATTAATGGATTCCTTAACCTCTCTACACATGTGGAAACATGAGACTGCATTCTGTCTTTAATCATAACCTTGATAACACTGTTCTTGGCTACTGGTTAAGCATATAATTTTTTATTTAGCACTAATTTTGCTTCTGTATCTCTCCCCAGTTAGACTGGATTTTCATAGTGCAGTGCTTTATGTACAGGAACACTAAGTAAGGTGGCTGATTTTTCATCTCCTTTTTTACTGGGCTGCCTCATTCAGTTCAAGTTGCATCAGTAGAACTGCTGTTCAACTTTCTTTTCCGTGGTAGTTTGGAAGGAGAGAGTAAGATGAAATAGAGGTTCCAGGCATTGGCAACAGCTGGAAGGCATCCCTAATTAGATTCCAGGCAGACCTGGGCCATGTTTATAATTTTCCGTATGCTGGCTTACAGTTTCTTTTAAAAAGGTTCCCAAAACAACATGAAAATTTAAAAAGATTTGCTGCACTTGTATATGTCACACAATACAAAGCTGTTTTCTTGAACACCTTAGCATGGAACATAGAATGGTAATCACTGACTCTTAACTTAGGGGATGTTGTCCAGAGAGGATGTCTTAGAATGTCTGTGTGCTTGACCGATTTGTTATTTATGCATAAAAGTTTTACAACTGCCATTACATCATCAGATTAAAAGATGTATTTAAGCCACGTAGATGAAATTCTGTCTGACTTTTAAGGGTTTTCCTCACATAGGCAATTTGGAGTCTTTCTTGCAAGTTAATGTTACTTTTTTTTTTTTTAAAGAAACGTAAAAGAAGCAAACCATTGTGTTCAATATACAAACAAATCAGTGGGCATGAACTATGAGAACATATGTTGTGCATTTGTGCGTATGGTTTTGTGCTCAACAATAGAGAGAGAACTTGGAGTTGTTAGGTTTTGTTTTTCAATGTTGTATACTGGAAAGATGGATTTAAAATTTTCCTACTCGATGGAATTAAAAATCACATTTGTTGCAGAAGAACTTTAAAGACCCATTGCCATTCTCAAATAAATGGTTAGTTGACTTAATTTTACATTTTATTTTCCAATAAAATGTATTGCTTATTAGCTTTGCAGTCATACAGGATTTATTTTTATATTCACTTTTCTCAGGAGAGGTTTCTGAAATTAATTTTTTTAAAGAAGATGTTTAAAGATGGTAATACAAATACATAAATAAAATGGGAATAAGATATGTAAATTTAAAAATACCTTAGGCAGAGCTGAATATAAAAGAACTGTCATCATCCCAAAGCATCAGACCTCATATTGAAGCCTTAATGCTATTAACTTACTATGTAATGAGTCCTCCTCAAGGCCTGCCTCCATAAACCTAGCCTTGCCTAAAAACATTTCATAATTATGAGCAGCCCACAGTTATTTAAAACACTAATTATTCTAAAGTAAAATGTATTCTCTGTGTATGCCAAAATACATAATTATGTAAGTTCGTCTTACCTGTACAGTTGCAACAGCTTGTGAAATGGTCCATGGCCACCATTCTCTTCGTTCTGCCATTTTTTTTCCATTAAGCCACTGAAATTACCTTACTAAATTGCATATTGGATGGTACACTTGACAATGGGGCGCCTACGTCTTGGCACAAAAGACCCCTCAGAAACCAGCCTCTTGCTATCCTCCCAGACTCCTTTCTCATCACTCCTCCAAGACTCCTTTCTCATCACTCCTCCAAGTACCCAAGTACCTACTTACATCTGATCATGTCACAATTTCATGAGCTTATCTCTTTCTCATACTTTTATGCCTTTTCATGCTGTTCCTTTTGTAATGCCTTTTACCCCTTTCTCATCCTGTGATTTATCCTTCAAAACTCAAGTCAAATTTTACTTCCTTTGCTTATTCCTGCAGATGGGTTTCTCCTTTTTTATTCACACATTTTATTGACACTTACCAGTACTACAGTTCTTCAAAGGCACAGGCCTTGTCTTAAAATTTTAAATTTGCCTTGTATCTGACATTACATGGCATATAGTAAACAGTCACTAAATATTTATCAAGTGAATATGGGTCTACTGATTTCTATTTGTAATATATCTTAATATTTTTGCTTTTCATAGCTTAGATCCTCTTCTATTTTTTCTTAACTCTTTATGTTCTAAGGGAACAACATATTAACAACACCCTGTAAAAATAGGAGGTTCCTTTATTATTATGAATAATTTGGATCCTAATTTTTTTTATTCTAAGTGTTTGTTTTTATAGAGTAGGCTTTATCTCACTTTCTTGCAAAATCACTATCCTCCCCAATATTATTCTCATGTTTTTAGACAAAGAAATTTTAAAAGATATTTTAATTTTTTTTCAGCTTGGGCATATAGCTCAATGAATAATCAACTTCTCCAATGTTGACTTGAAAAATTATTATATTTCAATTCAAGTCTGTTTTGTTAACTTGTCTCATCTACTCATTCTGTCTTGTTTAAGAGATGGGGTTCAGTGAATACTTGGTTATAATTTAAATTATATCTTGTTCCAGATAATTAGAGAGAAGCCTAAGTCAAGTCAGTTGGAAATATAAAGACAAAGAATAGAGAAAGGGAAGAAGAAATTATAATCAGAGTATAATCCAAAGAGCTACCATTTGGATATAACTGGCAAAGAAACATAAATATATATTGTGCATTTTCCAGATATTTTATATCCACTTGGATTTTATCACTAATATCAGTATATCCTGTGGATAAACAGTTATATCTCTAAATTTCAAATCAAAACTTTTAAAGTTATAAAATTCTTTTATCCTTACTGAATAATTTAATTTTACTTATTATAAGTGAAAATATTTTTTATTTTTTACATTTCTTAATATATTAATTTTCTGATTAAATCAAGATACAATAGGGAGAGGCTGAATTATGTAATTTGTCTTCTCATAAGTAAGATGATGTGTTATTATCCCAGAACAAATTGGGAATGAGTTTTGTTTCTTTCTGTAGCAGCTTTGGACATAGTCAGTTTGCTTAAGTTGGAGTTACATGATGGCTAAACAATTTCCAAAAGGTAATTTTCATTAAAAAAAAAAAAAATCCAGAGAAGAAAATCCAAAGCCTTCTCTGATTTAAAAAATGATGGTTATTTTCAACCACATAAGCAGGAACGTTCCCCTTCCTAACCAATTTTAAATTCCAGTTAAGCTTCTTCTGTCCTTCCTCATATTCAGTGGGATTAGAATACTTACCATAAGCTATCATTTTCATAACTTATAAATACCTTAATTTATTCCTTAGCCTTATTTCCTTGAGCTTTTGTTTTGTGGAGTGTTTTTCTGTTTCATCATGATTGGGTTACACATGTAATAAGAACTCGACGTGAAGTAAATGTTAGCAAAGCACTTAGTTTTCATAAACTATATAATGGTTTATATAGATATATTTATACTCTAATTTATATATAATAAATGTATGTGATTCGAAAAGAACATTTTGTGACAATAGCTAATTTCCTTACAAAATAAACAAAACTTATAAAATAAAATAATATAGACTGGGCTTCCCTGGTGGCGCAGTGGTTGGGAGTCTGCCTGCTGATGCAGGGGACGCGGGTTCGTGTCCAGGTCTGGGAAGATCCCACATGCCGCTGAGTGGCTGGACCCGTGAGCCATGGCCGCTGAGCCTGTGCGTCCGGAGCCTGTGCTCCGCAATGGGAGAGGCCACAACAGTGAGAGGCCCGCGAACAGCAAAATAATAATAATAATAATAATAATAATAAATAATAATAATATAGACTAGATAAAATAGAATAGAATAATCCAACCAACTTGCATTCTTCCTAATATAAGTTAATTTACATGAATTTTTTTAACATAAAATAATACATCAATGAAGATAAACAGGTTGCATGTATATCTACTAGGCAGTATCATTTAAGTTTCTGATATTAGGACTTTTTAACCTATAAAAATGGCACTTTATACCTAATAGCTATATTAATAAAAAGATGATACAATGTTAAGAAGTCATAAATACTATTAAAAAAATAAAGCAACTTAAGGAAAAAGAGAGTGAGAGGAATTGCCCTATTTCTATAGGGCACTCAGGGTGGGTGTCTGTGAAGAGGAAACATTTGCAACTTGAATGAAATGAGGAATAAGGTAAGCCCACAGTTGGTCCAGGCTGAGGGAGCAACAGGGACAAAGGGCCTGGGATTGGAGCCGGCTTGGTGTTGCTGAGAAATGGTCAGGACGCTGGTGTGGAGTGAATGAGCAGAACATGGTAGGAAATGAGAACAGAGGCAAAATCAAGGGCCAGACCATGTATGGTCCTTAACCCAAGAATGATGAGATGCCACAGAAAAGATTTTGAGCAGATGTGCCATGATCTAATTTATATTTCAAAATGGTTTTTCTTGCTTTCAGTACCTCAGTCGGACTGTATGAGGCAGAGCACTCCAAATTCACAAAATAAGGTTAGTGTGTCTCCCAGGATAGCGTGGAGTTTGCTTTCTCTTCTCAAAGCCACTTGAACACTGGGCTAAGTCAAGAGAAGCTGGTCCACAGAAGTAAACGTCCATCCACAAACAAGCCTCTACTACAAGATATGCGCTCTCCCACCTGCACAAACGTAGTCTGACTCCCCATGTTTCCAAGGCAAGCTTCCCCACTCCTACCCCAAACCCTACCCAAGTGTTCAGAAGCAGGGAACTCCACCACACCTCATAAATAAATCAATAGGCCTCCATAGCTTATTTATCTAATGCTGGCCATCTGGCGAGTGTAGGGCCTTGTCCCTCATCCCAGGCCACTGGTGGAAGAGTTTGGTGGAGTTAGGGCAGCATCATAAATAGGCAGCTCACAGGTCATTTCCAGTCCCTTCACTGAAGCACCTGTACAGTACTATCAGAGGATCAGTGAGGATCAAAGAGTCCATTTATTTTGGCCTCTGGACAAGATCAAAATCTCTAAGAAAGAGACTTGTTCATGGTATTCTTTGTTTCTATTAAAATTACAAAATTGTCATTTGCAATGTTTTTTTAAAAAGCACTCTTGTTTTAGCTACTCAGAACTTCATAAACTATTCCCTATTCAGCTAAATATTTTCATGTTCTGCCCCAAGCAGAGTGAACATACTTGCTTTAAAATTTGAACAATTGCCTTTAACTTTTTTTTGAATATTTCAGCTATAGAGATATTTCAGGCCTTTTTATTAGAAGTGTGAGCTCAAACATGCTTAATGTGAAAACACATTAACTTAGAGATTATATTGTCTAATTAAAGACATGGTTATCTATTTTTCCCTCATCTCAATGAGTGTTTGGCCTTTATCTTTAGTTCAGAAACCTGTATAATTGTAACAGCACTTTAATCAAAGGTAATCAAAATTAATGTGCTTTGAAACTTTATGTTCTTAACACATTTTGGTTAAATCAGTGCTCTTTATCCTGAGGCATTACATTATTCATGAGTTGTTGGCACATTTAGGCAAGTACTTGTCAGTAACCATGAGGATCCCTGGGTGAGGTTTTAGGTTTGCTAAGGCTACAGTCTACACAAACTGCAAGTTTCAATACACAGAAAAAAAAATTCTGACCAAATAAAATAAAGTGGAACCGAGTAAGCGTGTTTAAGTAGATTTCAATAACATTTCTAAACTTTTGGCTAAAAAAGACTCAAGTTACCATACTACAAATGACTTAGAAACATTATCTTCATAAAATATTAAACCATAGCCCCTATTGCTGGAAGATACTAAAACGCAACATTTTCTTTAAAAATCACATTAAGGGTTTCCTTGGTGGCGCAGTGGTTGAGAACCCGCCTGCCGATGCAGGGGACACGGGTTCGTGCCCTGGTCCGAGAAGATCCCACATGCCACGGAGCAGCTGGGCCCGTGAGCCATGGCCGCTGAGCCTGTGCTCCGCAACGGGAGAGGCCACAACAGTGAGAGGCCCGTGTACCACACACACACAAAAAAAATCACATTAAAAAGTATAATAGGAACTTTATTGTTCCTACAATGTAGAATTTGTTAAAGGATTTTGAAGAAAGGCAGCACGACATTGTAGAAATAACACAAGATTTGGAATCAGAAAGCCTCATTTTGGACTTTGAAAGTTGTTGTTTAAAACACTGTCTTTCGCTATGTGATCCTAACTAATTCATTTTACCTCCCTAAGATTCAGTTCCCTTAACCATAAATGAGGATTATAACATTTATGAAGTTTAAATAAAGCAATATGTAGACAGGAAAGCACTCTGCACATGTCATTATTATTTTCATGGTATTTACTGAGCTCTAGTCATATGAGTTTGGTGCTTGGAAAAACCAAACAGATTGCATCCTAGTAGTTTCTCTTATAATAAAAACTCTGGCACAGCCCCTGCAGGATGGCATGGAACCTGGGATTCTGAGTATTTCTGTTGATTCTTTTTTCCAAATTTTCTGTTTAATTACGTAATCGCTTAGATTACCATGAGTCCACGTAGATTTAGGACCTAAAAGATGTTGGTTAATCGGTTGAGTTAACATGTAACTAATAACCAGTGTGTCCACTTATTTTAATAGATTTTAATGAGAATTTGGGGGAGGGGAGGGGGAGGTAAGTGTAATACATCTGTCATAACTGCTCAAGGACTTTCTCAAACTAGACATAAGTGCCACTGGATCTGACAAAACTCTGAGAAGTGGCTTTAGTGTGTTCCTAATAATATGTGTCTCCGTTTTTCAGTTCCTGTTATACCCTTCCATTATCCCCTGCCTATGTTAAAAGTACCTTGATCTCCCTTTCCTCAGATTTCTCCGATAATTAATTGCATCCATCTGGCATAGACTCAGAAACAGATGCTGTGTGCTCACATATGCTAAAGAAAACAGTCAAGAAACTGAGAGGGGGGATAAAAAGGAACATAGCTCTGTTTGTAGGGGAAAAGAAGGAGACCAGAAATAACACAAGACAGATAAGTGCACAGAGAATAATAAAGAGGAAGCATTACTGCATTAGAACAAATTGGAAATTATTTTTAAGAGCTTCCGGACATCTGGCTCCTGGGGTGTAGGTGTTGAATGTCCAT
The DNA here is from genome assembly GCF_026419965.1 of Kogia breviceps. Taxonomy (NCBI): domain Eukaryota; kingdom Metazoa; phylum Chordata; class Mammalia; order Artiodactyla; family Physeteridae; genus Kogia; species Kogia breviceps. Next base: position 121,593,635 of record NC_081315.1, on the reverse strand, counting down.
GGACCTTTCAGAAACAGCACAAATTTAAAAGGCATGGCTCTATTTTCAGTAAGTGGGCCATTGGTGGATTGCTGGCCACTATGAACTGGCTTCATTTCTCTTGCTACTATGAGATAAATTCCTACCTATTGGTAATACCTGTACATCAAAAAATGCCCGTAACTGTGGAAATCTTTGTCCTTGGGACAGTTAGTGCAGTGAGAGATAAAAGAGATAGATGTGGGCTTTTAAAGTACAAGCTATGTTGAACTTTAAATGAATGAAGATATTTTAGTTTTTTGAAACATAGAGCTTCCTAAGTATTTTGTTTGAGGCAGAATTTGAAATAATCATTTTATTTATTTTCTTTTATAAGTACTTGAAATCTATATCCTCATTAAGGATGAAAACAAGCAAATAATATGAATTATGGGTTTATTTACATAAACTTGAAATTTTGTTCTATTTCATACTCCTTGCAGATTATACTTTTTAAGATCAGAGAAAGCTACTGTGGAAACCTTATATATTAATTTCAAGGAAAAATCTGTATTGATTGCAAGGAATATTTTTTATTTGCTGGGAAGGAGGGAGGCAAAGAGAAGGGAGACTACTGTTAATAGACTTCCATATATTCAGATATGTAATGGATAATATGTTCAGCTATCTAATGAGATGTCAGTGACTCAAGGAAACCAGAGGACATCCTTTCAGAAAGTCTAAAATAGATTTTGGTTTTAATATATTATTTTAATTACTTCTTTGCTGAGAAAGCCATTAGAAACCCAGAAAAGTGAAGTTATGAAGAACCATACTCATTTAGTTAGTCCTAAAGCTTGTTCTAGAATGCTTTCAATATATTTAAAAACATTGCCTTTTTGAATCTCATATTTCTTGAAACAAGTTTACTTTATTTAAACATGTCCTGCATCTTTGACATCAGTGACCTTATCATCACTTCTGCTACTTTTTGAATCTTATTTTCTCCCTAGAGCACTTAATCTTCACGTCCGTCTAAGTTGTTTAACATTCAGCAGTTTTAAAATCATTTCTTATGCTATCACTGATCATTTTTCTTTTACAGATACTAAAATTGAAAATACTTTTTTACCTCTTTAAATATTTCCTCAGTTAATTAGTATGCATTTTCACTAGGTCAATCTGGTGCTAAATTTATGTGGACAATATTTGGGGCCAAAAGGTGCAGGTCCTATCTGAAATTCAAACTATTACTGAGAATATTGCATTAAGTTTGTATTAAATCCATAGAAGTAAAAAAAAATGGTATATTATGTTTACAGAGTATACATATGCCTCAAGACTTTAAAGAAAATAGAATGTATTTTGTTTACAGTCTCCTTGAAAAGCAGAATGAACTTCAAACTGTAAAAGATTGATGAAATATGATTATGATTACTAGCAAATAGAAGCCCAAGATAAATGAGAAGATGTGTCCACTCTCCACAAGTTCTAAGAGAGAAGGGCAGGTCTTTGAAGTAGATTGTCATAAGTTTTTGCCATGCTCTCTTCCCAGAGTTCTAATTATTGAATTAGGATACTCTGCAATCTTTCAGCATAGAGAACACATGCTTTGGAGCTCAACAGACCTCCATCCAGATTCCAGTTCTTCCACTTAAATTTCTTAAACCCCACTTTCCTTTTTGTGAAATGAAGATGCTATTACTTTCGAAAGGCTGTTCCAAGAGTAAGAGATATTTTTGGTTCATTGCTAGATATATAGGTAGACACTCAATAAATTGTAGCTGCTTTGCTGAGTCTATGCTTTTTTTTTTTTTTTTTTTTTTTTTTGGAGGTACGGCGGGCCTCTCACTGTTGTGGCCTCTCCCGCTGCGGAGCACAGACTCCGGACGCGCAGGCCCAGCGGCCATGGCCCACGGGCTCACGGGCCCAGCCGCTCCACGGCATGTGGGATCCTCCCGGACCGGGGCACGAACCCGCATCCCCTGCATCGGCAGGCAGACTCAACCACTGCGCCACCAGGGAAGCCCGAGCCTATGCTATTTTGATCTTAGCTTTGAATACAGACTTCAACCATGACACCAAGATTCCTGTTGTCAAGGATATTTTCTAACATTGATATCAAACTTCTAAAAATGTGTGTCATTGCTACGTTCTCCATCTGAGTGCTGACTGGCAGATCCATCTTGATCATGTCCCAGTTTTTAATGTGAACCATGTATCTAAACTGGAATTTTGGATAAGCCTAAAAGATATGCCTCTCCTACCGAGTGCTGGTCTTCTCCAGCCTACAGGTGTCTTGGCCCTACCAGCTGTCAATCAGTCCGGTACCTATTTCTCAGCCCTCTATTGCCCTCTAGTGACTGCTTTCAGCACTACCTCATTCAGGGGTTTAAGAGATTTTAAGAACAGTTAGCTGAATGGAAAATCCACAGAGGATTAAATTACCTGCCATATTTTGAACATTAATACGTGTGTGAAAAAATTGAAAAGCAGCTATTGAAGACTCCTGAAAAGTAAATGTATCAGAATATTGAAGATGTGTAGTATCCCAATGTCAAAAATAGAAAAGTCTTAGGAACAAGACTGATTAATTGATTATGGTGCCCTGATTAAAAATTCTACTCAACTAGGCAATTGATTATTATTAAGTTAGTAATCAGTGATCATTAGAATCTACCTCAGATTCATGGAGGAGAAATCATGCCCCCCAAATATCACTTAATTTTCTTTTGGCATGCCAATATCAGGGGAAGTTATAGGTATACAATAGCTCAGTTTCAACAAAGTTTATAGAAAAGTCAATCCTTTTAAATGAAAAAAAAAAGACTTAATGTTAAGTAAAAAGTTGAATGAGGCATTCAAAGTGAACTGAGTGATAAATCAAAGTTAATCTGAAGGCAGGTCTCCAGTAACATTTTATAAGACTTTGCTCTGAGTTAGTGCTGTCCCCTCGAAGTCCTAAACACATGGTTCAAGTGAAGACATATTTACCAAAATTAACAGAGGAGGAATAGCTAACATACTGGATGACAAAATCAAGTATCTTCTGGGTCATTAAATGGCAGGAAGAATGAGAAAAATATCAGGAAATGGGAAATTCTCTGTGTAGATTCACCAATTAAACTGTTCTGCAAAATGCAGGAAACCTGGCTTAAGAAAATTATACGTGAAAAAAAAAAATAACAGCGTTTTAGCTGCCTGTGAACTCATCATATGCCACCCATGTGAACTTCCAAATAAACTGATGTGAATCCTCACAAAGTGTAGACTGCACATCAAGGAAGGTAATAGTCCCGCTTGAACTTTGCCCTGTTCAGACTACATCTGGAGTATTATGTTCAATTCACAGTGCCAGATTTTCAGAAGGACACCAACAAACTGGATTGCGGGCCAAGGGGGAGCTCTGACAACCGCAGAGCATGAGGATTGGCGGAAATAGCTGAGACAACTCAGAAACATGGTAACTGTCTTCATATATTTGAAGAACTATAATGTAGAAGAGAGTCTGAATTTATTAAGATTCCAGACAAGTAGAACCTAGATCAATCCAAACAAGAACCTTCTATTAGCAAACTCTTCAGAAATAAAATGAGCTGTCTGGCGAGAAACTGAAATTCCCACAACCTGGAAGCATTCTACAACAAGCAGTGAGACTAAGAAACAAGTATGGCTCTTTACAGCTTTACTGTTTGGGCTTTTAATGCCTTTCTCATATATCTTTAACTTCTGTGATTCTGGTTCCTTTCCCTTTTTTACATTTGTTTCTTCAAACATGGAAACCTTCATTTATTTTCTTTTATTCCTCGATTCCTCCCCCCAGACTTGTGCAGAGTTGGACAAGAGAGTGCCATAAACAGAATTACATAGTATCCTGGCCAAACCAGTATGCCAGTGCTTCAATTGTGTGCAGATTTCTTTCAGAATAGGATGCCATCCCAGAACAGACTCCAGAGAAAGTAATTCTTATTCCTATGCCTAGTTATGGATAATCAGAAAAGCATAGCGCCTTAATATGCAAGCCTTTAAAATCAGTGACGATAAAAATAACGAGAACACAGTCACTTTCGCATAAGCCTAAGGAGGTGGTGAGCAGCATTTTGATATTCATATTACAGAACCAAATAGAATTTATATAACTCCAGAATTTGAAGGCCTTTTGAAACAAAACCAACCTTTCTCTCTCTCTCTTTCTCTTTCTTTTATTCCCTCCTTCCCTTCCTACCTTTTTTTCCCCTCTTTCTTTCAAGATATATCCACAGCTGTTGCATAACGTTTCTCAGAATGATTCAGTGTCCCGTTCCTATGTTTCTCTTGAGCTGTTTCCTTATTACCAAACCAAACCGACTGCCAGGTCCAGGGCTCATCTGGCTGGTGCTTCCTACATCTGCTGTACTAGGAATAGCTTTCCCTTCACCAGCTGGCAGCAAAGCAACCATGAGGGCGCAAGAGGAGGCAGGTTTAGGGGGGGAGCATAAAAAGAATGGAGAGGATGTAGAATAGAAATGTCCTTTCCTCTCTGTGATGGATTTCCTTCAGGACAGCTCTGGACAGCTGAAATCCCTTCAAAGGGAGGGAAATGGAGAAGCTGTGCTTTCAGAAGCAGGTTTCTCCTTTCAGACAGCCCCATATTATTATTCCTGTGTAATCACTTTTCAGTACATTTTATTAGAACTTCTTTTTATTTCCTGAGAAACCATGTAGTTTGCATCTGTGTAGCATGCATTTCTGTGGACCCCTAGTGTCTTGGCATTTACAATGTCTGATTCCCAGACATTCCCAGGTCAAAAGTAGGAAAAAATCTAGGAAAGAAAATCTCTCGATACTTTTTTTTCCTCCAAAGAGCCTTTACATATCAAGTGGAGGAGATGCTTTGAGCCATAATAACAATGATCTTCATCTGCTTGCAGGCTTGTTGGGAGGCATAAGGAACTAATATGATATGTATAGAGTAGGGTAACTCTATACATTTCAAAAGTGCTTTATTAGTGATGAGAACATCTGCTTCATCTCTTTATGCCTTCATTTCTTCATATTTAAAATGACACTAACATACCTAACCCATGGGGTCATTATGAGAAATACATAGGAAGACGGTGGCAAAGCCCTTAGCACAGGGACAGGCCTGGAGTCAAACCTCACTAATACTCGGCTGTTAGCATCATTCCTGTCTATTTTTAAGTTGGACATTGAAGGGGCCATCAGTGAGTATCTGTGGAATGACAGTGGGTCGTTGAATACCAGTCCTGGTTCACTGTGTGCAGATCATGAACTTTGTTGAGAAATAGCAGATTCTAGCATGTGCTTCCTCATCTCTTGTCCATATGCCTTTTTTCCCCTCCTCTGATGAAAGTCAAGCATAAAGGAAAGAGATGGTCTCTGGTATTCACTGTATCTTCACTTCTAGCCAGAAAAAAAAATGGTGTCATAGATGAGATCACACATTTCTTAAAGGTGGACTTTAAGAAACTTGTTGAACATCTGGTGCAATGAAGAAACACAGAAAATTATAAGAGCAAAGCCAAATGAAGAGATACAGAAAATTCTAAGAACAAAGACAAATATTATCCCAAAAGCCTGGAAGAGGATGTGGAACAGCACAGGGCTGCACTCTTCCCTTTGTGCTCCTGCAGTAATATAATTGTTATGTTTCCTGGAATATATATATCAGTGAAGCACAATAAAATTCAAGGCTATAAGGATAACACTAATGTTATGCTTGGAAAAAATCCTAGAATACAGCACGCTTGCAACTATTATTAGGGCATAGAAAGTTTTAAGTGGTTGGTTTTAAAATAAGTAAAGCTGCCTGGACATTACAAAATATGACATTTTGTATAGCTTTAGGGTTTCAGGGAATGTTCAAATCTACAATATTAATTGTAAAGAAGATTCCGAAGTAAAGAGTAATAATTTTTAATTTTTTCCTGGTTCAAATTTCTTGGTGATTATAAACCATTTGGGTTTGCTGATCTATAGTTATGAATGAATATAAATCTCAACAAGTAATTTCCTATTCAGGCTCTTATAGATAAGATAGTATTTTAGAATGAAGTCATAAATAACTCACAAGCATATTACTTCTGTAGGGGAGGAAACATTCTCTTCTACCATTTTTGGGTTTTTTCCATAACAGTTATAACTACTTGAAATCTCTTATTTGTTAATTGGTGATGTTGACTAGGCCAGATATTTTCTACACCTATATATATTAGCTGTACCAAAGAGTTAGCTATTCTAGGCTATGATGGAACATATATCTTGGGTGCTATTTAAATAAACATGTAGTAAATATTTTTTTCATAGTTTTATGACTTTTCCAATTTAAGAAAAAACTCTGAAGTTCTAGCAGCACTGCCCATTGTGTATATACCAACTTAAAGATCTAAAAAGATCACTCACAAAAATAAAAATACTGTAAAAAGATCACTCATATCCACTCCTTGCCAAATCTAAGAACACTCCCTAGTCATTGCTGATTGTATTCTACTTTGTGTTTGAAGTAGAGAGGAAAACTCCATGGCAGAGGTGGTATTTGAAATGGGCCTTTAAATATGGAAGTGGCTCCAAAACAATGACTCATTTTGAATAAAGTCGCAGGAGTGATGTTTGGGGTTTATTTCAAATGGTGACAAAGTGGGCTTATATTCTGCAATGTCTATACTATGTGTACTTTGTAGGTAACTGTTTATTTTTTAACAGCAGGATTATGTCATTGGGCTTTATTTTGTGAAATATGGATCCTGAAGCTGCTTAATAAATTAATCTGGGTAGAACAATATGGAAAGTGAGAAGAAGGGGTGGAAGCATGAATTCAGAGGCTGTTACCATCATTTTACTCCGTCTTTAAGTCTCCCCAGGTTCTAATCTTTCTTTGCGTTTATTACTCACTACTCATCCCACATTTACCTGACAAGATTCCTTGTAACTGGTATCCAGTCTTCCTCCTTCAGCATCTCAACAGTTTAATCGTATTTCAGGGAAGTCAGGTCCCTGACGCTTTCTCTATCCTGCTCCCACCATCATCCCTGCAAATCCATGTTCTGGAAACATGACCTTTCATACATTTCTTACCTCTGTAAACCTCTAATTTATAATCTGTAATAATAATAATAATAATAATAATATCTATCTCAGAATTGTGCTACAGTCAATAATGAATGAAAATATTTTGAGTGTTCTTGTTTTTGAATTGCAGTTTTAACTTGGCAATGTTAATTTAACATTTAGTCTTGCTTGCAGTAATTCATGTATATGAGTTATTGCTTCATCTAGATTATAATTTAAAGTAGAAATTGTACATTATTTTTGTTTCCACCATAGAGTTTCATGTACTGCCTTATACATTAGGTGTTTAATTCATGTTTTTAACTTGACTTAAGTGACAATTTATATCTTTTAACAGCACATCTGTTTTGAATTGTGATTATTTGGGGGCTTCTGGGGAACACACCAATATCAGATACTTTATTTCATTGTAAGTCATTTGAGGGCAGATAGGCCATGCCTTCCCATTTAAAGTCCTAGGTTTTCTTCCAAATGGTAGGAACTAAATAAATACCTGATGAACCAAAACATGAACACAGAAGAAGCAACGCTTGTGTCATTTTAAATTCTCTGAGATACCAGAGGACTACACGTTGGCCTACTTATTTATATAACTGAAAAGTGGTTTTTTTTGTTTTACAACTTCCAAAGTCCTTAGAAACTCTGACCAGTGCATCTTATTTTCAGAATATAGAGGGTGTTCTCATGTTGCTGTGTACATCACATTTACATCTGGAAAGATGGCATTCATTCTTTCTAGAAATATTTATGAGCCTCTACAGTGTTCCCAGCTCTGTGAAGAGCAAAGAAATTCAGATGTAGATCCAAATGGAAAGCTCTGTTTATCTATTAATAAACCTTCAAAGGCTACTTAGTGGAAGGCTATCTCCTTTTTCTCTGAAACTTGGAGGTTTACTTCAGGACAGCCTTATAGAAACTGGAAAAGAAAAAGGATTGTGTAAGGGGTCCCTAAGAACCTTACCCCAAGAATAGTCTGCTTTAAACATATATACTTAAATTCAAGAAGTATGTATACAGCCTGTCAAAATATTTGGATTTAACAGGAAAAAAATTTTTCTCTTATTTTAAATTTGTCATCCATTTTGAATTTACTCTTTATTGCCACTTTTTTTTTTTTTTTTTTTTGCGGTACACGGGCCTCTCACTGTTGTGGCCTCTCCTGTTGAATTTACTCTTTAATGTAACTTTTTCTTAGAACCAATTCTAGGCCAAGTTTAAAAGTGGATAAAATCCATCTTTGGTAACTCCACCTCCTTCTCTGAGTTCTCTTTCTTTACCTCTACTTTCTAGGCATTCAGTATTACTCTGTTGCTTAACCCAGCAGGACCTAATTCTCACTAAGTTTTCCGTGTCCTTTAGATGCCTTAATGTTCTTGTGTTCACAGACTTTGATGCAATATAACTAAAAGTGGGGATGTGAACATATGAACAGAAGATATTAAAGACACATTAATATTTCATTTGAAACAACCAAATACTTATTGCATTCTTAGAGGTATTTTTAAAATTTATTTTGCTTCATTATTATTCTGCTTTTATGAGCTGCAAAACAAAAATGGTTTGGCATTTGAGCCATAATAAAATATCTTCACTTCTATGATTAATGAAAGTGCCCTTCTAATTATTTTCAGGTTAAAAAAAGCCTACAGTGAATCTGATTCTAATTCTAAAAGAATACATACTGGGGTTTTTTTGTGTGTGGTTAGATTATTTCAGCGTAGTATAAAAAGTAGAAACCAAATTTTTTTTTAATTAACACATTAATTTTAATTCTAGCTGTTAAAATTTTCTCTTCTTTATGTAGTAACATTCTCCGAACAATTCTCTATGTCTAATTCTCTATGTCTAACAATGTCTAACATTCTCTGTGTTTATGGGTTATAGTGGGGAAGATCATATTACTGTCTTCATTTTATGAACAGAGGGTAAAGACACTATAATTTTTTATATTCCGTGCTTGATTTTTAGTGTATAAATCCCATATAGCATCTTGCCCAATGTCACACACGTTGTGAATATTCAAAAAGTATCAGTTGTTAGCTATGTGTCCATTTTTCAAGGCAACTTTCCTCATTTGTAATAGTTAACTTGATTGCCTTCTTCACTGTGCCACACCCCTATGCTAAAACACTCATGCTGTACTATTTCAGTCATATTATGCATCTGGCACTTCGCAGTGCACCAAAAATACAATGATGAAGAAGTCAGAAAAGGCCCTCACCTGCATGGAAGTTATATTCTAGTTCCAGTGTGCAGTATGTAGGGAACAAATAACCCAATGAGTAAGATAACTTCAGATTATGCTACGTAGAAAATTTACAGGTTGAGTTGATAGAGAATACTATTTAACATTCAGCCTTCACTTATGCACGTATTCATTCAATATATTTAGTTCTTAAGTAGCTGTTACGTGCACCAGAACTTAGGAACTCAGGTGCCTGTGTGTGAAGTGTGAAGTGTGAAAAGCAGCTACCTAATGAAAGTTGTAGAGGTGTTTTTTGAATGTTCTTCACATTTTTTTTTGCTGACCAAACCAGACTGCCCTTTGGAATACATCTGCCCGCTGTTATCTACCTCTACATGCAAATGTCCTCTTTTTCAGAAGGTAGCAGATTCATTCTCTGTCTTTTGAATGTCAATCTGATTCAAGTACACAAAGTTCATTCATTTATTCATTCACTCATTCATTCAATAACCTTGAAAGTAAAACCTTTATTTCAGTGTTCTTGGATGAAGTAGAAAGCCAGTACTCAGACTCTACCCTCCAGTAAATTGTAAACCATGGAACATTCTGTCTCTCCAGCCAGAATTAATTTCCTCCTCTTCAGAGCACACAAAGAATTTTTTGTCCTGCATTTATTTCTATATATGTCTTGTCCTCCTTACTTAGCTCTTTATTTCTTATATATCTTGGCATTATTCATGACATCAAAAGTTGTGCCTTACCCACAGAAATTGCTCAGTACCTGTTTATTACATGAATGAGAAAAAGGTCAGACTAAGTCAGAGTTGTTGCCCATATGATCAGTATGTGTTTTCTAGGTTAAAGCATCATAGTTTGCATTTATTTACATTGTGAATTATGGTGAGGATATAATGGGCAGCATGTTCCCTAATTATTTGGTTTTATCTGACATTTAATTCCCTCGGTGGGTATCCTTAATTAATTACATAAGTTTAGAAAGAATGTTTAAAATTCATTTTAAGTTTTCAGAGGTACCAACTTTCAGAAGAAAAGTAATATGAAACCCAGACACTATTAATTGCTATTTTAGGGGAAGTTTGAGAATCATGTTATATACTTAGGATAAATGGGAAAGCAGAGAAAAGGTTGAGCATGCACTCAAAACAAGGACATAGAGAATTCCTGAATTGAGTTTGCACCAGAAAACTGGTTTTGTCTGCTCTTACTTTCTTGGATCAATTCATATTCCGGTTTAGTAAAAGATAAACTCCAAGATTTAGAATACACAATTTTAAATTATTTTGGTTTTGTTTTTGTTTTTTTAACATCTTTATTGGAGTATAATTGCTTTACAATGGTGTATTAGTTTCTGCTCTATAACAGAGTGAATCAGCTATACATATACATATACCCCATATATCCGCCCTCTTGCATCTCCCTCCCACCCTCCCTATCCCACCCCTCTAGGTGGTCACAAAGCACCGAGCTGACCTCCCTGTGCTATGTGGCTGCTTCCCACTAGCTATCTATTTTACGTTTGGTAGTGTATATATGTCCATGCCACTCTCTCACCTTGTCCCAGCTTACGCTTCCCCGCTTTGTGTCCTCAAGTCCATTCTCTACATCTGTGTCTTTATTCCTGTCCCACCCTTAGGTTCTTCAGAACCATTTTTCTTTTAGATTCCATATATATGTGTTAGCATACGGTATTTTTTTTTTCTCTTTCTGACTTACTTCACTCTGTATGACAGCCTCTAGGTCCATCCACCTCACTGCAAATAACTCAATTTCGTTTCTTTTTATGGTTGAGTAATATTCCATTATATATATGTGCCACATCTTCTTTATCCATTCATCTGTCGATGGACACTTAGGTTGCTTCCAGATGTCCTGGCTATTGTAAATAGACATTTCTCCAAAGAAGATTTACAGATTGCCAACAAACACATGAAAGGATGCACAACATCACTAATCATTAGAGAAATGCAAATCAAAACTACAATGAGGTATCACCTCACACCAGTCAGAATGGCCATCATCAAAAAATATACAAACAATAAATGCTGGAGAGGGTGTGGAGAAAAGGGAACCCTCTTGCACTGTTGGTGGGAATGTAAATTGATACAACCACTATGGAGAACAGTATGGAGGTTCCTTAAGAAACTACAAAGAGAACTACCATATGACCCAGCAATCCCACTACTGGGCATACACCCTGAGAAACCATAATTCAAAAAGAGTCATGCACCACAATGTTCATTGCAGCTCTATTTAAATTGTTTATTGTTTTAAATCAGTTATGTCTTTTGAGAAAGGAGGTAAATAAAAAGTTTGATTCAGTAAGTATGAGGCACATATTAGAGATTAAAATAGAGTTTTCAGGAAAGCAATTAAATACAAGAAACTGGGGTTTGGAAGAGAGATTATATATCTGAAGGTATAAGTGAAAGACATTGAGAGCCATGAGATTATATGGGATCCAAAGTTGAACCCAGGCACTCCAGAGTTAAGATGTCTATTAGATAAAGGGAATCAAAAGGGTACTATTTAAAAAGAAGCAGCCAGCGAAGTAGGAGGAAAACCAAGAGAGTGTTCTAGAAGCCAAGCGAAGAAAGTATGTAAAGGAGAATCAAATGATCAACTTGCCAGAAGCTACTCACAGACCAAGTGAGAGGAAGGCTGAATATTGGCCATTGGATTTAACAACATGGAGGTCAATGGTGATCTTTTAGTGGAGTGGTGGGTAGAAAAACCTATTAGAAATATGTTCGAAAGAGAATGGGAGAAAGCTAGGTGGAGACAAGTGTCAACAAATATTTCAAGGGGTTTTGATGTAAAAATGAAGTAAAAAAAAAATGGGGCAGTACCTGGAAAGGGAAGTAGGGTCAAGAAAAGGTATATCATAAGATGGAGTAAATAACAGCAATAGCGTTATTAAGCTGATGGGATTGGTTCAATAGAAAGGAAGAATTTGCTGATGCTGAAGTTAGAGTGGCAGAATATCTGGAAAGATGTTCCTGAGTAGACAACAGAGGATGTACTCTAACATGTAAGGTGGAGGATTGGCCTTATCCATGAATGAAGAAGAAGGCACAGTGTATGAGCACAGAGGCAAGGAAGGGGTAGATTGGGGTGGGTCCTTTGTGGAAGTTAGAATCTGAGTCATTCTGTTCCCTTTGTGAATTAAGAAGTAACTTTATGCGCTGAGAGTGAGGATGACAGCAGAGCTATTAGAGAGTTGAGGAGAGGAGTATGGTATGAAAAGTTTGTCTAGGAAAATGAGAGAGGTAATGAACAAAGAAAATAAAGTGCACTAAGGGCCCACTGGCGATTCATGAGCATGACTTTAAAGTGAGACTAGTACACATCATTTTACATTTTTTTTTTTTTTCATAGAATGGCTTAGGCAGAGAGTTAGATTTAGGCAAAGTTAAACTTTTACCAAGAGAATGTGATAAAGTTAGAGGGAAGGAAAGAGAGTTGCATACATATACAAGGAGGTAATTACAAAGAATGCACATGGGATTTAAATTAGGCAATGGGTATAAGGATAGTGAAAAGAATAAATTGATTTCTAGTCTCAGTAGGCACAGATTTTTTTTAAAATTAGGTACTTGAAGGAATGAGCAGGGAAAAGAGAGTCAGTGATTAGAGAATGAGGTGCTTCAAATTGTGATTAGAGTGGGGTTTCCATAAATGGTAATGATAAGATCTTCTAGGATGTGATCACAGGCGTTGGTAGTTGGGGAGACAAGATCATGGGAGGAGAAGATGTCAAAGAACTGAGTTCAAAGCATTGGAGAAACATTCATCTGGATACTGAAGTTGAGTTGAAGAGTGTTTTACAGTAAACTAAGAGCCAATATCTTCAAAAACTGAAGGATAAGAGTGGTATGAAAAAATGAGATGCAGTATCTTCTGTAGTCTGATAACATGGGATTCAAAGTTCAGGTTTATACGGAGGAGAAAGAGAATTGTTTGGAAGTAGTTATGAAGTGCAAGTAGGGTATTTAGCCCACTTCCAGGCCCAGCGTTATGAAAGGTGTGGAAGAAAGAAGAGCCACCTCTTGAGAGAGCTACGGGGGGTGGAGTGTTGTCAGAAGAAAGCCAGTTTTCAGTGTCAACAAGAAGTTAAAGATCACTTCAAGAAGAGATTGAAGAGTAAATTAACTTGTCTTCTAACTGCTCCAGAGGACAGAGTGTGTTAGGGAGGAGTTGGAGATGGGGGGGAGCCAAAGGAGGAATGAATACACAGAGCCTTTGTACAACTGGAGACACTGATGTGAGGAAACCCAGGTTTCACCTGGAGTGTGACTTAAATAGGAATAAAAGACCAAATGGGACGGGGGCTGATCCAGAGTGTGGTGGGAACCTGTCTGTGTTAGGGGGGAGGGTCTTACCGATGGTCTGCAGAGCTGAGAACATACTATCGGAAAGCAAGCGTGTTTGACAAATGAGATTGTAGTTTTGATGTTCATGAGTGGAAAGGTAGAATGTGAGTAAGAGTAGAGTCTTAACTTTTGCTAGAAAATTCTGCTTTGGGCCATTTATAAATTGATGATATTCTGTAGAAATTTAGCCTAAGCTAATTCTTAGCATATAAAAGAAAAAAATGTTTAGGGAGTGATTTTTATAGGTTTTGCCAGATCTAGGCTGATACTGTGGTTCCAGGAATTCATATATGTTTGGTCATTAATTTCTTGGGAAAATCTGGACTTTCACATAATATGATTTATTAATAACATCCTTTTCCCCATATTTCCCTTCAGTTGCCCAGAGTCTAAGTTTCACTAATAATATTTAGCTTTATCATGGTTATGACAGGGACTTAGTATGCTGAGTGAACCAATTTTCTGGTCCATGCATCAGCTTTAATTATTTTAAAATACATTTACACTCTTAAATCCCCTGCTTAAAAATGAAAGTTAGATAATT